>NC_053518.1:43668895-44317228 GCF_016920715.1 Anopheles arabiensis | reverse complement strand
AGAGAGAGAGAGAGAAAGAGAGAGAGAGAGAGAGAGAAAAAAAACAAAGCATCATCTTGTCGACGACCATTTGGCTGGCTGAGACGCTTGCGATGGTCCATAAAATCGCCAATCGAAACTATCGCGCCCAGAGATAGTACGCAATGAGAGTCCCACGCACACGGCGAGACAGCATAACAGGGTACGCAAAAGTACACGCAGAGAGACGACAGTCGCAAACATGACAGTCCCTCCTAGACAGCTGAGAAAGTGCGTCGCGTAGCGCTGGTGCGTCATTGTGTACGCAAAAAGCTTCCTAGTCTGGATTGTGGGGCTAGGGGTGGGGGGCGATAGATGGGGTTGGAAGTACCCGAGCAGCAACACTTTTCATCGGATAAAGCACCGGGAGGGTGACAAGGAAATCTTTTCATCGCAATGCTCTACCAGTTGGTGGTACGTATCTTGTGTCTGCAGCGAGGAAGGATGAACTAGAAAAAAAATATATAGAATTTTGTATAACTATAATAAAAACGTATCTTTGGAATAGAAGAAAAACACTCCCATTTTTGTTGTCGTTGGGGTATTTTTATTTTTTTAGCGTACGAAGAAACCATGCAAAAGTAAAATTATTCTTGAGAGAAGAGACGATGGAAACGGTGTGTGAGCTGTACGAAAAAGGGACAAAAACAAAGTTTCGAGCCAAACCCGTGGACACCCGTCAAAAGCAGCGACAATGGTTCGTAGCATCACTGTGCGTGGCAGTGCTTGGTGTGAAGAAGGGGGTTGGAAACACAAATCTTCAATATCACTGCTGACGTCATTGGTCGTTTTCAACGGGAGGAAGGTTAACGAAATGTGTGCACAGAGCATGTTTTGGAAGGTGGCGAAGAACAGACACACACATACACACACATACAGTAACGTGAGAAGTCTTCCACTTTGTTCTTGTGGCGTTTTCCGGATTATGTCGAGAGTTTGTCGATGGGACGTGATGGAGACAAGACGATATTTTGATTTTCCCAATGTCAGCCAGCGGACAGTGGTGCAGGGGGTTGGTGGAAAAGCGATAAATCATACAAAGCGCAGGTTACGCGAAATCGAAAAAGGGAAAACGATGCTCTGTTTGGAAGATGGGTTGGGATAGCCAAAATCAATCGATAAAAGTGATAAAATTACATTTGATGTAAGTGAAAGATCTGTGCTCGGTAGCATTATGTAGCAAATATAACATGAAGCAAAAGCGGTTTAAAATTAAAAGACATACTAAATGAAAATTGAATAATCTAATATTTTAAGAAGCTGAGATTTGTAATATGAAATAAAAGTGTTTAAGTTAATTTGATTACAGAAATAAACTTAAATCACATGGTATGGCATATTTTACGTAAATTATGACCCATTGGCAGCAGTTAAATAAACAAATATTCTTGTATGTAAATATTGAAACAGTTTCCCTACTGTACTGACCTTCGATCGTTTCGCTAGCATTTGTTAATGAATACATTAATCGTGACAAATCAGCATGTATTTTATGCAACGTTCTGTACTCTGTTCCATACACGTACCCGTTTGGTGTCTTGCAAATGACTGAATCTATTATCGCTTAAAAAGCGGTAAAAAAGCGCAACTGCATGGTGCAACTCACGTTTCGCCGCCCGAAACGAACGCACCAACCAAATTCAAACAGATTTCGTGGAACATTGCCAGCACCAAATACGCTCACGTGTGGCTGCCAGGGTTGGCCGCATCGCGGTTTGCTCCCGGGAGAAGGATTAGAAATTTCCCGATTGGCGTCATTGGCTGCGATTGGCATGGGGCGCGATATTGAAACGAAGCAGATCGCCTACCGTCTTGCTTGCCGAGGGTCGCCACGGTGCAATTTATTCGCTTAAATCAATCAAAAATTATTTACCCTGACAGGGTCCATCTGTTGCGTGTTTTCACTCGTACGATGGCCATATAACCGTTTACCACCGGCGAAACATTCGTATCGTTTTCGTTTAATTCGGTACCGGGGCCACTTTTCTTGTTCAAAGAAACATTCAACACGATTTACTTCAAGGGTTGTGTTCAGAAAGGGTTACATAAAGGGTGCAGCAACGATTGAGACAGGAAATGAAGAAAACCCGATCGATCGAAGTGCATCGAAAAGGGCAAACAAGTGGTAAAACATGGGCAAATCTGTTGTCGATTGATCGTGCTTGAGCATTTGCACTTGTAAGCCAATACGTTGCCAATACAGGATGGGTCGCCAATTTCTGGGACCAAGATGACACGGAAGTTTGGCTTTATTTTACACCCTATCCTCACTGGTGTGTTGGTTGCTGGCTCGTACCGATATTGAATGACGTTTGAATAAGCTAATTTAGCATGATGTCAGAGCGTGCCACACACGAAAGGTGAAAGATGCACTAGGGCACTGTGTCTGTGACAACGAGATCGAGACCGCGCTTCGATTGGCATTTCCGACTCGACTTGCACCATCAGTTGGACGGGGGGGCCGGTATGTCCATTCGAGCGGGCTGGCGAATGCTCATTTACGTTGCAGCTGGAGCGGGAAATCGCTGTCTCGCTACCGGGTAGCAATAGTTTTCCATATCGTGTGAGTAGTTTTTTGGCAAAGGAATAAAAGGAAGAGGCAAGATCAGCATGTCTGTCGCTGCTGAAGCTCGTTTGAGAGCTGTCGAGAACGAAACAGAACCTGCTAGGGGCGTCTATTTTTATGTCCGTGTTTGACATGGTACGGGTATACGATTATTGCTTTTTAAGATTGGACGTCGCTCTTCGGTTGCGCTCTTCGGCGCTAGGCACTAGGTGTATGGAGATATTGGATGCTATTTCGAGTATCGCGAGTTCCGGATATGGAGTTGATAAAAATACACATTTTTCCATTCCGCTTGGCATAAGTAGATTATTGAAAAATGAGTTTGATGGTTTATTTCGGTGCTAAACAAAGGAAATTGGTTTGGCACTGTATTAGAATTGTTTAAATATAGCAATCTCGTGTCGTTTTAGCACGATTCTATCCTGTCTAGAAAGAATTCTATTTACAGAAGCTTTAGATTGTATGCTATTAGGGAGAATAATAATCTAATTTCGATCCTATAGCCATTATCTCTCATTTTCCTTTTTCATCGTTTTTAAGTGGAACTAAACGATCACCATGCTCCAAAAGAAACTAAATCTAATTTTCCACTTCAACACTCGATGAAACACGGAATTTTAGGGTTTTTGGATGAGTTGAAAAATGAACTACCATAAATCGTGGTTAGCTCCCACTGGCCAAACCATCGCCATTTGTCAACGGAACGGAAAAGGTTAAGTCATTACGTATTCCACTCCGTTCGGACCGGCCTGGGGTGGCACGACTGTGACACTGGCAAAAACTACTCCCCGGGGAGAAGTTATGACTACTGTTGCTTTCGTTCCCACCGTAGCCATGCGTAACCTCATCAGCCAATTCCAAAAGCAAACTTACCACACTCGGTGCTACGAAACGGTACGAAAAGGCGGGATTAGCATTCCAGGGAATCAACCGGTTTTATTTAGACTTTCGCTTCCGCACTCAGGAAGCTGGTATCGCAATACGAAAAAAATCGTAGCCGCAAAAGAATCAAACCACTTGCTGATAGAATTTACGAGTGTACGGATAAAACATGCAAAGCAAAAAACAGGACCAGTCATGGATTTGTTTTCGGTTCACATGATTGTACACCCTTTAGCACAATCCCTCTCGCAGCTCTGGGGAGTAGCAGATCCTGGCGAAAAGCGAAAAAAAAAACGATCGTCATCGTGCGAAATGGAATGGAAATGTTTTCACGTCACGTCAGCAACGTAAGAGTCGGGTTCATTTACATGGAGCTACCCTGCTGGCAGACAGACACTCGGATGCACGGCGAGACAATGGAAAACCGTCCGCCCCGAAACCGCTCTACTGCATTCCTCCGTCACTCGCCCGCCCAGTGTACACTCTGAAGCACAGTATCTAAACTTTCCAGCACACTGGCGCTGCTGAATATAATTTATGCTGCTCGTCAGGCACACCGGAATGCCCCGGTCCCAGTTTTCATCACAGCTTCCAGTGCCCGTTTGCGTCATCGTCCGTTCGGTCCCGTGCCGGCGAACACTCGGCGAAGGGACAGGCATTCCGTTCTAATGCCATGTTCTTTTGTACCTCTGTTGTCCCTGCGTGACGTCATCACATGATTGACTGTGGAATATCGCCAGAGGCGGTGGTAACCATGGCAACTTCTGTGGCTTTGTGTGGTTGCTAAGCGTTGCTGAGTGGGCGGTCTGCCTGCTCCCTTATCAATTAGCCAGCGTGCCGTGTCCGGTTCGGGCCGGGTCCCGATAGGGGAAATGGAATGTACGGTCCAGCGAACAAATTGTATCCAAATGTGGAGGAAACAGGGAAGCCAAAACCTTACCCACAGTGTTTATGTTGTGTTCCACCGGCTCTCAACTTTGCCCTCTCTCTCTCGCTCTCATTAGTTCGTTTCCTCTCTCTCATTTTGTGGTTTCACGTGAACAAATAAAACGCATCGTTTCGCTTGGATGGAACGGTAATCGGACCGTTGCCTATGATATTATGGCAAGTGGAATGAAAATGTCTCCACTGGATGCTGTCGTGTAATTTGCGAGTGTGCGCAAGAACTGCCCGGAGCAAAGGGCTTTTTTCCTGTGTTATAATTTTAAGGACCTAACGAACAGGTTAACCAAACGCTGACAATGTAAAAGAAGGGAAAAGAAACAGGCTTTGCTGGCGTTATTAGCACCAAGCCAAACTGTTGTCTTTAAAGTAGTTTTACCTCGCGAATTTTATAGGACAAAAACATTTGATTTAAAAGTATTTACCGTAGAAAAAGGATCGATACAAAATGGGTGAAACGTGTAAATATTTTCATTTCCGTCAGGTCCCCCAGAATGAATACCCATTTTAAACGAAATCTGTCCCAATATTCAGCAACCGTTTCGCTTCTCAAGGTTGGCGTGAGTGGTATAATAATAAAAAAACAACCCTACTCACCCACTATCCGACGATATAACCTTTGCTAAGCGGTGAAAATTGGCGTGAAAATGGTCACCGTCAGTTGGGACAAATGAATTTTGGCGACCCCATCCTACTATCCACAATCTTCCGCCCTGTATATATAACCCTGACGAGCGGTCGAGCATGTGTTGCCAAATGTGAGATGCGTACCCATGCATACATTCCATTTGCGTAGACGCAGGTCCTTTGCGATCGGCTGCTGGCAGATGTAACCAACAGGCGCAACTCCAACAGCGCTCAAGCGTTCGCCCCACCCACCTTTGCTCCATCGAGCTCTTTGTTGCCTCCCTGTCACTGGAGGACAACAAACGCTCGACGAAAGGCAGACGCCGATCCGGTGGGCAATGTGCGTGTTTAAAAATAAGAATTTATTTATAGTAGAACGTGTGTTTAAAATAACTTTACTCGTGACCTTTTTCCCCTCGCGGTGCTCTTCCTCCACTGTCCGGGTCCGCGTGAGTTCACGCAGTTTGCACCGTTGCCGTGCGATCAGCAAAGCGTGGAGAATTGCCGAACCAGATAGATGTGGATGGATCAGACGCTTCCCGGCTCTATCTTTTGCCCGCAATAGTTGGCCGATGCAACCACTCGGGTTATGTGGGGGTACGATTTGTGGGAACGGAACAAATCATCTGTGCAAGATTTTGTAACCGTTTTATTACATGTTGCACCAAGGTAAGATGTTAGCAGTAACTATCAAGGTAGCAGATGCAGATGCATACTAGTTTATGCAATGAGATCACCAACGGTGACCTGAATAGCTATAGAGTAATTGTAATATAAAATTTAATGACTGCTCACATGGAATATACGCAAAATTGGTTTCAAATATCGGGCAAACCCAAACTGATATGTCAAGCAAATATTGAGATTAACATTGATTTGAAAAAGTTTATTTTACATCACTAATTTCTTCTTTTCTCTCTCTCTCTCTCTCTTTTTCTCTTTCGCTCTTTCTATCTTACTTTTATGTTTCCCATAGATGAGAAATATAGCAGCCACAACCGTCATCATGAAGCTATCCGAGAGTAAATCCGACACCTCCATTATTGCCAACCTGTACAAATCGATCAACAACAGCTACCGGCGGCTATCGAACACGAGCAATGTGCTACACCGCATACCGGAAATGGAGATCCCCAACATGGCGATCGCCGATGAGTACGATATCGAGAAGATGATCGCCGAGGGTTGCTTTGCAAAGATCTATCTAGCACACCATCGGCCCACTGGCACGACCGTAGTCCTAAAGGCAATTCACACCGAGCTGACAAGTCTGAAGGAGTTTGTGCGCGAGTTCCACTACAACTATCAGCTCAGCCACCACCCAAACATCCTCAGCTGCTATCAGGTAAAGTTTCAGACAAAGGAGTATTATGTGTACGCGCAGGAGCACGCCCCGTTTGGCGATTTGGCGGCCAACGTCGGGGCAAGCGGGTTACCCGAGAGCAGCTGCAAAAAGATCGCCGAACAGCTCAGTTCGGCGCTTGGTTTCATGCACCTAAAATTGCTCGTTCACCGCGATTTGAAGTTGGAGAACGTGCTGGTCTTTACGCCTGATTTTTCCCGCATCAAGCTATGCGACTTCGGTTCGACGACACGGGAAGGTGTGCTGGTGAGCAAAAACAACAAAACCTGGACGGCGTTCCTACCGCCCGAGGTGCTGGAGGTGGTCAAGAACGAACGGTTCATCTGCAAGGCGTCGTCCGACTCGTGGCAGTTTGGCATCGTGCTGTTCGTTTGTCTGACTGGGGCAACACCTTGGAAGTCGGCCGACTGGGTGCGGGATACCAAGTACGCAGCGTTCATGAAGTATCAGAAGCGCGAAACTACCAAAATTCCGGACAACTTCCGGCGGTTCACGCCCCGATTATTGCGTGCTTTTCGGCGCATCTTTGACCACCGGGACGAGGATCGGGCGAAGGTGACGGACATCATGAAGTACATGAAGAATCGATGGATGGATGGCAAGATCACGGTGTCGAAGTCGGCTTCCAACATTGCCAGCGTGGGCCAGCCCCAACAGTGCCCGCATCCGCACCAGCAGCACACCAACTCGGACCAGGACTCGGTGAAGTACATCAACCATCGCGAAAGCCGGAACTCGTTCGATGGGAAGCTGCGAGCACGCCGCATGACCAGCGTTGGAGCGCTCACGCCCGACTCGGTGCCGGGCTCGATGAATCTAGCCGGGGTGGATCACCAGGATGCCATTCGAAGCAAGGTGTGGGATTGGTTGGAATCGAACGATCTGAGTGCGAGCGGCAGTGTGGACGATCTTACGTTCTGGAGCACCAAAGATACGAAAACGTTGCAGCTACAGCATCACCAGCAGCAGCAGCGGCGCCAAAGTGTCGGTGGCCATCTGCTCCAGCCACATCACCAGGATCTGATCAGCTTCAGCGAATCTCACAGCACGGTTAGCTTTCTTCGCGAAACGCGAACCATCACCGGCGGTGGTGTGAAAATGTTCAAATGAAACAACCCCTAGAACCTCAAATTCCACCCAAAACGTGTGAAACGTGAACCGACAGTACACAAATGAACAATACTCCTCCAAAATCCCCTACACATACACATCAATCGTAGCGCCGCATAGGTTCTGACTTTCCAGGACAGTCATGTCGGTAGAGTAGGTAGATAGGTACATGTGATTATATTAATTATGTGTGTGATAATTGCCAAAAAGTACGATAGTAGAATCTTACATCCTTGTGAAAGGTTTCGGTGGGATGTCCGCCGAGTCCGGAACTGTTTGCCCATCAATGTACGTACATTGCTGTGCAGCAATTACTATTTCGTAGAAACATTTAAGAGTTGTAAACCTTTGGAAGATACAAAAAAAACCTCCAATAACGCAATGAGTGTTTGCAGAATGAACAGAAATGAGAATTGTACGTCTTTAGTAAACACAAGTGAGCATATAAATGATACAAAAATGGTTTTTGAATGAAACATAATGCAAAAGGATTGAGCAAAGAGAATAGAGAACATAAAGAGAAAAAAAAGATCAAATGAAAAACAGGGAGAAGCTAGTCACCTAGTGTGTGTTTTTTAGTAAACGTGATAATGTATGACCGAGGGTATTTATACATACAATATACTCAGATATACTGAGCTGTATACATATATATTTAAAATACTGTGTTAAGAACGAACAGGATGTTGTACATGAAGGAGCTAGCGTAATGAGATCTTTCATTCGAATCATTTCAAATTCTTAAGAATACGTCGAACCTTTCTGCAATGTGTAGCAGGGTAAGTAGCCAACCAATCTGCTCATTGGTATATTAATTGCGCTTCATGTAAGTGTTACCTTGTTTGTGTTTTACATAGCGTGAGTTAAAACAATAATAGCGTGACTGGAACCAGAATCAGAACCAAACCAAACCAAACAAACAAACAAAACAAATACTGAGAGTTGAAAACCTCTAAATGTAACCTAACGTACGAAAACCAAACCTTAACGTAGTGTATGGAAAGAGAAACTAAAACGATAACGCGAACAAGCTCCAAGCATTATTCAGTAAACGATGCAATAATAGATGAATACTGTAGGGAAAGTAAGGGGATCAAAAACAAACCTAATACGATGGTGTATTGAAACTACATTTTTACCAACCTCTGTAACACTCAAGAACAAAATACAAACAAAAGCAGTGTAAAAATAATGCGTAATAATGTGGAGTAGGTTTTTAATGAAGTAGAGTCACTCTTTTGAATGATTGATGGTATGCTAATGATTGTACATATTGCGGTAAGCATGTTCAGCGCCAAAATGAATGACAGCTGTCTAGTCGATTAATAAAGTATGTGATAGTGAAAGAATTGAATACAAACAATATTTTCCTTGTTATTTGTTGTTGCTTTTCCGTGAGTTGATATTGAAACTCTCTTGATCGTCCTTTTTCGAATGGTATGTGAAAGATCAGCAGACGCAACCATTTAAATTACCCGTTCCACCGGTCTTCCCCGGTATTGATTTTCAATGAAACGATAGTATGCTTTTGTGGAAAATTTGCCGCCCGTTGTTTGCATTTGAAATGCTGGACGCAAACATTTAACAAATCACCACTGTTTAAGCCTGCTGTTACGGTCTGCTGAGGAAACTTCGGGCGAATAGGTAATTGATTTTCGAACGTCACATTTCGGAAAAGCAGTCCGTGCCTGTTGATTTGCCCGTCCTATCCAAGACCTGTCAGTAAGCGGTGCCAACGTGAATAACTGCTAACTGTACGATATAGAATCACAGCCCAGCGCAGATGTTGATCGGTGGGTTTCCACACAAGCCGGCGGCATGACGCGAGTTTGGCGAAAAGTGTCGAATACGTGAATTATATCACAAAGCTGTACATGTATGGTGATGTATACAATAGTGGTGGTAAAATGGTTCCATTTTAAGATGCTACCAGGAATTGACTTTCGAAACGCGAACAAGCAAAACCGTTGACAGGACTGGTACAGGAAAGTATAACAAAACCCAAACAAATGCATCGAGAAGTCAGAGCACTTTATTTGTGGGATCGACAGAGGGAAATGATGTCGAACTAAAAAAAAACAACACCATCATTGACTTCGGCGGCACGAAAGTGACCGCCAAATAACGTCACTAGCGATTCGTGTTCGGTTGAAAACAACGGACTATTGGCTAGATTGTCGTTTTTTCGCTCGGTCAATCCATCCAGTTTTGTCAGCTTAAACTGAGCACAAGAACAAGAACAGGAAGACCACAGGCTCGCAAGGAAACGCCAACGATGATCGAGAAGGGAGCCAAATGGCTATGCGCTATTTGATGCAAATTTGATTGCCGGATGCTTGAATGATTGAATTTCTAAGAAAATTCAATGAAAATGGAATCCACGATTCAATTGTATAGCAGTAGAGTTTATTACAGAAAAAGTGGCATGCTAACATTCTAGCACTGCTATCGTCAGCTCTGTCACTCTCTGGCGCTTGACGGCTCATTTTGTTCGTTTTGAGTATGTAAACAAGCTGCCCCTCTCAATGATTTTGTTTGTGTCGCCGTAAATGGGGCCAACCGTATATGTCAATGAGCAAAAAAAGTGTGGTGAGAGTGATCCGAAAAAGAAAACAAGAAGCTCTACTTCAAATTTATGAAGCACATTTAGCTTAACTTTAAACGATCTAGCACGTGCTGTGGAAGGTTGTGATATTTAGAGCTACGATTTAAATCAGGTTTAAAAAGCATTACTTACCACGTAAGCACCACGGTGGGTCAGTTTTTTATAAAAAATAATCCACATCAGGAAATAAGGTAAGTTTCATCAGCTTCAGCCATATGTCTATTTTTAAAACATCCTAAAAATGTTCATTCGTTTACTATACGTATATATATGGATATTCGGGTTTGGTATCTGAGTGTTAAGTACATCAATTTTTACTTTACAAATGTCACAGTTTTAAACATTTTTTAATATGGAGAAACGGTCCAAAAAGGCCGTATTAGTTTTAAAAATATACTGTGTAATATTTGAACATGTATGTATAACTTCTACAGATTTTTATTAAAATATGTGTAACCATATGTTTTTTTTTATAGTGGAATTTTTTAAATTTCATGCTATCTTAACGTTCAGTAAATCGATCTTTTCCACAATCGACCTCATTGAATACAAAAAATACATGAAGGGTAAACAGAATAATTTTTTGTTCAACCTGTTTTACTTGGTAATCAAGCGGTTTATAACATTTCACATTTGAAGTGTACCCAACAGAAAAGAATAGATAAAAAACGTGTATGAAGGAAAGGTATTTACATCATATCGCCATTCGTCTGTTGACACTTTTTGCTCAAACTTAAAAGCTTTATTTTTTCCAAAGCACTATTCCGCTGGTACCATGCGAGAGTTTCCCTCAGTTCCTTGATCCTAAGAAACATTGATTACGTTCATGGTCAATGGCATATTAAATCACAAACGAAGGAATCAGGCACAGTAGATCTAGTCTAGCATGTTGTAGATAACATGTTGCGAATTACAACTGCTGTCCTTCCGAGAATTTCCGGGGACATCAGAGTCAAGTTAAGTTTTTGTCGTGCCCCCTGAAATGACAGCCTGTAAAAGAGTGTCTTCCTATTTTCAGTAAATTTTTTTGGTCACATACGGTTTTGTAGCGACTATTTGGGACATTTCTTTGTTGTGCTAGTAGATTGTAAGGGATACGTTACAATCTGTAATAGGATTGTCAGCTTTGTATGTGAAACTGTAATAAATAGGATATAAATGTACAACATTCTACGACCCTTCTTGCATTATCAGTTGTTGTTTTAGGACAGGCAGGTATGTATATTCATACGTTGTTACTGTAGCTTACGCATACTCTGTTACGCGGGAGTAAAT
Source organism: Anopheles arabiensis (assembly GCF_016920715.1). Classification (NCBI taxonomy): domain Eukaryota; kingdom Metazoa; phylum Arthropoda; class Insecta; order Diptera; family Culicidae; genus Anopheles; species Anopheles arabiensis. The sequence goes on along the minus strand of NC_053518.1, from coordinate 44,305,840 downwards.
CAGTTCTTCAAGGATAGACCCAAATATGGGGGCATAGTAGCAATAGGCTTCTTTGAATCGGTATTATTTTCAATTTGTTGTTTACTCTACATCAGATATCCAGAGGCTCACGAAATAGTTATGACATTTTTTGTAATTACGGAATTAAACTCTAAAACTGACATACAAAAACATTGAATGCCAACAACGATAAATTGAATTATTAGAATTATTATTAGTTGAATATTTGTTATCCATTCAATCCAGTCAATTAATAAGATTAAATACTGCAGAAAATATCAAAGGGATCGAGGAGTGACACATACGATCCCCGATAAAGTGTAAAACCTTTTAAATATTGAGATAAACAAGAGATGAAAGCATAGTTTTTCTGTTTGAAAATCGTGATCTCCAGAACGAGGACACTAACCACTTCTAATATTTTCGGAGCCTTTTTCAGGAATATAGGAATATTATAATAATGAACATCTATCGAATCGATTAAATCGAACATTACATAAGATAACTGCTTAGTACAAATGTTGAAATGTAAAATAGCAGAAAATCAAGTATACTACTTCGAACAGCTTAACTGTATGATGTTGGCTATAAAAAATACAGAAAATAATTATTGTTTCCAAGACTAGTTGTATGTGAAACAGCAAAAGTCAGTAGCTGTATGCAATCAGTCAGTTTTGTATGGTTGTTGTTATGAGTATCCATAATATGACTACGATAGGATACTATGCAAAGGAGATTTTAACTTAAGATGGGCATGTTAACAAGCCTGGTTGTACGGTATGTAAGTGATCCTAGTAATAGAAATCTTAAAGGTAGAACATAGATGACATCCATGTAAGAGTGGACCATCCTGGTAGAGGTTGCAAACACTCTGGGTCTGTTTGAGCAATGCATCCTCCGGATCTTCTTTGGCGGTGTGTTCGAGCATGGAGTTTGGGAAGGATGATCTACGAGCTTGCTGAGCTGTACGATCAACCAAGCATTCTGGCGGTGGTGAAGGCTGGCACGATACGATGGCTGGGGCATGTCATTAGGATGCTGGACTCATGATCTGCCAAAAAGATGCTCCACAGCAATCCCCAGTTCGGTACGAGATGCAGGGAAGCACAGCGAATGCACAGTGAAGCAGAACCTGTCGAAGATAGAACATCCTGAAGAATAATTGTTAACCAGGCCATGCAACGATAACCTGCTTTCTTGTAAGCATGCCAACAAAAGAGAAAGAGAGTGTAGGGAGTGAATCTGATAAGTTTGGTTCAAATAATGGGTCATTCTATATTTTAAGCCAGAAAGCTGAAATTTTCAGCCTGTCAGTGCAACAGCATTCATCATCCAGGTCGTATCCATTTGACAATTACGGTCCACCATAACGGATTTTATCAAATATGTACAAACAACTATGCATTTCAAAATATTTCATTTTTTTCTGTTTTAAATTAATTACAGGATTTTAATTAAAGTCGATCCAAACAATATTTAACTTTTTTTGGCGCAATATTTATCCTACAGCAAAAAAAAAACAAACCTTCATGAGATAAGCTGATCGCGCCCCCATTTGTTTACGTATATTTCAGGCTGAAATAATCTAGGCTGAAAATCTGAGGCTAGTTTTGTGTGTGGTTTTGTACGGAGAGTAGACATTATTTCAGCCTCCAAGTATAAAACTCCATATAAAACAGGTGGTTAGTATGGTAAAAGCCTCCAATATTCGTCTCGTGGTAATATAACCATGGCCGGTCTGGTGGTACAGTCGTCAACTCGTACGACGTAACAACATGCCCGTTATGGGTTCAAGTCCCGAATAGACCGCGTCCCCATACGTAGGACTGACTAACCTGCTATGGTAACAATAAGTCACTGAAAGCCAAGCTCACTTCACTAGTGGGTACAAGCAGGCCTTGACCGATAGTGGTTGTTGTGCCAAAGAAGAAGAAGAAGAAGGTAATGCAACCTATTATATGACACTCCCCTAAAACACGATTTGCACTGTAGGATTTCGAATAGCACGTTAATTTGTGTTATGAAATAACATGTAATTATCACGCGTAACACGAAGTAAACGATTCCCATACGTCAATAACTCAACAACATGTAAAGTGTGTGTGAGAAATGAGGGTGAAAAAATTAATGCTTTCATCGTGAAATATTTTGTAAACAGATGGATTGAAGCAAACCCGCAAGAGAAAAAAAATATGCACGACCACTGATAGGCATATTTATTTTCACCCACAAAGATTCCTCATGTATGCCACTTGTCTTATGTTTACATTCCTCTAAGACACGAGGAATCTAAGCTTCCCTTTCGGTTCTGTTCTTCGCAATTCCTGCTCCCCTGTTTGGAGTACCAATGCACGTGCAAACAAGTACCTTGCGCACAGCCTACGGTTTTTGCTTGTTTTTTCAACGTTTGAAACGTACATATGTCTCTATCTGTTATTCAAAATAAAACACCGAACGCAAAAACGATACCTATGAACCCGTGAAAAAGTTGTGCCCGGGATTGCAACGAAGCGATCAAAGGTAATTTGTTTTGCAGAATACTATCGCAGTGCAAAGGTTCTACGGTGTATGTGTGAATGCTTAGTGAGTAAAACGAGTGGTGCCGGTTTACTATCTAGCCAAGCAAGCAAGGAACTGAGAATAACCAATGTAAATAGCGTCTGATGGGTACTAATAACTTATTCTGTCTACCGTGACGCTTATGACGCTGTTCCGCAGCGCCGTTTGATGGGAATGCCACTGGGCAAATGATGATGACGGTTAAAAATAAACAGAACATATGCCAAACAATTTGTGTTCAATGTTTCCCCGCTATCGCCTTCCCACCTGAGTCCTGGGCTGTCAGGGTTCGTGACAAGGAGCAGAACGGTCAAAAAAAACTTGAAACAACACACACATAGAAAAAAAAAAGAGTGCAAAGATCACAACTCTCGATTGTTTGGAGGGGGTTGCGATTCGCTCACGATCATGGCTCAAACACCTTATGTGCAAAACTTTGCCCGATTCCGCAAAGGTTTCGATAGAGTCAGAGGGTGCGGTATCTTTGTGGTAGTAGTAGAAGGATATTTATTGTTTTTGGTTTTTCTCACACGAAACCGCTTCTTAAAATTCGCTTCGTTATTTTGAAGATTATGAACATTTTCCGTCTCTTACACACTCAGCTCCTCAGCATGTATTGTTTACGTTCGGCAATGGAAAATCGATACATTTTTCTTCCATTCCCACTGGCTACCCCGTGGTACCCCGCACCCGCGTTTGTTTTTGGCACCCGACACATTCGGCACTATTTGGGTGGTGAGATATTTTTAAATTTCCCACTGCCAAAGGTTAATCGGTTTTCGAATAAGCAAAAACAGCAAATGGCCCAAGTAAAAATAGTATCTTTGAGGTTTTGCCTTTGCACTATTGCATTTCTGGTGCGGCCTGTCTGGTGATATTGTAAAACACACAACAAAAGCGTTACAAACCTGAGAAATGGCTGAGAGAGGGAGTGCCATTGAGAGATAGAGAGTTTATGGAATGAAGAGCTAGATATAGACAAGGCGAGAGAATAGACAAACCTTTGGACGAGAGTCGCAGATCTCCATCGAATATTATCGCATCGTCTAAGCAACCATTTCGATCGCATCGTCTAAGCATATAGCTAAACAAAATCACGATCTACTCTTGAAGACTATTTGTAGAGATCAGTAGTAAATTTTATTATTATAAATTACGATGCTTTCAGTCAAATTGTTAAAACTACATTATTACATGTCTCGGCAGATTGCAAGGATCTTTTCTACTTAAAATCACTGTACTGTTCATTAGTCGGTCCCATCCTGGAGTTTGGCAGTGTAAAGTGGTGCCCGCGTTAAAATTACTTACCAAGAAAACATTTTTAAAAATGAGAAGAAAAAAAATCGAAAATCGTCTTCTCCGGTCAAACCAAATTTTATGTTCTTCCTGTAATGTTCGGTGTTTATTATTTGGCTTCGCAACATTACAAAACAGGAGAACTACAGCTCATACAATTTTTATGCATTCATTATTGAAGAGTGATTTTAATCCACCTGACATTTCAAATTTTTATTAGCATTTCTACTCCTTTCACAGGTTTTAGAAGAAGAGAGTTATTAAGAAGTGGTTTTAGATCAATTCGTACGACTTAACAACATGCCCGTCATGGGTTCAAGCCCCGAATGGACCGTGCTCCCATACGTAGGACTGACTATCCTGCTATGTGTAGTGAGTAAGTCGTTGCAAGCCAAGCCCACTAGTGGTACAGGCAGGCCTTGACCAACAACGGTTGGTGTGCCATAGAAGATGAAGAAGAAGGTTTAGATTCTAACAACCGATTACTCGAAATTATAAAAGTACATAACAGGTTAGGGTTATCAGTTGATTTCAATCTATCCGGTTGTACTCGTTCCACTGTACAACGATCACGAAAATGTGCATACCTTATCTTACATTCATGTTTTATTAGATAATATGTTTGAGCTTTTAAATTTCTATCGATTTTGCTGGTTTTTTTCAAGAAAGTTACATTTTGTGATGTTTTGAAATGTACGTAAAACACCGAATAAGGGACAGATGGACACCATGAAGGGTAAGATCTCAACCTGTAGAAACCGTTGGAAATTGAAGTAGTTTATAGTATTTTAACATATTCCATCGTATTCCAGGAATGAATTTTCGGAATTGTAAGCGCTAATATATCGTAAAATACAGAATCTAAGGCATTTTTGAAATAGGCAAAATTAGACTTATTTTAAGAATTATTATTATTATTTTTTTTTTATTATTACTATCCGAATCTTATCACTTCTCAGCAATATGCTAATTTCGCACCCCGGGAAAATCAAATGCCAAAGGGGATTAGGCTCTTTGGATCTCATTCACCAGTTTTATTAACGTTAATGAGTTTGCACCGGATATTAGTTGTGGTGATTCAGGGACCACATAATTATTAAAATTATAATTATTAAATATTAGAAATATTATAATCACTATTAAAATTATTATTATTATTATTATTATTATCATTATAATTATTTTTATAATTATTATTCTAATTATTAAAAATAATATAAGTAATAATAATAATACTTTTATTATTACAATCAATAAAATTATTAAAATTATTCAAATTGTTTTTATTACCATCATCATTATTATTATTATTATAATTGTTGTTATTATTATTAGTATTATTATTATTATTATTATTATTATTAAAATTATTATTCTTATTATTATTATTATTATTATTATTATTATTATTATTATTATTATTATTATTATTATTATTATTATTATTATTATTATTATTGTTATTATTATTATTATTATTTTTATTATTATTATTATTATTATTATTATTATTATTATTATTATTATTATTATTATTATCATTATTTTTATTATTATTATTATTATTATTATTTTTATTATTATCATTATTATTATTATTATTATTATTATTATTATTATTATTATTATTATTATTATTATTATTATTATTATTATTATTATTATTATTATTATTATTATTATTATTATTATTATTATTATTATTATTATTATTAGTATTATTATTATTATTATTATTAGTATTATTATTATTATTATTATTATTATTATTATTATTATTTTTATTATTATTATTATTATTATTATTATTATTATTATTATTATTAATAGTTTTATTATTATTATTATTATTATTATTATTATTATTATTATTATTATTATTAATACCGTCATGACTGCTATTTTAAATTATGTTTTATTTCTCGCATATTTCAAAGCTTTCTTTAGTTGCTGGATGGTTTAAATCTTCGGAATACCCTAATATATAAATATAAATTCCCAAATTTATATTAGAGATACTTCATGTAATCTATTCATCGCCACTTGAGAAGTAAAATAAATCAACAAATTCTGTGCCCTCAAATCCCTCTTCCCTTACGACAGTCCGTCTTTCCCGCTTTGGTGTCAGGGACTTGGTTTTGTTTGTGAATTTAACCAATTTTGCATGTATTATTCGAAAAATGTTCTCAAAGGTGTTGTTTTACTTTCACTTTGAATGATGCATGTAGAATTATTGTAAAATTATATTTTTCATGTAGTTACGAGAAGTGTCCATCATACCTGCAGTGTCCGGTTTTACCTACCTACCTCTAAATAAATAAATAAATTAATTAATTAATGAACAGATAAATCAGTAAATTAAATAGATAAATTAAAAGAAAAACAAAATTCACAACGATTTTAGTGATTACCTATTACAATTTGGATTGTAATCGTGGCGAACACTACGTTATACATAATTATTTATTTTAAAATAATTACACTATTTAATGAATAGTTATTAACCCTTCCATCCGTCCGAACGATCAGTTACTAGTCCCGGTTAGGAACAACATTTAATACACATGATATTGACTGATCTAAGCCAACAATTGCGTTGAACTGTACAGGTTTTGTGTGTCAGTCCAATGATAATAATCAACAAGCACTACAATACGGCTGGATTATTTTAAGACCTATCAAATGATTGTATGTCATTAGTGGTAATTATTTAATTGTAGCATATAATTTGGCTCACCTTATTCTATATAAACGACAGCACAATATATAAATAGACACATTTGCAACTAGCATTAATCCGACACAAAGCAATACGCTATACATTTGGTTTAGCTACAATGGAATACCTACCAATTTGCCTAACAGTGTTTCTTTGGTTTCTTCTCGTACTTGCTGATTGTAAAATGGAAGTGCAATATCATAGGGTGGAAAATGTGCAAAATTCATCGATGGCTGTCAGCAACATTTGGGTTGCTAAAATAAATCTAAATCAACATGGTTTGCGTGGCAATATAACGTTTCTTAAGGATATTGGAAATAATTATTTGGTAAGTTTAACTAACTACAGTGAAAATTTAGAGTCAACTAATACGTTCGAATTAAACATCAACTATCGTTTTTTTAGCTTTTTACAGAAATTTATCATAGTTCCTTGGGAAACAATCAGTTTACCAGAACGCCGTACAAGCTACCAATACTGGGCATATGTGACTTTAATAGCTACATGCTAAACGAGTATCGTGATTACTTGGAAGACGTTATAGAAAACCTACCCCTAGACAATGAATGTCCCATCGGGGCAAGAGCGCTTGTTGTAAAGGACGTTATATTTGACTCGAATGCTTGGCCACAACAAGGACGTCCAGGACTGTGGAAGGTGGAAATGAAGATAGTTGAAGCATTGACTAGCACAAACATATTGGAATTACACTTTTACATCAACGTGTATGATTATTAAAGAAAAATGGGTAAACTACAATCGTATAGGTGAGCATAAGGGTATCCGTGTAACTGTTGCACATATCTTTCATCAGAACATGCACATAAACATGCATAAAGAGCGTACATAAAAGGACTATTTGAAAAAAAAAAATATTTGAAACTAGTATCTAAAAGAAAAATTATTAGGTTTAATAATGAAATACACGTTTTCTAAAACTGTATAGTTTTTATCATACTTTTCATATATAATCAGGATAATAATTTTACATACAAAAAAAGGATTAGTCAAACAATAGCTTAAACAGTAAAAACAGTTTTATCAATTATTATTGTGTTAGTCCATATATATAAGATTCTATCCGAATATATTGTCAAAATATAGTTTCTGTGTGAAATAATTTAAGTTGTATTTCGCAAGATTTTTTGTTGCTGTACAGTTGAAAGACTAGAGAGCATATAGAAGTACATACAAACAACTTCAACATTCCATCCAAATAGAGACAGAGTGGCAAACAGATCGCCACAAAAGAAAATCGTTCCATCTTGTCTGGTTTCGTCATCCTACTTGACCCCACTACCGGTAGCCATTGAGATCACCCTATAAAGAACCTGGTTAAGTAGACCGATAAAACGAAGCTGCTTCTTGCGAAACAATAGACGTCCTGTGGGTGGGAAGGAAATCGCTTTACCGAAACAATTGACTCATGGAACGACGAGGGGCAGATGAGCTGACTCCAACATACGGTCGTTTTCGACTTTGCTCCTTTGCTTTTGTCGAATGGTTTGCTTTCGTGGCTGAAGAAAAGAAAATGGGCGTATGAATGTGGCGATGGTGCAAAACATATAATAGAGATAGAAATACGACTTTAGCGTCGTTTCGAGCAAAACAACACCGATAAAAGTTTCGATGGTTTAATCTCGTACGATTATGATGTTTCCATTTATTGGCGCTGACCAAAAACTTGTTGGCTTTGGCCGCGTTGTTCCAAAGTTCTCCATTCCATTCCATGGACATGGTGTTTTTTATGACTTAGATATCATTGTATTAAGAAACATTTTATTAATTATGCTCATCCTTGTATGAACTAACTCCAAATACTATAACAGTTAACAATATTTTCCAAGTAACTTTTTTGTGTTTTGTATATATTTTCTTCATACAAGAAATTAAATACACGCGTGACATTTAATAAAAATCTTACTTTCATACAAATTTAAAACAAGATCATATACAGCATAATTTATAATAATTTATATAATAATGTAATTTTGTTATTTTAATAGTTATTATTTATATAACAATAATATTTTTATGTAAAATATTATTCATAAAAAGAAGTTTATGTCATGTATTGGCTTAGTTTGGTATTGAGAGCAAGATATTTAGTTTTCTTAATCCAGTTTTATTATTTGCTGGCTCTATAAAACAATGAAACACCTAAACCAAGAAAAATATGAAATTCTTTTAAGTAAAAAAATCTGCGAAAAATAAAAATACTATCAAAAAGTTTTAAAACAAATAAATACTATGTCTCAATTTATAAATTCAGCGGAAAAAGACAGATTGTACTCATGGTTCAGCTATATGTATAGTGTGTGTGATGATAATGTTAATGTTGTGTTAATTATTTTATCGATCATCACTATTGAAAACATCATTATTCGAGATACTACAATCTAGATCAGGGGTCTCCAAACTTTTCAATTCGCGGGCCGCATTGCTCGTAAATAACGTTGTTGAGGTCCATTTTGACGTTACTTTTGGTAATGAGAATGTTTAAATCTCGTTTTATATGAAAATACTTAATGAATATTCGCCAATTATGCATTTTTCTTTTATAGTAAATTAATTTTTATCTTGGTTTAGTAAAAATTAAGCCGGTCTCGTAGTACAGTCGTCAACTCGTGCGACTTAACAACATGCATGGGTTCAATCCGCAAATAGACCGCGCTGCCATACGTAGGATTGACTATCCTGCTATGGGGGAATCAATTAGTCACTGAAAGCCAAATCCACAAATGGGTACAGGCAGGCCTTGACCGACGTCGGTTGTTGAGCCAAAGAAGAAGAATAAGAAGTAAAAATTAAAAATTTGATGAAAATTGTCAAACTAATATGAAATTTACATTATCCTTTACAACATCATCGCGGGCCGCATTATAGGCTCTCGCATTATAGGCGAGACCCCTGCCTTAGATAACTAGATATTGGATATTTACAATATTGGATAAAACAAATAACTTCATATATTTTGTTTTCTTCAAAAATGCCAACCGAGATAAAGTAATTGCCTAAATCAAAATTTTCTTTTCCTTTTAAAACAACGAATTGTCTAAAGTAAAGTGCTATGAGCACTTGGAAATTTGATGATATCTATTTATTTTTGATTACTTGGTTTATATTTTATTAAATTTGGTGGTGGTTGTTTTAAACGTTTTATTATTAAAACCAATACAATTATTCTCAAATATAAAACGAAGTTCATGACTCCATTGTATTCACCAATGTGTGTCTGTGGCGATATACAGCATAGAGATACAGGGTTTTCACTCGTTAGAAAGACTTTGGCACCCAATATAAAGACTTTCTAGATTTCTAGTCTAGATTATGAAGACCAACACTTAGAGTATGGCGCAATGATTCCCTTGCTCAGCCTTGTTATTGGGCCGAATGTATCTATATTGGGTGCCAAAATATTTCAAACTTGTGAAAAACCCATTTAAAATTTAAAAAAACGGTGTAAAATGGCGCAACCTGCATGTTCAACGCTTAAAATCAATTTTTGATGTGATATATATATATCGTAAATAGTACAAAAATGACTTATGACGGCGGTTTGCTCGAGACCGCCCCATAGTGCGATTGGTTGCAGAATGTTTCTATGGGTTTAAGTCCAAAGTGTGCCACAATTATGTGATGAAAATCCGATGTCCCGAGTGTCGTCATAGCATTGACTTACAACGAATTGTACGGTTTTTTGTTGTTTTCTGGTTTTATTTGAGATTGTTCTGATAATGTATTGATAGTTTTCAACGTACTTTTAAATCGTTCCCACGGTTTTAAGGCAATAAAAGGATTCAAAAATGTTTGGAAAATGCTGAATTAATAATGAGACTATTCCAAAGAATTTAAAATAATATATCAAATAATTGAGAAACAAACACCAAATCATGAAAAAAATCGGTTTCCAATAGCGTGGATGGAAAAGTTACTAAAAAAATCAAACCTTAATCATCCCATTTTAATTAGTTTCTTGGTCAACTACACCATAAGAAAAGCATTAAATATTATGAACTCTCATTTTTTTGTGACATAATGTATAACATTTAAGAGAACACAACATTGGGTGGAGGACGCATTGGGTCCTGCAAAGCTATTTAACGACATGTCTGACCCTTACTAACATTGCTGGTTACGTAATAAATCATTCGGCATCAGTCATCACTACTTAAACCTAAAGAAAGAAAATAAATTAAAAGTCAGGTCGTTACTTTTGTTTTACACATTACCCAGTTTTCATTGTATTTTACTTCCATCATTGGTGAAAGGTAAACCGTAACTAACTCTACCTGTCCATACTGGAAAGTCTTTCTGATAAAAATACTAATAAATGGCGCTGACGGCGGTACGGCTATTAATAACGCTTGACAACAACTCTCCAAAGCCTTCTCACTTATACATGTACAAAACTTAATTCTAGTAAAGTCACTGGTAATTTGATTGGTCTGCGATACAGTGTAATAAACGAAGGTTGTTGAATTGTTGATGTACTGTGTTTTGTTTTTTTGGAACACGCCCGGTTTACCGATGGCATGAAGAAAAGCACGGTAAAAGTTGGGCAGCAAAACGAAATACTGTTGTAATGAAATTATTTGCTTTTACTATGCCGCTTTCGTCGCTTATATGGCTTCAATAGAAGCGGATACAAACAGCTTAGGATTAAACGTTTTGCCATTTTCAACAACAAAAAAACACAAAATGAAACCACACTGTCACAAAAGAAAAGTAAACAATACACAAAAAATAATAACTTTGCTCCGATGCTTCATAGCCTTAAAAGGTATACAAGACACCGGTTACAATTTCGGTGTGAAAGGAAAAAAAACAACACCGATAAAAGTTAGGACGGTTTAATCTCGTGCTCGATTATGATGTCTCCATCGGATGATGTTGACCAGCGACAGCGACTTGTTGGTGTCCATCTTCGAGTTTTTCAATCTTCTTCGTGTGTTCGTTAACAATTTTATCTGGGAAAATGAGCACATTGTTCTGCAACACTCTGCTCTGCTCACTCATTCTGCCACACGGTATAAGTACATCGAATATAGTACCATAAAGATTGGGTGGTTAACCATATCTGAAAGCAAGATGTACCTTTCTTCCTAACGTTTTTTAACATATCATTTTACTTATACGCAACTTATACGTAGCGCAATAGGGAAGCGCTTTGCAATACTCTTAAGATAATGCATTTTTTATAGCAAAATACGCAAACGTTGGCACTTACGGAAGTCTCTAACAGAGAAGGGAAAGGAATATCTTACAACTAACAATAACATTACCTCATAAGGGCTTACATCAAGGAAATAGTGCAAAATAAACGGTACAGTGGTAATATCCATTTGATGCAGAAACTGTTCCATCCATCTACGAGTTATTTCGAATCGTGAAACAGCATTACCATGGTAAGGATGCGTAGGACTATACATTACCGAACCTTATACTGTGAATCGCTGCTGTACGGTGCTCTACTGGATCTCGGTGTGTTTAATTTCTAGCATTGCTAGGCCTGTTCTGTTTCATCAAAAGAAAAACTTGCTTCTTCCAGCTTTGTTGGGCTAGAAAGATCTACTTTAAATAATTATTACACTATACGCTTATCACTAACACTACACTTATCCAACCTTATTGTCAACATTGCTCAAAATCCTTTCCAGCCAACTTAAGTACCTCGATAACGTTCTTCGAATGTTAAATGAGCGTGACGTGCGTTAGCTACTCGTTCTGTGTTTCCCGGGTTTTTAATTCTCAGGTCTAGGAAGTTGCAGTAATTTACTCTGTCAAGAAGGTAAGCTCTGTACAGATCGCGTCGATGATCAAATGTTGACCGCGGAGGCGGTGGGTGGTGAAGGCACTGTGGCACCGGTAGGCCCAGTGCCTGGCGGTACGGGAGCAATCGTCTTTACCAGCTCCATATACTGAAACGGTACGTGCAGACTGATGCCGTTATGTTCCACGATTAAATGGCCGCGTCGGTGGGAAGCTCCGGTCACTGTGACAGCTTCGCCTTTGCGCAGCTGCTCACCAAGCCCGACTGCAGCCGGATCCTCGGGGAAGTTCATCTTCATGATGCGTGTTTGCGGGTAGCCGAGCTTGGAGTTTCCAGTCACGGTGTAGGAACGAGACGGTGGCACTGGTGGTGGTCGTTCCTGTAATGTAAATAACGATGTAATTTGATGAGCACTGATGACAGGAAGGTTAACAGTGGATGTTTAACCCAAAATCAACTCACCAAATCCAACCCAAACAATGTGCAAGTCTGTGCGATAATCTTTGAGTCGCACTTTTCGTTCGGATCCGGTGGCGGAGTGCCAGCGATCGGTTGCGGCCGCGGTCTCGTTGCTGTACCTGTATTGTTTGCATTGGAATGTGTGACATTTCCCGTTCGAGCACCTGTAATGAAAATGCATTTATTAGACCAACACTGTGCAACATTGCACTCAAATGTAAAGCATTCGCTTACCTGATGTCTTGTTGATCGATAGCAGTGCTCCACCCATCAGATGGATATCGTGCGTACGTCTTATCGTACCGAGCCGCTTGCGCAGATTCCAACCACGCCACGTCGCTTGAATTAAGGTGGCACTCTTCATGCGCACCTCCGTACGCAATCGTTCCAGGTGCTGACGGATGCCTTCACTTAAGAAGATGTGCCGTTTGCCTGGGGCCCACGACAGCGTTACGGAACCGTCCAGCTCGGGTGGGTTTTCAAGTGCGAAATCCAGAATCACCTTGCAATCCTCCAGAGCTTTCTCTTCACAACGACGCAGCAACCGGAATGGAGCTAGCATCCGGTACCGTGCGGTAAACTGTTTGAAGCGCATTCTATGAGGGAACCCACTCGCCATCAGGTTGACCGTTTCCAGCACCTGCAAAGCACGAATCTGCCGAACAACAGCCCCTCGGTCAAACATACCGCCCTTTTCGGCCGTATTGCTGCGAATGCAACGAACGAAATGTGGTCTTGCATGCACCAACGTCCGCAGCAGATTGTCCAAACGGGTGTGGAAGTCTTGCGTCAGCGTCGATACTGGTTCGTCCCCGTTCAGCAGATCTGTGTGTGAGGTCGGTGCAATGCGGAAACTTAGGCCCCGTGGTCCACTTTCCTGAGCGTACAATGCTTTCAGCTCTGTTCCGAAAAGGTGTGTCGCGAAACCAAAGTTACACGTGTGCTTATAAAACACAGACACCAGATCATCCGGTACCACGTCCCTGTTGGTGTCGAGAAAGTCGGTGGTATCGTACTCGACGCGTCCCGCAAAGTGTCTGATGGCAAATAGGCGAGGATCGTACGGCTCGAGGGCACGCTGCTCCAGGCGGGCGGAGTTGCGATGCTGAACCTTAATTTTGGCAACATAGCTTTCCGCGGTACCGCGCACCGAACACTCCGCATCGAGCATGCTCAAAAGACCGGTACGCAACGACGAGATGAGGTCAATGCAGGGAACGTTGTCCACGTAGTCTACCTCCGTGTCGCAGATGATGCCCTCCTCGCGGCACGATTCAACGGAGCTCTTAAAGATATGGGTGTTGTAAAAATGCTGCATCGTCTCGGCGCATAGATTTATGCACAAGTGCTCTAGCTGGGCCGGTCGTGGTTCCTCGAAACCAAACATGTCCAAAATACCTGCAAGATGACGATACGGAAAGATAAAGACAAATAAAATAGAATGATTAAAAAGATGCATGCAACAAACAATAAGAATAAATAAGAATAAACTGTAACGGCTGTTTTCAAATTCAAACAAAACTGGCTGCGTCTTTTTATGCATGTGATCTGGCTGCGTATGTGCAAAACTGGCTGCATCTTCTTGAGAGAAGCACAAAACACTCAGTAGGTGGCGCCACTATACAAGTAGCTATTTTTAGATTTGATGTGGCTTACGCTCCCACTATCTCGCAGTGATGGGAAAAGAGCATGTGTTTCTCTTTTTTTCTCATTTTTCATGTGTTTGTTAGGAACACATGAAAAGAATCAATGTTTTTAACTGGAAATAACCGATTACCCACATTGCAATACTTATTATCGCCCATTCTTACCAATAAATCCATCTGTTGCATGCCGAACAGCATTGTTTAAGGCTGCCATTGACTTCGAACCCGCGTTTCCGCCAATCGTGGACGCATGCTGGCTTGCCACTTCTGCTTGATTGTGTACTGATTCGTTGCTGTCGGAGCTAAGCGTGCCTAACGTTGAGCCGAGACTAAACAAAACAAAATACAACACATTTTGTTTATTATAATACCGAGTTGCGATAAAAAGAAGTATTATTGTAATGGAAATTTTGGGTTACACAAAATATTCATTTACTTTACCCATTCACACATACCGTTTCAAACTGTTTGCTCTACGAACAATAGTTGCTACTGTTCGACAGTAGAGTGCCTTTGCTAAGCAATCGCGTGTCATGTTCGACATGTTGGCATCGCACACCGACTTGATAAGCTGACCGCGGGCATTGTGCGTGCGTGTGGTTAACCCACGAAATAGTTGTGCTGGTGGAACACCTAGCAAGTTGGCCACGGCATTCAGTTCTGTTTCTCCAACAACTTCTACCTCGAGACCCTGTAATATGAATGATATATGAAAGAAATAAATAATAAGAACTTAGTTTAATATAGCTTTACTTTAGTGAAACTGCACTTTAATCTTTCTTGAAATATATGTGGCAAAGGAGTTAAAAGCTATACTAGAAATGAATAGGAATACATGAAAGAAACATATATTTTACTTATGTTTAATTTTATAAGAAAATATTTGAAGCAATCGTTATTTTAAATCAGACTCGTGTAATTATCTTGCATATACGCAAACTTTTAGTATGCGCATAATCAGCCGTAAATTACCCATAACTTATATTACATCACATAACAACGATTGCCTACTAAATTAAAAACACCACACAACAACATTTATTCCAACCAATCTCATAAAGCAGAATCGAGAATACAGTATCTTACCGTTCTTGCAGTGAGCGAGAACGCTAACATGTTGCTATGGTTGCGTCTCGCTAACACTCCGCCATTCTCTCTTCAAATCCGTTCGTTTGCTCTCTAATCTTGCTACGTACCTGTCCATCCACAAACTGCACATTTCCGAGAAGCAAAACCGCCGCTAGGACACGCACAACATCCAGGAAGGGTATACCGAGAATACCGAGACACGCTTTCCACGCCTGAAAGCGTGCCGCATCCTCCTGCTCATCTTGCCGGATATCGCCGTGCTGCAGATAGCGCAAGTTTGCCGGTGAATAGCCTTCCAGGTTGAGCCTGGCACATTCGTCAGCATTCAGCCCGGCCAGCATTTGGTAGAAGATGTGGTAATTTTTCTCGTTTGGCAATGGGCGAATGACGCGCGTTTGATCTAGGAAGTAGCAATGAATCTTGGTCCTGTACAGTGCGCCGTCCGTCACTTGTACTTCGATAAATTGTCCCTGATTGAATAGAAACATAAAATATAAAATATTATTGTAGTTGTATAGAATACATTTTTGACGATTGTCAACCACTTGAGCTTGTTTTAAAAGAAATAATTAATTCCATTTTAACTATTTCCAATTGTGTACCGTTAAGTGTAAGTGTAAGCGGATTCATTTACGCTTCGCATCAAATACTTACAATTCTACTCGATTCCGAGTTGGTTGTGGTTTTGGCAGACCCGAGCGAGCGAAGCACAGTGAAGGCCGCCGCCAGATGTTTGAACGCGTCAGTTTCGGGCCCGCCGCCTGCCACCGCGAATAACTGTCTCAGTAGTAACATCGAACAGTGCGTCTTTCCCGAACCGGAAGTACCTTTAGCGAAGAAACGGTGGATGGAGAAGATTAAATCGTGAATGGATCACACGCGTATTAGGACCCTTCAGCCCCTTGTGCTAATGAGCCCCGTGCTTTTCTAGCTCACAAACATGGTGTCGAGAGAAAGTCGCACCTCGATGTCAGCATTTTGTGAGAGTGTGCGTAGTTTTGAACAGGAAACTTAAATGGAATTTGGGGCTTTATCAGCAGTCCTGTGGCAGTTTGTGCCCTGTCGTCACTTACCAGAAAGAATAATCGCCTGCGGGTAGCCCGTTTCCGCTTGCTGGCGCACGGCCTCTTGAACGATTTTTCGCAATTGGGGAGCAAGAGGAACGGAGCGGGTAGAGGACAGGGTCAGTGGGTTACCGACATCGTGGTAGGGATTGACGGAGAGCAGTATCGGTCCAACATTGGTCTGTAAGAAGCGATATAATGAATGTATAATAAATATAAACGTGAATGACAATATTTTTTGTTTATAATATCACTGAAAATATTGATGGGCATTATTTGAGGTATTATATATGAAATTATTGTAATACCATGCTGCAAACACATCGTATTTTTTTACATAAAATATATTATTAGAAACCAAAACCTCCAATACAACCTACAAAAAATGGACAATCTACTGATCGATTGCAGGCCCTGTGGATCGGTACGACGGTGTATAACGAACATCTGACTTGCACGTGTGAATTTGCGCTCGCTGATTCAAACACTCTCTTTACCACTAGCCTTGTTCAGTGTGCATGTCACGAGAACTGTCAGCTTGTTTTATCTATCCATTTTTTATGCTGCCATCGTTTGCTACCACAACGATTAGTGAGCGGAATATTATGCAACTCCCAACGCTTGAGTCGTTTCGGTTTTTTTTTTTTCAATAGGACTTGCTCTAACGCTGTCTAATGTTATGCATGTTTTTCCTTTCGCACAGGGAGTGAAGGTTAGTCAGTCAAATATAATCTGGTTTGCAAGTAAACTGCGCGTTTCTAAGTAAAGCTTCATTTCTGCTACTTTGGAGCCTTTGATCGGCGAGTATGGGGTAATGAACTTCATAGGGTTTATTCAATTTAAATTTATTCGGCCTATTGTAAATTTATATTTGTATCAGATTTCCTAAGTTAACACAGTTAAAATTAGCTCTTTAAATATTTATTGTCTTCTTTCTTGAAATCATCTCCATTTAATCATATGTAGCACAATCATTACTCTTATAGTCATATGCGTTGAATCAAACATTGCTGATTCCCATCGCATCACTTTGCCCCGATTGGTTTAAAGAATGATTTTTCGTGATAATCAAAAGTTAGAAGAATAAACCAGAAACGATCATCAGTTATAACGGTTGTGAGTCTACCAATCGCTTTAGACCTACATCCAACAGTCATTCTTTTTGTACTGTACCACACTTCGCTCGAATTCTTGGCTACGTACAACTGGCCGCCTGCTTACTCAAAGCAGCCCCCTCCCCAACATGTGAGGATTAATCGATCTACCCCGATCCGGAGCCAAACGTCACAGATGCCGATGTACGAAGATCGATTGTGATTTATGTACACCCCGCTCAGCCTATTGGAGTAGAAAGTTGGCTGTTGATGCTGAGGGCGACGTCTCGCGACGCCTCAAGTAGGTCGACTGCCAGGAGGTGATTGGTTATCGGTATCTTTGGGGGGCCACCATCTGTGAGGAAGTTGACGTTGAGCCGCTAAAGAATGTCCCCTCAGTGGGAAAGGTTGATGTCAAGCGATTGGAAAATGCATTGCTTTAGCACAGTACCGTACAGAGTCGGCAAAGAATGCCCCTTCCTTTTGGCTCGAATGATGATGTACATTTACGTAAACGTGTGTGTGTGTGTGTTTACGTTAATGTACGGACCCATGAACGGACGCACGGAGGTCGCCGACATTAGACAGGGCGCGCGATGCAAGCTAATCGCACGGTTCATCCAACCGAATGAACGCGAATTTCAAAGTAGCGAAAGAAACAGCAATCAAAGCGGCAACAAAAAGCTCCCAGAAAATCGATTTCTGCACACTGGCGCGCGATCGTGGATCGTGGATGTGCGCATCTGTGTTCCGTAGCGAAACGCGCAAAACCACTTAAACGATGATTCCCACCTTCGTATGATTATTTTTAATCTTCATTTCATAGGCTCTCCTCCTCCACATCCCGAACCGACCCATCCTGGCCCTCTTCCCTAATGATCCGTGAGCGCGGCTCGTTTCGTTGCGTTTAATTGGAATGAGCCAGAACTTCTTCCTCCGCTTCTTGTCCGGATCTTCGGCGCGATCAACGCACGGTGTGTTGGTGGTGGTCGCAACCTCTCAAAATGGCAGCCTCAAGCGAGCTCCATGCCGGAGCCAAGAGACCGTCTGTGCCGACATGTTCGTGTGTGAGCAATGTGAAGTGGTGTTCCTGCATCACCGTTAGAAGAGCTGTACCTATCTGCTGGCCGTACATACAGTTCTGCCTCCTGTCGAGCGGAATCAGCCCAATCGCGTTGGTAGTAAGCAACAACACAGTTAGTGAGGAAAAAAGAAAACAAAACATATTGCAAACGCGAAATGCAAAAGCAAAACAACATGCATAGCTTAGCGCTTTTTATTATTACCTATGGTTCGGATTTACGGCCAAACCGGATAGGCGTCGAGCGGAAGAAGAAGGCCGCCGGTCAGCAGCCCCATGTGTTTGTGGGGCCGGCGGCTACCTTTTAGCAAATGAAATGAATATAAAAATGAACTAAAAACAAAACCAAAGCCCAAGCGAAGACACGCAACCAGTGAGCCCCGACACACAGCACGAACACTAAGCGACGCTGCACGGACCACACCAGCACACAGGCGACCGGTTCCGTCGACCAGCCCGAACAGCCAGCCAGCAAGGGCAGCTTTGCAACGGAAATGCCGCGGATCGCTGGAATACCTTCGCGCATGGCGTTGGGTGTTGATTGTTTTATTTTCATGTTTTTATTTTTTGCTCGTTCCTTTGCTTTCGCGAGCTTCTTCGCGGATCTATCCATTGGGGTTGGATTGAAAATTTATGGAATTATTCCTCTTATGCTATGCTATCTAGTCTAATTGGGGGAGCCATTAGTGGTTTAACAAGAATGTAATAGATGCAGGAGTAGCATTGGACGAGAATATGTTTACGAATTTCTCTAGCATAATTTAAATGTTGAATGCAGCATATGGGAAACGTAGTTAGACCAGCATTGGGTTGTTTTCTAGCTGATTATCGATGACAACCAATCGTTTTTTTTTCAATTTAAATCATCCTCGATCATATTTAAATCATGTGAAAATCATGTTGTTTAAAACGTTCACTGACCACAATCCCTCCTCCTTCTTATTAAACTCTTCACTTTCTAATGTGCCCAATTCGGACGTTGTTTGATTCACTTTTCATTTATCCATGCTCGGCATGATCAAAGCCGATCACCGATCACCAACGAGCGAATGTGACCGGAAAGACTCACTTTCCCCTCTGGAGCTACAATGGACATCACAATGGGTGATTGCAATTTTCCCCAAACACACACAGGCACACACAAGCAGGCGCACACACATGATCCGTGGACCTGTGATCCGAAAATTGACCGACACATCCATCAATCGGGCTAGACCGAAGGACGGTGCCAGCATTATTGTTCACATCGAGAGGCACATTCAAGATCGTAGCCGTTTTTGTGTAGCGATTGGCGCGATTTCGAAACCAAATTGATGTGAACCAGTTTGCGGAAGTATTGCAATTTTGGTTTTTCTTTCACTCGCCAAGCATCATACACATCGTGGCTGGATAAATTTCTCCCCACGCGTGTCCAGCCACATACTTCCCGAATACGTGAGAAATGGAAAATGTACACAATGCACGGGTAAACGATCATCACCATTGAAGAAAAGCGACTGCAAATGTACGGAGGAAGATCACCAAACGACCAACATTAGGCCCGAAATGGATAGGCGCCTTGACGAAAGAAAGGCAAAGACCTAGATTCGACCGTGTACGCGTGCTGCTGCGAAGCATCAGTTAAAACCGTTCATTACAGCTAATTTTTTAATCAAGACCACGTGAAACAACAAACACCAACGCTCAAAAACAAAAGGAGAGGCATTTAGGAGGCAAAAAAGTGAATTTGTATGCCCAATTTACATTTCCCCCTTGCTTAATTTTCTACGCCCAGTAGCAAGTGCCAGCTGAACGCGGAATTTCGCCACAATTTCGGACTTCTAGAAACACACGATCATGCGTTCACTACATTCAGCATCTCGCGCCATCAAGCCACACCCAGCCTGACCATGACATGCTTTGGCAATTGTTTTTTAATGTTTGATTGTTTAATTAGTTTTCTTGATTGTGCACATACGCGGGGCAATACTGGGGAAACAGTGAAAGGAAAATGGAAAACAAAAGTAAGCGCGGTGGTATGGGCTGGGCGCGTTGGGGCCGAGAACTGCAGCGAAACAAAGCGCGTGCAAAAGCAGGTCAGCTGTTTTTGGTGGTGCTTGCGAAGAGTTTTATTTTCACTACTTTTGGGTTTCTTTGGGTCATACTCACTTATTAACCCACACGTGTTGCCAGCTAATGTGGCTGGTGTTTTTGAGCTGTTTCTGCTTTTAATTACCCTTCAAGCTAGAGATTGGCGAAGCGAAAGTGGTTCAGTGAAGGTGAATACATTTTAGTGGCGATTTGCATTGCCTGAGCTGCTGGGTGTGAGACTAACGTGAGTCAAGTGTGGGCGAAAATAATAAGTCTTGTATTATGAGCTTGAGCTTGCATCAACCAATGTTTAAAAAAGTTTTCCTAGACTGATTGTGCTAAGTCTCCACCAGCAAACACCAAAGATGACAAGAAGTGAAACACTGTGAATACTTACGAAATATTTCCCATCGTTGAAGCGGTTGTGCAACGTACGCATGACGGCGTCCTCCGTAAGCGGGCCAGGCAGATGTATCAGATCGTCCATCTCGTTCCTTCCCGAGCTCTCCTGCCGCTCGCGCAAGTGTACCGTGGTGGGTCCCGTACCGGTCAACAGTGTGCCGGATCCGCATCCACTGGGAGACACGATCATACCGAGTCCGCCACTGCCAGCATGTCCTCCCACGTTGTACTGTATCGAGTTCGAGCCACCGAAACCCATCGCCGTACGCCTTGGAAGCGTTCCACCGCATGGTACTGTGTCTGGGTGAGGGTAGAGGGACAAGATATATTAAATTAAAACTCGTTCAAGCAGCAATAGATAGCTCTAGCATCAAATAAATACTCCGATTAGAATGTTTGTTTTAAGCTCACAAAATTCACAGATCGTCTAGTTTCTCCGGGCCAAACCGTCACCGCGTTATGCTACTGTGTTTTACACTACTCCTTCTATTTGGCGTAACGTCCTACGCGAGTATGCCGGCGGTCTATACAAGCTTTCGAGACTTAAATCATTACCACACACAGCAGGATAATCAAATCCTTGATACGGGGAGACGATTCATTCTAGGTATGAACCCATGACGAGCATGTTATTAAGTCGTACGAGTTGACGACTGTACCACGGGACCGCCCCTGTATTTACTAATCATTCCCCATTAAGCACCTCGGTTGAAACCTATTCATAACTGGAACTGGCAGGTGAAATTGAATCAATCAGGTTGGGCTTACTCGTTCCACGGCATAGTCCCGCCACTGGCTTAATGGTGTCAACTAATGCTGTACGATTTGTTACTTTAATAGCTCACCACAGGTCTGTCATTTTTTCCACAGGCAAAAGAACCGAAATTAACTATAGCGCTGAAAATGGTTGTAACTTTCGCCTCCAATACTTACACACGCAGCGTTTGGATGGCGCATAAATTACTAAATATTCAAATGAGCCTTCAACGCAATGATTAAGCCTGCACAGCGGCAGGTTTGATTTGCAGTATCAAGAATGCTCATCTTAATTTTCAGCTTGATACCATTTTCATACCATTCCTTTATCATTCGTATAGAAACCGTATAGAAAGAACTTTTTAGAAATTATGCATTTGAAAGAAATTACATAAAAAAGATTTCCAGCCACTTCACCAAACTCGATCGAATCGGGTTGTAAAAAATCACATAAAATCGTTGTTTCCTTTGAAGCTTTCAGAACATTTAATCATATTATACGACTTCTTGCACAGCACACGCTTGAAATAAATGAAAGCAACCGTTGTGCGAGGCATAGGCAACTAACGTTCCTCTTCGATCGAGTTTGGGAAATTGGTTGATCATATAAATAGGAACAAGCGTGACTTCGAGAAGTCGTGAAAGCATCCTTTAATTGTAGTTATAATTTATTTTTCTATTTGAATAGTTCGTTTATTTGTTAGCATATTTCAAGTTGTTATAAACTATAACTCAATGAAATTGGAATTATTTTTAAAATTACATCAATTTGAAAGCATAAGTATCATGTGAACCGAATTGTTGCTACACAATAATTAGGGTCTCACATTTTTTGGTAAACTATTTGTAAGTATTTTTAATAGTTATAAAACTTTGTTTGAATACGATTAACAAAAAACAATCAACAATTTCCATTACACTGTATTGCTTCTTTCTTCATAATTCTATGAATGCGATCTTTAGGTAAAAACAATGAACGTTAAACAAGCGAAAAACAAATTACCTCACGTTGCGTTGTCTTATTTTTGTAGTACTCTTTCCTCATCCTGCTGCGTACTGATTTATGTTTCTTCAATAAAACAAATTATATGCTTGATAATTCAAACAACATGCGCACCTACCATGGTGATGGTGCATTGGCGGCATTCCTTGTTATTATTACCGATCACCAACAAGCACCGCACAAAAAGGCGAAATCCTTGCGTTCTTTCACCGTTCCGCTGCACGGCCGTGAACGAAAGTAAAATGAAGCATAATCAAGCCTCGCATCGGCTGGTACGGCGGAAAATAGGGACTCGTAGGCGAAGCAGACAGTGCGCGCCCCACTCTCCCACCGACTGACATTATGCAACGATGAGTTTTGCTCGTCACATCAGACACTGCCAAGTCGTTTAAGACTACGCCGGCTGGACACAGACACAGAACGGACCGTGCGATTTGCACGGACACGAGCAAATTATTATGCCGCTCAGGTTGGACGGCTGATGGATGATCGCGTACGCGGTTCGCAAGCGAAATAAAGTTTACCGAATGGTATCTCAGCCAGGCACACGCGTGTTCAGGGTCGTTTGAGGATACACAAAAAGATTCCTGTTCTAAAGTTCCGTGACCATTGCCGTAGACATGCGTTCGGTTTTGACCAGCTTTGTACTTGAACGGGAGATATAAGATCAAAAGTGGATTGAGAGAAAAATTCTTTGGATCATGTAATATGAAAAATTTAATAAGTCTTGAATGGGAAACACTATTTTCACTGTAAACAACAATCACGATTCATAGAATAAGTCATGCTTTCCTTAATCCAAATTGGATTCGAATTAGTTTATTACCTAATACCTTATTACCTAAGGTTTTTTATTTAAGTTTCTCGGGTTTATCGAAATGGGAAAAAACTTAGTTACGACAATAAAAACTAACATTAAAAAGCTGAATAATTTTTCAACATTTCTTGATTTGAGCACAAAACCATGGACTCCAGCTGGTGAAAGAAAAGAACAACT
This sequence comes from Anopheles arabiensis, assembly GCF_016920715.1. Lineage (NCBI taxonomy): Eukaryota > Metazoa > Arthropoda > Insecta > Diptera > Culicidae > Anopheles > Anopheles arabiensis. Next base: position 44,281,832 of record NC_053518.1, on the reverse strand, counting down.
ATTGCTGGTCGTTTTCGGTTAGTACTCACCTCCATGCAGTAGCGCGCCGGTACTAGTGTTGTGATGTGGCAAGGGGTACGGGATTGAGGTATTTCGTGGTGAAACGATAGGCAAGACGTTGACATTCGGCTGCGAGGCGTTCAGATTGTTGCCCGCCTGGTTTGACGGTATGCACTGGGCTGCACTCGTAACTAGCATGTGGTTCTGTTGATAGACACCAAATGACCATATGGAACAAACGTAAGTCAACGAGCATGAAACAGAGTTTGTTCCCTTTCAGTAACCCTTAGGGCCAACATGAAGGTGATAAATCAATGGAAAGCCATTTGGCAGCACCCGGTTTCGGTTGGAGGTGGGTTTCCTTTCTGTTGTGCTTACTTACCTTAGCATTATTGGTAGCGTTATTGGTAGCGTTGTTGGTGCTGTTATTGTTATTGCTGCTGTTATTGTTGTTGTTGTTGGTGCAACTATTGGCAAGATGTGGCAGCACGTTGATCCCGTTGGCGCCGACCGTGGACGTCATTAGACCGTTGGTCGCATGTGTCGCCAGCCCAGTCGCACCGTGTGTTCCGTGGTTCGATCCAGCGTTGTTAGTATTTGGTCCAGATGCTGGCGATACTACAGTACCACCGCCGACGGGTACACCGCCTCCATTGGGTCCTGCTCCCGGTGGTTGGCCACCGGTGTGTAGTCGATTCCTCAGCGTCACTAGCTCGGAGCTGAGGCTTTTCAGTCTTTGCTGCAGGTGAACGGCTTCGTTCGAAGAAGATGCATCTGTAATGAAATGTACATTTTTATTAGATTCAATCTGTACTGCTCGTTAATTTAGAACTTGCTGTTTTGTTTCTACTTGATCTACGGAGTACTTAATACTGCTTTAAAAAACAATGTACTTTATAGTAGGTTCTGTGTCAGTTGCAAGGATAATATGGAGAGGGTCGCTTTTTAGAACACTCTCTTGTTGGAAAACTACTTTTAAACGAAACGAAACCCAGAAAAAACGAATTATCTTTCTTTATATCCCATTCGGGAAGAAATAATTGCCTCCAGTGCGTGTGGGTTTGTCCAGGTTTGTCAATATTCCATGCACTGGATCCGGTATCATTGCGTGTACTCGCCGCTTCTCTGCCATATTCTCCACTGACCGATTCATTGGCCGCTTACACTTATAAACACACAAACACGCACGCAAGCGTAATGACGCCCTGTACAGATAGAACGCCCCTTCACTGATCCAGATGCACGCAACCATCATCGGGACATGCTTCCCAACGCAAAGCCGTACGCTTGGCCAACCGATTTCATTCACTACCCTGGGCGGCGTACATGCGTGCCAATATAATGACGCCGGTTCTGCAGCTTTGCAGATATCGGCTTCCCATTATATCCACGCACAAGGCATACGGAATTGGAGTGAATGAACAAAACGAGAGCGCTGAACATAGACAGCTTTATGATCGACCAATCGAAAGGATTGATCTTTAATCTTATTATATCATTAAAATTCTCAACCAACACCACGTTGCATCTTATGTGCAGCTGAGAAATCTCAATGATATATGGGTAGCCTCGATTGCTTGACACCGCCATGTATCAACATGGAGAGCCCAACGTGCGGATGAGAAAAGAAATGCTGCTCTAATTGAGAAGATCTTCCCGTAGAACTGATTATACCGACCTGCGGCGGCCAGTGTACCCGGCAGTGCACCAATTTAGACATCCATCCGTCCATCAAGACAGATGGGCGTTCGTGCAATGCACATCTCACACCAGTGCTTGGTGATGTGGTGTGACATATTTTTAACCTTGCAAGCATTGCGCTACCTACAACGCAACGCTTTCGTTTGACTTCTGCAGGCGACCAATTTGCGGAAATCGCCGAATCGTGATCGGCGGGTTCGTCTGGAAACCCACCTCTCATCGGGAACCGTCCGCTCCTTCCGACCTACGGTTTCCCGTTATGATAATCACAGCCGCAGCAGCATCAGCAGCAGCAGAGCAGCGTATACACTCCCTTACTGGGTGGAGACGAGCTTTCCGAACCCGAAACACAACGTGGAACGAACCCCCAAAGGCCATCATTTCGTAAATAAGCATTACGAAATAATTGACTTCGGATTGTTGCTTACGGGAGCGATCGGGTGTGCTGCCATTTTTTTGATTGCACCGTGCACGCCCGCGGTAGGGTTTGTTACTTCGTTTTATTTTTGCGACGCAATACGCACGCGGATATCGTCTCCAACCTTTTTGCAGGCGAAAGCTGCGTCAAATCTACGACACATTGGATTGCGTACGTGGCCCCATTACACGCCTTTGGCTCGTTGGCCGCGGTAAAGATAACAACCCGGCCAACTGAGCCGAGGGTTTCCTCCTGTTATCCACCCTCGGGATATCTCTCGGGCGAGCCCGTTCGAATGCGGTTAGTATTTCGCACTGCAATTGCCGCGTCGCGAATTTTATGCGTTTCTGTTTATTACGCCTGGCCGCGTCTGAAGCATCGTTCACGGGTTCGTGATAGTTTTTCATTAACGGGTTTATTATAAACATAAAGCGTAATGATATGTTTTATGCTGCCTCATTTTGCGGACATCTTGAGAACAAACGAAGTGCCGACAATAAAGCAGACGAGCGGCAGAGGTACGTGGCATAAGCATTGCATGCCACCTGCGGCAAAGGCTTGCGCAGCCATAGGTGAAGCATTGTGTATGCGTAACGTAATGTATGAGATTTTGCGCACAAAATGAGCTGTTAACACCGCGATCGTGGATGAAAACGGTTCAAAAGTCATGGCACCCCTTCTTGCAGCACTGTAGGTGGTCAGTAAAACAAGAGGTGGCGAGGTCGACCTGGATGAGAGATTGGGACAGCATTAATCTAGCTATGACTGACCTCAATACAGTTTAAGGTGTTTGGTAGCTTTTATCCATTCCACGGTGAAATGGCTAATGCGCGACACAGTGGCCCCATAGAGTTTGAAGTATTATTGTGAAAAAATAATATAGATTTTCAAAGCTTAAAAGTTGAAAGTGTTTGAAAAATGGTACTTGAACAACTTTATGAAAATGGAGCAATCACGAGTGAACCACCATAAACACACATTCCTTTAAAATTAATAACAAACACGCATTCTTGTTGAAGCCTTTTCGCTACAGAAATATTCCAGCAAATCCCGCTTGTGCAGCATCCCCACCACGTCCAAGAGAGAAAACTGTGCGCTGTAATGGCGATTAATTAAATTTACATCTCCATCATCGCACGTTCCAACTCGGGCTAATGATAGCAGGGAATGCCATCGTCTCATTCAGCACATCACACCTGTCTCCATCAAACTGGCGAGATACCATCACCGTACTACTCCTATCTCCTGGTACGATACGCTAAACATTACGAATTTCAATACCTTTAACTATGGAATGAAAAGCGAAGTCAGCGAGCAGCCACGTCCGTAAGGTTTTTGTCGCAGTCACTTTCTACCCTTTGCTTGCAGCAACTGTTAGCCTTAGATGGGACGGGTGAGTGCGGACATATTGTACGTGGGTCACCGTGCTATGAAGGGCTCTGCTTGCTAAGAAGTGGGACAATCGTCCGGTGAAAAACACGGACTGGACGAGAAGAGCTGTCATGCCGTGCTTCAAGTTCAACGACCAGCTAGCCCGATATGGACGATGCTTGGTTCCTGTTGTTGTTGTTCAGTTGAGCGTGCAGCATGTACAGCTGTTGCTGGTCATGAGCGGATCTTTGTGTTGGAATAATGGAAAAAAGGTATATGCTTCCAAAGATGAAAATGCGAGAAGAGCACAGCGAGGGAAGAGACGAAGCTGTACGGTACACGAACACAAGGTAATGCGAATATCCGAAGGGTAGGCTTGCTTCCCGTAGTTGGCCGCCATCTTGCTGTTTATTCTTTGGATTGCGTGTGGACTTCATAGCTACAATTATAAAATCAAATTAATTAGATTCAATCATATTTTATACCCATCTTCGTGAATCATTTGGAGATTAAATGCTTGTTCACTGATTCTGGTTTATTTCCAGCAATGTGTTGAGCAAACTTATTGGATCATCGTATCTGATCATTTTACAGCAAGTAAGTTTTTGATCATATAACTGAAGTTTTATTCTTCACTAAGGATTACCAGTGATAGGCCAATTTATCAGGAAGTGGGAAACCTTCACCAGAGTTGATGCATGTGGATTGTGTAGAATAGCTTTTCCTAATCACAGCTAAATAAGTACTTTAGAAATGATCGACCATAACATTCTGTGGATATTCACCACGCTGTAACTATGTAATGGTTAGGAAGGAAGAACATCGTTAGGAAGAATATATTTTATATTTCAATTTGCTTTGCTCATGCTTTCCAGAAGTGCCGAAGTCGTTCGACTGTGACGACAGTGCCCAGTAGCAGCTATATTACAGCAGTAATTATATGCATCCGCTGATTGCACTTTGCAGTCCATTAGACACACTTAGTTTGTTTGGTATTCTTTGTTATTCCTTGAAATTTCTTCCAACTCATACTAAACACTTTACACTGCCATCGTACAGGAAACAAAGGGTTAATTGTTTGTTTGGCTTGCCGGTACATAAGCAAGCAAGCAGTACAGTTATAACCCTACTTTTTTCAGATAGAGCATTTCTTTGTTGGTGTACTCAAAATTCAACTGGTCAAAAACGCACTCAGAAGAGATGCCAGATGCTCGGATAATCAAGTTCCGGTGATGAAAGCGTTTAAAGCAGTCCACAAAATATCTGGTCTCACACTAAAAAATGTTCTCTGAATGTTTGTTTCTGAGTGTTGAAAGAATCCTGGTACGACCTCAGCTCAGCGCTGGATGAAACAGTTCCCAAACATTTCCTGAACGGCGGTTTTTTTCTCCATATTCAACACGCACGCATGTTCATCACGGTCAAGTTTCTTCTAATACAACAAGAAATAGCGCCTAAGTGCAAAACCGCAGCCCTTTTGCCCTCTAGAAAGTTCTTTCATTAATGGTTATCATTAGTGCGCTAATAGCCCATCACTAAAAGCTGTGCCGGTGGCCTCCCTGCATTACACTGAACCTTTTCTCTCCTCAAATCACTAACTTTCATCCATGACCAACTAAAACGTGTGTCGATAATTTAAACTTTCGAGTGGTCAAACAGAGGGGCCAACCAACGGGAAGGAAGACGACGTGCAGCAGAAATCGAAGAAAGTAGGCAAGCAAGGTTACTCTACTCTTCTGCTAGTGTTACAGGGCTATGGTAATAATCTTCAGCTTCGTTTCGAACCTAGCTTAGATGGTGGATAGTTTTTATGCTTTGAATCGAGCGGTTTTTCCTGTTCTTGAATTTATTCCACACACATTCTCCACATAATGGATCTTTGGGTCAAGGAACAGCGTTGTTTTGAGCTATGTTTCGTTTGTTGGATAGCCATAGCTAAAGTATCTCAAAAATCTTCCAAGATCTTCAGCAAAGTCTTTCGTCTGTGTCTGAACTTGTGCGGCTTTTGTGAATGTGATATTTTCCGGAAAGAGAGAAAGAGAGAAAATAAATGCAGATAAAAAGTAAGCTTCACTGCTGATCGTCCAACAACACGCCAGCTAAGCCAACGGCTAACCCCGCTGACTCCCACCGATCAGTCGCTTGTGAGCAGGTTTTGTGTACGCCTGATCGTATCGGGTCTCTCGACAAAACGATTGTGCTCAGGTGGCTTCCCGCTATGATCTCCGAACCATGCCATCTGCTCGATTGACTCAAAAAGATTAAGCAAACCGCTAGTCCAGGCAGGCTTCGTTTTCCCGAAAAAGAAACAAGCGAATGCCGTGTCTTGCGTACGGACGATTCCAAAGAATTCATCGTCGATGATCGTCGGACCCCTCGTGGATAAGGTTAATTGGGATAAACCAGGGCCCACGGCACGCAGACAGCAGGACGATGCTGACATTTATAGACGACAAGTGGATCGTGGACGTCAAGCTCTGAACGGCAGAAGCTCTGACCGAACGCACCACCGCCCAAAAAGCCTAAGGGGTCTTTGCCTTTTCTGTACACGTGTTATCTTCTCCCGCACGCAGGTTATGTACGCTTTCTTTCTTTGCTTGCTAGCGCGTCATTCGCCCAACGGGTTAATCCTTTTCGTATTTATGGTGCGCAAAATTCGTCACAAAGCGTTCTTGTCCCCCTTATGGCTGCGGGCAACGGTTGACCTGTATGTTCGAGGATAACAGACCATTAAATTGGACGTCAACATGCAAAAAGGTAGGAAAAATGAGACAACACACACGACGAGAGTTTGGCCGGTCTGTGATCGGTGTCTGTTAGCAGTACCCGCCAGTGCTAAACTGTCAAATACGGTGTTTTTCTTGGAACAGTATCCCGCAAAGCATTGTCGATCAATCGCAACCAATCAGGTGATTTGATCGAAACAGAACTATTTGCGCTACTTTTTCGTTTCTTGGAGATTAGCCTATTTTCTCGAATTCTAATCGAATCTGTTCCGGCATCCAATTAACAATTAGTCAGTTTGCCACACTCGGCAATTCGTTTCACGAACTTTTTTACGCAACAGTTACAAATTGATCTCAATCGGAAATTAAAATTACTATATACACCCATTGTAGTGCTATGGTAAAATAAAATCAGCCAAAATCTCACCACAAACCCACACACCTACAGCTACACTTGGAAAAGACATTGCGTGGCATATAAAATGACATACGGTGCTTCTTGCGATGCGAAATCGCCCAATCATCGATCGATCCAGGGGTGGTACATCAGCACTTGAAACCAATGCGGCAACAGAAGAACAAATTAACGATTTCGGCACCTGCCGAAATTGGATGCGCCGTCGTCACTAGCCCGCTCTGACACACGGCAAGAACCTGCTGCAACTACCATCGAAAAAGATAACCATCGATCGGTATGAAGGGTGGGGATATTAAATCGATCGCAAAGAAGAACACCACAAGAACTCCCTGTTGGTACCAGTGTCATCAATTAATCACCCATCTACGGAACAGCGCGAATGCGGCGCAATAAATTGGCGCGTGAAATAACGTGCCTCACAAACAGACACAAACAGGACAGGTAGTGTGAGGCTCGAGTTTGGTGGTGGATATAAAACCGCAGCCCAATGTTGTTGTGTATAGAACGGTATTATTTTTGGCAAACTACCAAAAACTGCTAGGCTGTCTGTGGTTTCATCGCGTGGTCGCTTTCTTCTGGTTGTCTTTTTTATCACTTTTTACGTGCTATAATCAAACTTGTTCGGTTGACGCGTAGTATTGCTTCAAAAGAATGCATTTGAACATTATTTTTGTAGCCTGTTTGTTCAAAAAGCACTGTTTTATGTATTACTGTAGGACCATATTTCCCTTTCTTTGTATGTGACGCTTTTTGTTCTGTATTAAGGAACTCGTTCGATTCAAAAGCTACCCGTCAAACTACGTCGCTGGAATGTATTTCGGTCGATTGGGGTTCATTCCATTCTTACAATCTGGTTTCTGTTTCTCTATGACCATAAGACACCCTACAAGCTGAACCTAAAGCTCCCGGTCCTCCAGCTCCAGGAGAAATGAATGAAATATGCGATACAATTAATTCAACGAATCGATATGAAATTTATGCAAATAACAGCATATCTGCATACCGAACTGGCGACGTAGTAAGGTGGTTTCGGACGCTCAACACCACCCTGGTGAACTGCGCAGGTAAGTCCTGCGGAAAGAAAGTTTTCTTCAGCTGTCACCAATATACCGGGTCGCTGTAACACCAGCAATGGTGGACGCTGTCCTGTTATCTTTTGCTTCGTCATTCGGAACGGATGACAGAGGAGGGAGATCGAAACAAAATAAACGATCCGATCAAAACATTTGACTGGCTTTCGTAGTGCTCCCGAGCCGTGCCTGGTTCGGATCCGCCTTTTCACAAGCATTGCCCGATAAGTTTAAGGAGTGTAACTGGTTTCTGTTCGATATTGATCGGTGGAAGTTTACTCAGATTGTCACATCGGCATCAAAAGAGAGGACCTGATTTAATCTTGACAATACGAGAGACGAATTGAAAGAAGACAACACGAAAACGTGTTATAAGAAATCGTGTTTGTGTCAGAAGTTGCTTGCTAACGTTGTACTGCAAAGATTTTAAATAAGACTAACACGAATTAGCAGGGGTATGAATGATTTTTTCTTATCCTTAAAATAATAAATAAATAATACTTAAACATGGGCTAAACCATAACAGATCGCCTGTTATGGTATATTTTCAGAATACGTTTCATCAGTAAATGGAAAATCAGTGTGAAAAGAATTTGTCTTAGCTCCAGAAAGGTAACTACACCTCGTCCATCATAGCCTGGAAGCCTGATTAGCTAAATTTACATGCTTGATTTACACACTACTTCAATCTGGGAATTAATGTTTTATTTTCACCCTCTCTCCTTCTTTACCCCATTCTTTACCTATATCTGATCTGATCTCAATCTCATCGCCGTTTGGTTGGCTGATTGATAGATAGTTCATGCAACATTTGATGATGAAGCGAAATTTGATCTATCGAGTTTTCTGTTCAAGAAGATAATTTTTATTATAAACGCTATTGATGAAAATATTTTACATCTTTGGCGGTGGTTGGGTGTTTTCATAACTTTTCTTCTTTTTGGAGTAACGAACGAACGATATTCAACAACACGTTCGTTTAAGGCCATTGAGTCACAGGAGTAAATTGAAATGTATAATTATTTGATAATCTTTCAGTAGCGATTATTTCATTTAAACAGTTAAACAGTTATATTGCTCTCACGAACCAAAAATGAAACAAAAAGGCATGAACGTCTTAGCTGCCATAGCCACGGCTAATCGAGCAGCTCATGCCATCCGCAGGGGCAATTGACGCTGTCGCTGACAGGTGATGGAAGATTTCCTGCCGTTGGAATCTGACCCATTCTTATCTTCTCTCTTCATAATCGCCTTTCCTCGTATTTGCAGCCAGTCATTATGTTCACATTATCATTCTTCGTTAATTAAAATTGAAAGCCTTTCATAGTAAAAAAACCTCACAACACGTGTCACAAACTCAATCGCGTGACTTTGAAATGCAATATGAAGAGAGGGCTTTAAAACAACCAAGTTAAGCTAAAAGATACAACAAATATATTCCTAGAAGCGTGGTTGAATTCATGTAAAAAATATTGGTATGGAAACTTTAATTCATTTGGGAGAATTATTTTTGATGCATTTATAATAGCTAAAAACAAAGCACTTGCATCCATACATTGAAGGCTATGTCATCAACAATGATTGATGAGGGACTGAAAAGGAGCATTAGCGGACAAGCTTGTATAGAAAGTATCATTTGCTTGATTGTTAAATACTTCCATAAATTCATATGAATGTTTGAAATAAGTATTTTATGTAATCGTATTTATTTTTAAAGGTATGACGATTTCCAACGTACGATCAGATCACATTTTTGGAGTACGATCAGATCAGAGTAATTTTCATTTGTTCTGTTAATCTACGTTCTTCTCCAATGACTATGCAAAGTGCGGTACTAGACTGTACAATTAAAAATGTCCTATCAATCGAAACACAATATTCGAATGAGACAAAAAGCCCTGTCCATCGAGCGGATAAAAAGTTGCTATATTCTTAACTGCTTCTCTCCCTGGAAGCAACCACTCCCGACCCGCCGATCGGTCGTTTTTATATGTTACTGATTCGGAGAGAGTTTTACGATAATTACATGTTTGGCTCCTGCACCTTGGACTAGAAAACGCGATCATCGTGCATGTGCGATGGAGCTTGACACAGCGAAAAGAAAACAGGCTCTGCCGTTCATCCGATTCGTCGCGTTCGGTAAGCTTTGAAGCCTCTACGAGTGTAAACGCTCACAGTGGCGCTCAAACAACTCACACTTCAGCAACTGTAAGCAAGTTTCCAGCGTGAAAAAAATGGTTCCCTTCTCATAAATATATAAATTGACTATGAGGCAATCAGAATGCTTCCCGCCTTACATTGTATCTGCTCTCACTCACTCGCACGCGGGTCTTCGGTTCGGTTTGACTACATGAGGCATTCCAGCTGCTGAACAACATTCAGATACCAGCCGTTCAAACAAACCGTCCCACCAAACAGGAGAGAAGGTAAACTCCCCAATTTAAACCATTCCAATCCGACCTCGTTCGTCCAGTTTGAAACTCCTCGAGCGGAATCGAACGGACCATTTGAAGATCGCAACGGCTGGCTCCACATTCGTTGATCGCTCCAAACGGTCCCATACTTTGCCTCGCAGATAGTGCTTTTCTCATAAGGAAATTTGCAATAAAAATAAATTTTTGTTTCCCCTGGCGGGTAGCGGGTATCTTTACGAGCACAGCCAGGGAACGAGCGTAGTTATGCGCAGGGACAGTTTCTGCAGTTGGTTGCATTTTATACCAATTTATGCTTCTGGTCAACCAAACCATTTACAGTTTCGTTTTGTATTGCAGCATGCCAAACCAGGCTGCATGCAGAGCATCTGCAGTTCAGACCTATCTTATGTATTTTCGTGCTGCATGACAGAGCATGTGCTGTATGAACATTGTTTATAATAAAATTGTAACTCTTGTAGAACACATTAGCATGTTATATAACTATTCATGCTACATTATAATTTGTACAATCAAAATAGCTACAAAAATCAAGTATACAACTTAATCAAATGTTAATCGAATGTTTCTTGGATTAGCCCTGTACAGAAAACATTTTCATATTTTAAATCGAAACAAAAAAGTTCAGTAACACATCAGGTAAACCGTTCGCCGAATATCGCCCAAGAAATGGAAAATCGTGACAAACTGTTTTGCTGCTTTTGCAAATGAAAAGCTCCCTCCTTTCAAAAACGCTCATTGAACATCCAATAGCTCGCAGCCTTGTACTGTGTAGTGCTGGTAAATGGAATGAACAAAAAAACGTTTCAAAGCACAGCTCACAACTATTGAGCAGCTCATAGCCACGTCCCACTATAGCAGAGCCTTAGTTGACGGTGCAGTAAGAGGATTTTGTATGGTGCCAGGTCGTGTCATGCTTTTTGGCCCGGGACTATGTCAGAGAAATGGAAGAAGGGGTCAAACTACGAATGCTGGCTTACGTTTCTCTGGTTTCGGGCTGACAATTGCCCATAGACAAAACAGGGAGTGTGGTGAGTCGCGTTTGCACAAGATCCACGAGCACCGCTGGACTGCTGGAAGCCGTACTCATGCTCTGCGCTCTCGACTCAAAGTAAGTGGGTTAGCACAGCTAGCCAGGTAAACCGAAAGGCCGAATCAGCCCCACAACTAATGGCGTTGCCAAAGGAATTGCTGAGAAAATAGCAAACCTCAGTTTAGGTTCCCGTTGATCATATGAGCTACTTTACTTTAAGTTTTGGCAATTTATTTCTGAAAAATTTAATCGTTTATACAGCTTGTTTCATTCATTTTTCGTTACAAATCAACACGACGAATGCGATTGCAATTTCAATTCTTTGAAAATTCAAAGTACATTAAAATGCTTTTGTTATTCCACTGCGAAGCCATAATAAGCCTACTCCTTCCTGTCCATGCACAAGGAACGCACAATAACCGCCCCAAAACGAAGCGCAAGAAACTGATCGAGTGGCAGAATTTAATTATAAATATGAAATTTGATACGCCTCTGCGTTCATTGCAAGAACCAACCAAACTCGAATCACGAAAACAGACCCACCATCTCCTCAGAAACTAACATAAATTATGTATGAATATAATTTGTGTGGTGTGTGAATTCGGGGTTTTTTTTTATTTCTTCTTAACCAACTTCAATGTCTTTGCCACCAAACCATTTGTGGGTTTACATTCCAGAGTGAAGCAAAGAACCGCGTGTTTTGTGCTTTGCGTCTCCGCACAAGAATCCTGCAAGAACAAAACATTCGGTCGGAATGCGAAAGATGAGATAGCAGACCAGCAGCACGCTGGCAATAAAACCGAAGTCTCACAACCCGTTCCGCAGCTCGTTTTGTGTAAAGGTAAACAAAACAAACTCATCCAGTTTGTACCCATGGCTGTTGTCACATTTGGCGACGAAACGATCGGGGACAAGGGATGGAACGAAGCGAAAAAGCACACTAACATCACGAAATGCAGCTTCATTGCATCAGCCTTCAGCCTTTGCAGGCAGTGCGACACAATGGATATTGCACTTGGGTTTGCAAAGACGGGTCGGCGGATAAATGCAAGAGCGAAGCCCAACACCACGCTCAGCAGAACCGCACACAAAAATGGCCACCACAAATCATTGCATAAACATCACCACTTGGAAGAAAATTGTATCCGTTTGCATCCGCCCGGTCATGCTCCGTGCCCCGTTCTGGATGCACACGCTACGATGCACTTCGTACGCTGTGCACAGGTCGTTTTTCATTCGTTTGTCGGTACAGAGCAACGACAAACACTTGCGCTTGGCATATTTCTTGGAAACCGAACCGAAGGACACACAAGAAGACCAGAGAGACGCATCGATTGCGCGCCAAATGGCAGTCATCAGGGCGTCCTCGATCGGCTGCCATCGGAAAGCAACCATGAATGCATCGATAAATTCTGTTCCGCTCCGGGGGCAGAAACACGGAAGGAAGAAATTGCAATCGCGTGAGTGTGCCAGGCTGGAAGCGGGGAAATCAAGTTCCGAACATGAAATCGGAACATCCACCAAGATGTCTGTGCACACCATCCGTTGGCATCCTGTTTCGCTTCCACACCTCAGCAATGACCGGGGGTTCGTCGCTTGTGCCACCGTTTAGCCTTTCGCGATCCCTTGCATGTTGCTTGGTCGACCTGGACGGTAATGAAGGCACTTGCGCGAGTCGGCTTTTGGCGCGGGACATATGCACAACACACAAGTAAGGGATTGTGCATGTTCTTTAAATAACATTTGTATGCCAATGCATCAAGTAAATGTTATATAGAACATGGCCAGATATAAATTTTACACCGTCCTTAAACTTTCTTATCCTTACTTATTTACACTTTTCTAAACAACACTCTACATTATCGCTCATATTTTTCTACGTAAACTTTTTTCAAAAAGCAAATAAACAAAATGTGTAAATAAACCGCAACAAATTTCCACAACATCAAATCCCAATTTATTGTAATGTGACAATGAAACGACAGTTCAACAATATATTGCTATAATTGCATGCATGCAATCATTTTCACTATATTCGAAAACTAACTAACAACACTTTTCAAACCTTATAACACCAACTACGTCGCAAAGATGATGGTCGCGCCGTCGCAAAGCTCGACCAACTGGAAGCAGCAGAAAGAAACGACGAAAGCAAAGCTGCCCACCAGTGGAGAACGGCATAAGTGCAAAATAAAAACAGACTCAGTCCGGCCATTTTCGAACCCGGTTCCCTGATTCCTGAAGAAGGCTAGTTTTCTGGAAGAACGGAAGAAAACATTCACTTTGCCAAAGCGCCCGGCGTCGTCAACCTTCAAGCTTGGCGAGGAAAGCACGCTGCAACGCTCCGGCAGACGAATGCACGGTTCAAGGTTCCGTCGTTTCGATCGCAATCGGGCTCGAATTAAATAACAGCACAGAATCAAAACAGCAGGAGAACCAGACACAAGGCACCGAAAATGAACAACATATATGTAAGTTATAATTTTCGGAACGATGTTTCCCGTTTTTATTTCGTACAGGTCGCTCATATCCCCGATTGACGACCTGCACGAGTATTTCTCCGAGCCGAAACAAATAAAATCCCAAATTCAATGCACTCCACCCCGTCCGGTGGATCATGATCATCATCATCGTGATATTCACCGAACGACGCCAGAACACCACACATTGAGGCAGTACGACAAGGAAGAACGACGCACGAAGAAAGATCGTTTGATAAATGCTAAAGGCTGCTACACGAGAGCAGCAAACAAACGAGGCAATAATTAGAAATCCATGGCCGAACCCGATATGCTGAAACGCAGGCAAACCGGAGATGGCATTTCCATTCCAGCCTGGGCGCTGCATTCGAACAGTGCTATTTGAATGCAACACCCAACGGACAGCGCCAACAGCGGTCGTTGGAGCGTCGCGAAATAATTAATGTTTGGTTGCAGGTCGTTCCTGCTCGATGCAATGCAGTTCGCAATCAAACGGGGAAGTTGGTTCCGATTGATGATAGACGGATGCACGACGTAAAGTGCTTTGGGCATCCTTTGTGCAGTGCGCCCGGAGCGGTGGTAGATGCTGCAGCTGCAATCAGTTAAGGCGAGCGCAGTGGCGTGATAGGTTAAGTGAGTGGTTCCATTTGTTAACCAAAAGCATTAGCACGGCGGTGAGCATCGTGAAGGGTATGTACGATCGTTTTGAGCACTGCTTTACGTCACCGCTCAATATGCTTATACAGAGTCATGTTTTGATACAGACATTACACAGACATGATACATGTTTTGGCAATGCAAAGTTGCAATATTAACTACTGAAATGTAATAGTAAGTTATTCAACTAACATACATTAATGCACTATTTAACTGCTCCTTTAATATCACTACAAAGAACAATTTCTACATATAAAGTGCGTCATTTAATACCATGTCAGTGTAAGAAAAATAACCGACAAAAGATAGTCTTTATAGACCACCATAAAATCTAACTACCGAATGAACTGAAAGCAATTAGCCGCAGTCATTTCGTAGCTTCATTATCTGATTTTCTCTCTCGAATCATAGTTGACATTTTTTGTACTCACGAGCCACGATCATTTTTTGGGGTGTTTGAAAAACGACTACGGGGCAGTGTGTTTCATTAATTGGCTGCTCGCTTGCAGCACACGCTCACACAACCCCATCATAAGGAATTTTAGATGCTTGCTTTCTGATGCAGTTGCTGTTGTTGTTACTGCCCTGTCGTCAAAGGCTGGAATCATTTTCATGAGTAACGATATAAATAGCATAATTTCGTTTCAAAATTAATGACGTGCGTCATTAGGTTGGCCCGATCGCTGACCGGCGATGGTTGTCTTAAGCTGCCGCCTGTGCTCTTTTGCCACGACAGCAGTAGGATGAATGAACACCGTCTGGGGCCTCTGCATCCAACGCAAACGATCGTATCGAGCAAAAACAATTTTGTGGTTGCTGCATCGAAACTCAAACTCATTCAAAAAAAAAAGAAAAGAAAAGAGAAGCGTACGCTACCCTAGTCGCTAGACGTTCATGTTCCTCGGGTGCTTATGCACATGTGCAGCGTGGCACTTTCAATGGTAACGTTGGACATTCTAATTAGAGTGTATGGCTGTTGTTTTCGCCCGACCAAGCGGTAGCAACGTTATCGTTCGTGCAGCGCGATGCTACCCACCTGTCACAAGAACAAGCGGCAAAGTACTGTTTCAATATACGTGTTAGAGCTTTAACACACCATCGACTTGTTTTCGTGTTTGGCAACTTTGCTCTGTTTTAGAACAATTCACAAAGCCGGCTAGTGTCTGCTTACCTTGCAACTTCTTTTCCGTTTCCCAAAACTTCTGCAGCTCTGTAAAGTATTTATCCAGGATGAAAACCTTCGACAGGCCGAGGGTGGCCATTTTGCTCGGAGAAGCACTATCGTAACGCTCGCTCGCACACTCCGTCACATCCACCATGCATGCGGGTGTGTTCAGGAACGAACTTCGACGATCATCCGTGAAGCCGTTTCGCACAACTTATCACTCGGTTAATCCTGTTTTTTTTTTGCGTTACTCAACATAAATTACACCCTTTTGCGATGACCTCCAAAATATGTGGACTCGTCTTGAATGTGGTTTTCTTTTCTTTTTTGCGTGCTGTTCAACGATTTTTTCACTTTGTGTATTGGGTTTTTCCCCTTATTCTTCTTTTGCACTGACTATGGCGCTACGGCAAGCGATTATGTTTTGCTGTAATTATTGGGTTGAGGAATCGTTTTTTTTTCCGTATCTCCCGTTTTCTCATCTATACTCTTTCTTCGTTATTTTTTGTATCTCCACACTCTAACCCAATGTGTTTTGTAGGACCATTCTACGGACAGCATGTTTTCATTCAACTTCTCTATCCCGTCTTAACGCCTTAGCTTGGGTCACAAAATCACTACACAGCTCCCTGCTTGCTGCTTTCCAGTGGTGGCTTTTGTTACCCTTCACTATACATACACACACACAAACCATACATATACACATGAAAAAAATACACGTACATACACACGCAACACAAGCATAGCACTTATACACTTCCAGCTTCAAACAAAACTCCTTGCGCTATATTCCGGTATATTCGAAGATTATTATTACACTAGTTTCCCAACTTGTTTTCTTTCCTTTGCGCCGTTTGTCCACTGCGCAACGGACTGCTCTTTCGCTATCTGTTTTCTATGTTTGTTTCGTTCCCTTTCGCTTCCTAATAACACTTCGACCTCTCTAACCATACATCATTCTCATTTATTTGAATTTCTTTCTCTGGCGAGCTTTTTACCACTTCGTTCGTAACAGCACCGCCTTCAACGCCCGTCAAACAAGGGATGGAAAAAAGATCGACGCCGCGCTTGTAGCCCACCGTCGTAATCCTCCATCAAAAAACGTTTGTCCGTTCGTACACAGCGCAGGTTCCCGAAAGCCCTACGGAGCCTATGATTTATAATGCTTCATTTGGACAACCGACGAGCAGTCTCAGCATGGTTTCTTCTGTTGCTTTACCACTTGATGCTATCCCGTTTCTTCTCTGGGATACATCACCTTTCCGACGTATCTGTTGCTCACTGTTGCCTACAAGCGCTATTGTTGATGTTGTTGTTGGTCCTTCTTTTCTATACCTTTTAAATCGTGCTTCTAACCTTCCGAAGCTTCGTTCTTTTTCCCCCTTTCTTTTACTTTACAAACACACCGACTGGGATAATTTCGACGTTGTCGCTATTGTGGCTAGTTCCTTCCTTTCTATTGCGCTTTGTTCAGTTTGTTATTGTTGTTGTTGTTGTTGTTGATGATGATGATGATGATGATGATGATGATAAACCTACTGGTGTTGCCTTTGGCTAAATGGCTAATGGCTCAACTAGCGAGAGCCAAATAAGGGTCACGAAAACACCTTTTACTGGTATTAACCACCAAAACAATGCAATGCTTCAACTTTCAAACACTGTCACACATTTCAGCACTGAACAAATTATTTACGTATATTTTTCACACTACCAATACCTTTTCGACGACTTTTACATGCTACACGTTATACATTTTTGCAGCGGTAGGTGCATTTTTACGATCTATCAAATAGGTTCACGCTTTCATTTAACGCTACACTTAAATTCGACTACACCCCTGCTCAAAGCATATAGCACTTCTGGATTTGTTTTCCAGCACCTTCACTTCATGGTAGCACATTCACAAAGCTCACACGCGCTGCCATCGTCAGCGGAAACTTTCTCGAATCTGAAACCACGCACAGAAACGATCGTACTTCGAACCGCTATTGTACGTTTTTCTCCCTTTTCTTCACCATTCTTCTCTCTTTCAAAACGACCATGTTCAGATGAAACCCACACAACTAAAGGTTCACTTGCAAGGAAGAGCAACATCAACGTTTATTTCTTTGCTCGGAACTCACGCCGGAGTAACCAACACTCTTTTCGAGCGTTAAGAATAAAAGCTTTGCGCAAGTATGCGTTCAGCGTCATGTCAAAAGATTTCGCTGAACGAATGAGCGACGAACCTCTCTAAAATTTGCTCAGTGCGCCAGGGAAATCGATGGCGATGAACACGGTTGTGTGATCGTGGTTAAAAGCTTGTTTTGTGAGCGAATAAAAATGCTCTCTTTTAATTTTGATCCATCCCTCTCGAACTGGTCGAGGCTTTGCAAGTAGACGGCACAGCATTGAAACGGCATGTGTCCTACACTTTTGTCTCGTTCGCTATCATAAAAGCTTTGTATGTATGAGAATCGGACCCTGAATCACATGAGACTACATCTTATGAACGATTTGTGTAACGTTCTATTATTTGCACAACATTATTTTGAAAGAAAAGATTCGATTTTGAATAAAATATATGATTTTGACCTAACAGTCCTATACGTTATTCTTAAACTTTGATAAATTTCTATTATTAACAATTTTGTAAACCTTTAATAAGAATCAACCGCAAAAGGTCTATAATTCATTTCACAGCTTCCAGGTATTCACGCAAAAAGCTCTCCTTTGAAAAAGCTCATCGCATGAATGAATTCGTACGATCAGATGCAGGGAAAGTAAATAGAAGAGAGATGCAACATCAAAAAGCTTAACCAACTACGTCGCTCAAACGCCGTTTATAAGTGTAAGTAAGGTTCCGTCTGCGTTTCCGCGACACGCTCGGAGAGTTCCGCTCCAATACAGGTTCATCTGCCACACACGCGTAAAGGTACGGTCAAGTGAACAGGTTTTATTGTTCTCTTTCTCTACCATTTTTACTATCTTGCACGTTATCTCGCTCGCTCTGCAACACGCTTGTCATTTTACCATGTGTCCTAAACGAATGTAAATGTGTGGGGCCACTCGAAAGGGTCTCTGAGCCGATGGTGAAGAAAGGAGTGAAAAACGAATACATAAAACTCTACCAACACGCTCACTAAAAAACTCATACCACAGACTCTTGCGAACCTCAACAAACCTTAGACCGACTCCCTTTACGCATTTAAGCGCAGGAACCTGTTTCTAAGCCGTTTTCACGTTTGCCCAGAGTATCCGACCGTTTGAATACCGGATCGTTTCTAATCTCCACAAAAACCTTTCGCCGATATTTAATTAGGAGAAAACAGGTACACACAAATGCTGTGCTAGGTTCGGGCCATCCTAGCGGGTCAGATGTGAGCTGTTCGATTATTTTGTTGAGCACGATGTCAGATGAGACAGGTCAGACACGACGGTCCAACGTCTGACGCTGCGCAGGGTAGCACGACTCGTTCCGGATGGGCTGTGTTCCTTTAATGGGCAAATTTAACCTGATTGCATCACTCGGGCTCTTTAGTCCGGAATCGGTAGGCACGGGCGCGGCCTTCTGCATTATCAATAGCGTTTTCCGTCGCATGAATGATGAGGACAATTTGGAGCCCGTCTGGAGAGCCACGAGTGCATCTTCACGCGCAAGAGGTGAAAAAATCGCAAGAATGCATTGCATCCCCATCGCAGTGATTCGTTTGCGCCGAGCAAAAGGCATAAGAAGTATCACTTGCCACGGGCAGATTCTCATTACACGAAAAATTACCTTTGCAACATTGTTGGGAGTCTTTTTTGTACCATCACATGCTCCCCGAAGCTCCACGCCCGTAAATGGAAACAATGAGTATATTCTGTCGATGTTGAGTTTTTGTTCATTCTTGCATTTTGCAACTTATATTATCAGCGGCTGCAATCATTGAAACATCCCTGCAGGGCTGAAGCAGCGCCACTGACGAAGAAGACTCATCGCCAAATATACATGTACAAAAAAATCCAAGCTTCTTGAGGACATTGCACAGTGCGATTTTCGCGAATGTTGTAAGACACTTCGGGTGATTTTGTTTGCTTTCTTCGTCAATCCCCTTAGTTACTCACGCCGTCGTCATCATATCACATATTTATTATGCAAATTCATTATGCGTTGGGTTAATCTGCTCATTAGGGATCTGTGAAGGCTGATAGGGAACCGAGGATTGGCCGACGTCTTTTTTTAAGGCGATACACCAGCGCGCATGAAATGTAAACTTTCATTAATGGCGCATTGTATTGAGTATTGGGGTTGGTCAGATTAATAATCTTTTAATTTACAGCTTCAAGCAATAAGAATTAACGGATTGAAAAAATATATAACTCTGGTTTGACGATGGAACTCGTGTAAACAACTTTTGCGCTCACTGTGTATTGCGAAGAGAGGTTATGAAGTTTTGTTATATGCTCACCTCTAAATATTATGTAAATGTTTTGTAAATTGATTTTTGTAAACAATAAATAGACTTGATGCAGTACGGCAGCCTATTCGCTGATTCTCCTCTTTTTGTTGGGTCTTTTTGTTTAGTTGCTTAATCCGTTACTTCTATCACGTTTCGATATTTTGATGCTTTTCAAAACGTACATGAACAATAGCGATTAACAATGCATTTCAAAAACTGTATGTTGTATTTGAACAACTGAATAACTTCATTTCAATTTATACGTCAAATCAAACAAGAAAAGCTCTCATCTAGCTTCCAAGCTTTGAGGAGCTTTTGCCACACCCTCTATCTTTGCAGAGCTTTCACCGTTATACCAGAAGCGTAAGTTGAAGGACTCGTGGTGTGTTTCTTAGATTTTAGTACAAATTTAGTACAGGCCGTTGAAACCTTTACCATCATCGATTAAGTATTTTTGTGATTAAATTCAAAAATAAATAAATAAGAGCGAATCGAAACATGTTCTTTTTTAAATCTGTTGTTTGTTTTGTCAATCAAAAATGCTGTTTAAAATTTCTTGTTATGGTTCCATACTCGAAAACCAAACATGTTCTTACATTGTAAAAAGGAACGTTTGGTGTTTTATCGCAGGGTGCAATCTCATTCATTCGCGATGCATTCTTAACATCACGCTTATCAACATTATTCTCACACGCCTACATACAACTTTTATCGTGTTTATCTCATTAAAAAGACGGTCATTTTACAGGCGGATACACATCCCCTTACGTTGACGTGATGTGCTGCGCTTATCGTCCCTTTGCCCCAAATGATCCAAATGCCAGGTTGTCCTAAGCGAGTGGTGCAAGTCAGCAACCTTCGACTTTTCCTGCGCATACGCTACGTGCGTCTGCGTTTACTTCGCGCAGATTGTGCAGTTTCCTTTTACTCCACCGTTCCGTCTGCAGTTTGCTGTGCGATCGCATTATCACGCTCCGGTTGTTTATTTTGTTCACTCGTATTGCTTCTCGAGCGAAGGGCCCATTTTCTGGTATTTCACGAATCATAAATTTTAATCGCACCGGGCATACTTATGTTAATCAAAATTGAATTTAAACTGATAACATCGTTCACTTGCAACGCATAATTGAATGAAACCTTTGGCGTTTCAGCATGGTTTCAGCGTGCGCCGTCGATACTTATTCTCGCCGTTTTCGCAGATTTCCGCAAGAGAACGTTGATTTGCTGTATTTTTTCAACTCGTCCTTTGGTTTACAGAAACCCGTCCGCAATATGATAACTGATCGAGGGTTTGTTCCAAACGCGGTACAGGTACAGGGAGGTAAAATGAATTGTTTAAAAAAAACATCCTATTCCAGGTCGGCCTCACAGCACAGGAGAATGAACAAAAACACAGGAAATAGACTCAAAGATACGATAATATACAGAAAGAGAGAGATAGATAGAGAGAGATAGAGATAGAAAGAGATAGAGAGACTGACAGGGAGAATAGTCAAGAAAGCCACGAACTGAAAAAAACAGCCTGTCCCACACGCTCGTAATTGACGGACCAGAGCAAACAATCGAAAGCGTAAACTCACTCTTCAAAAATCTGGACGATGAAAGAAAAATTACCTGCCACGGACCTGTTAATACAACTTAAATTATCCGTTTTTTCTTCCCTTGATTCCCTAACCTTGGAACTGCAATTCACTCAAATCCGTGCTCGTGTTCAGGTTGAAAGGTGGTTGAAACGCCATACTAGAATCACCTAGGGCTCTGTCACTTGATCATCTCATCAATGCTTGATGAATGTAAACTTCACATAAACAAGTGACCCAATTCGTGTCGTTGAATGTTTATCGACAGATTTTGGTTGTGTGGTCAAAAATAAAGATGTACAATGACAATTGCCATTTTATAGTATAGTATAGTATAGTATAGTATAGTATAGTATAGTATAGTGTGTTGTTTGCTAATAAAACGGAGGAAACTTAAGTGTCTTTCAGGAATCGTAATTTTATAAATCAAATTTAAAATAGCTATATTCATATGATAAATATGAATCATGAATAGTTTATCATCTTTAATAAAATAATAAAACAATTCGAACATACGAATAACACATTAATATATTCCATTTCAACAAATCACTTTCATCCATAATGCAAATTCTGTGCTGTCGACACTCGATGATCAATCATTCAGTCTCTCTTGAACCAAAAGTCATCATATCAGCGTGATGTATCCGAATTTCAACACGTCAACAGCATTACGTTAAACAAATGTGAATCGTTCATCATCATTCGTTAATGTTTCTCCAAACCACTGACCGCTTCTTCTCAACGCTTTTGCTCTCCTTGGCGGCACTTTTATCATATACTGACATGTTTGCTGAACATCATAATTGTTTGATGATTGATCCAACAATGGCTGGATGCCTTTGTAGTGGTATGAAACATTCAACCACATAAACCCTGCACATCTCGTTTTTTTGACGTGGCTCAGAGCACTGTTACTGATAAATTAATTCACAGATATTCTAGATCATGTTAGTATGACGGATTATCAAAAAGAGACCTTAAAACAGACCGTTATGAAATAAACAGCATTCAGCTATTAGGTATTTGCGTTCTTGATATTTCATTCTTCATCACATCTAACCTTTTACAGACGTTCGCACTGCCAAGTATGTTATACGCAAAATCAATTTAGAGTATTTTTTGAGGATATCAAATGCTAGCAGACTATCGTCTTGATCGCCAATAATTTATTACATCTTCACCATTTTCAGGCTACGCCCTGGCGCTTAAGGTTTCAAAAAGAAATGGACTCTTTACCACCAGAGAACACCAAAGCCATGCTGATCATGGTGTCAGGTTCTGCCAGCGATGGGATTATTTTGGTCATTAATTTCAATTTCAACAACAAAGACACCCTGACAACATGACTGTTTGTGGCAGTTGCAAGTGGCGTGTGAATGGTGACCAACGGCCTCCTTTGCAGAAAAAAACAGTGAAAGAGCAACAAATAGCGTGTTCTTACTTACCCGCATTTGGACGTCGTTTTTTGCCGCTAAGATTCGGCACACTGTAGATCGGTCCCGGCCGATCAGCCGAGTTTCGATCGATTGGTAAAGTCGTGGAGGCACGCGAAAAGCTAATCGACCCGTGGGCTCGAGACACCGGCCTCTGCATCGGTGGTGACACGCTTTTTGGCTTCCGCACGTCAATGGGTGTTCGCGCACGGGACAACGGAAATGACGCCGGTGCCGAAACGGATGGGCTGAGAAGCAAACGGGTGACGGTGGCAAAGGAATTGAAAGTTAGGACATGTGAGAATACGTTCACGTAGCAAAAGTCATTCAACTTACTTCATTGCCGTTTTGTATTTGCAAAAGAAGTCTGGCCGCATCCGATGCCGCATCAGGAATAGTTCGCAGGCGCGCAAGATGTCCACGTTCGTGCGAATGCTACCCCAGTCCGGTTCGGTGCCCTTGTTTGCGATACTGAACGGGCCCAGCGCTTCGCCCTGGAATTCCGGAATGTTGTTGAAAAAATCCGACGTCTTGTCGTAATCGTCACGTTCACCCGGGTCAGGACCATCGGGCAGGGCAGGTGCATCGACGATCACTCCGTCCATTCTCGAGCGACACATTTGCTGCCTCGTCGGTTTTAGGGCACTTTCGAAACCCTCGAAATCCTCGTCCTCACTGGAGTTGCTAGAATAACTGAGACTACTGCCCTGCGAGCTTGCCGATTCCAGCCCAATGCCTCGATCCGTATGATCCGGCTGTCTGGAGGATGGCGCCTTTTGACTACTCTTTGTACGACATCTAGCATCGATCGCTTGGCAGCTTCTCTCTATCGTTTTGGTGTAAGAATGCCCGTTCGCCATAGCAGATGCTACTCGACCACTCCACAGACTTTCCGCATCAAGATACATTGCTGTTGATTCCTCCGGTAGGGCTAACTTGCCAACTGCTGGGTGCTTGCTGCCACCATTTGTCATCGAGAGACGCGCATCATGCTCCTGCCGCTTGCCGTCCCTCGAATTACCCGCCTCGCCGGAACTGCCCACTCCACTGGTGCCGCTTTCTTCACCATTCTCATCCGACGGTCGAATGCCAAATTTCATCTCATTATTCGCCAGTACGCCCGCCAATTCCTCACCCACGCTGCGATCGACATACATACTAGCTCCACGCAAGTTTCGCTGCAACCGCTTCACATCGAGCTCCTTCAGCGTGTACAACCGCGGGAAACCGCCATCATCGTATGTTGACGAGCTTCTCAGACGCTCCCGGCCGAGGGTCGCCTGCTCGTACGTTTGGTCCGGCAGCAACATGTCACCATGTCAACTCCTGGACGGAACTGGTTTGACTGTTTGTCGTTTGTTTGTTTTCGGGAGGCGAGCTTTAGCGAATTGATCGATGTGTAAGGTAAACGGTACGCAGCCTTTAACTGGCCTGCCGGCCAGCGTGCGCGTTCTCACCTTTGCTAGTGAACAGGTCAGAGGATGCGAGTGAGTGCGATGCAACAGTGGGTTTCGAATATTCAACCAGCCTCAGCCGGCTCTCCACGCCATCACAGACATAATCAGTCGAAAATGTTGCCCCAACGATTTGCGCTCTGCGTCTTCTCATGCCTTCTGTTTCATCTACTGCACCAAAAATCGTTTGTGTCACCAAAAAAACATTCAACACAGGACAATCGTAACGAATCGCGCGGACAACAGCCGGCCCGTGCTCCTGTTGGTGGGATTCCTTCTTGAGAAATTGTAAATTTCACTTGCACCACCATTTGGGGCGCATCACACCACTCGCGAGGGGATGGTGTGGCCTTAAACCGTGGACGATTTGGTGTTGCTTTGTCGAATTTTCATTCCGATTGCTTTTTCCGATCTGCTTGCCTTCCTGGTTTTTGTTGTGTTGTGCCAAAATTCAACCTTTTTTCGTCTCTTGGTTGTAATATTTTCTTCCCCACTCGCTCGATTCGTATCTGCAATTTAGAACAGGTTTTGCAAACGGAAAGTCTGTCAAGCCTCTGCTGGAACGCCGCTTACTGATGTGACGGATTGTCAACCCTGGAAAGTGTAGCAACATCGAGAGTGGACTGTTAGTTTTAGTTAGTTTTAATGGTATATTATAGCGGTAATGAGCACAATATTGAATATAAATAGACCATCGTTGCTACAAAATAGTGATACTATTTCTTACGTCACATTTTATTTCTGATATTTTTTAATTATTGCAACACTATTTTTAGGTGCACGTACATTGACCCCAAATGCTATCAAACTACAGTGGGCCGCGTAATCGTCGAACAAGCTTTGCCTATTAAATCATGGCATTACACATCAGGTTGATGCTACTGCGGTATGCTGAAGCTCAAGAAATTCAAACGCATTCAAGCGCAGCAGAGCGTCATGCTGCCCCAAGACCCTCACTTACTGTCGGTAGAAATGAGCGTAATCCATTGGGAAAATGAAGATATTGTCCGAATGCCTGCGGGCCCCGAACCACGAGCCCGTCAGCAACGCGCCACTAGTAAGAAGTGTCATAATTATTCTACATCAATTTTCAACCGCACATGGATGCGCACCGGTTTTCCTTTCCTGCCCATGCCCCACTCGAAATGCTCTCCCGTTGCTCATCTTTACGTTCTGAATCATCATAATCGGATCATTCGCTGTCAGCGGCAAAGAAAAGATACGTCTTGCGTTGCCAGTTGGGGCTGCACTTCAATGTAAAGTAGACAACATCATCACCATCATTGCCGACATCGAAAGAACTACAGCCAGCGCGGGAATACCGCGCCCAGAAGCTCGGCGGATAGTCGCCATTGCACAAAACAAAACAAACAAACATGGTTGGTGTGGTTTGCTTTGAGGGCAACAGATCGTCCCTATTCTACCGGAGGAAGCTTCGGCACGATGTTGCATTAAGCAAACGGGCGGGCTCAACTTCCGACAGATACAACGGAACCACAACTTATGCATGCGTATTCATTGTTTTCGGATACTTTCATTCTGATCGTAATGATGGTTGTCCGAATATAAAACAAAAACACTTGTGCATTTTTGTTCTGGTACACAACTAGCCGTGTATTTTGTGCCAGGTTTTGTAACCAACGATGGAGAGGATAATTTAATTCAATTGTGCACTGTACAAAACAGAACTAGTTCGGCTTAAATGCATACAAAAAAACAACTGAAGCGTGTCGTAGACGGGCTACTCCCCCCCTGTCTCAGCACGAGCGACACCAAGTGTTTCAGATCTTTGCAAACGTATACCCACAATTTCTTGGATGGATTTTTTTTTGTTCTTGCTGTAGCAGTACAACAAGTTTGATATTTTACGCCAAACACAGGAACCCGCAGCCGTGCTGTCAGGGGTTGTGTTTTTGACATCGAGCCGACACTAAGCGGTGTACGGGAAAAATGAAGGCTTGTCAGTGAGTGTGTGTACAGTGTACGAGCTTAATTTATTCGACCAGCTTTTAAGCTTACGGCTGGAGGCCCGTTCGTAGAGCGAATCTTCCACAGAAGAAATAGATTTGTGAAAATTTGCTGCCGCAAATTGTTCTGTTTGTTCTCTATTAGTTCTAGATGAGATGAACCAAGATGAAAAAAGGGTGTGCTGTAACAATTATTGGAAACGATTCGAACACATTTTTGGATTTGAATGAATTTTTGAAACGATAGAACTATTACTCTGCTTTAATCAATAATTTTGAGAATATTTTAGATACGTTAGCTCAAAAAATCATCTACTGGGTCAAATTTTAACTAACTACACATCAAACATCTTCATAGTTTTTTTTTTTATACAATTATATCCAAGTTGCTTGTTTTTATATAAATACAAATCAACAAAGCTGGCACTCTTAGGGAAAAACGGCTAAATCCCAACCTCATCCGCTCATTGTAAATAAACATGCCTTTGCTTAAGGATGGCGCAAGCCGAACGCAAACCGATCGCAGACGAAGGAAGCGTAGAGACGCTCTTAAGTGGCCCATAAAAAGACACGCCACTTTGAACGCCTGTTCCATCTGGACGGAACGTTCCATCGATGGCCAAGATCGGACTCTCTGGTAGCCAGTTCGTATGTGAACCGATTTGTCTTCCTCCGCAATGTTTTCCACAGTACGGAAACGACAACATCCCGAGTGCCAGTGGTAACAATAGCGTCAATGGCAGCAATGTGAGTAGCCTGGGACAACATAAATACTTCTCTAAATGCGCTCCACCCCAGAGGGGGGCATCTCTTGACGACGGGAGGGGCATATTTACACAGCGCGGTCTGCCATCAAGAAGCCCTCGGAGGAAGATGCTTGCCTCGGCTAGGATGAGGTACAGGGGCAAAAGATGTTGATTTGATTTTCATTTTCGATTTATGGGTAGCAAATGCCAATGTACGCCACACATCGTGTCGACCGGAAAGGAATGAAAGCGGTCGTAGGAAGTGGACTATTTTATGGTGTGGCCTAGTTACCAGCCGGGCTTCTACTCGGTCGCAAAATTTCGTGGTGCTTAAAGAACCTCTTATTCTTCCAAGAGATTTTATTTACTACATTTCCGATGAAGCTCTCAAAAAACATACATAAATATGTGTTTTAGTCAACTAGGATAAAGTTAAGCTATAGCTTTACAAAACTCTCACCAACCATTTCAAAGAGTTTCATGCACCTCATCATGCCACTATCATTAATCAGTCCTTCACAGTCAATCAATCGGGCGTAATCCATCGTACAGAGCGATTCAAAAAGACAAGCGGCACCAAAGATAATACCCAATAAGTCGTCGCTTTTCTCAAACGGACAACAACCATCTGCACAGATACTTTGCGGGCTTTGCGTCTTTTTTTTCTCGGGAAACACAACCATCCGTTTGAATAATTGTAACAAAGCTAAGCGAACAATTTTCTCGTCACGACTTCCATGTAGTTTTGGTGCCGAGATTAAGCGCTGTTCTTCACTGCGAGAGGATTTGCTGTGGTATTCACTGTTTTTACTTCTTGTGCTTCTTATTTTTCTATGGTCAGTACAGCTTCAACACGTTAGGGAAAATGCCGAAGTTAGGCTTGAAAATTTAAAACATTTACCTCCAATTACTACACAATACAGAAAACACATCAAGGTGTATCAACAACTGGTGGTTTTATTCTCTATTCACGTGAAATGATCTTTAAATTGTCGATAAATTATAATACATAATTATAGTAAAGTGTAAAATATGTTTAAAAGTTTTAGGCAAACAATTGTTTTACCCATTTAAAGATGAAAGCATGCCACACAACGTCACAACGTACCATGAATGTTCAATACAAAGACGTTGTCCACGCGTTGTTGTTATTCTCGTAAATTGTACAATTTCACTATGTCTCTCATACCATCGTTAGACGGTTGCAAGCTGCAAAATTTCTCGCAAGCTATTAGACTGTGTTATCTCGATACTCTAGGGATCTTCCGTTTCAAATGGCTCTGCTGTTAAAAGTATGGGCAGTCCTAATGCTGGTACCACATTTGCTAAGGTATGTAAATTGCGATGAGGCAAAAAGGCGACGAATGTGTCCAAAGTGCTGTCCCTTCCTGAGCATGGGTTCGTCGCTTGTCGCGTCGTCAAGGTCCAGATGAGGCAAATTAGAACCGCTTTATCAACGCTTTTAGCCGGTTTGTAAGTTTTATTTTCTAGAATCATTTCCCTGGTAAGCTCAATCAGGACGGGTGTTTGAATCTCGACAAACTTAAGCTTGAGTTTAAGCTTCAACAGTTACAGCATCGTATTTCCTCCGTCAGGTCAACTATCTCGATTTTACTTCTCTCACTTGTTCTGATGCTAACCTGTTCACTGCAGAGTGGAGTTGCGCAAGACGATTAGATAAATATTACACACCTCACCGGCAAATCTGTTGGTTGGATAACTGATCCTACTTTGCATAAATTTATGGTTATATTTTAATTCAATCAACCCAACGTCAGAATAATATGGTGAGGAACACAAGTAGAGAAAGAACGAGTTTGATTTCTTTATAATTATCACGATTAAACTAAGAAGTCCTACTTTTTGTGTAGCCTTTTGGTGATAAATTTTAGTTTGAAGTAAGTCTACCTACACCTAGACTTTGCAAATAATTATTTATTTATATATTTAAAAAAAATGTATGCATCAATGAAATGTTCAACCCCAAAACAAATATGTTCTCCGTTTGAAGTAAATGCGCTTTGTACAAAGTGTTGAAACTTACTGCTTACCTCAAAGCAATGATGATTTTTTTTCTTAATTTATTTTCCACTCCTTCTTTTAACCGAGCAAGTGCATCACAGACGTTAGCGTCTTTATGGTATGTATCAACTTGACAGCTGCCAAATCCATTATGTGGTCATGGCATACGTGCTGCAGAGGTTCTTGATCTTTCTCTCAGGTCGTCCGTTTGCTTGCAGTTCACGCTCATACTCTCACGTATTCGTAATCATTTCACATCCTATCAAGAAAAGATGCATTGCTAAGCCCAGAAGTTCACCTTACCGGCTGGAGAGTAATTTAATTAGCTAGCTTGCTGCTCGCATCTTGTCAATCGGAATGCACATCTCGTTTCGAGCTGTTTAAGATGACCAATCCAGTTGAGCGGTGATCGTACTGAAGTGGTCGTCATCTTGGTGGAATGGTTTCACTGTTCCGTGCCTTATTGTTCCAGATAAATCACTGCACGATAAATCTACGCACAACATAAACCTTTGGCTATTCTTTACCTATTTTTGTTCCTATTGTATTCTTCCGTTCTCTAGAAGTACTTCAACAATAAATCTTGACAACCCTGTTTTTTTTTATAACTAATATAGTTTCACAATTATTCTCCTGAATAAAGTAAAATAGTTCCACAATTTGTACAAACAGAAGCTGCATTTGTGTTTGGCAATTAGACGCAAAGATCAGTCTAGTTTATCCAGCTTTTGAAATCATTTCTATAAATTCACCTCGCGCCGGATGCGAAAAATAAAGTAGAATGGTCCGAAGTGGCAAAAGACCTATACACGACACTTTAATTTATTTCCTCAAGCATTGACCACACGTGCCAAGCGCCTTGTGCCTCTCGGTTCACACAAATAACCTGTGCGAGCTTTCTGGTAAGCGGTAGCGGTGAAAAGAATAAAAAGTTATGACCCTTTTGACAGTCCACAAATCATTCCATGCTGCCACGAGTGCCGGCCCCCGACGATTGTTCAAGTGTCCGGAGCAGCATGCTTCAGTCCAGTGAGAAAGTGTTGCACGAAAGTTTACTCTGCGCTGCGCTGATTAAATGATGAATGTCGTCTAATTAAACGCACCATGTCGGCGCTGTACGTGTTTTTTTTAAAGTGCCACTCTCACCAGCAAAATAAACAGCTGACACTATAGCAAAGCTCGAAACATGCGGTAGTTTCATACGATGGAAGTCACTCTACAAGACAGTTCTGCTGTCAAGATTTAAGTATTATGGTCATGTTCGGTAGATTTTTTTTTGTGCTCTTTCCCTTGCTGTGCTTTTAATATTCTTTCGACATAATTTTCATCCCCATCCTTCATATCGCTAAGTACACTTTACAAAGCATAATGATCGTGAAAAAAGAAATCATACTCTGTATTGCGTAATTAGATAATAGCCCACCGTGCCTTTGAAGGTTATAAAATCATTCATCCTACCGTGCTTATGACGGTGTAGCGCTCAATTATCTAGATGACAGACCTCTTTAGGAAGAATTATATGTTTTTTCCGAATCCCTAGACTTTAAGTATTTCCATGGGTAATATTTGATTCTTACTACAGTAAAGAGAGCAGGGTGGAAAGGCTCACGTGCAATACAATTTCTTCTTTACGCAGGCAAACACTGACACTGAGTAGCCCTTGCTCTCGACCACCGTACATGTTTGCGCCGTAAAACCTTGGATTGGTGTCATAAAATTGTCCATAAAGGTGTAAACCTACAACTGGACCACCTTCAGGTAAATTGCATTTTCTCCGGAAGCTTTGGTTCGTTTGTTTGGGGTATTGCTTAGCTACATCCGAATGTTCCGATACTGTTGATACAATGACAATGTATGTGTTGACTTTTTAACAGTAATGTGAATGATCGTTTTAATTCAAGAAGTATTGAACCACTCACTGATAAGTGAAAAATTTTATTTCAAAAAATATTATTTAAGTGAGCTTATTGTATCGAAAATATGAATAACGTTGACAAACAATTATTATCCAAGATGAGTCAATTGGAGTCAAGGATATTTACGGAATTGAACTATTTAATCTAGAGCAATGCAAAAAGGTTCAGGCAATAAATTTAACATGCTTTTTAAATCCGTTTTATTAAATCTTTTTTAATACCATCACGCTGCAAGTGTAAATTTTACCAAAGCAAATGAATTTTTCCCACGAAACAGAGTGCATATCGCAACGCTTTTACGACACGCAGCCACATGCACAAGACGAACGTCAGTAACAATATTTTAAAGCAAGCAGTTACACTTAACAATTACCAAAGAAAAGTAAAAACTTCCCACAAAACGAACATATGAACGAATGGCGTGACGTTGAAAGAAAGAAAGAAACAAAAAACAACGATACCATCCAATTGGGATCATTACCGATAATGTTTTTTTGCCGGCCAATGCCGAATGCTGCGATTTTTGCGAGTCTCTTCGTTGCTTGCCCAGGCTGCGATCACGACGATGACCGCCGGCGACGAGAAGCACTGTGACTGGCAAACCGACACCGCCTCGCTGCCCTTTCGGAACGGCATCAGTTGAAAAAAGGCAAGAAGGGCATTATCGCGATACGGTAACGATCTGCAATTCGTGTGGACGTACTGCATTGCAGTGGGCAACAAGCCGAGTTCGAACGGAATTTGATCGTTTCCCTCCTATTTCACGCACGATAGGCGGCAGCTTCCAGTGTGAACCCAGTGTGGGCCCAAGAATTCAGTGTTGCTTGCTGAAACATCGAACCGTCCAGAGTGTGGAGTGGTACACGATTCCATAATGATCCTGTTCTGCTGCATCCATGATCGCGAAGACGATCTTTGCGACCGTGATTAAGTGATCGTTGAGCAGAGGAAGGAACATGTGAGTGAACATGTGCTGTGGCAGTGCGTCGGCCGTCCGTGAGATTTGGTCGATATTTTACCTGTACGGTAGAGAGCTCACCCCCAACATTTTGCCGCCCGATCTCACTCGATTGATGTATGGATTATTACGGCTTGTTTTATGTGCCCGAAGAATCGTGCTGGTGTAATTATTTTAATGGAAATTACCCTCCACTCCAGAGCTGCATGACGGCGAAGTGTATAGAGCGATGTGGCAAAATTATGGCCGTGGAATGTTGCACCACTTTTAAACCAGTACGGTCCCCTTAAAACGAGAAGCTAGGCCGTGGTCGAGCGTACCAACTCAGCGAACCGTCTCTATCGATTCGTTCGACCACTTTTACCTAGCAGCCGGCAAGTTGATCTAATGATCAAACCAAAACGGGCGTTTGCTTTCCCCCGACATCTTTTCAATTGTTTTTTTTTAGATCTTTAGCCGCAGGCTCTCTTTGGTGCACATCTTAATCCAGCCCGCTCGCGTCGGTGGTTGAATCTGGACATCTATGGTAATCACTGCCTTTTGATTCAAATCCCTTCCGGCTGGCTCTGGAATAGGTGATTGTGCCCAGGCTGAATGATACATTACCCCATAATTTAATAAACTTTATGATAAGCCACATCGTGCCACCAGCACAACCCGCCACAAGTGTAATGCTACCCGCACTAATGGTTATTTTATGCAAAATGGCCCATTAGGTTGCCTCACAGTTTGGTCGGATGCGCGTTAGAGAGAAACGAACTCAGATTGTTAAAAAGAAAGAGAGAAAAAAACTGACCCTCAATAGTATAGATCGCATGATAGACTGTTCGGTGACTCCTTTACTGCTACGAGCATTTGGACGTTAAGAGCAGGCTGACCAAAAGGCTTTAAAACTGTTCTTCTTAGACTGGGTTCAGGGCGTTGGAAAAGTGATCTTTATTAATCAATACTAAATTAATACTAATTTTAGATGCACAACCAAGCTTTAACGGCTTCCACAGAACGATGAATTCAAACATTTTAGACGTCTGCGACAATTAAAATTTATTTTAGGTTATTATTATCACCCAACTGTGGATATATCGGGAGCCCAACAGTTTACATATATAGTAACTATTTTAAGTATTTTTAAAGGGTAAAATGTTATTAACGATCTCGTGCGTAGTAAAAGTTATGCAAGTTAATTTAAAAAAAAAACTCTTTCAAATAAGTCGCAGCATCGAACATTTATCAAAATAAAAGGAAATAAAACCTTCCAAATCATACAAGTTAGCTTCCAAAAAACCGCAAGTCAAAAACGAGTGAGTAAAATCCAATCAAACAGAACAGAACAACGGCACGCGTAAAAGAAGGGTAAGATTAAACGCCGTTGGAATCGCTAATTAATACGGCTATCATTGCTAATGGTCTCTTGAGGTTTTTTTTGTGTTATATTCCCTGCCTACTATTGCCAATGACGAGCGGTTCAAAATATGCTTGCAACCCGTTGTGCAGGAAACATGAAGCGCTCCACATGTGAAGGTACTTCTCGCTCGTTCACGATACGCTGTGAAGCGAAATGCAAGCTTATTATTTATCTTTTCACTGTCGGGAGCTTGTTTGGCATACGGGAGCACCAAAATATATTTTAAAACATTCGCCGTTGATTTTCAGTAGCTTTGTCGCTACTCTAGTTTGTTGAACGTGAACAGAAATGTAACATAGGACTCTGTTGAATAATAACATAAATGATAGTTTCCGTTGGATAGATGCAGTGTCGACATGGGCTAACATTTCAATTGGTCATGCCACTGGAATGAACCTCTCATAAACTCTACTCACAGGGTGACATTCATCTACGAAACCATCTACACAAGACGTCACAAACTGTATAGTGGCAAGCTTTCGTAACGAAACGGAAGCTAATAAATTCATAGATCATAACGTTTTGATAGCGGCGATGTTGCCCGACGATTCCTCGACGATTCCGTCTGCCGGTTCCTTATCGGTGCACTCCCCATCATATGTCCTCACGTTTACAACCTACGACAACAGACTATCCCATCGTACATCTGTTAGACGGGATCTAAATCCAGCCGAATGCGAGCTCGTAAAAAGGTGAGTTATGCCCATGCCAGTCTGAATCACTTGAGAAATATTGTTAACATCTTCTCGTGTCTCGGTCACGTACTATCTCAACACAACACGTTTCTGTTTCAACACGTAGAAGACAAAGTATTTGCAAAGCCGACAAGTGAAAGTATTTCCCACATTGATTCAACGGAAATCAAAGATATCCTCCATGAACATAGTAACCAGAAATTATTGTCTATAAACATATTGTCCAATTACATTCTCCATTCTAGCCATATAGTGTATTTGAGTCTATATGTCTCATAGTCCGTATCGCCGGACGTAACTGTGTCAATGTTAGACGTTAGCATGCGATCTTAATCATTGTTTTAAACGATCTGCTAACAAATTTTACTTCCATCTCTCATAAACATGTTACCATAATTTACTTGTGTGTGTGTTTTTTTTTTGCAAAATAAAACGAAATAGAGGTTTTCAGCTTCAAATATATTTGTAATTTGCATCGTAACAAATTGAATTTAATGTGCGATATAATTAACAAGCATAACATATCTATACCAAGCTATCTTTAGCCCGTTTTATTTTTTGTTCTTTTTACTTTGGAAAGTATTTATAAATCATATGGATATTCATTTACTAATTATTCATTAATAATGACCATTCCGTAAAGCTTTGACTAGCCAATCTTACAGAAATAGAACACTATTTTTCCAACATTCTTCAATTTGCACCAAAAAGATAACTTTAGTCGACACTTTTATGCTCTCGCCATACACAACATATAGTTGTGTTATATATGCGCTGCTTAAGATTTGTAAATCATAATTAACGTCAACCCAACTCTTAATTCCAAAATTGAGCTAGAAATTATTCGATTCGATTCGATTTTTTACCCCACGTAGTGTGGCACTGAATTTGTCGCTATAATTTATCGCTCCCCATTTGCATAATCGATTATCATACTGGGTTTGTCTGATTCAAACAGCACCGACTAATCGATATGCCTCGGTGGAGATTTCGATCAATGCTTCCGATGCTGCCACGGTACGCAATGGGTTGCCTACTCGTGGAATTCAGATTGAAGAAGATTCCCGCATTTCGCTCTACATAGCCCACGTGCATCGAAATAAAACTACGAAAAACGTCGCCATCGCCGGTTTGCGATGAGACAGCTTATGGGGAACGTCGAGGAAGTTTAAGTATGTATTGATATTTTGCCCCCTACCTGGAAGTCATACATTGAAATGGTATCGTGCTTTTTTAATCGATGCTAAGCTGGGCACGATCGAAATGCCGCCCAATAAAAAAACGATTAAATTACTTCAACCTCATAAACGAAGCTATATATTTTACCTGTCACATCTGCGTAAATATTTGTGACTTTTCAATGACCCATACTAGCAGATAGAGACCCTAAAGATTTCTCTTGTGAATTTGGGTTTCGCTTCAATGTGGCCATTTCAGTCTAAGCAATCTAATCTAAAATTCTTTCGATCATATCTTCCGACCGTAGGAAGATGTCATTCCGTAAGACACACTCATGCAAGAAAAGCTATCGCTACAATTCCTCAGCATCGCACATTCACAATATACCTCAAACGTCACAGAGATACTCACATTGATATGCGAATTGTATCCAATTTTATCGTGGTCAACGTGCTGTCAATAAGTCTTTTTTTATTTATTTTATCGTACATTCTTCACACCATAAATTATCCTGCCAAAACCGGTAGAGCAATAGATAATAAAGGCTTGTGTGCCTCGTAAAAGCTACGATCACGCGAGCTTCAGAAATGCTTGTTCGGCGATAGCTTTGGGTTGGGTTCTTAGTAGATATGGTGAGTTTTATAGGAGGTTTCGAACTGAATAGCATCTTTATGGTCGTTTTTTTAAGTCGAAATTAAGTGTGAAGCTTATGTGAATGCCGCCAGAACGTAATCATAGTCCATAATCCTACAGTTTTGTTTGTAATGATAGGAATGGAAATCAGAAATGACTAAATAGTTTATTCTCATTTAGTTATCGGTAATATTCATTGATTTGAATCAAGAGTTAGCAAACAATTTCCATTGTGGAAATGATTTTTTCATGCATATTGTATGCCGTTATCATCAGTTCAGAACAGGTGCCGTTAGCTACACTTTCTAATTATACACTGTCCTCCGCTATGCTTCTGGCAATAAAGTTAGACAGTCCATCGGAACGACTTTATAGAACCGACTTTTATGTACCTCGCGTTGCAACAAATGACCCACATAAAAACGGTTCCCTATTGCACAATAAAAACGGAAGACCGCGGCATAGCAAATAAAAATCGCTAAAACTAACATTACGCACAATAAACGTCTACGACGTCACGAACGTTTAGAGTGGATTGAGATTACACCGATCACTGGTTCCATGTCCCATGCAGGCAGCAGTGAAAGAAATACGTTCGATGCACAAGAAACGAACAACCGCTAGATTGACACCTTCGATAAGACATCGTTTTTGTGGCAGGCTCGTGTTGCATTTTCCGCACGTTTACTTTCCAACGTACGTGTATAAGGGTCATTATACCAATCAGCTGCTCGAGATATGTAAGGATGTGCTATCACGGAAGGTTTCGTTCGATGTGATATTCGTTCTGTGGACAAATACAGTGTTTGGTAATTCAGATTTTGGTAGTCAACGACAGTGTCATTGTTGTCACAATTTTCTCTTTGCAGTGACACAACAGTTTCCCACTAAATCGATTTAAAAATGTTAAATTTTTCCCCTACAATCAGTTCTTCTTTCATCCATGAGCTCCAAAACACATTCCTCGAACGGAAATGCTTTAATGCAAAAACACTCTACACCACCTTATCTTGGCAAGACTTTTTACCGCCGTTTTCGATAGCGTGTCTGCTTGCGTACATCTCCAAACAAAACCCGTATTTAAAACGCCCGGCTCCAACATGGGGGGAGCATCTCGACATTTCGACAACGGTACAACAAGCATGCAACAAATGGCAACACAAAATCGAGCAGCAAATTCGCTCGTAATAGCATCCCGTTGCTTAAGCGGTTTACTGATAAGGGCGACGGCTGCACAGAACTTCAGCACTTGGCTGGCACATGACCTACCCGAATCTCTTTTCCCTCTGTCTGGAATGTCCAACGGGCGCGTCATGATTGCACAGAAACTATCGCTTCCTAGAGTAGCGACAACCCAGCTCAGGGCTTATCCCACCACGCCATGGCACACGCAACGTACCGGTGGTCGCGCACTCGGAGGTCGAGGAAACCAGGCTGCAACCAACGCCCCATCCGTACCGGAGTGACTCGCCACAGACGACTTGAGCTAACTCACTCACCCGCGACTTGGAGAAATGGTCGACGTGCCGCTCGCGGTGTAAATTATAGCTGGTTATAGCGATCCGACACCAAATCGATTAATCGTTGTTGCGTTTGGCGAGGCGCACCGAAACCATCCCAAAACCGGTTGGTGCCCGTTGGAAAGTTCTATTGACGGGGCTAGTTTTGCTTCCTTTCTTGTCCCTAGGTGGGGAACCGTTGAGCGCGTTAAGCGTGCAAGCTGCGGAGATTTTTAATTGACGGAGTTCTTGCATCACACCTTGACCACGGCTCTGACCCTGCAATGCTATACTTATTTCTTTTTTAACACTGAGCCGGGTGAGTGGGTCTTTTGTAGCGATCTTAGCACGTTTGTCCGAATATCCAACCAGCAAAAGCGACCAAAAACCCTCGCCGACTGGAATGTTTTTCAATGCTTCTAATTACTCAACGGAAACGGTAGCAAACAAAAGGCGTTTTGGTGTATTTATACCGCACACGGTAATTAGATTTTTACCTACATGATACAGGATGGACTAATTTTCAAACTATTGTTAACTCTTCTGTGTGCTGTATCACTTTAAACTATCAAGCTACACGATAACACACTGACAAATAGTAACGGATAAAACATTCCCAATTTTTTCATAATTTATCAAAAAAAAACAACGATGAAGCATTTTTCCTTTTTGATATCTTGATAACCAAACAGATTTATCAAACAAAAAGACTACTGATGTCTTCGGCCCCTACGGCATGCGATGAAAAGTCATAATTATGCATAAAGTACGGCGAAAGATTTCAGCTCCCTCGGGGACCGGTGGCAATCGGGCACATAATTACTGTCAACAGTGATCGCGCAATTAAATAGCGCGGACGAGGTACCGCTGCCAGGGGAAGCGCACTGACACATTTATCAAACCGTTTACTTTGCACGGATGCCGGCGGCTTTACGGGATATTATCCTCACGCTGCTCGTTGTCGATTGTGTTTCATTTTACGTATTATCTGTGAACATGAATGCATCGACATCGAGCCTAGAAAGGAGCCGACTCGGCCGCACAATGAGCAGCGATAGCGAAATAAAAAGTATGATGGTACGTTTGCAGAAACTTTAATAAAATATGACAACAATAACTGACCTTTTTTACGAAGACTAAACTGATACTGTAAAGGGTGGTAATCACATAATTATGTGGAACAAAATGTTTTTGAGAGTTATTTTTGTATATGACATTTGATTTTATTTTTTTAAAGCTCTGTATTTCAGCTTTGCCGTTAGTTTCACAACTCATATGAAAAAACACAATATCAATAAATAAACACTTCAGCTGGTTCCGCTCCCCTTTAAACGTACGATGTCCCTCATAAAATTACAATCGCCGTATAAAATGACCTTATTTCTTAAACGCAGAAAATACCGTGAAACAGGCGTGTTGATGTACGCGGACGCACGCAAACGCTTGGAAAAGAGCTGACAGATTCTGCACCCATCGTATCATCGCGAATAAAACGCACATGGAATACAAATCGAACCACCCAGCGTTAGCCATCGGATCCCGGTTCTGTCCCATCTTTCCGTCACAGCGTCGCACCACGGTACTAAATGCACACACACGCTGTTTACCTCTCTCTTTCTCTCTCTCTTGCTAGATCCAATGTTCGGACCTATTCCGCATCCCAGACGTTTAATAATATTCATTACCCGTCATTAGCGCACCATTCTGCTCCATGGCTTCCTGAATCCCGTGGCGGCTCGGGACGGGATAGAATAGGCTTTTCTTGCCAACACCCGATGCGGTAAGTGCCGGCTGGCGTTTCCCAATGGAATCCTAACGGCTCCCGGTAGACTTTGGCGCGATGAGAAAAGTGTGCCACCAGCAGTACATGTCTCTGTTTGGAGGTTGCATGAGCTATGGCGATAGCATGGGCACTCGTGCTGACGCAGGGTACGCAGCGAACGCTCATTCGGCAATGTTCTACACGAATAAAAACATTTTATTGATTTCCCGCCCAACCATCTCCACAGAGCAGATATCCATCGGGAACCTGAGCTGATTGCTTGGGCTAAGCTGTAAAGAGTGACTGCGTTGGAATGATCGCGGCAAGAACATTTCACCCTCATTGCCATTTGCCGCTCTCATGGGATAGAAATTTGTGGCGAAATTATTGCTCAAATTCCCAGACAACTATCCTATATGTGTGCTGCAATCGCAAACCATGATTCATTAATTCAAACACGCTAAGAATCTGCTTACCCCTAGATGGATCGCCCAGATCTAAATCAACCAGTATCCCGGTTGTGCCAGCGCTTTGGAGTCTCTCGGGCAGCAAGTATACACTGCAATGATGTGACAAATAAATTACCAGATGATATGTAAACTACAGCTAGCCAAGACACTTTCGGTGTGGTGGCGTACTAATTGAAGCTAATTGGAAATGTTTCTTGGCGAAGGTGGTTCGCCGGTTAGTAGGTCAGCATGATCTGTGTAACAGAATCAGTGACTGATTGGGCATTCCTCTGTCGAAGGTTGGAATAATTTGTTTCAAATGGT
Source organism: Anopheles arabiensis (assembly GCF_016920715.1). Lineage (NCBI taxonomy): Eukaryota > Metazoa > Arthropoda > Insecta > Diptera > Culicidae > Anopheles > Anopheles arabiensis. The sequence goes on along the minus strand of NC_053518.1, from coordinate 44,241,915 downwards.
GTTTAACAACATTAAAAACTGTTGGTAATTCTGTCATATTTGAGTCTCTTTGAGACTAATTCAGTCAATCGAAACTCTAAATACGATTCATGCAAGAATATAATTACAATACAATAACAATGTATCTATGTTCAATCAAAATAAACATATCAACACCTCTCTCTGATTGGTACTGCAATAATTTATATAATTCACATTGATACACATTTTTAAATTGATTATATTGTTTCTTATATGAAGTAAATCAACAAAATAGAACAATAATAAACTTTAATAGAACTGAAATTAACATTACTACAAACTATAAATTGGAATTTAATTAAATATTAGTGCTTTTATTATAATCTTCCACATGTATTGCGGTTTTCTTGCGCACCATAAGTAAATATTCTCTTTTCCGTTTTCAGTTACATTGGTAAATAATTTCAATACATCTTTTTTTTCATTTCATATTCAATACCATTTCTTAACTATAAACTATAGTTAACAAGAGTATGTTTCCTCTACGTTTGTGTTTGATTTGTATAAAGCAAGCGTACTCTTTGTAATTCACTTTATTTTTTTCTGTCTTAAAAGCTTGTGTGTGCAACGAAATATAATCTTTATGTTTTTTACGGAACAAAGTACCTCGAAGTATTTCAGATAGCCAAAGAAAGCACTGAAACCCACGAACACTGGCGCAATTTCACGATTAAACACTCCAGCACAATTACTTGTCCTCCAGATTGCTAACCAGTTTTAACCCACTAGCCTATCTGGCAAGCAGTCCCATTGAATCTTCAATACAAACTCTTGTAAAAATCAACCCCGCACGCAGAGTTAAGCGGGGGCATAAAAAGAATCGTTTTACCCACGAACGGACGACTGCATCAGGTCAACCTGGGTGGCCAGCGCCCATCAAATGCAATGTTTTGTGTATGAGCCGTTCGATACATCAGCTCGATCAATTTGGTTCCGACCGATCAGCGACTGCTCGTGCAGCGAACCTTGAGTCTGCTATCGCACTTGATCTCGGACCAAACACGATGCGGTGAACGATCAGAAACTACTGAGAACGCTTGCATGCACAGAAATATCAGTAGATCAGGGAGGAAAAGGCTTAGAGGATGGCGTTGAGGTATAAATTAAATCTTATGAATACCTTTAATTTGCCATCAAAACCCACCAGGAGAGGAACGCAGCCAGCCATCGATGTGTGCTGCAGTAAAATGCGTATTTAATTTCCATAATGATTCTTCTTTTCACCTCGCTGTGCTTCTTTTTCTTCGTGTTCCCCACACATAAATGTCTGTAAAGAAGGATAAAGGTAGGGTTGACAATTTTAACTCGAAGCTCAGCCTCTTGTAGCTATCCCTGAATAGCGACTAGAGAAAATTTCTAATAACATCACACCGTAGCTACAGGTCGATGTCTTCTGACGACGACTGTATGTCTTAAAAAAGGTATGCCGATGACCATCGCTAAACACCATGTGTCTCGATGCCAACCTCAGAAGCCTTGTTCAACTGATTCGATTGTCGTCTTTATCGATTAATAAAACCATCAAAGCATCCCACCTCGACCACCGTGCTGAGGCGTTAAAAGGGATCGTCACATTGGCCAGACCTTCAATCGCTGTTCGAACTATTGCTCCTTTCCAACGGTTTCGTTACGGACATCCGAAGATGGTCCGGCATGAGATCCAAAGATAACCTAACAACAGCACTTGCCAGCAATTCACTTCAAAATCAGTCACTTATGGTCGCAACGCTTGAGATGCTCGCCCACCATGGCTCATGATGGAATTATTGTACATCAATTATTTTCCTCTTTTAGAGGTGCCTCGGGATGCCATTGGCTTGGTGCACCATTACGAGAGGTAATCCTCTTCTATGGTGATCGAGAAACCATTTCAAACAAGGTATTTTCTTCTCTCCACTCATCTCACTTGTACATTCTGCTCCTGGATTGGCGGCACCATCAAGAGCTTAATGACCTCTTTAAGGTTAGCGTTAAAGCTAGCAGGAAGGAAATTGTAATAATAATTTGTTTGCTTTTTGGTGAAATCATTTCCTGGAACTGAACGATAGAAATTACAGCGATTCTAGAAGAGCAAGCAACAATTGAAGGAGTTAAGAATGGTAAATGGATGTTTGTCAAGATTAATGAGGATTAGGACAGGATTTTGACAATTCAACCGGTACAAACTATTGCTTGATTATCATAATATTCAGTTTAAACAACGTATTTTCACTAGACTTTAATGAAACATAATCGTATACGTCCTTATTTAGTCTCATTCCACCTGACAACGGTATGGTGCAAAAAAAAAAAAACACTCAATGTTCTACCAATAACCTATAGTTCTAGAATGACCATTTGTACCATGTATGGTTATCTATAAAGAGATACCTTTCCCGTGCAACTGTTTCTTTTTAACGTGGTTGTATTAATCGTGCCAATTTCTGTGCAATGTACACAATCTACGTTTCCACCACTCAAACCTCCAATTCCACGCTAGGTTAAAAAGAAAGAATATAAAAGCGCACAGTCGACATAGCTCGTGCAAACACCTTCCAGTATGAATCGGTCACAGTTTTGCTCGTGCAATACAGGCCTGTACTTGCAGTCTCGCTTGTTCAGCTTAAGCGTTTGTGCTTCATGATTGCTAGGTAGGGCTGTTATTATCGAGTTTGTGTGCATGCCACCCTCTACAACAGTTCCAGTTTAATCTTAACCGTTCTTCTACAGCAATCACTTAAGGTGTAAAAGCTCCTCTCAAGTTTATCAGACTCGCTTTGATTATCCAATAGGTGTAATTAGATTTGTTGAAGCAAATATTGCGATTATGAGCCATTAATCATTTACATTGGTAGAACGTCTCTTTTGGAGTCATTTTCTATACTTTAACTTGAACAAATACAAACATCAAATACACATAGGTCTACCGTAGTAATTCATCAACCATTTCAACTCTAGGCTTTTATCCTGCATGATTTTTATTATTTTGAAAACAGCTGAAATCTGATCTTTTCAAATCCTCAGATCAATTCTATATATTTTATATATTTTTCACATTATAATATCGATTGAAAACAAAATCAACAACAGGATAACAGGCCTTACAGAGTTAAGTTTAATCGAGCATTACTCATATTGTAACGACTGGTTGGCACACAGTTTGTCGTGATACACTTCATGCTATATAATTTGCACCAATAAATTATTTGTAAATACTTTCATAATTGTAATGGAAATAATGTAAAGGTATTTGACTCAAAAATCTTATTGGTTCATATTTTAACGCCAACATTCCTGACAGCAATGCTGCTGACCTCTTAATGAGCGACAGTTTAGCAACTTCCGAAACGCAAGGGAAACATCAATTATCTTAGAATCCAGTAAACAATCCAAACGAATCTGTTCTGAAAGAGCACACCGAACCATCAAACTTTACGACCTACGACGCTCCATTCGCCTCTGCAGCACAATGAGCTCGCTCAGCAACCGGTGTTGGTCGCTTAAAAGTCGATAATTAGCAGAATAACATAATTATAAATTTAGATTATTGTCATAAACTGCGCCACAGAACGCTGGTAGACCATCAACGGTGCTCCAGAAGCTCAGCCACCGGTAAAGAAAAACAATAAAACAGCGTGCTCTTGCTGAAAGCTCCGTTCTTAAAGTGTTGCCGCGAAAACAAAAACCAACAAAATATTCCGAGCGCGCAGCAAAAACATATCAAACGAACAGACACACAAAACCCTGCGGGAGACGCAGATATCGTACCACCGTGTGTCCGTTGTCAGTTTCGTTTCGATCGACGGTGAAACAACCAAAAGCGTCGGCCACCGTCCACCCGTGAAAGAAGAGGTGGAGGAAAATAAACAGAAAATTATGGTTAATTGATTCCGTTCTTTGCCTGTTACCTACTGGTTACCGGAACGCAACTAAACGATGGATGAAGTGATGGATGGATGAGTTGGATGAAAGTGTTAGCTCCTGCACAGGTTCGATGGAACAATTGAAGCTGATTCATTCGCGAAAGCAGCCCGCGCCAATCTGAACAGCGAATCTGCGATGAAAAGACCATCACACAATTGTTCCAGGTTAGAGGTCTACATACCGGGTGATTAACAGGAACAAACGCTTCGCACGCTCGCTGGAGCGGTGAAATAGGTCAACCCGTTTATGGTGTGTTCGCTAGTAAAGAGCACCCTTACGTAGGCTATTTTTTGTGGTAGGAAGAGGGCGGCGTAAAAACAAACCGTAATCCCAATAGTCTGTTTTTGTCCTTCCACATCTCCACATCACATTCCCTTTGTCCCACCAGGCGGCTTAACAGCCTCTGAAAAAAAACTAATCCATTCACGAACGATCCAATTTCCGATCAAACGGCTCTTCGATTCGTCTCGGAACGGGGTGCTGAATTTTGGGGCCAGTACAACCTTCTGCACATGCATCCGGCCCCAAAAACAGCACCATTGTTCAATCTTAACTCATGCTCAAACTGTTGGACTATACAGACCACCACACCACCACGTATGACGGCTGCCCTATAGTCTTACACATCCATTTGGGATAAGATCTGTCAGGCGACAGAAATAACTACAAAAAACCTAGGTTCGTCGCTTAAACTCGATTGAAGTCTTTTGTCTGTGCATCGAAAGTGAAGCGAGAGGCAAACGCTTACAAACCAAGATCATGGTGCAACGTGCAACTTTGAATCTGCTTTCAAGCTATCTTTGCGCACTCCATTATCGCCCTTTCAACCGCATACAGCCAAACCACATATAATGACCGATCAAGGCCAGTGACATTCACATTGCTAACGGTCATATTTCGCGACCCGTAGGAGCGTTTGGAGAGATTGATTATAAAAAAAACTCAAATCATGCTCCACCTAGTACACTGTGAACAGCTGAAAGTTATCCTTTCTAAAGTGTATTAAATTGTAGCACTGAAAATAAATCACCCAGCTATGTATTATTGATTGGAGTTTACTTCATAAGGTATTTATGCCTCGTATGAACCATTCGTGTTGACGATGTGGTTGAAAACGTTTACATGAAAAATAAGCATACAATAAGCATAATCACGAATTAATTATGAGTTGCATTGCACTCGTTGTAAGAATTATTAATATATTTCATTAGCCCTATTATCAGAAAAAAAGGTTATAAACATAAAGACTTTTTTTAATTTTATTTCCATAATCTTTGCCGACGTTACGTTAATCAACCACAGACTTTGCGTGCATAAATTATACCTATGCACTCGATGTCATTTGCAATAATCTCAATCCAATGATGTTTCCCGATTAATAATGCAATTTTCCAGCTTCCCCTCATAGTTCCTGCAATCCATGGATGCAATTGGATTTGTTAGGTTTCAAATCCTGGCTTCTCTTCCACGAGGCTCATTAGCTACCCAGCAAACATCTTGACGGCTTATCAGGCAGCCGATGTATTAAAGCGACCGATATCCGCATATATTTATCGTGTGTTGCATGTGTGTGTATATGTACGCGAGTGTCTCACCCGCTCGATGTCAGATATCGAGGTCGTCCCTGCCTTTCCGGCTGTATGACATATCACCTAAACAGCTTACTCGACACGCGACACACTCCGGTCCGATAAAAGTAAAAACGCACCTATCGTCTTGACAGTTTCCTTTTCACTCCTTATCGACGGACGACTTGGGCGACGGGCGACCGCCACGGAGTCGTAGAGGAGGACCAATTTGGAATGGTTTCTTGCACAAAATTTTTCCCACCACACGATACATCGGTGACACTGTTTGCTTGATGCTTTCGCGTGGGCCTTCCTACACATTCGCATCGCAGCACTACGAATTGAACTCCGTTGGGAAGGAAGTGCAATAGCAACATTAGCTGCCGACATACTTTTCCCATCCGGTAGGGTTATCTAAGGGAAAAAGAAAATTCTTCGCTCACCGTTTATCTTCTTTCAATGCGGCGTGCTTCTCCTTTTCGCCTGTTGCACGTCACAAAACACATACGCCATGAGCAGCTAGTCTTTACTACTGCGTGCGCCGGATTGCCGTCACCCTGGCGTGATGTGGTTGGTGCCCGGTGCCATTCGAGCTGAGTGATGATTAGCTGCCGAACCGGTTCCCAGTTCCCTGGTTGGTCGCTGGCTACCTGGCTCCATTCCCAATGGCAGTCAATGAAATTGAAAACTTCTATCCATCCGACGCGCAACGGGAGCAATCGTATCTAAGAATGTTTTACGTCCATTCCCATTGCGCTGCGATCCATTTCCGCGTGAAACCATAGCTCTTCCACCCTTTCATAGATTGCCCGAACCCGTTCATTCCCCATGATTGTGGTTTGGTTTTCGATTTCACATAAAAATGGCTAGAATTTCGAACTATCCTTGTTTCACTCTCAGACGTTCCAGCGAGCGATGGGAACGAAAACCAGAAGATCTTTAGCCAGAGACAGCGGGCATGCTCTACAGGCACCTATCATCAGTTTGCATCATCATCATCATCTTCATGTTCTAGCGTGTGCTCATCTGTTGCAAGAGATCTCTTCATCTAGCTACCGGTTCTTAGCTTTTAATCGACACTCTTTACGAGTTCAACATGCTCTGCATTTGAGCCCCCTGGCGGAATGATCTGACTAGAGCATTGAAATCAATTACCCATTTCCAATTCCAATTATTTCCGGTGGGAAGCCAGAAGCGCTACAGTAACCAAAATCTACGAGTTAGGCTCATTTCATACAACTCTGCGCAATGTTACGATGAGTTTTCTTTGTTCTACCGAGTTTTAATCGATTTCTAAAGAGCAAAGCTATCGAAGAAGTAAAACAAACTGTGAATACTTTATAGCATCTTAAACCCCTTTAATTCACTCCACCTATCCATCCGCCCAACAGAAAGAGAGTTGAAATCAAAAGCGAGTGGTTTCGAACGCAGCAATAGAATGTTATATACGGAAATCAGCTATCTGGATGGTATGGTATTCATGCTGAGCGATAATTACATCTTCACTGAATAAAATCAAAAGAAGAAGAAATAATGTGGGTTTCCTATTTCATGTGTTAGGCGCATCACCAGCATTTTAAAATAGACTATTTAGATAGGTGTTAGAAAGTATGAGAAATAGGAGAGTAACAATAAAGTGGCGTAGAATTGAGTTATGATGGGCTGGGCTTTAAGTTTTTAAGTTTTTATAAATTTTTTTCATTCGATTTACAAACGCCTGACACCTCCACTTTGCCGCTCAATGTTAAGCGTTGCCTCAGCAATCTCGAAAACCTATTGTAAAGCTCGCTGAAAAAGTTTCGCCACAACCGCAATGTGAGAGATTGCTCCATTTTTGCCTTGAACCAGTTGACCGCATTGGCCACCAAAACCTCACCATACGAAATTATCTCGAATTACACCAGTACTTAACGCCAACAAGAATGGCAAACACCTTTTGCATCGTAGCGCTCCGTGCAATTACACTCATACGCAACACGTCACGCTACTTTCAACACGCACAACTCCCAATACATGGCATTTTTTTCCCCTGCAATATGACCATTTAGTTCACCGCATCAATCGCATCGTAGACAAAAACTAGGAATAAAACAAAGGCGCTAAATATTTATTGGAAAATAATTTAAGGTTAACAAACGACCCGCACCGAACGACCGAAACGGTGACGGTGAGAATACATGTCCAAAAGGTATGCCCATAACGTACACCACCTCGAATACACCAAGACATGCAAGCCCCAACGGTTTAACCTTTTCCCTAAGGGGCTTGATTGTTCAGCTGAGAATCGAGTTCTGAAGGGTAATAATCATATTATATCTATCTTTTAGTAATCATTCGCTCTCCAAGCTTCCAAACGCATCCAGGGGCCCTTCTCATTTCAACAGTATGCAGAACGAGTATGCGCCATTATCGTAGTATCGGAACAATTTTAAGTATTCTCGCTTTCGTTGCCGCACAATGCTGTTTTATCTACCACCTCGCTCGAAATTCCAATGCAAAAATTACAAAAACTACTTACGTACCCTACTATTGGGTTCACGGGCACAGCTGAATAGAAACATCGCACACAAAGCGTCCGCTCGTGCCCTTAAGGGACGGATTTTATCCAACCGTACCGTAACAAGCGGTTGGATTTTGTTGTATCACGATTGCGAAAGAAAAAAGGTTCTGCAGAGAAAAACATCCCTCGGAGTGATTGGCAAGCCCGTTCCATCCAGATCGGGGTGGAAGAATGATCGCTTAAAATGTCTCCCTGTTGCCCCCCCCCCTCGCTTTTCCTGTGTCGATAATTGCATTCCTCCCTTCTCTTACATTTCCAGCTCAATCTTTTGATCAAATTCCAACGAAAGGAAATCCCTTTCGGGATGACGTCGAACTCTTCGGCCAACACGCTGAAATTCATGCAACGGACTGTTCAGCTCCATTGAAAGGGGAGAAAAAACCGCCTTCTAAACCCAATCCAACTTCATCCTCTTCCTTCCGGTTCGATCAAACTGAAAGAAACTGGCCAAGCCAAAACGCACCACCAAAGTGCGATGGAATGAGAAACTAGCTGAAAAATGTGGATGCGAGGGTGAAAATAATAACAATATTGCTCTCGACGCTATACGCTATGCCCTGGAACCATGGCGTTGTGGGTAGGTGTGCAGCGCTTTGTTGGAAGAATACCTGCGAAGGAAGATTATGGGTTTGCAGACCTTCAAGCCACTTCACCAGCCGTTAATATCGTGCGTCTCTTATTGGAGGGCGGCGCCTCGATCGACCACTCAAGGCCAAGATCGAACCAAACGGATCGTTTTGGCGGCATTCGGCGATTCTTGCAAAGCGTGACCGTGCGACATACTAACTCTGGAATTGTTGGTATTTCTTTAAATGAGATTATTCGTGCGGTATGCACGCAGAACTGATAGCTGAAATGAATGTCTGCCCCTATAAATGATGGCCTTATGTTTTAGGATGGTTTGAAGCTGTTTGGATAATGATAGACTAAGAATAATCGATTATATAGAAAAACCATACACATTAATGATATTGAGACTAATCGCAGTAGAACGATATGGCTAATGGAAATAGTGACATAATTTACTTACTAATTTTATTTATAATACAAAGTGTTTGTGTAACAAGACAAAAACATTCAATCTCATATTCGACTAGTCTTATTGAATTTGTTGTTTTTTCTTTTATTTAAACTCCCTTCTTTTCACATTTTTCTCACCGCCGTGTCACGCAAAACATATGAACTATTTACAAGGTAAAGAATTTAAAGTACATCATTTGCATCACTTACCCTCTTTAGTGTGATTTATCCTGCTTCCGCCAATCGATTGCCCGACACCATCGCGTGCGCACGCTTTCTTCCCAGCCGGGATGCAATTACTTAATACTCGCGTGCAACTATTTTTCACCATTTAACGAACGCCACCGCGAACAAGACATTTGTTTCACATTTTTCCCTTTGCCGACCACGTAAATGAAGATGATTTTTTGTTACCTTTCAACCTTTTAGCACGGAAGAGAACAAAAATAGATTCAATTTGCTTACGGAGACAGAAGAAGAAGCAACCCTTCCTGCCAAGGGAATTCAGCGCCGTCTGTCTCTTTGAGCGTTAGCGCATGCGAAGGGTGAACACATTTTTCACACTAATAACATCATTTGTTAGGTATAATGCACAAGAAAGATGCGCTTGCAGTACCACGGTTTCGCACTACCACGGTTTCCCACCAGCGATCATAAGAGAATGGGCTAGCACAGAATGCCTATCTTTAAAGGCGCGTGTTGGATGTAATTGACCCGAGGTAAGTTGTGTGGCTTTTCCAACCAATACTGTACGTATCACACACTTTGCTCAGTGATCGGGCACACCTTCATGGGCATATTCTATCATATCACAACACACATCACATTAACATACTTGACTTTTGCTCTCACATGTTATAATCTGTTGTAGCACAAATGAACTCACCGTGATTACGCGCCAATATACACCGTATTGCTTCGAATTACGGGCACTTAAGACAGTTTTGACGAGTTATATTTTCTTACTGATTCAAATTTTAACTCATGAAACTTCATATTCCAGACAGTTTTGAGCTCATGTTTTCAATTATAGAAGTTTTAAGCCTCAAAATTTCGTGTAAAATCTTAACATTCACAAACATACTACACTTTTTTTAGTTTTCAACGTCTTTAAAGCACCGAACATCCAATTCTGTGGGTCGGTGTCCTCGTAGGTCGACAGTACGACGATCTTATTAACAGTCGAGTTTCAGTGCTGTTTTTCTCTTGTACTCGTAGATGCATTGAACCGAAGTACTGTTGTGCAAATCGACGATCCAACGGCCGTCAAAGCATTGGGCATTTCTATTTTCAAATATCGTTGTTTTATTTTTATCATTGAATATTTGTTCTTGTTATTATCACTGTCTAAAAGGATATTTTTTGCAATCACATATTTACTTCAACTGTCCTGAATTTAAAAAATATATGCAAAATCTTGCCTCGAATTACGGACAGTATTAAATACGTGTTTTAATGAAATTCAGAGCACAATTTGTTGAAAAAACACTATTGTTATCACGATGATAACTACTTTCAAAAGCGGATTTTCATATAAGCGGACTGAGCGGCTGCGGAGTTAAACCTCCCCATGTTAATTCGCTGCTATAAAGATTTATTTTTCTAAATCTGCCTTTTTAGGTGTACTAGACCAATTGTCAAGTTGATACAGTAGTCAAATTGATCAAGGTCAGGGCAACTGAATAAAGATTGACCAACTAGATCGGTACTGAAATTTGGAAAGCCTGAAATTTCAATAACGACAGTTTATCGTGTCATTGTTTGATTAAATTCCATTTAAAAGACTCTTAGCTTAGAAAGTCGACCAAATGCGTATTTGTTTTGAAAGACTTTTGTAAAATGAAAATTTTCTTACACCAAAGACTGGCTAATAATTGATTGCAGTTTTGAGAAATTTGCACTAGTGGAAACAACGTTGATGGACAACTACAGACACACATACTGGTAGACTATAGATACCATTAAAATAATGTCGTAACTAACATATAAAAGGGCAGAAGAAAATTAATCCCTAACTAATTCAGAATTATGTATTTGCTATTCGTAAAAAGATATTCATAAAAATGTGAACAGTGTCATGTTTGTTGATATTTATACATTTTGGGGACTTTTAAATAAATTAGAGAAACTATTCAGATCCCCCACTTAGAGACCAAAGATTGATAAATCCGCCTCTGACTACTTCTACAATGAATTTCGATGTACTTAAATGCATCTGAACCAGATTAATATGAGTTTTCGAAGAAATTACACTGGCATCAGTTTTTGACTGAATATGAAGAAATTCAATAAAAACATGTAGAGTGTCCGGAGTTTGATGCTGTTTATAATTTGAATCATAACGATATATACATAGCATTATTCTTATATACATTATATTATCCAAAAATACAACGCAACAACATAAATTGCACAATTTACACTTTCTATATGCCTCGTAATACAAACGTCTTCCGATTAAAACAAAAAGTGAACGCTGTACATCTATCCGCTAACTTGCACTTTTATTTAGCAGAACAGAAATAAAACAGATCAGTAGTACTAACTAAACACCACCACAATGGTATGATCTATTTTTATACTAGCTTGTTGAATTGATCCAACCTGTTTTATCGTGTAGAAAGCATGTATGTTTCCTTGATTCCTTTTCCACAACCCGAAAGCCCGCTGGAAGAGATCGCCGAAGACTCCAATGGCATTACGAGCAAGGGACAAAAAACTGTCAACTATTTTGATGTATTGTCCCCTGGTACGACGTCACCTGGACTCATTCATCAAGATACACTTGCTGGGTCGACACCTCACACGCGGAACAAAAAAAACCGGCCATCCGAAAACGATACGATCGTAGGAGAGCGAGTTCTTCGGAGTTGCCGAAACTATCCAATATCTGTCCACAGTTGAAGATTTACTGGAGCGTGCTACCAGCGGCCTAGTACGAACCACATGTCTGAAACCGCATGTCACAAAACCGGGGCTGATTGATTAGTCTGAACTAAAAGACAAAGTAATTTGAAACCGTGTTTTAGGTCTTAGAATTCTGAGAATTGGGCGCAAGGGCCGTGTTTGTTTGCTTGTGACATTTGTCGAATACCTTTGTTTGAGGTTTTAAATTATGTTACAATGATTATCCGTACAATGTTGAGTTTAATAAGAATTAGATAAAGTATAAAGTATAAAGTATGAAACTAGTTTTTAAAAATTGTTTCCATCATTTAACATGTTTGGAGATTTTCCGCACCCCGTTCGTAAAACAACTTTTACGAAAGGGGAAACATTGCAACCTATAACATGCGATCAAAACAGAAACATCTGTTCCTCTCAACCATATCCTAACCAGTTAGGATCTTATGTTAGAAAGCAAAAACATATTCCTTCGTTTGCTGCCAAAACGAAACATATCGTTAAGCAAACTAACGACCAATATCATGGCAGATTAAGCTGCTCATCGACGTCGCCCAACCATCGATCGAATGTTTCGTTTGACGATCGTCCCACGATTCCCGTTTATCCCGGTGGCGCAAATCCGTTTGCTGATGAGGTCTCACGCACTTACGATACAACCCAAAAGGGAACGAACCAGTGCGCTGATCCTCCCGGTCATAACTAATTCGACGATTGACAGCATTTGTCGATCTCGTTTGGCTTCATTCATGTGGCTTTGGGTTGCGCCGGTTGCGCGGGAAACCTGTACTGTACGAAACTCCACATTCCTGCATGCGTCCGTGTGTTTACTGTCAGATCTTATTAAGCCGTATGACAGATCCGATGATAGAGTCGACCCCGGTCTACCCTAACTGACCTAACGCGCGATCGCGACAATGAAGCGTGACGAAATTTGGTACAATTTTGTTCGAGCGAGGTTTTTGAAATATTATCGAAACTTGTCTTCTGTTGCCTTGATTACAAACCGATCGATGCCGGTAAGAAAGCCTGTTACAATTTTTATTCGAAGGCGATGGAAGTAAATGTTTTCTATCGTAGCAAAGATTATGTTTATTAAGTTCAAAAGCATTTGTGAATTTTACGCAACACGCAAAATAAATATGGTTCGATAAAATAACATTAAACACTCACTGGTTTTCCAAATAGGAAAAGTTTTTAACTAGCAGAGTCAATTAGCTTGATCCTAAAGCATTCGATATTGCTGCAATATTTTCCGTTATACACACTACAAAAATCTTTTACAATTAACACGTCTTAAATAATTTATTTTTGTTTATACCCCAATTTAATGGAAATATCCCAATTTTAAGATATTATTTTAGCTGAAGTAAAATAAATATTCAACCAATCACATAATCATTACTATTACTGTTCTAATAATCATCTGTGATAGACATCTAGAACTGTCGTTCTATCTCGAAACCATGGTGGAAATTATAAATAACTCCATTAAATACCTCGCAGCATAGCGGATGAGAAAAAAGCATCTTCCATTAGCAGCAACAATTTATTGACAGCATCGCAAAGCGTTTAGCAGCGGTCAGGTTTTCCTTTAAGGTAGCAAATCAAACAAACCGTTCAGCGCTTTCTGGGCGTTCAACACAACCGGCACAAGCCAATTAGTTTCCATCACGCGACGGGTGGCGCACAGATGGAGCCGGATTCTATGAAAAACCGAATCAAACGAACACCAACAAACTACGCCGATAGCAGCCAGCCACACTCGTATCGCACCTGATTGGTGCTAGACACGGTGCGCCGCTGCGTCCAAATCGTATCAAATAAAGGCACAACAGATAAAGAAATTTCCGTCCACACGGGAATATTTTCCCCGCGATACACTCATCCTGTACGTATGTACGTACGTCAACCAGGGGTGCCAATTATGGCCATTTGGAAAACGCATTCCATACCGGATTGGTGTGGTGAATTCCCTCACGGTATAATCCATTCTTTCGTTTCACTTAAAAACAGAGAAAAAACGCGAAACGAGCACAAACAACAAACGCGGTGTAAGTGTCTGCTACGTAGCATCCGTCATCAAATCTTCCGATGAGTGCTTATCAACACAACCGTTACCAAAGGCCTGGATTGACAGATTTGGTGCGCGTAGGGAAAAAAAAGATTGATCGTAAATCAATTTACAGGCCAAGTTCCCACAACGCTACCATGTACTTATGTAGGTATGTTTATGACTGTGTATGACCGTCACCCTAATGTATCAAGTCAAGTTTTCCCCTTTCCAGCAAAACGAGCATGAGGTCAGTTTTTATCATCACTCAATTACCATTCAGATTAAATTATAATCATTTTTCAACACTTTATAGCTCCAAATCCGCCCAACGATCATTTCATAGATGGCGTTTGCTAATTGATTGTGGACCTCCACACACGTCGTTTCTGTTCTGCTATACCCCACTCATCGCCCGTCGCGAAATCAAACAGCTTAAGGCCGTCCGCACCATTAACGGTGTTCGCTCGCGGTGGAAGGGATTTATGTCTCCGGCCCTTCGCAAGGCACGCATTGCAACTCAATTGCATTATGATTAATGTGGTGCCCATGCGCTCGCGTCGATCATGTTACGGTAGGCAATGCTGCTGTTTCGCGTAAGTCGATCGAGCGTCCCTTTGCGCGCGGACGTTTGAAAAGATTCACGTCGAAACATTTCGCCCGTGGATCTTGCTGCATAGGGCACGTTCCGGCATAAGGCTCCACAGCAGGTAAGGAAATGACCAGCTATGAGGAATGTTGTATGAATCTTCTCAATCAGCCGAGCAGGTAAGTAGCGGAAGGGTTCAAGTTACAAATCATCTTCCCCGTCCTCTTAGACACACATCTGATCTAAGCCGGCTAGAGCATAGTCGGACGGGTATAAAGTACAGCGTGGTATCGCTCCCACTTCTTCGCGTAATACTCGCAGGTAAACACATTGTAATTATTGCAGCCCAATGAATTAATGGACCTCAGCAGTTCGCGTAACGAGAAGGGTGGATGCGGATTTACAGGCCAAGCCTTTGCAATTAGCTTGCCAAAGGATGATTAGATCAGACCGGCCCGTATCGATCGTTCGCACGCTTACTTTTTGTGTTGTGCAAGCTGG
Organism: Anopheles arabiensis; assembly: GCF_016920715.1. Taxonomy (NCBI): domain Eukaryota; kingdom Metazoa; phylum Arthropoda; class Insecta; order Diptera; family Culicidae; genus Anopheles; species Anopheles arabiensis. The sequence continues at coordinate 44,226,796 of NC_053518.1, read as the reverse complement.
ACCAAAACGTAACCAGGCGTGGAAACGATCTCTGTGCAACATGCCTCATCGGTTTAAGATAAGATTTATTAGCCCGATCGAAAGGGAAAATCCATTACACTAATCGGATTGAATGGGCACCGTGCAAGGAAGGTTCGCCTATGGAATATGAGCAACTGCATTCGATGGGCAACATTGTTAGTTTTAAATTTTGCTACTATGTTTGTTGAGCTGCAAGACAGAAAGAAAAAATGAGCTACCAACTGTTAGAAATATAAATTACCAAGTAAACTCTGTTCCAGCATTGCTTGTTTTGAATATTTTCAAACCAAAAATACTGAGTAATCATTCAGTTTGATCAAAATGATGTTGTTAACATTCCATTACTCATGTTTTGGTTAATAAAAAACGATCATATTTACTCCATTGGAGTTCGTACGAGACGCTACGGCATCGTTTCATACGTACTCATTACAAATGTCATAAGTAACTATTCCACATCATTTTCCTACAAGCCGAACCAACGAGATCTACATGATGTGTACATCCCATTCAATGCTTCATACACTTCGATCGTCTTGTTATTGCCATCACTCCCAGTCAGAGGTATACATGTAATTTGCACCCGACATGCTTCCTCGGCGTGAGTTTCTTCACACACCACTCAACCGTACACTCATTCCATGTTCACGTATCAAAACAGACTCGCTGGCCGCCACCGACGCACATGTAATCCTATGCTGCGCGGTACGAGCTTCACTTATGATTTATGCCGTAGCGTTCACTTTCGCGGGATGATCTTCAGTGAGAAAATTTTGTTTGCCTTGAAGCCTTTGCCCGTCCCCTCGTTCGCTGATACAGCCAAACGCTCGCGGGAGGAATTGTGGTTACGGTCCTACATACGTAGGCGTTCGAAAGGTTCGAAGAAAACCTGGACAAGCGATCACCCAAGGGGAAGGATTTTCGGGGTGTGCGAGTGGAAAGTAATTTCATTTATTATTTTCCCATCATAAATTAAGCACGGTGCCATGGATGGATCCCGTCCTACCCCAGACGATGTAGCAGCAGCAGCAGCACCGGCTCGTCTTCTCCAAATGCACTTTGCCTGCTTTTCTTCCGCTCAGCTCGCAACGCCTCTGGGATAAAGATAAGAAAAGCCAGTGCGAGCTAAAACATCGCACCAGTAAACCAAACACAACATACAACAAAAAACCCTCTTCCCGATGGAGACCGTGTGGTCAACACTCGGCGGTCCATGTTGACCCCTTACCAGCGTATATCTGCTCGTAAGATCCTGTCGGGCTGTTTTTTTTTTTGCTGTCCGCTCCTCTTTTTAGCCCGTTTTGCACGATGTTGTAAAAGACGGCCTCCGACAATATGAGCATCCGGCAACCGAACTGCCTGAACGGTCGATTGTCATTGCCCTGCAGCGGGCGTGTGGTGAAGCTGGTTTTTTGCTGATTGCACTAAACTAGACACGGGTGAAGCGGTTTTAGAGAAAATCCATAAATCACCATCGCACACCACGACCAAATGCCGGCTGCACCCGGCTGCATGATGGGTTCTGCATCGTGATGTGTGCTTCTTGTCTTTTTCTTCCAACGTGACGCTTTTTTGCGACCACACTGTGCCGACCATCCCGATCGCGGGAATGGAGTCATCCATAATTGGAAGCGAAATTATGCCATTACGAAATTGGCACGCTGATGGGGGGGGGGGGTGTATCCTAGACACTCATAACTGAATAATACACATTTTTTAAAGAAAATTTCATTTTTAGCACACTATTCCTTCACCACTGCAACTTAATGAACCGATAACTGCAGTTTTAAGCCATCATTTTCCAATGTAAATATGTTTCATCTCAAGGTGAACACAAGCCGTATTTAATTTAGAATTCGTGATTTGTGGAAATTTGTTCCACCACAACCCACCTTTCAACGGTCTTTTTGAAAAGTTTAAATCAGGATCACGGATTAATACTATCAAACCAAAACTATACAGGGCGGCTCGTGATGAGATTTGAGGAATTTATTTATGGCTTTACAACCGTACACAACAAGTAGCGGACGCATATCAATATTAACTAACTCATTTTTTCCGACTGCCATAACCAGTACACTTTTGCACAATCGTGGCTATGCCAAATATCACGTTTCTCTGATGGAAGAATACTTTTCTGCATTCTTCCCATTCGCTTCTTGATGCTTGTTGCTGTTTACCGTTTTCGCGTTACACTTTTTAACCTCTAATGCATTCACCATACTGACCACTGGCCGTTGAACGATTGTGATGGTTGCACGGATGAAGAACATCCCTAAGATAATAAACCTTCATTTCATTTCACCTTTTTTTCGTTATAAATACTCGTTTACACTTCACTTAATTTTTATCCATATATCTCACAATTCCACAATTATGTGCACGGTTGTAAACCAACCTCTCCCAATACTGTTGTGAATCACTCAAATCTGATTGCTTATCGAATTGTTGTGCATTTTTTTTAATAACATCAACAAGTTATCACATCACTTGTATGGTAACATGCGTCTAAACGGAGCAAATTACACAACCCCAGATTGATGACAAAAACTATGCAACAGCCAATTGTGTAAGCCACTGATTGCCAACTAAACATAAATTTGATCTAGATTTTCGTAAGCAATTTTTTGTCACTGTTTTATACAAAATACACTACACATCAATGCGTTTCAAACAAACACGTTCCAACGTACCCGAAAACACGCGTCAAAAAAATGGCTCTACTAGCAACAGCTCCGAACGTTGAAACGGTTGAGAATCATCTGACTGGGGCTGCTGCAAGATCCATCCGCCAAAGGCCAGAGAGTTTTTGCCATTGAAATGATGTTCTCTTTACGCTGGTCTTGCGCTCTTTTTTCTCTCAATTCGTCTATTCGAGCGCTTACGATGCGTTCGATGCTCTTTTTATGCTTCTCAGCTCTCGTGATGGTGGCGTTTAGCAGGCGCACATCAAACAAAAACAGAGAGCTTATGTTTGGCCACACCAGCTGTTTGAGAATCGCTCCAGCTGTATTTCTGCGCGAGAGCATATGAACATCAATAGATACAATTTATGATTTCGGCTTCAAAATTGATTAATTTTAAATTCCACATTTCGTTGACCTTTGATATTATTTTGCATACATTTTTTGTGGGATTTTTAATGCACACATTAACATACAGAGAAACATAACCGATTGATATCGCGCACCACTAGATACACATGGTAAATCGTTCGTCACGATTGCAGCGCTTAAGCTCAACCTTATCCCGCCGATCTGCGTAATGTCATACATTAAATCCTACTTTATTCATATCGCAACCGTTAGACTGTCGACGTCGTTCTTACCCCGAAACCGGTAACCGTTGCTTGAGGCCATTGCAACTCCCAACCATTGCATCGAAACCGGATACCAAAGTTCTCAAAGGAGAGGGGACAAATTGTGCAACCTTTGCTTTGCTTCCGATTGGCATTTCCGAACACAGCCGATATATTTATCAATCCCGGCAGTTGACGGACGATCGAGGAAAGTTCAAATCACGCATGATGCATGATGTTTATCTGCACTGAGTGATGTTTGTATGATGGCGGAAAACGAGAAGCGAACGAGCTTAGATTTTATCGCTGAAAACGATATTCATGTTCGATATAAATAAATGTCATGATTCAAATGAACGGTTTTATTGATTTGCGTTGCTTGCATTATTATGATGCGCGAAGTGCAATAAACATGCATAACATAGCTATAATAGTAGTGGGTCAAAAAGAAAGAGTTCAAGATTCAATTCATTTGAGCAATGCATATAATAATTTTGTTTCGCTGAACTGCAATAAAAAGTGTTGTTAAGTTTATTTCTCATTTTAATTATACCCTATTCATAAGCTAGAGCCGGTCTCTTTAATGTCAACTGCCTTGAAATACGACTAGGCAATTATAGCCTGCAGCAATAAAACAATTTTCTAATTCTGAATTAAATTTTGCAAAAGTATCTCTCATGTATGAAATTATTACACCACAAAAAAAAGTTTTCATTCATGATCTACCGTACTTCAGTGTACCTAGCGGCATTTACCCAAATAAAAAGATATTTAAAAATATATATGACTACCTAGTTTGTTTATGACTGTAAAGCAGTATGAATAATGTATAGCTCACTCTAGACGGGCACTAATTTCCTCCAATTAAAATATCCGATGTCACCATTCCAAAGCTTACCTTATTGTCATTCGCCACTCGCAAATTAATCCGTTCACATAATAAAGTAAAGTTCTCTCGCTTGAATGATGATCGTGGGTGAATATGCACAGCAAATGAAATTTCGCGTGTATGCTTTTCAACAGAACACAGACCGTTGTCTCTTAGAAGTAGATTAATTCATCTGGCAAGCCACGAACTTTCAACACGTCTGCTATTTACTTGACAAATGTTATTACTCACCGGTTGGAAATGATTCGTACTAAACGTTAACTGGAACAACGTTCGAAATCAACCCTATAGCTCGGTTTTGTAGTTTACGTTGAAGGCGACAGGTTGAAAACTTAAGGCTCCGGAAATATTCATCCTACGGAGTAAAATATTCATCGTTTTTCTCACTTGAATGAACTAAATCTCACGGGGTTATAAAATGTTTGCTTCCACGCATTGTGCCCCTCCAAATGCCTTTTATCCAATACCCTTGATGGCATGCGAAGTACAATCGCGAGAACGTATTTTGCACTGAAACAGGAGAGGATAAAAAACGCACGTTGTAGGATGAATTATTTTCAAAAGTCAAAAGAATTGAAATAGATAACAAGTTGAAGTCTGGGCGATAAATGCACACACGCCTAAGGCGGTTACGGTACGAAGCGTCCGACATAGCTGCAAGCAGTTCGATTCGGTGCCTAAAGAGATGAAAAAATGGACACCAACTAAAGCACTTTGACCGCTCCAACGAGTTGTTTGTTCTGATGCGGCAAGAACGTGGAAACACGTTCAAAATGAGCGTTTCCTTAATGCGATAGGAATTCACTTCCTTATTGATGAGAGATGTTTTACAAAACAACAAATGATACCTTAAATACAGATAGTCTTCCTTGGAGATGCAATATCATGCCAGATAATTTGTTGTCGAATTACGCACCTTATTACTGGTATAATTTATGAATGAGCACTTGCATTAGGCAGACAAGTTCTGGAGATCAAAGTCAAAACTGAAAGAGGTGCCTCGGATAATCTGTCTAGTTACGCATCAGTATTTGTGATATTTTGAGCGGATGTTTTTCTTTTCTTCTTTACATCGGATGTTGTGCTTTCTTTGGTAGGAATTTTGAATTTGTTGCATTTACTTAAAAACAAGAATCATACATGTAAACGTAAAGTTTTTTTGTTGCTACTTCTCATATTCCATTTTCAATTAAATAAATGATATTTATTATCAAACAATTGAAAATATAGAATGCATAAACAATTCGTCAAACAGCTTCCAGAGTATGCTGGAGCAACCGTGCATCGTATAGAACGTTCTATGCGAGTAATAAAAATATATTAGCACCAAAACCTCATTGGCATTATACATCTTTTGTGGCGAAATGAATATGCTTTAGGGGTACCGTTTTACTGCCCCTTCCAAACCGCACCATGAGCCACTAACCCAAACTGTCCACCTTTTTACACCTCTTCAGCGGCAACGTTTACGGCTGCAAGCATTTTACGGTTCATTTTGACCACCCGCCTCTAAGCTACATACTGCCGCAAAGCGCTCTGAAGCTTACGCCACTATGCTTCCCAAAAGAACATCCCAAAAATATCGCTCCAACAAATGGGATCTGAGCCGGATAGGTCCTAAATGATTGTTGGTTTTCGTTTGCGCCCGGTCGCTGGATTGAAAATAGAATTTACAATAGAAAACATAATTATACCTTCCGCCTATGGCCTCGTCCGTGACTAATGCAGGTTCTAACCGTACACACACGAGCACACCGAATGTTGCGGTAGTTGATGAAAAAAGTGCAAATCACTTACGGTAATAACAACTTGCATGAGCTTGTGAGTTGTCCTGCTTCCAGAACGGTAGTGTTAGAGCTACCGTAGACGAAAGCAACGATCGCGCGAGAGATTAGCGGTTTGATGCGTGTCAAACTTAACGCCCTGGAGTAGATTCCTCAACACAATTGATCGTTATGGGCCTCATTTCTTTAAAATCACAATTTTACCGGGTAAGTTTCTGTAACTTTTCTTGCATTTATCTTTAGAACAAATTCACTACCAGTATTAATAACAACTATGAATTTAAATTTCTTCTTCTAATTTTGTATAATTATTAAACAGAACACCGTGCCCATCGCTTTAAACCAATCAAAAGAATTGTACATGAAACATTGCTAATTGATCCCGGCTTACCACAGGTAGCCGCTCATTAGAATAAATAAATCAGCGGGATATCCCTTGTTGACGGTGGACAATCACAACCAAAAGCAAGAAATAATTAAATGCTGCGGAGCCCTCCCAACGATCGACACCAGCATGAAAATGAAAATAAATTGCGAACGTGATACATATTTTGACATCAGGCGGAGTTGAATCGCTTCCAGCCACTTCATTCCCCCCTTTTCATTGCAGAGCCTCAGCAAGAACCCATTTTCACGGGTATTATCGCCAACCAGCGGGAGCGAAATCATCATTCCACCAGCAACACCTGCCCATCGCCTTCGGTGGCACTATTGGTGTCGTAAAGAATAACACTTCACCGTGTCGGAACGCCAACATAAGCTGCAAAACAGTTGGCTTCTTGCAGTTTTAGTTTTTTCTTTTTACATTCAATTTCCTTCGCGTACTGGATAACATTGTATGCCAGTAGAAAAGCATATTAAGGCTCGCCAAACTTTCGATTGGAATGTATTTATAACGCTGGAGTGCAGCGGCCAAAGGCGCAGCTCTCTTGGTTAGCATCCATATATTTAAATCCGACCCTTATCGTAACTATTTGCTTTTCAAATTAAGAAAATTCGCATACAAATTCCGAATTCTCCGTTTCTATCCGCCCCGTGTCGTTGCATTCAACAGGCATTTTGAACAGCTCACAGGAAGTATTTTAATGAGATTTACCTACGCTGAGTCGTGCCTGTTTGGTATAAAAGACTATCACATGTTCGCGTCAATTGATCGAAACTCCGGTTGCAAGTTCTTTAAATATTTCTCTCTTAAAAAGGAAAAATACAATAAACAGAAGATTTAACAAACTAATAACACAAGTACATCTAAACGAAAACATATTTGTGTAACTGAATACAACCAATGCATTATGTACATTTCATTTTTCAATATTCAATATTATTGAATTCATTTATTGCATTTTTTTAATTGCCTATGCATAAATGTTGCATAAATGTAATTTTCGGCCTCATTCGTTTGATTTATATTGCTTCTAGGATTTGATCTTTACATAAATCATCGATGTACTACTCTCTTAGCATTCATTTGTTTATTGCAACATCTTCATACTAAATGATTATTTTTATTGTTAACAAGCTTTCGACTACCTCGTTTCATGAATGAAGTGATACCATTCCATTCTGACTACGTTGATTGAAAGCACAGATACGATCTAAATCATCTGCTTAGTAAAACCATGGGAGTTGCATACTTTCTACCAATCGGCTTGCCGGAAGTAGGCGGGCGAGATAAAAATATTTCCAATGACATAAAAAAAAAACAGATATCGTGTGAAACCTTTACCAACCGTGACACACTTCAGCATAGGAAACGGAACATGACTGCAGAACAGGTGTTAACATGATCATTGCGTTTTCTTCATCCACACATTTCCGAACAAACATGATCCAACGATCATGCAAAAGACCTTGTAATATGGAACGTTACGACTATAAAAGCGTTGTAATAATATCATATTTATGTAACGAGCATCATGTTTTGCATATAGAACCGGAGGCAAAATGAAAAGTGCGCCTAAATATTTATTCCATGTAGTATGCTGAGCTGTGGGATTGAAGGTTTGGGTGAGCTCATTCAATAATGCGTTTGTATTTAAAAGGAAATATGAAATTGAATTCTGCTTTTGTGTAGAAATAGAAGTTTTTGGTTTGTATACACCTATTATGCTTATTAAGAATGAAAATGAGATTACTTTTTATATTTTTTTGTATCTTAACAACCTTTTTATCGAAACACACAGCTTAATTTATCAACTTCATTCCTTGGTTATATGCTGTATTCTTCAATTTGGCCAGTGGTCTTTTTGATACAGCAAACGTAAGTGGATTATGTTTGTCTAGTCCTATTTGATAAATTGGACTAACTAATCGTTTTCCATGTTTTCCAACTCAAGTTATGGTATGATCAGAACACTGACTCTCGCCCAAAAACCCATACCAGGTACGGGGAAGAATAATGCAAAAATTCAATCCAAAAGAGCTAACAAGCGAAGCCACGGCATAAAGAGAGAGGAATACCGACTGCAGCACTAATGTTAAACAAGTGAAGCTTTGTCGCGGCATGGGAAGCCATGAAAGAAGAGAATCGAACCCATTAGCATACAAATGTAGCGCTCTGCTCTGGATTCTAGTAAATGGAAGCAAAACATCTTGTCAATAACAATATGAATATTAAAAAAAAACTCACTCTCGCAACATGCTTCCTCAGTGTCAGATGCATTTGCACTACGATAATAGAAATGTTTGTACAGCTATCATAGCTGTGGATGCTTTCACAAACGGACTTTTTTTATCCTACAAGACAGCAGCAGCTTAGAGCGAAATGAAAGGTTTTCCGTTCCACATAGTCTACATCGTGCTGCTAGTCATTTGTTGTACAAATTGATTTTATGACTACACCGAGAGAAAGGAAGATGCTTATCTATAGGGAGCATGCTGCGCATCTATCTATGATGCAGCGACGATCCCGTGAGATAAGCGAAGGTGTAAAGTTTAACTTCTTCTGTTATGCTATGATCGTAAACCAACTGTTCAACGAGTGCTGTAGTGGGAACCAAATTCATTTGATTGACGTGAAAATGGAAGATATACATTCGGGGGTGGGATGAGAAGGCTGGTATACTTTTCCTATCGTAACGTGTATAATATGTTTAATTTAGTCGTGGTATATGTAAAGTAATGTAAAGTTAGCCGGTCTCGTAGTACAGTCGTCAACTCGTACGACTTAACAACATGCCCGTCATGGGTTCAATCACCAAATGGACCGTGCCGCCATACGTAGGACTGACTATCCTGCTATGAGGGGAAATCAATTAGTCACTGAAAGCCAAGCCCACAAGTGGTACAAGCAGGCCTTGACCGACAACGGTTGTGGAGCCAAAGAAGAAGAACAAAATTTTTTTGTTACATTACATAAAAAAATAATTATTTACTTACTTATCCGGCGCTACAACCGCTTTGCAGTCTTAGCCTGCCTCAGGAGTGTTTGAAACCTCTCACAGTTTCGCACCTTCGTCTGCCATTCCGTTATCCCGGCCTCAATGGCGGACGCCTCCACGCCATCTTGTCACCTCAATTCCTTGTGGACGGCCTAAAAAGACTTTACGGGCTGGGTTGTCCGTTTCCATGCAACCAACATCACCAGCCACTGGAGCCTGTTGAGCTTGATACGCTGCACGACAGTGAGGTTGCCGTACATCTCGTATAGCTCGTCATTATAGCGGCTCCTTCATTCAACATATTCGGGGCCAAAAAACCTTCTGAGAATCTTCTTCTCGAACGCGGCCAAGAGGCTTTCGTCAGATTTGGACAGTGTCCATGTCTCAGAGGCGTATGTGTCTCAGCTTCCATGCTATTGTCACATGCTGACCTTTGACCCGAGATAGGTGAATTCGGGACGACTTCAAAAGTGCGCTCACCTATCTCTACGTAACGCCTACGTAAGTTTAGGTTTGTTATTGGTAGGGCCGCTGATGTTGCCACCAACAGTTTGGTCTTTGCCTCGTTTATCTGCAATCCGAGGTTATCGGCCGCCTGCTCGATTCCTTGGTAGGCTTGAGCTACTTAGGAGAGCCGCAGACCATTGATGTCTACCTCATGCGTATGCCAGGATCTGGGTTGACTTATTGAAGATGGTTCCCGTAGTCTCTACCCTCGAGTCACGGATGGCCTTCTCTAGCGCTTAGTTGTATAGGGGACAGGCAAGCCCGTCTCCTTGGCGCAGACCTTTGATGGTAACAAAAGGCCCTGAGAGTTTTCCATCCACCTTCACCTGGCAAGAGACGTTGGTCATAGTCATTCTAACGAGCCTTATCAGTTGAGCCGGGATTCCAAAAGAGCTCATAGCGTCGTACAGTTTTACTCTGGCTATGCTATCAATCGGCTTTAAAGTTAATGAATAGATGGTATGTGTCGTGTCTGTATTCAGCCATCTTCTCCAAGATCAGCCGCATGGTGAAGATCTGGTCAGTGGTTGATTTTCCGAATCCTCGTTCGTTTGGACCAATGTACTACCGTTTTCATAACTGTGGTCATGCAGACTGTGACAACCAGTGTATTGTATTGGTACGTTGGCTCCCTACCGACTTTTGCAATGGTGGTCCCCCAAGATGATATTGAGGACATGCCTGGGACACGCATCTATGGCTTTTGCGAGGCGGCCGTAAAACAGGTCCTTCTCCTCTTCCTTTTTGTCTTCAGTAAGGGCGTAAACGTTTATGAGGCTTATGTTACAATATTTGCCTTGCGTGTGTAGGGTGCATAGCCTATCAATGATTGCGGGTTTCAGTCGGGGACCTACGGCGAAGCCCGTTCCGTGCTAGCACTTCTTACCATACGTGTTGTGCACACCGATCCCTAGCCACCGAATCTATTGTTGAGTCACGAGTTCCACGCTCAGTGTGGCTAAGGCATCGTCTATTGGATTCAAGGCCCCAGCTCTGTTGTAAGATTATACGTTCCATGAGCCCGTTTTTAGCGTAGTCCTGGGGTATAGCGTATGGTCGGTATCGTGATATACGTTTCACATTATTCTGTGACTTTCCATATTTTTTTTTTTTATTCAGGAGTAACGGTCCAAAGACTTTCCATATTTCTGTTATACAAAATTCATTACCAAATTATAAATAAGAGGAAATCTAATAAATAAATACATCTGACTCTTCAAAGCCAAACGTCACACGATACTCACATCGATCGTTCCTGTGTAGGCTAGAAAAGTGCACAGTTCAATTTAAGCGGAACAGCCAAATCCAAGCCAACGGCGGTTTTCAATCCTAATTCCCGAAGATACGCTGTACCTCTAATACTCGAATTCAGATTTCCCAGGTACGTGGTTTTGTACATTGGACAGCTCTTTGAACAAATTGTAGTGATTTTACTAATTTTCCTTTAGATCTAATTTCGTTCGAATCCTTTAAAAAGGTGCACATTTGTAATCTTCAGTCAGAATTCCGACTTCTTCATGTCAAACAACTAATTTAGTGATTAAAACCACCCAATACCATAACATTGGCTACATTTTGGCTAGAAACCGCGAGATACACCGTTTCTACCCGTTCCTCATTATAATTATGTATAATTATAATTTTAAAATAACTATTATAATAGCGTATCTCGGGAACAACCTGTATTTAGTACGATTTCTTGGTTTGTTCTAAAACATAATTTTTACTTGTGTGCAAGCTTGCTTAAGAATATTTGCATTCGCATACCATCAGATGGCGCTGTTACTTGCAGGCCTTTTTAAAAATATAACGGTTTTTTAACACGTGTACGTGTACGTATATGGCCTAATTTGAATTTTTTTCAGCTATCTTCTAGTTTATTTACAAAATTTGAATAGAAACGGGATTTTTTCACATTTTTCTGAGAACAAACATGCCAGTCGTGAGCCTCCTATCGTCCCCCTGTTGCAAGGTCTGACTATCCGGCTACATGGTATTGACTAATCAATCTTTAAAGCGTATAAGGCGTATACAGCAAATACAAGAAAAAGTATGCACACTTTCCTTAAGTTTTGTATATTTGCTTTGTAGCTTTTGAATATAGATTACTATTTTAGCTTAATAGTTTTCATTTAAATTCTTTATTAAAAAATGATTTTCTGCTAGAATCTATAAATATCGGATCATGCAGCAAATGTGACTTTCAGCTTGATTGCGGAACTAAGACATCACTCTTAAGATCTTCAAAATAAGATATTTCTATTCTTCAATAATCATCGAGTGATAGGTAGTATTGTTGTTAATGGACATCTCTCAAAGTACAAATCGAATTATGAAGGAATATATACAAAATTAATAAATTTTAATTAGTTTACATGTGTACTATTTTTAATTTCTATAGAATTACTGTAATCATATTTCACTTGTTTTTAGATGTAATATAATGTTGAAATATAATAAAGAGCTTTTTAACTTTTGTTATTTGTAATTTATTTGTAAATAATGTAGTTTATTTGAATATTATTCAAGGAACCGCGAGTGGCCGTGTTGAAGCGGAATAAGGTTATATGTTTTACTCTAGTTTCAGACATCGTTGTGGTCACGTTAAGTCTTAATTTACACAACGAATGCTATTAAAACGCGGCGCGCTACATGGCCAGGTTGATGGCAATCATAAATGACATATTACAAATCAAAAACTCTCGGCACATTCGGAGCAACGGATCAGAGGAGCCACCCCTGGTAAAGTGGATGAAATCGTATTTATGTGGTTGTTCATATGCAGTTAGAATGGGCTCCCACCAATCTAGATCTATCGGTGCCTCTTCCGGCGTACCCCAGGGCAGCAACCTGGGGCCTCTGTTGTTTCTGCTCTACATAAACGACTTGTGCACGGCACTCCCGGATAATAGTTGCCTACTCCACGCAGATGATGCTAAAATCTATCGTGAGATCCGTGAGCCCGAGGACACTCTTCAACTTCAAGCCACTTTGACTGAATTTGTCTCCTGGTGCAAGCGTAACGCACTAAGCGTCTGTATTGATAAATGCGCCATAATCTCATTCAGCCGTTCAAGACCTCCTGCGCTGTTTAATTATACGCTTGATGGTCAGATCCTCGAAAGAGTGAACTGTGTAAAGGATCTAGGAGTCCTCCTAGATGCTAAACTCTCCTTCGAAGAACAGATAGACCAAGTAGTCGCTAGTGTCAATCGTCTACTTGGCTTGGTCATAAACATGACGCGCGAGCTTCGTGATCCTATGTGTTTCAAGACACTGTACTGCGCACTTATCAGACCACTGCTGGAATATGCTAGCATTGTTTGGTGGCCAGCATCTACTCGGGCACTTGCGCGGCTAGAGTCCATCCAACGGAAGGCAACGCGCTTCGCCCTCCGTGATTGGCCGCGTCGTCTCGACTACAGAACTAGGTGTTTGCTGCTTGGAATCCCGCCTCTCGCCGAACGTGTTGAGCACACCAGACTAGCATTTATCACGGGAATCTTAAACGGAACCATCGACTGTCCCGAGCTGCTTTCAAGGATTCACCTCTATGTTCCTGCCAGAATCCTTGATCCTTCCGGCTGATAATCATCTACTGTACGCAGATGACGCGAAAATTTTTCGTGTTATTCGTGAACCAGAAGACCACGCCCGACTGCAAACTTCCTTGCATGAGTTCCAGTGTTGGTGCAACCGTAATGCTTTATCCCTATACACACATAAATGTGAAGTCATCACTTTCAGTCGTTCTCGCTGCCCATCATTGTATGAATATGCGCTTGATTAGCTCAATTGGAATCAATCCAGCGCAAAATTTCAAAGGCTCGATTACCGGACTAGGTGTTTACTACTCGGGCTACCCACCCTAAGTGAGCGAATACGAAAAGCCAGGTTGTCGTTCATCACGGGACTTCTCGACGGCCGTATTGACTCTCCGTCACTACTGGCTGCCATCAACCTGTACGTTCCGGCCAGGCCGCTCCGGACTCGGGCAATGTTGGCCCTCGACGACCGTAGAACGCAATTTGGCTCCTCTGACCCGTTCCTACTTATGTGCCGTGCTTTCAACGCAGTCAGCGACGCTTTTGAGCCGAGGATTTTGCCAACTGAGTTTAATGATCGTGTTTCTGTGTTAAATTTGGTTCCATAGTGCACATTTTTATGTTCTATGTTATTGTAATCCATTGTAAAGAACTCATTGTAAAACATTGCTAAAATGGTTCGAGAGGGCATTATTGTCCATCGATAGACAAATAAACATAAACATAAACATAAATACTCCGTCGCCGACCAATGCTGGCAGTCGCTGAAACCCGAACAACATTTGGCTCTCGCAACCCCCTTCTTTGTATGTGCCGTCTATTGAATTCAGCTGACGATATTTATGAGCCTGGAATGACGATAACGGAACTGACTTCACTTTTAAGTGTTCGGAATGCGTTCAACAATAACAATATATAAATGTTCTGTTCGTTATCTAATGTAATGTATTGTAAACAAATTTTGACTCGAGAGGGCTTCATAGTCCATCGATTAATAAACTAAACTAAACTAAACTAAAAACAAGTGCGGCGTTTCTCCACGTCGAGTAGCGACCTAGCTCGCAGCGATCTCGGCGAGACATACTTACATGTTTAGCTAAGAAAGAAGCGCCGGCGAGTAGATTCGATTGTCAAGAAGTCCTGCAACAAACATCCTTTATATGACATGTATTGCTAGAGTACTTACATAGAGTAAATAGAGTTTTGTCCTCGTGCAAACACTATATTTCCACTCGTCTACATGTATTTGTGCCTAAACGTTCAGTTTCAACCAATTTCTTGGAATTTGTGACAGAGTGTTATAAGGCTATTGATTCAGACAGTCAAATTGAAACTATATACACAGATTTTCACACAGAGATCAGCATTCGACTTAATTAATTACTCCCTATTGCTGGTTAAATTGGGACGTTTGAGAATACAAGCAGTTCCCGAGATACACGGTCAATGGGGACCGAAAACGGCCACAAAATATCGCGTATCTCGAATTTCCGCGTATGTCGAATTTCGAGATTTCCAGCCAAAATATGTATGCCGAACTGTCCCAGCCATCGTATCGTACCAGCCTTCGCCACCGTCATGATGATCAGTTCGCCGTACAGCTCAGCAAGCTCGTGGTTCATTCTTCTCCTCCATGCTCCATGCTCGAACACAACGCCAAAAATGGTCCGAAGGATACGTCGCTCAAACATGCCTAGAGCTTTTGCATCCTCCACTCGGATGGTCCAGGACAATGCGTCTCTGGATTTCGCTGCTGATGTAGATAGCAGACTCCCCGAGATAGCAAAACTCCTTTACTGCCTGGAGATTGTCGCCATCAACTAATACACTGCTTCCCATATGGTCTGAGTCTCCGGCAAACAGTTACTTCGTCTTCGTCGCATTAATTCTCAACCCAATTCTTGCTACTTCGCGTTTGAGTCGGGTGTATGCCTCACACACCTTCGCTTTTGTCCTGCCGATGATGTCGATGGCCTCCGCGAAGCCAAGAAATTGGACGATAGTGTCGTAGGTTGCCTTGAAGTTGATGAATAGGTGGTGTACTCTCGGCACTTCTCGAGGATCTGCCGAAGAATAAAAATTGGTCGGTAATGGATTTGCCTCCAATAAAACCAACTTGGTAGCTGCCGACCAAAATTTTAGCAAAGGGCGCAAGTCTACAGAATAGGACCTGGGACAGGATCTTATAGGCAGCATTAAGGACTGTGATGGCTTGAAAGTTCGAGCAATTCAGTCTGTTGCGGTTTTTTTAGAAAGAGTGAATGGCAACCAGCATCCACTCCTCCGGCAGATCATCCTGCTCCCAGATTTTCTCGATCAGCTGATCATTTCAACAGTATGCCTCTCCGGCTCCATCTTGAAGAGCTCGGCCGCCAGCCGATCAACAGACCATCAGGCCAGCAGACTTATTGTTCTTAAGCTGCTTGATGGCGCTAGCAATCTCATTCAGAGCTCGTTGGCAAACTCGAGCTGGCAAACGGAGGCTCGTTGACTGCGGGTGTCTCCCTTCTGGAAAAGCTGCTCCTGCAGCTGTTCATCTGACTCTTCAAAACGGCGCTGTTTGGCCTGGAAGAGCAGGGTTTGCTCTTTCCTCAGTCGTCTGTAGTTCTCTACGTTCTGACGAGTTTCATGCCGTAGAATGCGGGCGCGCGCTGCATTCTTTTCCGAGAAGTGCCCTCAGTCAATCAAAACGTGGTCAATTTATGGCTTTGAATTACCTCTAGGATATCTCCAGGTATAACTAAGGCGGTGTGTATGCTGGAAGAAGGATGCTCATGTGCTCGGAGGAGGTAAAATTTATCAGCCTGAGGCTGTTGTCGTTTGTCAGCTGGTGGACGCTGAAACTTCCTATGGTTGGTTTATCCGACCTGAGTCGTCTCCGATGACGACCTTCACGTCGTGTTTTGGGCAGCGGTCGTACTCCCTCTCCAGCTGCGTTTACAAGGCCTCCTTTTCGTCATCGGTGTTACCAAGGACTGTGCACATTAATAATGCTCAGGTTGAATAATCTACGAATCCACAACCTGCTCATCCGTTCGTTGATTGGCCACCACCCTTTCTGTTGCATCGCACCCAGTACCGAACGCAGTACCGAGCTCGCGCGTCTCTCCAACCCTCTGGTAGATCGTGCAGTTGCTACTGCAGTTGGTGCTCCATTGCGCCTCTCCAGCGCACCTTTTGAAGTCCTCGAAGCTGCGGGCCCAGACCTCATCGTAAAGGAACTGGTACTCCCATCCGATGAAAGAGATCTAGCCATGCAACCCATCTATCCATGGCGTAGGGTTTGGGTTGGACATGTTACCGTTCTGTACGACGGGGACGTATTGAGTTTAAGTAGGGGGTCGAGAGTATATGTTAGCATTCTAGAGGTTTCGGATCCGCCCCCGTATCAGTGAGGTATTGCTACAATATTGCCAACAGAACTAATGTTCGAAAATACTATATACTCCAAAAATATGCAAGAATATCAAACATAACCGTCAAAAAAGAAGCAGAAAGATTTGATACTTCATCAATACGTCAAAGTAAAAAGGTATAGCTCTAGTAATCTGACTATGTACCTAATACCGAGAAATAGCGTCGTCTCGTGTTCCTTGATTTTAGAACCATATTGATCAATACGCATGCTACGTGATTTCATAGTAATTTTACTATGAAATGAAGACTGTCTGACTTTCAGTGGACCGCATAAATTTGATACATTTCACATATCACATATGTCATATTCATGCATGGTGTTCCGAGATTTTAAAAGATATCGGTCTGATTTGTTGCATGTGCATAGCTGAAGTGTTTCCACATCCATGGATGTAAAAAAAATTCCGATAAGTGGTCTAGAGAACTATCCAGAGTGCCGCAAAGTCAGATAAAAGGGTAAAATATGAGGTGTCGGACCTTTGATGGCCGCCACTATACATGCCGGCGTGAAAAGTTTTAGTCATGTTAAGGTTGGCTATTTTCACTTTTTCTTGTCGTGAAATTGTCTCGGTGTGTCTAAGGGCATGGGGAAATGGAATACCTTCTCAAACTTATTGTTTCCCCAAGAATTTTAAGAAATAAAACCTCTAAAATTATTGCCAAATACTGCACATTAACTGTTCGTTTCACCTACATAAAAAGATACGACGGCAGCTTAGTTCCCCCGAAACGTTCACTTTTCCATGCCTGTTTTATCTTTTTTCATCCCTATCCCGATTCTCCTTTGTTTAACCACTCCATTCAGACGGATACACAGACATGCAGTACATACTGTAAAACAAATGAATTTGGTTGTGCTGTTCCGGTTCTATACTAAGCTTCCTGCTAGTTTTACTGTTGCTTCTGCTGCTGCTGCTTGGTATCTGATCCTGTGCATCTGTGAAGACGCTCACCATTACGCTCGTAATACGAATGTATGGACTCGGTCGCCATCTGTATGTGTATCTTGTTTCAAATGTATCATCGTCGTCCTAGCAGTTGTCGGTTACATTAGAACTAGTGCTTCAATGTATTAGTGTCAGTTATGTCTCCATCGATCGTTTTCTGGCGAGACCGTCCACAATGTTCGGCAATTTTCGCGATTGGAAGGAAAAGGGAGCTACATTCATACAGCAGAGAAGTGCACACCACTACACACAATCAGATATCAGAAGCTCCACGATTCGCCACCGTTACGAATAAACGACTGTTCCTTGTTCTATTATCGATGGAAGGTGTTGTGCGCGCGCACTTCTCGAGAGAGAGAAAATAATGCACAGAAAGGCTGGAGCATATTTCAACATGTTCAATCTCATATGTAGAGCAGACGATGTCTCGTTTACACCGTAGTTCGTAATTTTTGGGACATATTCATGGTTTAAAAGGAAAATTTAGTTATACTTTTTGGTGGTTGTACGAACATTACATTAAATTTATATAATCAATTACATATTTAATTTATATCATTGACAAGACCATTGAGTGCAATTAATACATTCGAATATTGCTCATTTACAATACTTATCCTCGATATTGCAACAGAAACAGCTATCATCCATGAGAAGATAAAAACAGGTCCATACGTCTGACAAATACCAGCTGCTTACCCAAAACGCTTGTAACGAACACCATCCAAACCTGGCGGGATGTTGGAAAACACAACCACGAAGCAATTTTCTCGTCTACGAACCGAATGTATACAAACACCAACACTGACACCACGCTACCACTGTGTTGGTGATATTGCACCTTCAAACGACACAGCACGAAGGTCGTGGAGCGAGGCGAAAATTTTCCTTCGCCATCTCGGCGACCCGACTCAGTTGAGGTGCGCTTTTCTTCGGAGCAAGACCCCGAGGTCCGGTGCGCTGGAAATTTGCTGTGCGTGGACGAGAAAAATCACATTCAACGCCTCCCTGCTCCCTTGGTTCATTCTCTGCGCCTAGTGCACCGGTTGCACCACCCTACTCGGCACAGGTGTGTGTACTGTGGCAAATACAGTTGAGTGGGCGCATATGAGAGGCGGCTACCGTCCGGGGATAGTGGTGCATAAATGAAAAATAAAAAATAAGTCAGAGACGACACCAAGGGAATAACAAAAAAAGCGGACGATGTCTGCGAGTTCGATTTTTCACCGTGAATCAGTGTAGTGAGCATTTGGTGTGGAGGGGGCTCTATCAACATCGATGCTGGGTGTTTGACTGTGTATATGTGTGAGTGGATATATATATGTGTGTGTATGCGTGTATGTGTATGTGCTCGTATGTGAATGTGTCCGGGCTTTATGCTTATGTGGTTGATATTGAACGGCAGTGTTTATTGGCGATATTGTGTTTGATTTTGAGCGTGTGTGCAGTTTATGGGTCGCTCCATTGCCTCCTAAATCGGCAAATAAATGGTTTTTAGCTCTGTTCTTCTTCCTACTCATTTTTAATACCTTTCTGTTTATTCACTGATCATCCGTTCATGCACATATTATGAGTAGAAAATGGTTATTCCCTTTGTAGTAGCTTTTTTTTTCAACAATCAAAATTTATTATGTTGTCTCTTTAGATTCTGGTATCATTGGTCCTGAACTTTGCTATAAGGAAGTGGTTGGGAAATCTATTCACCGCATTTTTTATGCTCTTACTGTGAGTTAAACTAGAAAAAAAGATTTAAGTTATAATTCACAGCTGTTTGAGTAACTAAACTCACTGTGCATCATTCAATCATCATTCGTATTGAGGTTTTGTGCTTCTATGTTGCTGAAATTGAAACATACCATAATTTTTACAATTGAACAACAATTAAACATTTAACAAATCTAATCGTTGATTAAACTATTGCACTCCTTTTATAGTAGTGTAACCAAAATTTTGTAATATTCCTATTAAAGTAATGCACGGACCAGTTATTGTTTGACTAACTAGTAGTCGAAATCAAATTAACGAGATTGAAATTAAATCTCGTGCGATATAAAAAGAAGTAACTTCACTCATTAAGCTAAATATGTGTCCAAGACGTACTTTTATTGCAAAACTTTCCATAACTACCCTTATTATCCCACACACAAACACACTCACACATAATTTCATCCGGCTCCTTCCACCAACTCCTTCCAAATTATATCGCAATTGAGTGCGTTTTCATACCCGCCTATCTTGCCAACCGTTGCTGTCAATTCAAGAAAGCTAGCTGTGCTGTGAAAGGCTGAGTCGGCGAAGAAAAGCAAAAAAAAACCCTTATACTAAGTGCCTCCAGGCAATCGGAGACCCACTTCCAACCACAAGCGTTGAAGCAAGGCATGATAGCGACGACGCCAACGATAGCGAGTTGCTGGCAAATGAAACGACGTTCAATAAAGGATTGTGTGCGTGCGTATCGAGAGCGTTTCGTTCCGGGAAAGGTTATGTGCTCGCAGTGTGCGCTAGTGGGCGCGTGTGTGTATGAATGTTTGTGAATGTGATTGTGTGCAATTTGAGTCTGCTAAAGTGGTTAAAATCAAAATCAATCAAGCGCAAAGTTCAGAGTCTCTACCACAAGCCATGGTCGTTTTTTTTAGTGAAAGATGGAACAGTGTTAATGTAAGCCATGTACCCGTCAAACAAAAGGATTAATAAAGGTTCGACTCCGAGTGTTAGAATGAGTGCATTTTAACCTGGTACAGATTCTATAAATTTGACGGCATAATCATAATCAACCTTAAAAGTTACCAAATGCGTTTTGAATTTTTTGCTCTACAATAGGATTATGTAAATACAAGTGATTTAGATAAGTATGACTGATGTAGAGAGAAATCCACCCCGGATTATTATCTTTCATACATAACTGCATCGTGAAGGGCTTATGGATCATGCAACGCTGATCGTACAACAGGTAAATTTGATAAAAATGTCATATAATATTGTGCGTTCTTCTAAATATGCTTATGGGATTGCACAGTGTATATTGTAGCTTTCCCCTTCATTTTACTGTATGACATCATCACACAGCATCCTATAAACGTCACCATCCCTAATAAATCTACGGAAGGACTCATTTATCCTACCATTAACATCATTTCCAGCACAAATCAATCTTGAACACCGTTTTTTTTTGCACATACACGCACATAGCCATACAAACAACCATTCATTCGGCTTCCATTCTCTGGCTCATCGTTTATGACACATCGTCAACATTAGCAACATTCTTGATGAACTGTGATAGAATCAAGAGCAAGGGAACCACGACTCACCGGACGAAGCAATCAACGCACGCATTGTCGTCAGCGGCCACCGAAGGAGCCGCTTTCGAGGGTTTTAGGTTGTTTATACCTCATACATCGACCTTTCATTCGTTCGATTTTAGGGCACATCTAAAGTGTCTTATCATATTTCGTCGTCCACTTTACCGTACCCCTCGTACCATCGATCGATGCTCCCAAACAAGCCTTCACGAAACATTCCTATCTTTACGAGAAACCGTAGAGCTATATATCTACTACGCTGTCCGGTTTTATCTTCTAAGCTGGTCTGAGGAGTGCAGTGGCTATGGCTACCAAAAAAAAACAAATGCTTTTACCATCCATTAAGCCGAAGGAAGAGGAATCCACATTCTATAATGGCAACGGTTCATAGCTTGTACTGCAAGCCATCACTTGGTACGCGAATCCACCATCCATTTTGTTTCTTTGCTTCGTTTATACTGTGTAAAAACGATGGACGATAGGCAAGTAAATCTAAAGATATATGAGTGGAATTCAATTTGCTACCGAACATTATGGTATTCCACAATGGATGAAATGGTGTGGAGCAATGTCTAGTGCCACACGGTTGAATACGATACTTCCAAACTTATCAAAAATTAACAACCCACCTAATGGGGTCGTGATTGAGCAACCTTCGGATCAACATCCACTTGTGCTTGCTGAGCAGTCAATTGAACACGTGTTATCTCACACAGCTGGATTTTATTTATTTAGTTTTTGATCAACAGCAAACGAGATGCTGTGGGTGGTGGCCACATTCACTAGAATCGATAAATTTAAAACGAGCCAATTTGGAGAAGTTTGGTGTAAAGCAACCAAATCGTCCCAACGTCTACAGGATGTGGGACTATCAGACGCTCAAAACTGGCTCAAAATCAGTGAGTGTGGTATCATTGGCAAAATGACCAAATCCCTAATAATTTGTGGAATATGTTTTGGACTAGCTAATAATAGCCCAGCTGGCGAAACTGTGATCTAACAGGGCAATTTGGCTTAACATGGCGACTCCTTAAAGTCGGTCTGATTTATTCTCACATTTTATGACCAGGAAGGTATTATCAGCAAACGTCAGTGCATAAAATGTTAAAATCATAATTTTTGAAATTTAATTATCGAGTAAAATGGTATAAAGCTAGATGAAGAATTTAAAAACATTGATTACAGTGTCCGCCTGGAAGCCTACAGTGCCGCCTTTTTTTAAATCTTGGGATATCTAATTCTGTACAGAATTTGTTAAAACAGGAAGTTGTTCATAACTTACATATTATTTAGTTTATGAAAAGTAATGGTCTGTTTATATATATTTTTAACAACTCGCATATTGTTATTGACTTTCATTTAAACATACAAGTTGTCGGAGGAGTGTATAATAATCAACATGTTTAGATTTTTCATTGACAATATCATACACATTCATCCTGTTTGATTTGTAACTTATTCCAGTATGTCAATAGAATTATAAAAGGTTCAACGATGGAAACTGACGGATCGATGAAAAACTTGCAATCGTCCATAACTATTTAATATCTGCTACTACGTTAACAACAAAACATGTACAAACCATTGCCTGCCAACGCAACATCGAACCCGTTTGACCCGCAAAATGCAGTCGAACAGTAATCGAATGTCAACATATGTCAAGCTAATCCAATCCCAATCCCAATCCAACTGATACTGACGGCATTATCGGCTTCTGTTGTGCGCTTGAAAGCTGCAAGATTTCCACCGCGCTTCCATCTCCTTAGAAGTGTCCGTGAAGTACAGCTTTCTCCAATGCCAACGTGCACCAGCAGCGGTACGCATAATTGTCGGACGTGATCCCGCATCCGGGAGGTACCCCAGTGGGGCCCATCCCACCAAACCCAGCCTACGAACGATTCGATTAGAAGTGCAAAAATAATCGATAGTATCCGGGGCCCCCTGGTTTGCGCCAGCACTGGTTGGTTGGTACGTACTGCACATGGCCAACGGGTATTGGATTAATGAACAATAATCCACTTATGAGCCAGGCCGAAGGGAAAGAGACGAAATGGGGAGTGCTCGGCCCTATCAAATCCATTTCTTGCACCATGGGCCGGAAACTGGCACCTATTTGCTGGATGCTGTATGGTTACGCGCAACGGGTAGACTTGACTAGGGATAAAAAAAACACGCTCACTACCACGCACAGTTGTACCGAGCTCCGAAACCATTCCGGTGCTGAGAAATCAATATTCCACAGGCAACCGACAATTGGAATGCTACCGTTCCATTTACTAAACAATCTTTGCGAATCATTCCCGCGAACAGGGACCGTCAACTTTACTTCAATTCCTAAATGTTGTTATAAGCACAATATCGAAAACCTAGTATCTTGTTTTAAGAAGGTTTTAGGCGTTGAAAGCGGTTTATTTATTATCATCATATCAGATTAAATCTTTAAAGAGGCAGCTAACTGATTAACTGATTTTGTGATCAAAAAACAATAAAAACCAATCAATTAGATTAGATTAGACTTTTAACAAATGTGTATAGATACAGAAATTTTTGTGTTTTTGCAAAGAATGGCTACCACTTCATTCCCTGACGCGATACCTTGTCCACAAAATTGCACTTCTACAGTCGAAAAGGAGCACCCACTGATGGAGTGCTTAGCCAATCACCCGATCCGGCACGCCCAGAGCTTGACTATGAAACAAGCAAGGACTGTCCTTTGTTGGGTGTTCGAGTGCTGCTTGCCCGTAGAAACGCGATCCACTTTCCCATCATACGCGTTTCTCCGATTCGTCTCTGCGTCGTTGTTTGTTTTTTACCCAGCATGTTCCGTTGCTCTGTCCGACGCGTGAAACCATGTTCGAGAGTCCTCGTTGTTATTTCGTCCCGAGGAATGAGAGAGAAAGAGCTTTTGATATAAAATTCGCAACGACGTCGGTATATGAGGATTGGCCGAACAATATCGACAGTCTTTTGAAAAAATCCTTCAGTTTAATCTTGAAGCCAAAAAAACACACACACACAAGACAATCTTCAAATGACACAAAATAGAATCTGAATCGATTCTACGAAGAGGAATGGCAGGAGACAGCCGTTTAGGAGCCTAATGGAAGATGGCATTTGATATTTCACAATCATCTGAAATGAAATAACCGCACGAAAAAGACGAGCAAAGCGAACGAACGAAACATGTTTTGTGTGATATTGCAATTATCGTTGTTGAAGATCAAGAGCACATTCTTTGACCGGGTAATGTATAGCTTCAAAGTACTGGGTTAGATAGCTGAAATGTTATAAATGTTCCTATGACAATTTAATCTTACTCAACGCAAATAAAAAGAACCGTGTATGGGTTGGCAATATATTTTGTAAAGCTTTATCAATCTGCAAAAGCTTTGAAATACTCTCGTTATTTGAACGATACCATCATTTCATTTCCACGCTCGGTCTTTGAAATGAAAGTGTAATTGGAGTTCCCAAATTGTGCTACCACGAAAGCGGTTACAATTAATTTGAGTATGGATCGTTGCATCTTAACAGCGATTGAACTTCAAAAACAAGTTAGATCTCTGAGTCATTCATCCAGTGTCCCTTTTCTGCTCAATCCTTTAAAAGGATTTAAACTTATCTAGCAATTTTAATGTTTGTAGCATCCGTTTTATGACCTAACTCATCTCGTTTAAATTTGCTCAAGTTTAAACATTTTACACTTGCCCAACCCCCACAACATTTTACAACCGAGCACAACGTGCTTCCGTGAACTATGCACACGCGAACAGGGGTGCCCCAGATAGAATTCACATTTCCATTCCAATTTTGTAATTATCCCGTCATTTTTTTATGTTTTCAATGACTATAGGTCGCTTGGTGTGCTCTCCCATTCCCTTTGAATCTATTTATTGAATAGGCTCTTAAAATAACAATTACCCAGAATCGATTCGTTCCAGCTATCTAGGCAAACTGCCGTTGTGTAGTGTAGTGTGCTGTTTAGTGAAACAGTTACAGGCGTTTCTTGCGTGAGCTGGAAGGGAAATAATCATGCATGTTGGTACGATCCACCGCTTTTCATTTACAATGAAACACACCACAGACGCAACAATGCTATAAATTCACTATGCGACAGATGTTAAACAACATCCTGCGAAAAGTACAGAATTATGCGCACCGTTTGAGATCGGGTGATCGCGCATCCAGCCGATGGGTGAGACTGCTTCGTTGGGTCGTTCTTACTCTTCCCTTCCCAATGCTCGTCATCGAAGGTAGCAAATGGTTATGACTTTATTTAATGGCCATACTTTCCTCCTGTAGCGCCTTCCTGCGCTTGCACGTGAAACGAATGTTTGCCAATTAACCGGCAACCAAATCGATGGAAAAGCCCTTCATAGGGAGTTTGTGTTAAGTGGAAAAGTTACTTAGCTACGCTTGAGCGAACGAGAATGCACTGACGTTCGTTCGGACGCCGCTCGGCATTAGCAGATTGTGTAGCTCCAGAAAATCATCCTATTACAAGTTTTTGGCCACTTTTACGGACGTTTTCCTTTCATGTCGCAGTTCAATGTTGTACTAAGTCGATTATTAATACTGCAAAAAAATATGGCCAGTTTAGATTCGTTGATACAAAAAGTAGGCAATTCTTTGTGTTCTTCGTTTTCCACACATTTCAAAAGCAAGGGCTTTACCTTTTCCTTAAATTCTCATGCCAGTCGACTTCATTACCAAAGTTTTTACGCTTAATGTTTTGCATTTATATCACGTGCCCCTCTGCATCGCGATTGCTAATGGTCATTAATTTGCCAATATGCATTCTACGTAATGAGATACCGTGCCACGGTGTAATTATTCGCTCGCGCGAAAGACTCCACACAGGAATTTGTTGCCGGAAATAAATCCGAAAAGTAAAACTCGTTCATTAATTGCCCGCGAGCCAGTGCTGAGCTCACACACACATACACACCCGTGCGACAACGGGTGTCTTTCGAAGATTCCCTCTCCTTGTAAAACAAAAAAACACACATAGACGTGATAATGAGAATTCACGAATAGTTGTAAAATGTGCAAAGGAATTGAGCACAAGCCCACGATTTTTACCTTAAGATAATGCTGCAATTTATTGCGACAACTTTACTACTTTGCAGAAATGGGTCTGCTGGTTATATTATTAGAGCGAAACAATTCAAAATACACACAACACTGTTGATACCTTGGGACTATTTCATTCAAAAGCTACGTTCACAGCCGTAAAAAGGAAGGGTAAGCCAGCCCTAACAGTGCAATTGCCGAGTGAAACACTGGGCGTCTCCATTAGGAAAACAATGAAGAACCTTGAAGGCAAAACAACGTTTTCTAGGCGTGGTGTGCAGACTGAAACCGGTAACCCAACCTCATGAGAATCCTTTTCAAGCGCTTCCCTCCACCAGCTCTTATTTAGCCGGATAGTTTATCGTGTAATTTTATTTCCATTTATTTTTATCGTTTCACTTCCATCCCCAGGGTTTGTTTCGACTTTCTCGCAAGGCGACAAACACATTTGCCACATTTTCACTTTCGAATGACTATTTGCTCACTGCAAAATTGTACCGAGTGTATTGCTGCACGTGTGCTGCCCGATTTAGGCACGGATTTTCTCTCGATTGTTGCGCTGGAAAATCCATTTCGAATCCCTGCCAGCCCACTATTACTCGACTGTGCTTATGTACGTGTGCACCATACACACAATCAAGACGTGCAGGAGCGGTACGATAAAATGCTTGATGGTATCCTTTTCTCGATCTGACAAAGTAACGTTTCCATCGGTTTATCGATCTCAGAGCCTACAATCAAAGCGGAATGAGAGACAGCGTATGGGCGTGTGTTTCTCGGGAAATTGATTCGGTTTTTCGCGGATTTTCGAGAGTGTATGGAACATGTACTCATAACAGTATAAAGTGGAAATTTGCCTTAACATCTATACTGATTCCTCTTCACCAGTGGCTTCTCCTTCTTGTAGCGTGCTGTTGACACACGATTTGAATTCACGGCATTCGGCAATTTTATTTATTTCCCTACTTCTCATTCCGACCCCAGCTGGTTGTTCCGTGAAAAACAAATCTATACTTTATGTGCTTTATAAGCATGTCATTGCATCGTGCCGGTGAAAAAATTGCAATTCCAAGCTTCTGGCACACTAAACAGAACGGAAAACTGTTGCCGAAAGCAACAGATGTCTCGGTCAGATCGAACTCAATAGTGCTTTGTCCGACGCATAGCGGTACCAAAGGATGGTTTAGAGCTGCAGTAACCGCAACCTCATATCCGCCTAGTCGTCGCACTCTGTGGAGGCACGCTCCTGGAGCGTCGAGCCTATCTCTGCCCAGGAATCAAACAAGGCTGAAGAGTTGATCCTATTTATAGCGTCGATTTATTCCTTTGTATCGGCCCTAAACCACTTTATTACGGGATACCACGTTCTACGCTCTGGACTCGAAGAGCACATTTTCTCTGCACGTATACAATGACGGCAACTGAATGGAACGCATTGCTTCTCGGAGGAAACAACACAAACAACCGTTCGGCTGTAAAGGTAGGCGTATACCTTTTCTCTTTATTTTTTACATGATGGAAAAGTTATTTGCAACGCTCTGCCGGAAATAGAGAGGAGCTTTTGCGTGAGCAAAAATAGTTCAAAGCAGTTGTAAATAAAAAATCGATATGATGCTATATCCCAAATCCGATCAGACCGAGCATGCGACCAGGGATTATGTTTTTCCTTTGACATTCTCCTAGATTGGTCTAGGGATTTGTTAATCCTAGCAATAAATTTTCATGAGCAGCTCACACTTGGTCCAAATATCGACCCCGTTCTAAACTGGGTGCGTTCCACCAGACGGCCACCTTATCATAATCCTCCATTCACATCATTTAACACAAATTGTTTTGACATTTTTGAAACATTTTATTTTGTTTTTAACACACTATTACATCGCTCTTGCTATAAAGAGATCGATCTTTTCATTTTTTTATTCGGGTCATCTATTGATCTTCATTTATTCATTTATTTACATTTACATACATTATTGTTTAGTTTCGTCATCTTTTAATTATTTTTTTATTTTTAATTTACTTGGTGGATCTTAAAATTCGTAAATAAATGTTTCATTTTATTTTTATTTCAATTAACGTGTTAACAACTTCGGCCGAATGTTTGTGTATATAAATTAATTCATTTATTTATGCTCGTTTATTTCCATTTGTTGATTTACAGGGTTTTCCAAATCAGTTTCAAATGTAAACATTGATATTCACCGCATCCAATATGTTTTTCAACAGCTGTCAAATGGTTTATTTGCTTCATAATTAAATTTCAGTTTCAACACATGATTTTCAACAAAGAGCTGTCAAATTCAATCCAGGTTGAGACATGTTGAAAATCATGCTGTGGATTTTAAAAATTATTATGATGGAAATTTAACGTCAGATAGACGTGGAACAACATTTTGCATGCGGAGTATAACAATGTTTACATTCGAAAGTGACTTTGAAAACTCTGTATTGATGTAATTCTTTAGTTATCTTTGTCATCTATTCAACTGCAGTTATGCATTAAATAAATAATAATTTTTATTTTTCTATTTCTTAATCATGAGACAAAATAATAACAATTCAGACAAAATTATTTATCAATTTTGTCGTTTAGATTCGTTCTAAGTCCTCTAAAACAGTGTTCTCCAACCTGTAGTCCGTGGCGTTCATAGAAAAAAAATCCGTGAAATAATTGATTTTTTAAGGAATAGCTTTTTACAACACATATCGTACAATTTTTATGATTAATCAAAATTACACTTTCAACAGACATCTCTAGAATAAGATTTAAACATATTTTTTATCAAAAAGTTTTAAAATAAGCCTGAAAATTATACGCACTCAATAACTGTGAGTCGAGGCAAATATATTTTTAAAGTCAAGTGGTCCGATATCCTAAAAAGTTGGAGAGCACTGTTCTAAAACATACTAAAACCTACATAAGAAATCGATTATTAAAGAATTGTAAGATCTCTATATGATCGTGTAAGATCATTGTCTAAAACATATTTTATTTCGACACAGATCCATGAAGTGAATCGTCGTCGACATCATCGTCGAATCGCAAATATTTTATTAAAACCACATTAATATGATTAATCCCTTTTGTATATTTTTAATCCAATCATTATACTTATTTTTAATTAATCCCTATAACATCGCCATTGACCTACGAAGCTCCACGTGTCTGGGTCCTTTTCAACACAACAACTCAAAACCTACAGATGTAACGGATTTGCCAAGCAAAGTCACCTTCACCTTTGACAGTTTATTGGCTCTTTATCGAAAAGGGTTGTCAAGGGACAGGTTTCACCCTCATTACGAATAAACGATCGAAAATCATGTTGCCAAATGTCAACGTCCTTGTAGGCCTTATGTTGAATCCTTTCCCAAGAAAGCCAATGTTTTCTTACGGCCCTTCAGCCTAACCTCACAGTACTAAAAGCCTGCTGAATTCTTCATAGTCAGTACTTCTAAGAAACCGTATGGCAAAATGGATGCTTCAATTGGTCTCCCGAGATTTGTATACAACCTTATTGCTAGGAATATCATTTTGTCTGGTGGGACGTTTGTGTTTACAATTCCACGATAAAAATTCGTCCCACCAACTAAGTGTGTAATCCTTTCTGTTTGTTCGGCTTTCGTTACCCCAGATGTGGAGTTTTATTGCAGAAAAAGAGTCTTTCTGAAACTGATTCTTTATTTTTTTAAGATGGATTTCTTATAGGTAAATAGTCAATGTGTAACTCATCACTCATCATAATGTATACAAAATATCATTTATAAAAATATAATCAAACTTCTTCAGCATACTATACAGAAAAAGATGAGAGAAAACAAAAATGCCTTCCTACATGCGTACCATGAGTGCCTGTTTACGCAACCTCGTACGACATCCAAATAATTGACTTCATACGAGTACGGTATCACATCTGCTCTAAGGACCAACTACCACTCAACAGTATTACCACAAATACTGACCGACCATCTCTTCTTCTCGTTTCCCCATAACACGGAGACGAGGGCAACAGGCAACATCTTGAAATTGGCAGTTATCAAGATTCACGTCACTATCATTTACCCTCTCATCTGACCTGGTCCTTCACGTACCATTCGTGTCAGTGTTTGGTCACATATTTTCCCTGATTGTTTTTAGGGCAGTCTGCACACACACGCACACAAAAACCGATCAGAACCACTTCGATTGAAGGGCTCAAGGCGTGGGGCCCTATCCGTAAGCCAGACGATCGCCAGCAAAGTGATGATGCTCGCGTAATAACAAAATCGACTCCGATTGGAAAGGATATTGGGTCATACGTGCTCTACATACACCTCTACTATCCTTACCAGCTTGAGCTTTTGGGGGCTTACCACCAATATTTCACAAGTGTTGTTTTGGTTTTTTCTCGCGACTCTTTCTCCCCAAATTCATAGTGCTAACGCTAGCTCACGGTTAGTGTTGCAGAATCATCACCATGAACCTCGAACTGCACCACTAACTCCTTCCCTCTTTTCCCCAGCGTCATGTGTATGTGTGAGTACGTTGAAATTGAGGCCAACATCGAAAGAGCATGATGCATCCTGTGAGAGTACCATGTCAATGGCCTCGACTTCACTCTACTGTTTTGCTATTCAAGAACCGTGCCGATGGTTCGACTGTCGAGCGACGGCACAACAGCTATCGTTCCCCTTTTCGCACAAATGTATTTGAGTGAAGATACACATTAAGATTACGCCAAGAATCGGATCAGGCCAATTTGATGCCAGCAAAGAAGGAAAGGCAATACACGGCGCGCTTTATTGTTATGATTATCACTAACGAGCATCGTTTTGAAATCAAATACAGCATTCACGCAAGACACTGCTGATTGATGATAAACACAACGTCAATCTTTAACCACTGTGGCAACGTTATTTCGTGAATCATAAATGCAAATTTGTTACTAACTTCGCCACTTCAAACGCTTCAGTAAAGTTTTCTACTTCATCTTTTGCGTCAAATTGAACTCATCACTGAAAGGCCCTTCTTACTTTTCTTTTCCAATTACAGAAAAACCTTCATCGTTCGGATTATTAGTAGCAATACGAAGTGTTTTGCAAATTCTGTCGTGTATTTGCGGTCGTTTTTGCACCATGTGCTCTTTTCTCGACACGTGTTTTCCATTTTCAACTATCTCTCGAAACAACGAAACCTGATACACGAGTGGTGCGTGCATAAATGTGTTCAGTCCAAACGCAACACTTTCATCTACAAGTGTGTTCATAAAAATTGGAATAACCCACGTGAAACAGCGACGATCGACCTCGTCGCAATATCGAAGGTGACTTCAAAATCTAGTCTGCACTCGGTGAGGTGCTCGTATATGGTTCATAAAATACATTCCAGAGGGCAGTAAAAAAAAAGAACACCCATTCGTCGGCTGCCATTCAATAACAGTATCCACTCGAGAGCGGAACAGCGTTGCACAGAGTTTGGCTTCTCGCAAAACTTTCGGAAAACATACAGATACATCGTACGAAAATAAATCAAATTCCGGTAACGATGCCGACACCGCTGGACAGTGGACGGCTTGCGGTCGGTTCAACAAGTGACTCGACCTTAGCGTCGGATCGAGCGTGAAGAGGGTAAGTGTTTTTCTTTTCCCACCTTTTTTCTCTCATTCTGTCGTTTGGTTACCTCCCGTGTAACCCGTGTAAGGTCCTCCCATATTGATTTTCAACCAAATTTCCGTAGCCGAGTATGATGAGTGTTTGGATTTGAACCGCTTGGTAGAGAGGTTGTACGGTTTTATTTATTTGCCAATGAAACCCCCTACCTCGAACTCGTAGCGCTTGTTTAAAAAAAGACAGAAAAATAGTAATTGCTGATTGGATCCTTCACTACAAGGAATAAAGTGAAGGAGAAATAAAAAAGGCAACCAACATAAAGTGCGTACTTCGGCTATATGTTTAATGAACTATATTCTAAAAAACCATAACATAACTTCCAACTCAATTCTCTACGCCATGATAATAATTCAATTTTAGTAATGTTGGCAAACGTTCTCCCATTATATATGCAATGTAATACAAATGTGCATGGAGGCTTTTTAAGTCCTACTATAATCATAATTCCAAATGATGGGAAGGAATTTTGATAACCCCAAAGCAACTCAAATCACCTCCCTTAAGGGTTCATCCAACAAAAACCTTTCCTGGGAAAGCACGTGGCCAAACGTCTCCACGCTAATTTCAAAACGATTGCAATAGTAAAAATAATCATTCCATCGTTCAGAACCATCAATCCCCGCAGGGAGTCGAAACGAGGAGCAGTGGGAGCGTATTTTATTGCGCCCTGCTAAACCTCATTCCCCCATTCCCACGCCCCGGATCCGTGGTGATCTCCTTTAATTTATGTTTATTTTGGCATCGGTTGAGCGAGATGCACCAACAAGGGGCCTCGTACCCAAACACGTCCATCTCGTAACGGTGCCAAGATCGAAAATTGCTTTTAATGAATCATAACGAAAGGTTTACGGATTATTTGCGCCGATCCCGCACGTTCTCGTTTTTATTCCGAATTACGACTTGTTTGCAAGTATTTTGCGTAAACAAATCGCAACATCTTTTATTACCAGCGCACAATCACAACCAAGCCAATGATGCGTATCCTATCCTTGCTTTCATGATTTCCAGCTTGCAAACCATTGTGCCATTAATGGGCGATGATGATAATGTGCGCTCGTAAACGCACTCGGAAGTGGTTGGTGTCTATTCTTTAGCGGAAAAGGAGTGTTTTTCCCCAATCATTTACTTGATTTCTATTTACAACGAACGAAGTAAAAGTATGTAAACAATGAGCAGCGAAATGTAGGTCATACTCTGCCTGTGCATGTTGCAATGGACGGACTTTGATGCGCACAAAGTTGAACAAAACCTGCCTTGCATCAACCGTTGCAATAGTGGTAGAATAAACACTGAGAAGCTGCCTGGGAATCTTCATTGCTTACTTTTGCTCGACTGAAGTGTATAATGATTTATCTAACAATTTACTGCCGTGAACTCGTGAGAGTGGTTAGTACAAACTTCATCTAACTCAACCAAAGCTTCCAAAATGGCAATGGTTCGCCGCGCTCCTTGCTTGGCAGAAATTACCCAATCCCGGATTTTTGCCGCCTTTTAACGAGCACGAGTACGGTTCTGTGCTACGTCGCGAGCAGTAAAGCACGCAGTGATAATGAAATGGATAATTTTTCACGCTTACGCTTTTTTTTCTCTTTTTGACCCAATCCCATTTCATTCTCACTCCAATTTTGCCATGCTTTGGGCGCAGAGGCGCCGTTCTTTAGCGTGGTTGTTTGTGTGGGAAGGCCGGACACACTTTCCATACTTTATGTTGTGCGATGAGAAGAAACGAAAGTTTGTTGTTATGAAAAGCTGAAAATGATCATGCCGGGAAACTAAGTTGGACCTGGGCGGTTGTTTCCGTAGCGAATCGTTGTGGGATTTTTAAACAAAAGGGCAAGATGTTTGCTCTAGGTATCAGTGTTAGAAAGAAAAAAACAAAAAAAGCTACTACAAGTAAATGTTAGTGTAAGCAAGTGATTTACAAAATGGCATCATATTTCGAGCAAAACCATTCTTCAGGCGTATTTCTCAAACATTTCCAAAATGCTTCCATGTAGTATGAAGTAACGTTTTCAGCCAAACTTGGAGAATTGAGCGTGTGATGCCGATAACAGGCGATAGAGAAACTTTTTTTCATTTGAAATACAATCGTAAATAAAATAAAAATATTCATCGTACGGTCGTAAATTTTGTTCAATATTTTGTTCAATTACATTTTTGGGGTTTAAAATTACATCTTAAATTCATGAGAACAGATCAACATGAAAGTATGATTCGACACTGCAGTCATTGGAGAAATATTTGCAACATTGACTCAGCTTGTATTACGGCCAATTGTTTAATTAAAAATAAAATTGTATTATTGCACTTATAAAATTTTCATGTTTAATTTTCCAACAACTTCCTTTTACAACAACAAAATATATTTTAATTTAAAAAATTAAATGATTATTTTTTTCACTTTTTCTTTGCTACCCAACATCAAGTAGCAACGTTCTCGGCCAGCCGCTCGCTCAATGCCACGACCACGCTGCTAACAACCGGATGTGACATGTGGTCCACGGACGTCAGCAAGCAAAGCAGAAAACATGCAATGCGATCCTTTCAAAAAGGGGTTTTTTTATGGAAATGATAATGAAGGCATGGCAATCGTTTCACATCCGTTTTACTGTTAGTTGCTCGTTGGCTCCACTACGTGTTCGTCGTTCGTCCTTTGCCGCTTCGGAGCTCGCTTATGAATATGAATGAAGCTCGCCATTCCCCTTTTCTCGAATACACGTCCGCGGATTTATCCACTGTAAGACGATTTTGCCAAGAAACACCATCATCGCAGCATCCAAAGTCTGTAAGATCGTTCCCTGCTAGCTTCGTACGTTTGTCGTGTTCGGGCGTACGGATTACACACACACACACACAGTCATTAGCGTGCGTTGACAGTGACACTGGATTTTCCGGTTTCACCATACATGCGCACACAAAGTTTGGATAACAAAAACACTCACAGCAATCCCACGTTTACATTCCACGTTCCCACGTGACGGAGGTGAAGGGGGTTGAGTTTGAATAATAAAAACTATGTAAATGGAACCACCGGAACGAATGCGATCAGATCAATGAAAGATGGTAAACCCTATTTTGCAGTTTCAAATTTGCAATGCCGCAAGCGTTGACCATGATCTATGCATACCGCGAATTCGGTTACACTTGGCTGTGCAA
Source organism: Anopheles arabiensis (assembly GCF_016920715.1). NCBI lineage: Eukaryota > Metazoa > Arthropoda > Insecta > Diptera > Culicidae > Anopheles > Anopheles arabiensis. Next base: position 44,191,831 of record NC_053518.1, on the reverse strand, counting down.
ATGTATAGTTGTGCTGCCCATCAACAGTATCTACTGAGTTATATTTCAAACATACCTCATAGCTAGATATAAACAAAACCTAACAGCTGATAACACTAAACGTTTCGTGAAAAAGTTGTTTCTACTAAATTGACATTTACATATTTCCCGTGTTCGGTAACATACAACATACAGACTAAAAATAATTGATTTCTCTTTTCCAAGCCCCATGCAAACGGGGCTTCTGCCATGGGTTTTACATAATTTTCTATTACTTTTACCGAAAAACATGCCGCAGAAAAACTCAATTTCGTAAGATGCTTTTTTGGCCCCATTTGTCACGTACCAAACGCCCTTTTCAAACGCCGTGGGCTCGCACGGCACCAATCCATTGGCCCCAATCACATTATGCTTTTCTTGCGATGGTTAATTTGCATAGATCCTATAAATTATGGTACGCGAGACGGAACCATTACCGTTCGCCCTGCGGTTGGTTCCGTTTCGATTTCATTAGATTTAACAAGATCAGTGTTGTAATATCCTGCTGCAAGGGTGTTCGCTTTTCACGTCCGGTCGTTGTTTTATGAGTCATCGGAAACTGCGATACACACAAAACATACACACACACCTTGCAACACTTCCGTACCTTAAACAAGAAGTAAGGCGCAGAGATTAAAACGCATCTAATACTGATTCATCACGCGTTGTTATTCCTCAGCAATAGCCTACAACCCGAACGAGTAAACGACCCAAAAGCAATCAAGCTTTTAATGTAAATGAAAACGTTGACCGTTGACATAGCAAAGAAAAGCCCCCGGGGGCCTGTGAGTGCCAGTAAACCAGTATGACTGCTCCCCATCCCTGGCCACCTGACTCGGGAGAACAATTTATCAAATATTTGCGCAAAGGTACAACAAGGAACGACGGCTCACCCGGTACCAAACACTACACAAGTGTGTCGTTATGTTTGCTGATGTGTGTGTGTATTTGTGTATGTGTGTGTGCGTATGTGTTGTTTTAAAGACGTAAGCAAAGAAGCTGCTTTGAGTTGGTAGCCACATCAAGCGTTGGAAAGGGATGAAAACTTTCGTAATGTTCCACAGCCTGGATGTTATCTTACGTATTAGGGAAAACTGGGTGCAACGGGGTGAATGGAGATTAAAAGTTGTAATTACTAAGCCATAGTCATATCACTTTCATGATGAATGTAAACCGGGATAGAGGTCACAAATGTAAAGCAAAGAACACACAGACAGAGAGAAAGCAAGAAAGGACTACTCATATACTCAGACAGCATACACATATACAGCTCGGGTTTGGAAAGAGTGTATTATTTGTACTTTAAGCTTACATTATTTCCATGTGCTGTATGGCCTTGAAAACCTCCTAAGCTCGATACGGTTATCATTCCACTGCCTGGAGAACTCTTGTATGACCATTTTAAAATAACTTATAAAGGCAAATGAAAATTGTCACTCGTGACAATTAATCGCTATTACTAAATTCATAGAAATTAACAACCATCATAGTGATGCAAGGTTCGAGTCTTTCAAAGCATCTAGCGTCTTTCAATTCTAAAAAACATAGATTATTTGAGAAACAGTTAATTATACAGTTTAACGATACAAGCCAATTATTGTAAATAGAGTTTGAAAGTGGGCGGTTTAAATAATTTCAACACGCCATACAAAACCATTAATCTAGTCCAGTGGTTGTCAACCTTTTTGTAGCTTCTCCCTCGTTGTAGAGTGCATGTAGGATTTTAGTCGGAGGTTCGATGAGACACGGTTAGTTGATATACAATTGAATATTATCGCTGAAGCAAACATATTTACTGAAGAAACGTAAAACACTATTCCAATTGTTGTTGAAAAAGTTTATGAAAATAAATTATAATTCATTTTTTACAGAAAAAAGTAATGAAATCGATTTGTAAAACTCAATGTAAAAATTTATAATTCATTCATTCAAAAAAAACTAATTAAATCAATTTTGTAATGTATCTTATTGAAGACACAATATGCGCAATCTAACAAGACATAACGTAAGTGTCAATTGAGTTTAAAAAATACTAGCCAGATGATGATGATTGTTCCACTGGCAGTCACTGTCACAGAATTTTCTAAATTAAAATGAATCGTTGACTCGACTATTGGGGTATTCATATAGAGCTTATCATTAAACTGCTACCATTAAGTCAACATTTCATATCACACGACAAGGCTTTTACTACCGTAAAGAAGCGCTATCAATACAAACAAATAACTTCTAAAATGTAGCTCATTTATCATTTACTTCGTCTACCGAGGTGTAGGCTTTTTGAAACTTCATGTGAAATCAAACTATAGTTTTAAGGATATTATTCCAAACAAATTTCTTGCACGTCACTCAGAGCAACAAGTATTGTTCTATTGTTAAACCTCTAAACACGTTATCAAGCTAAATAAATAAAGGTCTCATTATTTTACTTCGTTTCACAACAAAAGCTATTCGCTAAAAGAAACACAAGAGAGTTAACTGTCATGGAAGGTTTTCAATTTATTCATCACATCAGACCAGAATCGAGCGGCTATGGTATTATACTTATTTCTATTATATATGTACCGTATATCCCACCACCACCATCTCCAAGAATGTCATGACGTGAGCGTTTGTCTATGACGCATGCTGTACAACTTTTATGACGAATTGCAGAATTGCGGATGGTGATGGGATGTGCCAACTGGAGGCGATGAAATATACCGGCAATAACTCGGCAGAAAATCTCTCCTCAGCGGCATCAGAGATACTTCACTTCGCTCACAAACCGTAAAAAAAAATCCTTCTTGCTTGCCCTGAACCCACTGTTGATTGATTTTATATGTTGAAGATTTTTCATCACCTTCAACCTTAAAAAAAAGGTGCGTGCACACGTACGAGGAAAAAAAGGTGCCTCGCACCTCAATCCTTTATTTCAACAAAAAGCAAAACGGTGCCTGAAGCTCACACTTGAGAACCATCGTGAACGGCAAGTTGGACAGCAAAAAGGTGGAGGAAAAATGAATTTTCATGTGCTTGCATAAAATGTTTCTCCTTAGAAGTTGGCATCCAACCAGGCCCATGGCATCTACAACGTGAGATTGAAGAAATATCAGCCGCGACCGCGAATATAAGGGGCGTGCGTATTGTAACATCGCAACAGTAAGAACATGGGGTAAAGTTTGCAGTTCTCTCTGCCATTGTTTCAATCTATTACCCCCTCCTCTTCCAGTCTAAAAATGCTCCCCGAGGGATGTTGGTTTTGGTTGGAAATTGATAGGGATCAGCAGTGAAACGGCCCGGAAATGAATGAATCGTTTTGCGTTTAGTTTATTTGCGTAAACTTTACAAACTGCCACTGGCTGTTGGCCTGTGCGCCGCGCTCATTCAACTGAACATTTGATTCCATTTTCCAAGTTTTTAATAATTTTACTAGCCGGTACTACGTGAAATTCTCCCGGAGAAAAACAAGAATATGCTACGCGTGCCATTACGATAAGAATTTTGATGATTTAAAATTAATGTTAACCTGTACTACACAAGTGACTTTATAATGCGTTGCTTCAAACTAAGGAAACGTTGTGCCTGTAAAGAAGGCTTTTAAGAGTATTTCAAACATATGACGTATATCTTAATGTTTGTAAATATTAAAACAGGCATCACTTAATTTTGTTACGAAGAATACATATTAATTGCTGGGGATCTTTGTGCATTTGAACCCAAACTGTACCTGATATTATGTGACACGTGTATTTATGAAAAATTATACGAAACCACTACCGTTAAAAGATCGTACGCACACAACCGCTGTATTTTTCTCTGTTTTGCTGCATCAGCGCAAAACAGTTGTGTAGGACCCTACAAAGGCACCTTTTTACCCTAGACCACAAAGTTATCCTCGTGCAATCTCCAAAAACGATTACGCTGTCTGACATTTTATCAGTTTCGAAAAAGTTCTCATCTTCGACCACCACTCCTCCGCACATAATTCGGCTTGTTACTGCGTTAAACTAAGGCATTTGGACATCTGGCGGAAATAATATTTCATGCCTTATTTAGCGGAAAAATCGGCTTCCTGGAGGTTGAGCTTTCTTCGATTCGATGTCCGTTTTGAGCAACAATTCATTAAAAAAATAAGCATTGTTGTTTTATTTTTATTGAGCTTTTTATTGTTTACATTTTACAAAACAGTGGCTTCCGGTAGCAAAAATCACTTCTGCTGGGGAAATTCAGACGATAAAACTTCGTAAATCAGACGATGATCATTTGGTATAGATTTCATCATCTTATAAGCTGTTTTTTGGTGCCTCCTCATTCGAGTAGTTCTTATTCATCATTCACACATTTCTACTTGAGCACATATGTGTCTGATCAAAATTCTGGTGAACTTGTTTTATTACTCAGTCAAAACGTTTGATCGGGTAAAAATATTGATGTGCATAATGACTCACTGTAATGACTCACAGTGAATGAGTTATTACTCGATACGGAGATTAAACTTTTCAAGAGTGAGTTCAAGATTTAACTCAACCGTCTAACTCATTCACTGTGAGTTAAATCACGCTAAATTAAAAACATTGCAAAATAATTCTTAGCGTATCTTTTCACGTTTGCTAATGTTTGAACTATTATTTGAACTTAATTTGAACTATTTTTCTACCACGAAAAATGATAAATAGATCTATTATTATTTTTATTATGTTAAGTTTATAATATCGTACTCCATCCAAACGGAATTCTAGCAACAACAACAGAACAAATCATCAACTAAGCCCATCGTGCTCAAACAATCAACATCGAAATAGATTTCCTCCAAGCAAGATATCATTTTCCAGCTAGCTGTAAAATGTTCACATGTACTGAAATCATCGAACGATATTGATAAAACACACAGACTCACAAAACGAAGTAACACAGGACACAGTGTGTCGATTCGATAAAAATCTGATTGTAATCGGCTCAGCATCTCAGTGCCTCGCAGTGCCTCGCAGTGATTGGAAACAGCGATCAAATGCACGCTTTTCGAACACAGAAAGAACCAAAGATAAACGACAAAACGCGAGCGTACGGAATGGAATTAATACAAACTCAACTACAATGCTAATCTTATCGTAGCTTCACAGTTGTGGCCAAATCCCTAGCTCAGCAGGAACGAAACGTTCACCATCAGCCGGGCGATTGATGAGATAAATTGCGGGAATTGTCATTCCAGTTGGATTACCATTTTTTCATTCATCCGTCAACGATTGCATCGGAGACGAACCATATCCATCCAATCAATGTCCTTGCAACGGAGAAGAATTTGCTCCTCATTCGTTTTTTGCCTTTTTGTTACTCATTTGCTATGTTCGGCGCTAGTCAAAAAACGAAAATTCATCATGTTAAGAAAGTACAATGAATTTTTATCTGTCTGATTTGACGTGGAGTTGGAAAAAATCCAACCATCCACAATTGCATTCAGTAGAGTACGGTTCAACAATTGGCAACCATTCACCACATTGGTCAAACAAATGGAGATCCTGATTTAGGCGATACACTGCCAACCCACAATGACAGTTTTCGGCCGTATCGTGCAGATTTTGTCAGCTAGACATCTATTGTTCCGCTAAACGTTCCACCAGCATAGCACGGTATGATAATCCAACTTTTTAGCAAAAGCCTTCCGTAAGCCACCAACGAAAACCACACAAAACTAAGCCGAATGATCAATGACAACGATACGTGCTGGGCGTAGTAGCTGGCCATTTCCGAGGAATGTTTGCTGCGCCAGTTTGTACTGTCACATAACATCTGTCACCGTTTGACCATGGCCATTCCGACGAACTGTTCTCAATCCAGCATTCCATTCATGCTCCTTTGCCATGCTGGGATATCAGATTTTACAATACGAAACTTTATCGATCTGGGCAGGACAACGGTGCCAGCAACGCAGCTATTCGGGAAGGTTGTATCCCGAGCCGAAAGCTTCACTAATTAAAGTGATAAAATTTTGAGTACCTCCCTCAGCTTTATAATGTGTGTGGAAAAAGTGCGGTGAGAGGGACAGCGGGACGTGGGTAGTTGATTCGAGGCATGCTCACTGTGTGCCCTTTTTCATGTCGAGTGGCTCTCTTTTATGATGAGCATGCAAGCAGATGATTACGATAGTGGAATAATTAACACAAAACGTTTTATAGTTCCACCACCCCCCAACAAGTAGCTTCAGCAGTGGCCACATTTATACGGAAAGCTATCGGGTAAATTAGTTTTGCTTCGTGTGAGTGGAGATACCCGTTTTTGTGCCGTACTTTGTATGCCTAGCTGTGCTGGGAGCGTAAATTATGTTTGCACAGTTTCGAGACAGCTGGAGTTATAATTTTGTTTGCAGCACGCTTAGTATAGAGAGAGAGAGAAAACCGGGTACAAAATAAGTAGTAACGTAAAAACGCGGAGACTACTGATTATTTTTGCTGTCCTCTTTAACATTTGATTCTTTAGTTTTTATTTAGTACACCAAATTATTTTACCCCATTCAATGTTTTGCCCGAGTCTCTCTCGGAGAAGCAGATCGCTTTTGTAGTGATTTGTCCGAGTGAATCTCAGGCTGATTGTTTTCCCCGTTTTGTTGCGTTCTTCGTTGCGCGGCGTTGTGAAACAGCTGTGTGATGACTCACGAGCGATTACGATATGTTTGATGTTATTGTCTGCACTGAAATTCTAAGAAACAATTTTATTCAAGACATGATAACTGCAGACGTGATGCGATAAACTTACTAAAATCGCAACGCTGCTGAAATCATGCAATCCATAAGTCTTGAAAAAACCCAATACTTCAATGATTTATTGTCACTACAAGCAATATCACTTTCAAGTATGTTTTAATATAAGTAGCACGAAAATATCAACTAGAAACATTTTTTTTTATTTTCCAAATCCGAGATAAAAACTGTTCACAATTTTTTTTATCTATTTTTGCAAAATCACGCGACTGTCAAATGGTTAAATATTAAGCACACGCTAAAACATTGCTAAGCAAAATCTGATCATAATTGACCATTTTGTAACACTTCATCTTTTACATTTTCTTGTACAATCAAGTTGTTTTACTCAATCAATGTTTTATTAAATAGAAAAAAATACAGCAAAACCAGTATAACTCATAAGAATTACACGGGTTTTCAAGTCAAATTCGAATGTAAAATCTGTTATTCACCGCATCCAAGATGTTTTTCAACAGCTGTCCAATGGTTTATTTGTTTCAAAATGAAATTTCAGTTTCAACACATGATTTTCAACCCATAATAAAGAACTGTCAAACTTAATCTAGCTTGAGACGTGTTGAAAATCATGCTGTACATTTTAAAAAATATTGTGATGGAAATGAAATGTCAGATCGATGTGGAACAACATTTTGCATGCGATGAATAACAATGTTTACATTCGAAACTAACTTGGAAAACCCTGTAAACTCTGTAATGCAGTTGCCCCAAGTCTGCATTATCGACTAATTTGTTTGATTATGTATCGCAAGATTTACCTATTTTTCAGTGATTTAGTTATTTCATCAGCATGATTCAACACGCCTCAAGGTGGATTGAGTTTGACAGTTGTTTGTTATGTGTTGAAAAACAAGTGTTGAAACTGAAATTTCATTTTGAAGGAAATGCACTATTTGATAGCTGTTGAAACACTTCTTGGATGGGGTGATTCGCTACAATTATTTAACTTCTAAATTGAATCTAACTAACATCATAAATTCACGAGACCGACCCAGCCCAGTGAGTCTATTACCGAAATATCATCCAAACTGATTGGACTGTTTGATTAGTATATACGGGTATTGAAAATGAATGTTGATAGTCTGGACAAAATCAAAAATACTCTGAGAAAATTGAACATGTTTGGAATGTTTATACCAGGCCTGTGGCCAGGACTTTCCAGATTGATTCTTGAACATACTTTTGCCGCAATGGACGAGCTATGCCATCAAGATTCTCACAATGACAAACTTGCAGCTCATATTTAACTTCTATATCTTTTAATCCCACAATAAACTCAACCCAACGCCCGCCCAAGATCCTTTCTTGACAGCGCATCGATCTTTAGGCTAATGTTTTCCCGCTTAACAAAACTGCGACCATGCATCTTGATCTTGTTCAGCACAAACGCTGAAGCTAAATAAATATCTTAACTAAAGCTAAATCACTTACCCTGAATGTTGAATGCAGCTGATTCCATCAACAATATTCGCATAGCTTTTAAAAGACCCCAGACCGATGGATATACCTCTCATTGTGGGATGGTGCGCAATGCCGCAGAGCCGTTGAAATCGTATTATAAAAGCAATTAAAACATTCAAATACTTGAGATATTTTGCAAGAGCCACTTCAAAACTTTTGCTTTTAATTAGGGCGAGTTGCTTGTTGTTGGTTGCCCTGAGCAAACGGCAAACTGCACTGTTCCGCCAAATAGCAACCCTAGCAACACCACCACTGCGTCACAAAACAGAAGGAGCAACGCTAGACGAGCTCGCGGTTGCTAGAAGTACACGATCTCAGCACAATTCACAGGTGCTTGAAAGGAGCACCACATCTTGGAACGGTCAGAGTAAGCAGACGATGTGGATGCAAAAGAGTGAGGAAACCTCAGGAAGTGTGGGTTCTTCTACCTTCGGTACCTTTGCTCACACAATGCATTCTTCTCCTCCTTCTCATACATAACCAATGCGATACCCCATCCAATCTGCAGGGGTTCTGCACCTCTTAAGTTGTTTTGCTGGCCATATTTGCGGGGGAGAATGGTGGAGCAGCATGTCTGGAAGCATGTAAAACACTCTGAAAGCGTTACGCGACAAATCAACACAACGAAAACACACGCACACGTACATGCACACTAAGAACGGAATGTACATAGCACCATGTCTTGCACGGGTATCAGTGATGCAAAACGTGTGAAAACAATTTGTAGCCCGCAGCAAGTGACTGTAAATTATTTTCACTCAAGCTTAAGCAGGAAAAAAAGATACCGAAACGCTTCGAGCTCTGCTCACTGTGTTAAGTGCCCATGACAACGTTGGTTGCTTTAGCATTAACACGCTACACACTAATGAGCTCGGTTGAATGCGTTTGATGCAAACAAACGGTTGCGCTATGAGCATTGAATCAATGGATGTAACTTATGTTATAAACTGTTTTGTCGTTTTTCTTTGTTTGAAGATTCTCAGTAAGTTAAGCAGTTGAACAATTTGTTTTTATTTAATGCTTCATTTCTGACAATTTTCTTCATTCTGTGTGAGTGTTTCATAACCGGTAGGCAACAGATGGGGGTTACAAAAACTTACTTAAAATATTTGTTAAACTCAAGCACATTCGATGGCCGTAGTAAGGAACGAAAGGACTGTCTAGTGTTTGATACGCTGGCTTATACAAAGAGCGGATGTGGTTCAATTCGTATTCCCATTGATTCAATCTTGCTCCCAGGAATTTTGGCATTACATGGGTTTCCAAGTCACTTTCAAATGTAAACATTGTTATTCACCGCGTGCAACATGTTAATCCACATCAATCTGATATTTCATTTCTTTCATAATAATTTTTAATATGTTCAGCATGATTTTCAACACGACTCAAGCTGGATTGAGTTTGACAGTTCTTTGTTATGTGTTGAAAATCATGGGTAAAAACTGAAATTTAATTATGAAGCAAATACACCATGCGGGACTTGAACTCATGACGGGCATGTTGTTTAGTCGTTCGAGTTGACGACTGTACCATGAGCCCGGCTTAAAAAAAAAAAAACAAAGAAATAGCGTACTATTAAATTGCCTTTTTAACAGCACCATTTGAAGCCAGTTATTTAAATATCCTTATTACTGTGTAACCAATCCATGTATTATTCATGTACATTATTAATACAAATATTTGTAATACACATGAGAAAATGTGTGTTCTGTTTCATATTTCATGTTCTTTTTACTTACGTTAACAATAAAACAAAATTGATTTTCTTCTACCTTCTTCTCTTCATTTTCTGATATATACCGTATACCTATTCTCGTTTACTTTTTACCCTTTTTTCAAAAACTTTCCATTGGATTTGATCAATTTCCCGACCCTCCTCATTGTGAACTGTGTTTCTGCTCTTGCTATTGGTGTCAAGCATGATTCATCTCGTTCCAATTTTTCAACTAACTCGATTTGGGACGGGGAAGTAATTCTTTTTATTCAACCAACCACCATACCATACCGCTTCCAAATCTGCCCGTGAATGACATAGATAACATCGTTCTATGGCCCAACACGAGCAAACCTTCAACAGAGAAAGTATTCCAAAGATGACCTTTTTTCAAGTGACCCCATTCTGGCTCGACTCCACAAAACGTTTCCCTATGCCGGTACGGATAACCCCTTCAGCTATGTAATCGTATCACTCCAGGGCTATACGGAGCACATCAATCGGAACATTTCAGCGTGAATGTGTGCGAATCTGTGTGCGTGTATGAGGGAGAGCGATAGAGTTCTTTTTCTCGCTCTTGATACAGCGCAAAATTGGCTTACATGAAACCCGCAAATATCCGGACGACCACTGCCCAGAGTCCTTTTATTCATGCTTCTCATCGAGAAGAATGCGCATAAAACACCAACCACTTTAAAAGTGAAAGGAGCATTTTCGTCCTTTGTCGAAGAGAACCGAAACGATATCGCCAGATATCCCTGAACCAATGCACAAGAAAGAGAGATAGAGCGACAAGCATCTTAAGCAAACAAACTTTATCCACCGGCGTATGGGGTTTTGGGTGGGCTTGCAGCTGTGTCTCTAAACCCCGCGGAAGCCCACCTAGCGTGAGAAAAGTGGGCAGAAATACCTCAAAGATAAAGGGCACGGGAAAAATCGGTCAACCGGCAAAGTTTTGACCGGCCTCTCCTCGGGGAGCCCTTTCTTTAAAGACAGTACCTGATACCGAAGGTCTACCATCCGCCCCAATAAGGGATGACAAATGACAAGCCTGTCAACATGATGCATGATTAGGATGTATTTACTTCTAACGGTTCGTTAGAGCCAACGGAAAATCATTCCGCTGAAGGGCCGGAAAAGAGCACGCTTAACAGAAGGACTACATCGTCCGTTTGACGATGGAGACGATGGACGGGACAATTTCACCACCACAATTTCGTTCAGCGTGCTTCACCGCTTGCGGCGTTGGAATTTGAAGAACGATAGTTCTGCACGGAAAGCCAATGTTGTTTGAGTACTGAGTAGAATTTTAAAAATGTTAGATGCAGTCGGGGGTTTTCGTTAAACAAGTTAATCATTACTGGTTTGGAGCAGAAGTCGCTGGGATGACGTTATCATTACATGCCGCTTATTAGCGCACGATTTCTACACTACTCCTTTCCGAAAAATTATTGAAACGGATACGCACATTATCCGACACAATAATGACCCACTATCGCCGAATCGACAAATGTACCCACGAACCGTATTGTATACCCGATACAGCCAATATAGATTTCACTTTACAACGTCAAACCGTTTAGTTAATCGGCCACTAGAGCTACGACTCGGAATAATTAATGATACAGCCGTGCGCTGGGACGTTTGCTGGAAAGCACGAGTAATTACCACTTCGCCTAACTCGCTTCTTAATGTTTAAGTGCGAGCAACTTTCCGATAACCGGTACATGCCCTACCATCACATACCCCCTTACACCTGCGAGTTCACGCCTGTAACCGATTCATTTATGCCTTGTTTCACCGCCGCTTTGGGAGACCAATGAGCAGCCTGTCAACCCGGGTGGGTCAAACCCGGCGGTTTCGATTTGGACATAAATCTTTCATGAGTTGCCCGCCTCCCGTTGCTACCGGGTTGCCGTCCCACGCTCATGCTACATTATAAGTCATTAAGTTCGGCTTCGAAGCAACCGAATTTTCCGAAGCGCTTAGCGATGCTATTATCTCCTCCCCGTGTTAAATCCGGACCCCCGGGGGTGGGGGGTATTAAATCCGCCATCCTACACACACACACACACACACACACACACACACACACACTACTGCGAGCTGAACTTTGTCACCATCTTTCGCCATCGGGCAACCGGGAAACCCAAACACGGAGAGAAGATTAACGCTTGGCCGTCATGCCGAAATGTAACCTACTGGAAATGCCGTTTCGAGAAAACGTGTCGCCGGCGATTAGGTCATACGCTCAAGAAATGCTGCAAGGGAATGTGTATCGCGTTTTACGGTTTCATCAATACCACGGCTCAAGCACGCAACTACGTGCGGGCGATAAAATGCCCTGAGCCGGGCGGCGCTAAAGTGCCCAATCGTTAATGGAATGGAGAGTTATTTGGTAACCATCGGCACCAGAAAGTACGGTTGCTGTAGGCAGAGAGCAGCCTACTCCACCGGCAGTGTGGGAAGATTAAATTGTACGCACATTCATTAAACCTTCATATTCCTTCGATGATTGAATGTCGTTGATTTCCAGTCAGATACTGACGTTAAGTAAGTGTTGAAGAGATTGTCGGATGAATGTTCGCTGTCAGTAGAAAACGTACAAATCACGATGCAACGTCGAGCTTTATATCAAGATTGTGCAAAAACATACACATTTGGATCAATTGACAAACCACACTAACATGATTTGCTTCTACTGGAACAAAGCTAATGTATAAGACTGCATATTTAAACCAATCTGCTGCTAATTGATGTAATTGTATTAATGCAACTAATCATCATCTTCATTTTCTGCTATTCTTCCAGATGCTCATCAAGGCTATACATCTTCACATCCAATTCAACAAACATCGGTGATGGGTCATCTTCATCATCGCCACCATCACCCGGCTCATGATCGGCTGCTCGCTAGACTCGTTTTCGGTACTGTATTGCGACCGACAAGCTCGCCGTCCCAACAATACCACTGCTATCGTCACCGACACGTACTGCGCTGGGTGCTCGTGGGGCTTATCTCCTTCCTGATTAACTCAGGACATGGACTGGAACAGCTTTCCGGTCAGCAGGAACCCCAAGCTGACCAGCAACCCATCCCACCAACGCTTTCGTCGACCTCCACGCCGACCCCAACACTCCCGCCCTGCGAACAGCGTGCCCTGGACGATATCCCACCCGATCCGTTCTACGACCTGTCGGACATTACGATCAGTGCGGCTAAATCGTTTGCCGATTTTCTCGCTAGCCGCAAGATAGATGGTACGTCTCGTGACGATCGCAAGTTTGCACTCGCCCGCGAGAAAGCCAACGAGCTGGCAACCAGCGTACTGAAGCAGGACGATGGATTGCTGTTGGCAGTTGGCATTGCGTACCCGCGGCTTCCACTGGCCGTGGTACAGTTTCGGGATCAGATCGACAGCGCGCACGTCAATCTGTCCGAGAGCAAGAACTTCCTGTCAACGTACTGGCGCGAGTTGGGAGCTGCATGGAACCAGAGCAATGGCGCACAGTTCTGGGGTGCTCCGTTTCGTGACTGCGGCCCCCTCTACGGACGGTGGCTTTGGCCGTACAGCGTTACCGTGGAGTCACAGGGTGTCAAGTAAGTTAAGTTTGGTAACACCTTCCTTCTATGTAACACTTATCAGTTGGTTACCGCGAGTGCTAGAGTAGCAAATCTCTACAGGCCAACGAATACTTCCATCCGGGCCGGCTAATTATTCACAAACTTCTTCATTCCACGATTTCATTCGTTCGTCAGCAGCAAAGAGATTCCATAACTCTTAATTATGTATGATTGGAATGAAAAATTATGTACAATTTATCGCTACCACCACTACAGGAACACAATACGATGACTATAAGAACCATAACACCATTAATGGTACAGCGGAATATGATTTTTTGTTATGTTGAATGGTATAAATGGTTATATTTACGAAGGAAATACGATATATCCCTAATTAAATGGTAAACTATTCACATGTTTCCATTATTGACATTAATAAAAAAAATACGTTCATTAAAAGTTATCTTCACCACTCCCAATTGCATCACTATTGGTAACGAACGCTAATACTAAAATTAAATATTAAAAAATTTAAAAAAACATTTTTTGAAAATCATCACACTGATTCAAGAACCAATTTAATTGAATTGTTATTGTATTTGTATCATATGTAAAAATCAATTGGCATGTTACCAAAATCAAAACATTTGATTGTTTTAGTTATAAAAAGTGCAAATTTTGGAAATTTGCACCATTTTGAATGAAATATTTAAATGTCATAAATGTCGACCATAAAACATGATTTTTGATGATGAATCATTGTACTAAATATCTTACAAGCCATTGACATTGTTTTAAGTATGTATTTATAACCATTGCAACGTTTCCTGCACTGATATTCATTATAAAATTACCGGAACAGGCAAACCTATTTGGTTTACAAGCCCAAAGAAATTACCTCCATAATTTGTGTGTCCCGGATAATCCCTTGAAGTTACTTCCAATCAGAACAATAAACCAAAACGACACTTTGATGTTAGCAAAAGCGCTTGTTCGAGAATTAATTTTAGGAGTATTAACCAATTTTGAACAGTATTTGTAGGAATTTGAACGACGCAATCAGAAACGCTTCGAACTCGTTACCAAACGATCCCACAAAGCCTCACGAGTACGAGGAAATGTCATTAATTTCACAATCCCTCCTAAGGGAAATGTACTTGTCTCGAATTCCGAAAAAATTACCAACGATGCTAATAACACGATAACAAGCAAACGACTATTGCCCAGGCGGTGCTAACAAATGTGTGTGTTGCGCTAAAAAACCCCGAACCAAACAGGGGAGGCAAATGTTTGAGATTTCTATCGCACAACTATCTGACTTAACACGGAGACTTTTCATTAGTGACATCCGCATCAAATGAGCCTCGGCACCCGTTCCCTATTCCGCCTACTCGTACCCTTCTCATGGCTCTATTCCAAATTCTGCACGTTGTCCATGCTGCGTATTGGCAGCAATACTGGACATTCTAAAAACAGCTCCGAGTGGTTGCTTCCCCGAAAGCGGATACTTTCAACATCCTAAAACTGAACTCATTCCCGGAAAGGATAGCAAGAATACATTTAACACAACAGCCCAATTGCCCGCATGCCTGTTTGGTGGCCAAATGAAGCGCACGGGTGAACAGTACTGTAACAGCGATGTAACAGTCCAAGCATTTCCATCCACGATTTGGCCTTTTTCTTGTTTCTTTTCTTCTTGCACTAGCTTCCTTTTTTACTTCGCAAAATGGCCCCGAGGAGTTAATTAACATTATTTCATCACCGCCTCGGGCTTATTCTTACGAGACTATTTCACGAGAACAAAGGATATCCATCAACAAGCAGCGGGCATAATTATATGTCCACTTTTCTGTTTGGTGCCGTCTTCCAGGCTCCATGGACGGAGACGGAGGAGGTCTTAATTAAGCATTCGCGAAGTACGGCTGGATTTGTAACAACACTATTACTTACCTGCTGATAAACCTGCTGATACTAATAATACTGATTTTTTTTAGCTGACACGAGAATTCATGGGATTATTAGATTATTATATGGTATAATCTTGTATCTAGCTCTACCAACATTGAAAAGTTTTGGTTACTTTTTTATGAAAAATACAGAAGTTTATTGGGAAGCAGTGTTTTTTTCATATGCGTTAATCTTACATACTTTCCATGTTACTACATCAAAACTAAACTTTCTGGGAAGGCCAATGTGTGAAACAATATGCATCAACCGGGTTGATGATTCTCCATACTTTAATGACAGTTGCGTTCCATCATATTGAATTTCTACAATTTTGTATAGCATAAAATGCATCACAAAATCGTTTTGTTATTCATTTGCAGTTTGAAATGACTTATAGTACTGTTAATACTCGTTAAAGCAAAGTTTAAATTTGCCTTAAACCTTTCCCTACAAAGTATGTATGCTTCAGGAACCTGATCAAGCCTGAGGCGAATCAGTATTTGTTTAAATTTTTTCAAGCTGAAATAATCTAGGTCATTGTTCATAAAGTACTACAGGTCGGTGTAATCTTCATTTGATAGTTAGGAAGTCCAAAGTTTCATTTTAATCCATTATCAACTGTTACTCCCCTTCCACCATTCTCCATAGAAAATTACATTAATGGTTCCTCCTATATTTTAAGCCAGAAAGCTTTAATTTTCAGTCTGTTAAAATAATAGTATTTATCACCCGGGTTGTATCCATTTGACTGTTACGCTCCACCATATTTCATGTTAGCAGTTGTGTTCAAAAAAGATACATTTTATAATTATTATTATTATTTTTTGAATGAATTATAGTACTTTTATTGCACTAAAAAAGACTTTCGAAGCCATTTTTTCTTTCTTCAACACAGCGAAAAACTATCATTCCGTCATGAGCTAACGACGAATCGGCGTTTGTTTACAAATTTTTCTGGATGAAATAATGTAGGGTGAAAATCTGCTGATAGTTTTATGTGTGGTTTTGTATGGAGTGTTAACATGATTTCAGCCACCAAGTGCCAAATTCCATGTAAAACAGCTGGTTAATATCGACAAAGACCCCAATAATGACAAAAGAATTAAGATCCATATGCCCACATGTAGGCTAACCACCACGATGTAGGCTAAAAACCTGAGGCAAGTTTGGCATTTGCTTTTGAGTTTGAGCAGCCAACTGTCAAACTCTATATTTAAGAAAACTAAAACTAAAAAACTAGCTGAGTAGTATCGTGGAAACTTTCAATTGTTGTATTAGCTAAAATTATTTCATTTACATTTTATTATGATTTTTTAAACACCGGTAAAAGATATTCTATACATAACTAAATGAGATACATTCGGGTACAAGGCATTTACTCAAACACTTTCTCAAGGACTAGTTGCTCAAGCTTAATACCTACTAATGAATCCTTCTTTTTACAAAATTCCTTTCCAACAGAATCGTAGCTTCGGCGTTCATTGCAGCCGACGTGGATCAATGCAACGATGCCCTGGAATCGATTTTTGGCCGTCGTCATGTTTGCGATCGTGAGTCCACCTTCTGTCTGCTGTCCGAGCTGGACGCCTCCAAGCCCCGGGGCAAGTATACTTGCGTCTGTCGCCCCGGTTACTACATTCCCAACGAATCAATACAGGGGTTTTCATCTGAGAAAGACGATGGCAACATTACAAACTTTAGGTAAGCGCAAAACTCGCCTTGAAAACGAAGTTAGTGTTCAAAAAGTTCACTAAAACCATCCTCCACCGATACGACCGCTTCCTTGCTTCGTTTTAGCTGCATTCCTTGCCCAAGCGCATGCGAGTGTGATTCGGAGGGTAGCTGCAGCAGCCCGGACGAGGACTTTAGCACCGAAACACTCATGAAGGCTACGATCGGTGCTATCTTAGGAGCTTGTATGCTTTGTTGTTTAGTGTTAGCGTTAATTGTGTTCCGCCAACGGAAGTGCAAGGTACGTATGGCTCAGGAGCGTTTACTATCTTAACATTTTCACTGCATATAATGAACGGTGTTTCTTGCTATTCTATGCTTTCTTTGCATTTTACTCCCTTTTACAATACAGACCATTGCCACCGGGATGTGGACCATTTTAGAAACAATTTTATTCGGCATTTTACTTCTATACTTAGCGGTAAGTGATCGTAGATATCTTTAAACTTTTTTCACTCATTGCAAAATAAAAACATAATTATCGGCTTTAGTTAAATGGGAAACAATTCATTAACTTTAAAGGTTTTAGTGAATAATTAAAATTTGAAACAGAAAACGGAAAGCTATCAATTAACAAGCCATCAAAACCAAACTGGATTGTTTTTCTGCAACAAGATTAATTAGCAAATTAACCATTTAACCGGAAACTAAACGACATGCACCGTCTGCTCTCGTACTGGAAAATGGCAAAAAGGCACGGCAAACCGTTCTTAATAATTCACCCGTCGTGCCAACACGAGCAGCACCCAATTGCGCGAGGGAAAAATGTATGAAAATGAAACTGTCATCAATATTATTCACCCGTGACCCATTGCTGCACCCCGCCGTTACACGTCGAAGAGAATTAATTTAAAAATCTCATCCCCATTTTCTCGAGCACCCCTTGCCCTTTCCTGGTGCGGCAAACTGTTTCGCGAATGATTTGACAAGACTGGAAACCATTAAGTAGGCCACGATGAAGTGAACCATCATGAAAAATTCAGCGGCTATCCTGCTCAGTGTGGTGACCTGGTTGGTGAAGGGATTTTTTTTTTTTAAGTAAAGCAAACCCTTAGCGGGCCGATAGCGTCACGCACCATTGGTTGGGTTTATAAATAGAGAACGACCGAAATTTTTACGGTAGACTCGGTAAAACTTTCAACCGACTAAACAAAACAAAATAACGTGACATTGAACCGGATTTTACTCTTTTTCTAGCTCTTTTAGTATTCTTGCTGAATACGGAAAGAAAATTTGCTCCAAAAACAAACCATCAACCGGAAAAAAGAAACAATCCACAAGCGACCCGCATCACACTCATTTTTATCGTGATCACGTGACCACGTAACACACAACCGCCCAAACCCCCGGTTATTGTTCGACAACAATTTTAATCAAAAGTTTCCAGTCATCATTAAAGTTGCAAAATATGCTCCACCGGCTCCAACAGCAACTCCAACGGTGCGGTTCCATCAGGAAGATTTCTCTTGATTCCATCCCGTCCCGTGCACTTGGTGTTTCGTCTCGACCATCTGCTATCCCCTCATCCTCTCCCTTCTTTGATGAACGACCATTTCGGGGTGGATGTGTTGTAGATGGATCTGTTCGACCATTCTATCATGTGATGCACGGCAACAGCAGCCGTGCGTGTTTAGTGTCGGAAAACTAGTTTACCCTCAAGCATCACCTGCCATGCCAACAACTGGGACACAACAATAATTATTAACAGTCAGCGCGACACTTTCCGGCACTTGGAGCATTATGGTTGAATTACTAATGAGGATGTTTATAAAACAGGACGTTTTTGTTCTCTGTGATGCTGTTGCTACAAATTGTCGTGTTCGTAATGCATATGCATACCGCACGAGAGGGTGTGGCGACAAAAAATACTCGAAAAATTAATTAGCATTGCAAAGGGAAAAACTTTTGAATGAAATTGTCACCTTGTTAGATAGTTCTATGTCTGAAGTGACTTAAAGGATGTTTTGATGTCAAAACAGTGGATATATTATATTCACATGGAATTTTAAAGCCTTAAAGCTTACCTTTAATTTATGTTATTTATAAACGAACCAATTTTTAAATTTCCGACAACATCCCCGTCATGGGTTCAAGACCAATATGGACCGTGCTCCCATGAGTTGGACGGAATATCCTGCTAGGGGTAATCAATCACTGATAACTGATCTTTGGTTACTGATATTCAAGCCTATTAGTGCTAAAAACAGGCCTTAGCCAATAACGAGTGTTGTGCCAAAGAAGAAAAATGTTTAAATAAACTGATATTGACCAATTTAAGATTTAATACTTAATACTGGCTCCCTTTTTTCGGCCATTTCAAATACTCATGACAAACATAAGTGAAACAACTATTGCGTCAATAACCTTAGACATCTTATTAATAAAGCTCCCTAATGGCAGTGTGATCGCGCTACTGGTACTACCAAGGACGAAAAATCCTGCAAAACCGATGCCTTGGACATGCACCTCCTCAGGTTGTCACAAGCAGATACTATTCAAATTTATTTTACATCACTCTAGTGCATCTGTGCGGTAGCGTAATGTTTCGTCTAATTGATCACAACAAGCGTCACAACAACCAATCAATTATATTATACGTACCAACTTCAAAGCACTTGCAAAGCAGATGAAGTTGCAATGCATGTGCACATACATCATCAAACGTACACCCACCTAACCAATGAAAATGAGCTTCACATTCAGCTGCCAGACAGTGCAACAAACCAAACATTTTCTACGCATCGCCGCACTATTGATCAGCGTGCACCGTAAATAAGCACTCCTAATAGAATGGTACAGTTTGTTGAACACTACGCACTAATATTGACCATTTCAGTTGATGGTAAACAGTAACAGCGGGTTCCCATACCTTCTCCTTGTTTTATTTCACCGTGCACTCTACGACAATTATATCACAGTATCTGGGGGCAAATACACACACAAGACATGCAAGATGGTAAAGAGTAATGAGGGAACAGGTGCAATGGAAATTAATTTATGACATGATGACGATTAACATATCGATTCGATAAACGACGCGCTAATCAGCGAGCTGGAAAACGATGACGATTGACAAGCTCATTGATTAAGGATTCACAGATACTGGAATCAACTCAAACGGCACCTCCTCGGCTTGACACGTGTCATGTCTTTGTATGATAAATCAATATAGTATCGCATAGCAAGGCGGTTTTGTTACCATTCTAGGTTGCCATCTTTTTGTTTTAGGAGCCTGTCCAAAAAGGGTGTCGTACAGTAATCCTAAAGGTCTCTTCGAGAACTTAACTCCCGAAATAAGGAATAAGGAAAAGTGTCCCAAAGAATGAAAGTTCGGCGGTACAGTCTTCAACTCGTACGTCTCTCGGTATCAAGGACTGACAATCCGGCTGTGTGTTACTCAAAAAGTCTCAAAAGCCTTTATAGACCGGCATGACCGCGTAGGTCGTTACCCCAATAACGGTTAATTTCTCAGTTTTCTATTAATATACTTAATTTCTACCATACTCGTTACAAGTAATTACGTTCAGAAATGAGTATTTATCATTTATTACAGCAGAAATGTTGGAATAACAAAATTATGAGATGTAGAAACATTATAAAACAGCTTCTCTGACAAGATAGATTTGGAATAGCTGGTGCTCTAATAGAAAAGGTCCCCCAATAAAAATGCAGTGGAACGCCACACAACGAGTTTAAGCCGTTCCAATATCTTACTCGTTAAGCGGGAGACTCTTTTCCATAAACTTTGTATGAAAATTTAATCATAAATGTGTTGATATAAAGCTGTTAAACATATTCTGATAGACTTTTTTTAAAAATAAGCCAATATCATTACAATTAAAGCAAAGTTTAAGGTATATATTCTTAACCACGATTTTTTTAAATATATATTTCATTAGATTCATTGGAGTCAAATCTACAATGCACATAAAGTCATATGAAACACCGTATGATACAAAGTGGTAGTAGTTGGCAGATAATGCGTTGATAATCAGAAACATATCATATTATTTTTTTGATGATATTAAAAAATGTATCAGAAACACTAATTGTATTGCTCGTTATGCGAGATGTTACTCGTTAAAAGAGGTAACAATTTAGATTTGAATTTAGAGATTAGATGAGGGGTTTCACTGTTATAATAGAATAACAATAATACACCAATAACAATAACAGCACAATATATTAAGGAAATAAATATTTAACGTAACTTGTGAAGTATCTCACAACCTTCTATTACACCGATACAATTTTGGTTTGTTTGGAATGGGTTTGTTCGTCTCTTTTGCGTTTGACTCACATAATTGGCCTGTATGTTGATTGAATAATACCAAGAATATAATGTATGCATACAACAGTAACTTACTATGGTTAGTGCTACCTGAGACAGAGAATAAATGTTAAAATTTTAAACATCATTTAAACAATCTTTTAACAACAAAACTAACGTTAAATAACAAATTCCACTTGAACTGACAGTACGGATGTTATGTACACATATAATATATCAAATTTTCTCATTGATTTATCATACATTCTGCTTTCGTATTATGAGACCATTTACGAACAAAAGTTCCCCATAAATCGGCTATCGAAATACATCCATCTCGACATGAAATCCATCCGCAAATTGAGGCTTTTCCTTCCCGACGCTCATTCAAGGCCACACAGCCACACCACAGCAGCAGAGTGCCCATTCAATTCGAACAAAGTGCCATGACTAGCCGTTTCCGTGCATCAGTTACAATAATCAAGCAGAAAAGATCTGACCCTGTGATGAATTCCATAGCGGCTGTGTATCAGTAGCTGAGTAGCGCTTCAATCAACATTTTTAAGGAGTCTCACTTTCTATACCGATAGAAATGCGGTCAAATGTGGCACACACAAAAAATGAATATCCTGTAAGCCGCAATGTAGAGAAGAGAATACCCGAAATGGGAAACCAAGGAGTGCTAGGTGTGTGTTTGTGTGTGTGAGTGAAGGGTGGATAAACATTTGGAATCAAAAATAGTATAAGAAATAGCACCGAAAACATAATTTCAGCGGTATGTCAATAAACTTTAGTCGGCTGATGCCCGCCGAAGATTTACTTTTATCTACCTAAAAACGGCACACGTACAAAAGAGAAAATGTTGACTTTGCACACTGCTTCGCGCAACCCCTCTGCAGCCATCACGTAAAATCGAAGCTGCTTTTGTGAGCTTTACGAGAGAATGGAGTGGAAACTACGCAAGCGATATTTTTTATGCCATTCGAACGAACAATAACCTTTTTGGCTAGATCATTTTATAATTTTGTTCTCCCTTTTATGCTGAAATATTGCTAATACGTCTAAAAATGTTATTCTTCTACTTAGTATTGCAACCGTCGTTAAGGAACTGACATGCACAGCCTCACAAAACGCTCCGTTTGTGCTAGAAAGCTCAGTATATACAAGAATCCAGGATTGGGCATGTTGGTATGATTGTAAACCTACCGAACTAGGTTATAATTATGTGTAAAATCAATACTGATAGTGGCACTGTCACTCAACCAAACATTTAAAACCACATTAATTGCAGTTTTGATTACTTCACCGCAATAATCTTGCTCAATACCACAGAAACGCATCTGATTGCTCCTCAGGGAATCGTTTGTCCCCCCGGGTTCGCAAATACCTCATATCGCATTGTGGGCTGCCGTTGTCGCACCGACAAGCAGATTCAATTTGCGATTGATTTTACCACACCAAAGCAATGCCAATCCTCGTTGCAGTCATGCATCACCTAGCATTACAGGAGCCGTGAATAGCGTGTGAAACGGACGAATAAACACAACGGAACGAAAAGCGATAATGATGTCATTCTGCCAGTGATGAACGCAGGATGAACGACTGTACAACACCATCAACTAGCAAGATTTTTTCCGACAGAACAAACAATTCAAGAAATTCACCCATTATCTCCCACTATGGGGGTTATATTTCCGCTCCCATCTTCCTACCTTTAGACTAACAACTTTGCATTTTATTGCTTCCCAGTCGCAAAGATTTATTTCACAATACGCAGTCGCACGTTTGGTTTCTGGGTAGTGGCATTTTTGCCAGCTGGTTTAAGTTGACAAAGCTTTTATATTTCCGTTTTACTATCGCTGCTACCAGCATGCTGTCTCCTACGGTCATCTGTCGATATTTGAGTTCGTTGTTACAGAGACACACGTTAAGTTGATTGCTCAGAGTTGATTGCTTCACGCTGAACATGAGGAATTTCACAAGGAACACAAATTAGATCTACACACGCAAAGGCTTGTTAAAAAAATGTTTCAAAAACTACAAATGGTATTTGTTTTTATTCATAAGCTTCATCCTAAGATTAATTTGTACGCTCTCGAGCACGCACTGCGCCCCAGAAACTTTATGCTTAGAATTGAACGAGCGCGAACTTACAGAGGACCTCATGATCCATTTGTTTCAATGCATTGAATAAGTTCTACTGATTGTTTGACTTGATTGCTACTGTTTCCACGTTTGAATATTCATTAATCTGTTCTAAGATATAGCTAATAAGGTTACTTTTTTATTTTAAGGAATTGCACGCGCTACTCAATTGTCTTCATCAATCAATAAATATAAAAATCTCGTGTCACGGTGTTTATTGCCAGTACAAAGATTAATATTGTTGTTGTTGTTGTATACAGCACTTTGACGCACTAGCAGTTTACACTAGATGTAAAGTGCCTATCAGTTTACGATGTTGTCTCAAATATTCCATGTAACAAACATGGTAGGATTGCTGGGACAGCTAATCTTCTATAAATACAGGGGTTTGAATGATATTATTGATATATTATTAGGTAGACCAGGAATATCCTTATAACGATTGGTAGGACGTTCTTTTCATGAACGTCCTGGTATTACGGTTCACGTTCATATTTGTATGGCGGGAACGAACGACCTAGCGTACTAGGACGTTCTGTATTTCGACGGATAGGTCGTTATTTTGACCAACTCAGTACATTATGATTTATAAAGAATCGATGAACGTTGATTAGATGAACGTAGGTCATTCGTTCTTTAGGATTAATTGAATGAATCGTACAGTTCTGGTACTTGAGGCACAACTCTAGTTGACATATTCGGCGATACTATTGAGCTGCCAATTGTTTCGCCTAATTTATGTAATAAAACGAATACATACTTGGAAATTGGTGTAGTTAAAAAACAAGATATTACAGATTTCGATTCTTCAAAATTCGGTTATAAACAATGTATTGACAAATACTTAACTTTGATTCAGGATTTTTTTTCAGATCTGTATTGCAGGGAAATATAAATTCACGGAAATATGTGGGTGAAATAAAGTACGCTAACATTTGAAATTCCGCCGATTTCGAGGTACAGTCGTCAACGACTTTGAAAAATATTAGTTAGTTTTTGGCAAACATTTTGGAGAAATATATTGTTTACAATATCAAAAAATAACAGATAATCAAATTAATATAAATTATCGCTATGGTCAATTAGTATTGAAAAAACTTTTATGGTAGGTCATCAAGCGAACAAATAGAACAACAAATACAAATACAAATCATATGAAAATATGTATACCTGGGAAGGAGCAAAATCGCAAATCACAGACATGTGTGTTCTTAAAACAGTAGCAGTAGCAATGATTGGCCAATCCAATTCATATTACCATAAACATAATACCCTTAACGATCTATAATTCATATTTAAATCCTCAGAGTTCATAGTTAAATCATTGACTAGCAATCGAGGGGTCACAACAAGAGTCGCGATTTAAGAGCCACCGCAGTTGATGCATCATGTTGTACTATAACGACCTCTTGATGGTTCGGTTCGCAGGAGATGATTACTGAGCAATGATTTTTCTCCCAGCATGAGCACACATGCTTTTCAAAGAATCGTAATCCAGTTGCTTCCTCCCACGTTCCATTTATACGGAATTCCAAGAAGCTTAACAAAAATTAACTTTTAGACGTTATTTGCAGGAACATTATACAATCCGTTGTGAAAATGTGCCACATTTGAAAAATTTCGAACATTTTATTTTTTTCCATTTTGTTACATACATAGACGCTAAAATAAGTTTTGAAGAAAAATACAAGCACTGCCTGGTAAAAGCATAGGTTGATATGATCTGAATTCAAAAAGGATGACCATTCTTTCTGAATAATTATAACTTTTTCAAATCAAAAGAAAATACGTTCAATAACGTGAACTCAGACTCTTCAGAATAAAGATGTACACAACCGAGGACATGGATAGGATCACAGTGAGATTTTTCTATCATTTTCATTTTTATTAAATTCGGTTTGTAAATTTTCTCGATAACTTTGAAACTACTGCAAAGAAAATCTCAAATAATTAACTGATCCGTTTTGCTACCAGGAACTGTGCACGTAATGGCTTATGGACAAGGGAAAAAAATGTTCAAAAGAACCCCTAACTTCATATGAAACTGTCATAATAACAGTATATAAAAAAAAACAATACACCTTATTTTAGAAGCTCTAATACTTTTGGCACACTTTAAGGACTCTTTCGCACGGCAAGTGGCGATTATGGCGCGCTGGTGATATAATTGTCAATTGAGTGGATTTTCTGTGACAGAAAGTGGATTCTATGGCACCCTTATCGGACAGGCCCAACAGGAGTTTATATCATCCATTGGAATACCATCATATAACTGGAATTCATTATCCCGGCCTTAACAGCGGTCGCCTCCATCTTGCCTATCCCTCGATCCTTGTGGACTGCCTAAAAAGACTTTACCGACTTTACTGAGCCTGACGTGCTTGATGCGCTGCACGACATTGAGATCTCCACATAGCTCATATAGTTTGTCGTTGTTTTTTTTTTCTTTTACATATACGGGGCCAAAAATCATCTTCGTCACGAACGCGACGAAGAGACTTTCGTCATAAAAAAAAAAAAAATTATTAGAAAATAAAAGAATGGTTTAATTGGTTTAATCGTAGCTACATTTCGAGTTGATATTCTTTAGTATATTTGATTGTAATTATTAATTATAATTCTTGAGAATATGGGCATCTAAAAATGAGAATAATAAATCTTTAGAAGATATGTTTACATACGACATTTTCGAAAGAGATGAAATTAAATATCTACAAAATATCTTGTTATATGTACTAGTTATATATCTTTTTAAGTACAGAAACACAACAACTTTATGATACAATCCTAACATGCTCTATTAAGATCAAATGATTTGCGTACCAATTGATTGTTGATTGCTGGCAATAAAGAACTTTCAACTACATACAACATACCATTGTATGTTTTTACCTAAGTTATTAAAAACTATTAGATACATTCAGTAAAACCTTATATTAATGCATTACGTTACTTACGTTTTAGAATATTTCATATACATATCCAATATACATTTATGAGTAACACAGTGTTCGAAATAAAACATGTCTCTATTATAAGTATTGTTAAAAAGCATACCGTATAAAGACTTCATTAATTAGCCTTAATACGTGCATTTTTTTAATTTTATTTTGGAATAATTTTATTTTCTATCAAACTGATTCTTAATAGCCATGTTATTACAAGTTTCAATTCATTACTTGAAATAATTTTTCTTTTCGCTTCTGCAGGTTGCGCTACACTTCCTGCAGGCATCGACTGTGCGTTGCCTGCTGGAGCCGTGGTGTCGCGAGCTGGGCTTCATCATCTGCTACGGTGCTATCGTGCTCAAGCTGTACCGTCACCTGGTGGAGTTCCGCACCAGAAAAGCTCATCGATGGGTTGTGAGAGATCTCGATCTACTGCGCTACCTGTGCGCCATGATCGTCGCGGTGCTGTGCTATCTGGCCGCCTTTACCGCGACCAGTCTCGACTTTTTACAGTACAGCGAGCTGGTGTGGCAGATGGACCAACCGCAGTCGATGGACGCCGAGCAGGTCGCGTCCAATATGTGTCGCCCACTTCGCTGGGACTACGTAACCGAGGCCGGCGAGCTGCTAATACTCGGCTTCGGTCTACAGCTAGCCATCGCCAGCCGCAACGCAAACACACAATTTCGGGTAAGTTTATACACGCTTAACTGTGTTCATTTGCGATAAAATCATATTTTCCTGTTGTTCTTTTCATTCTCCATGAACAGGAGCGACAGTTTTTAGTAGCCTCCATACTGATCGAGTTTCTCGTCTCGTCCACGTTCTACATACTGCGCTTCTGGTATTTGGAGGAGTTTAATCCGTCTACACTGTTCTTAGCGCTGTTTGTGCGCTCGCAGCTGACCAACACCGTGACGTTGGGTTTGATTTTTCTGCCCAAACTCTGGTACCAGCATAAACAGGTAAATGTCGGAGGGTGAACTCCCTTTTCCTGGCCCCCATTTCCATCCTTCTCCTTCCTAGCCCAGCCCGGTCCATTCCGAAACCCCTTCCATCCCTGTTCACAGAGGAAAAGTTACAAATTCCACCATCGATCGAGACGCTTTGTGTAAATTTTCCCCTACAACTGCAATTGGACAAATGTTTTGTAAAGTTATCACCCCCGTCTGTATTGGAACACACAGTCAAATTAGTAGCTTCAGGAAACATCCTACAATCGGATCCGTATGCTCAAAAAGCGAATACTTCTCCTCCCAATATCGGCCAAACCCCTTTGTTTTTATCCCACAAGACCAAACACACCAACATGTCCTGCGACTACCCGCTTTTCATCCAACCCATCCAACCCATCTGCCCCTTCTTAATGCTGCCCTCGCCTATGCCTATGCGCCACACAAACACCGCCTAATGAAAAAGCCAAGGGAACCAATCTGCGCTAGCACGCTGCGTGTACTTTCCGTTAACAAATAACTATGTTGTTCAATATATTCGTCCCACCTTTTTGCCGTGACTGTTTTTGTGAGTGTCATCCATAACCGTGCACTCAGTATCTGTGCGGATTGTGTCTGCGTCTGTGTAGCATTGTGTCTGTAAATATGTTTCACTCCCGCCAAGACATTGACATCAATATTTTGTCACCTTTTTTAACATTCATTCACACATTTTGTTTTTACATTTGTTCTGACATGTGCGTGCTATTTTAGTTTTGTTCTTTTAATTCTCTAAAGCATTGAAATTGATCAACAAAAATTTCTTTATTATTTTCACTCGTTTTGCACACCGAACCATAAACAAGCTCATTCATCTTATGAGTTTCCACAAGTCCCCCAGCCCAACGACGCAAGGCAGCTTGGCTGAGCAGCTTTCGTTTGCCAATTATTTACTCCACGATCTGCACACTGGCTAGCTAATTATTTTAACATTAGCCAAGCGAAACCGTCGGCTAATAAATAGAGGTGCTTCTTCACTACGCCCAAAAAAAGGGAAAACGTTATGTCATCGAAATTTACTTTCATTCTCCTCAAAAAAAAAAGAAAAGCAAAAGGAATAATAATAATCACCACCCTGTACCCCCGAAGGGTATAATGTTTTCCAGCTTAAGTAAAGATAAGATGCCGGTGTTAATTCTTCCGTACCTTTTCCGCGTAGCATCTCCACCGACTCCGTTCTGGTCGTCGAGTGTTTTTGTTTTACTTTTTGCTTTCCTACTTGCGCAATGATTTAGCAATTTTTACTCCCGTTTGCTGTTTTGCTGACACATTTTTTTTATCAACTACGACGCGTAAAATGCCCACCGGCCTGATTTTCTTACAAAATGTGCCATTTTCTTCATAGACAATAACCTTGCGTATTTTAAAATGAACCGATTTTGGTCGGGAAATGTGGGGTGAAGGAAGAGAATACATGGCAGAGGTTCTTCTTTTCACGAGCTTCTTCCCACCGTCAATCAGATGAGAATGGTGGTACAGGAGGTGGTAGGCATTAACCCAACACAGACTGCTTTCTTATCTCGTCATCATCATCGCATGCTTCCTTTTACCATCTGTCAACCTGTTTTTTAGAGGATGGGGCAGTGGGGAGCTCTGCGTGGCATGGGACGGACGCTATGGGCTTGAATGAAAAACAAATTGAACCACTTATTTACAAAATGTCCCCACCCGTTGTCCCTCCCCGGGCGACGCTCATGAGGCTTTTCTCACACAAGAAAGATGGCGCCAACGACGGTGGCATCACCGTCGGTCGTCGGTTGTTTACTGAAACGATGTCAAAGGCAGGATGTTGTTTTTGATTCATCGTTATCAAGATAGCGTGGCTTCGGTGGAAAATAAACTCACACCCATAAAATGAGCCGCGCTGCTCCTCAGCCAAATGAGCGCACTGAACTAGCGGTACGTCTTGGATCGAAGCTTAAAGCTGCTCCACTGTCTCATTATCCGAACAGACCGAAGTGCGTAGAATCGAAAATGTGAACAATCGTATGTGTGTCTTTTTTCCTACGCTCGACCGCTACATGTTGTTTGCCAATTACTAAACATGCTCCAGCTAGAGTACCTTCGCGTCGTTTCGAGAAGCGCTAATGTTGACATACGCCCTTCTTTTCGGAAGTGAGCACGCGAGCAGCAGCTTCCCGCATCGTCGGTGCAATTGAGCGAAATTGATTGCGTGTTTATTCGACTGAAACAATCTAAACGCGGCTGCTCCGCGGCCTTCGGTTTTTCCAACTGGATGACACGCGGAAGAGAGTTAATGCAAACACATATATACATACACACACACACACACATTGGCTCATGCTTGATTGGTTTGCTTTGGTGTGTCCCATTCCTTCAGAGGCGGCCAAATTGATGGCACCGTACAACAGATTCAAGCTAAAGGTGTTTGGTTTTAATTATGTCGCTCAAACAATTTAAAGTTCACTTCCACTTCACAGCGCATTAAACGATCCACCTTATTGTTGGTCGAAGCTTAAGCACTGTTTAAGCTAGAACGATCCTCAGACCTGAATCTCCGAGATTGGAAAGGTCCTAAGACAATTGTTGGATTTGGAGATTTATAAGTTTATCAATTTATAGAACATTTGCTCCTATGGCACATCGAAAGGACGATGAGCAGTGCCATGGGTAGTGCACCAGAGGTGGATCCATGTTTCTCAAACAAATGTGCATCCGCTTCTAACAATTCTGAAGTATTAATTTATTTAACTAGTTGAGGATGATTGATGATGAATAGATCCGTGAATGTTTGGATCTTCATATAAAGCAAACACTCGAACTTTCAATTATTATATCGTAGGAAACTTTATTGATTTAATCAATCTTTAGAGAATGTCTTTCAGTCCTAAATTATTTTCCATCTAGGCATATTATGATTGCATTAAATTATGAGAAGTTTTTTTCGATAAAGACAAAGGATAAATCTAAGTCATTGAAGGCAATAGTTCAGGTTTGATGAAATGCAAACAAATTATACAATTAAGTCCTTTCAGCTTCTTATTCTTCTTCTACTTCTGCTTGGGGTCATCTTTTCCCGCGATTCACCACAGAATTTTGTTTGTTTTTCGATGCATAATTCAAGTAACTTTGATCATTTCGGTAAAGGCTATATATACATACCAAGACCGACGCAAGATTCAATGATAAACCACGCGGGGTTTTTTCGTTAAAAACATGTATGTTTATGCAACTGAAAATGCATTTCAATGTATTTACAAAGTTTTCATACTTATTTCAATGTCACAACAGTACCAAGCATTTCAGAACAATTGGCAAGAGCGTATAACAAACATTCTTTGATCCATAAGAAACCTTTCCGGAACGATGCTTATCCATCATTATGCGTCAAGCGTTCGAAAAAGTTAGCCCAGAGTACTTATCCTCTCCTTTTCGACACTCCCCTCTTCTTCACTCAACCGTAAAAATGTATCGAATCAATGGTAGCAGCGGTAAAACGGTTTCCTGTAAAAGTTTACCCTTCCTTTACCCGATACCATTGCAACCGGAAGCGGAAGTTTTGCTAATGTCAGCCCCAAGAAACATCACGCCAATTTCTTCCAAACTGACATTACTAAATGCAAGTAAGAAAGGACAAACACGAAACAAAGTGACAGCATGCCCCATGTCTTGCAAAACTCTCTTCCAAATTACAGAACTACGTTCTGCCCATTCTCTGCATGCACTCCAAATCTGTGAGTGCTACTGTCTTACGCTTCGGTGCACACTACCATCGGAAGCACGCTCCGTTGTAGCTCGCAAACAGTGCACACGTGCACGGGCTCTTGCACTTTACTCAGGAAAGCGTACGACCCAAAATTGGATCTTTATTATCCGCTTGCTTCATCGCCTGCGACCCATCGCCCTAGGGGACGATAATCCAGGATAAATGTGTAATTTAACACTTTACACCCATTCCTCTCCCGAGCCGCAGGATGCGCCAGTCGCCAGTTTCAAGTTTACAGCTTCCCCAGTGAAAACGAAGCTTGGACGGACTTTCAAATTACGTCAGAAACTGCCAAACCAGCGTTCGTTTCTAGGGGCCGACAACTTCCAACAAACACACTTATCCCGTGAACCACGCGGCCGTCCGACGGAAATTCGGTACACGGTGTGATTTTCCGCAGTTCGAGCAAGCATCGTGCGGAATATATATATGTGTGTGTGTGTGTGTGTGTTAGCGGAAGTTGAAGTTGGAAGGAACCCCTTGCTCGAGTATCTCCGGACTTTATTAAATTACATAAATCATGAGAGGAAAATTCAATCGAAGGGACATTTCTCATGGTTGCGCTTTTCGCGCAAAATGGATGACGCGTGGTGACGTTTCCCCTTGCGTATGTGCAGAGGCAGCAAAGGCAGACGCAGAACTCACCGGTAACCACCGGCTACACGTACACGGATTCCATGAAAGATTTGATGCTCACGAACAAGCCAAAAAAAAGCTACAACCGGCACCGTCACACAAAATCTTCCACCGAGCCCAATGGTCGGGAAGGGGATACAGAGAGAGAAAAGATGTTACTCCTGCGAATCCTAATCAAATTTTCATGACAATAAACTTTGTACTGTTGCGTTGGTTCTTTAAACGAGAGCCACCGAAAAGTTAGTCACGTAACAATCTTGAACGCGCTCCAGAAAGCTTGTTGCACGTAAACGTGGCGAAAAGTTAAAATGAAAAGGCACACTGTAAAACATGAAAGATACGCAGACGACACAGCTTTTCCACCGCCTTCTATTTGGTGCGTAGCAGCGCAGGCGTGTATATGTGTGCCTGCGTGTGTCTGTGTCTGTGTTTGTGTGTGTGTGTGTGTCTGTGTGTATGTATATATGTATGTGTGGTTCGAACTTTGTCTCCGCAGGTGTTGTTACTTGACTACTTGGATATTGAAGCATATTGAGGTGCCTCATCTCATTAAATATCGCTACTATCTCCCTAGTTTCCTTAGCTCGTCACGTCCGTTGCACTCTTTAAGCGGGAGGCAAATGAAAGAGTTTTCATTCTCGCTGCTCTCAAACACCTTAAATAAAGTGTACTGACAAGGTGCGACGTGCTTCGGTGAGAATGTTTTTGGCATAATCCACTAGAAGACAGAACATGGGAAGTAGTGAATGATAGTATGGTGAGTTAGAGTGAGAGCTAAGAAAACGAGTGATAAAAATGGTTTAGGGTTGAGATGGTATTCGGCTAAAAATATTGTAAAATCAAGGATTTTTTGCTATTTTGTAAAAATTTAGAACTGATGTTCTAACATTAGGTCATATAATACGCACTTTAAGTACCAAGGGGCGGTCCCATGGTAAAATCGTCAACTCGAACGATTCAATAACATGCCCATCATGGGTTCAAGCCTAGAATGGACCGTTCCCCCATAGCAAGGATTGACTATCTGGCTGCGTGGTACTTAATACAGTCTCGAAAGCCTGTATAGGCCGGTATATCCGCGTAGGACGTTACGCGAAATAGAAGTACCAATGCGTAGGATATTGACTAACTTTTTTCTTCTATTTCTCATAACAACCTACACGGTCATACCGACCCATTCAGACTACTCAGGGACAGTCCATACGGGGATTGAATGCCCATGAAGTGCATGCTATTATGAATCATGCCCATGAAGTCGTGCTGTTTGACAACTGTACCACGATATCACTCCTTTGACGATATTGACTAAAATGAATGATTAATTCTAATTTTTCAACTTTAGCTTCATATTGGTCATTATTGGAAAGCCACGTGGACATTTTGTCCAAGAGAAGCTGTCAGACTTTCAGTGAGCCTCATAAATGTCATACTCTTTCTTACATGTATACATGGTTTTCCGAGATTTGTCAAGTAATCGGACTGATGAGCATAGCTAAAGAGAGTTCTCAACGATGTTGAAGATTTTTTTCGATAAATAGTCTAAGAAACTGTCCAGTAAGTTTCAAAGACAAAAGATAGATAAAAATATGAGCTGTGTAACCTTTGCCGATCTAATTTATAGCGCAACGTAAACAAACCATAGCATAATATTATTTCCATTGATAAGGAAAAAAACATTATTTGACACACCCAAATTACTAAGCTACTAAGTCACAAATTTATTACATCGTTTTATAATGAGAGCAGCGTTCTTAAGAATTCTCCAACCCACTCATCTAATAGTCATACAGCCTCACTCCTACCACTCACGCACAGTTTATTTACTATTTGTGCGCTTACAATTCCTGTCCTCATCGTCTACCTTCCCCTGCTATGGCTACGGGAAAGTTAACACGCCTTCAAAATGAAGGTAGCTCTACAACCTGTCTTGCAGACATTGCTTGTGGACAGCGCGCCCCGGTGTAGAAGCGAGCATCCTGTGTAGCGACTGTTTTAACTTTCACTGTTTACTATCCTTACAATCTTGTGCAAAGTTTAGGCACCAGTAGGCAAATGTTTTCCTTTCAGCTAATCCTTTCCTACCATTTACGCCGTTTCTGTACGGGATATCTTATTCTGTGCCCTAGGAAACGCGGTTTCATAGTTTGCATAATCGTACAAGATCATTATCTTTCCCTCGAAGAGAGAGTGTGTGTGTGAGAGAGGGAGAGAGAGAGAGAGAAAGAGAGAGACAGGTAGACGGTACAACAATCGCTTCCCTTAGAAACGGTATGTGCAGTTGTCATGCATCACAACTGATATGCTTTTCTTATTCAATACTACACAAGAGCGGCTTAACCGTACGACCATGCAAATACAGCACAATTCATACATATAAACCGTTTATAATTCATGCGTAAAGATATTTTGTTCGCCAACTACTTGAGATGAGCTTAGGTATGATTCAAATATCTATACGATGAGCTTTATCGCGCATTCGATGTCAAAGCTTTACTTCCCGTAGCGTACCGAGAACTAATAGGTAATCGACTCCTATACAGGATGGCATCCTAAAAGTGATGCACTTTCTTTATGTCATAAAATTTAAATCAGATTTTATTTATCTGAGGAATCGATGTCAATAACATGCCAAGGTAGTCTAATTACATACATTGTAGTTAGTTGATATCGGTTACGTGATATTGGCCCGTAAAAACTTTTCAAAGTCATTGTAAGCCTCGCGCACATCTTCATTCGGCATTTGATCCCAAATCTGCACCAAACGATTCTTGAATTTGTCGTAGCTCCAATGCTTAATGTTTTCGAAATTTCCAGACTTGTATCCCCAAATTCTGAATGTCAATGATGATTTTAAAGCGTTAAAATAATCTGATTAATAATCAGATTAAGAGTATAAACATATTGTAAATACTTTAATTTTTTATCTCATTCTTAATACCATTTGTTGACATAGTCCTTCTCACGGCCCTTAAGCTTAATATGTCTGACAGTCAATCTTTCAATTTGAAACTTATGCGGATGTACTTGTATTCAAAGCATAAAAAACGTTTAAAGAATCATTATATAAAAAAATATATTGAAAACTTCGGGAACCCATTTGTTAAAAAAAATGTTGGTAGAAATAGGAATTTCCGAAGTTGCTATATTTCGGTGATATTTACTCAAAAATACCCTTTGAAACTTACAAACTTATATATTTTGAGTAATAAGTAGATCAAAACTACGCAATGAGAAGAACGCGATATTCTTCACTATATACTCACAACTATTTGTGAAAAATTAATGCTTTGTATCTTAAAACTGATCTGTAGAGTTCACGAATTTCTTCAATTTGATTTTCTAAGAACAGTGTATGAAAAATTTAGCACTATCATTAAAAAATGATACCATACCATATTATAAATGCAAAGCACCTAAAACATTGCGCTTGAACGATTCATCTGTCCAACTATAGGAGTTGCTTCAGGCTTTATACATTTAAAATAAAAGGTGAAAGCAATATGCGTAAAACTACCCGTAATGAGAACTAGAGTGGAACTGTTAAACATTATACAGCCATTAGGAAAATCTTCCAAACTCATCCTATTACCACACATTCATCTTAGTTGAACTGTATCAATTGTTAAACCAGTCGTCTGTCACACATACTCCGAGACACACACACATACACACATTATCTCTACCGACCTGTATTTCTCTATTGAATGTATCTATAGTGTCCTACTCGCTCTAACACTATCTGAATCTGTATCTGTACTAATCTTTCAACATTGGAGCCAATGTTCGCTCAAAGATCGCTCAAAATTTCTTCAATCGTAGAGCAATGAATACAAACTTCATTTCATTTGTCAGACAAATCTCTGTATGTTTGTTGTTTGATGTTCTTTCGATGTGTGTATGTGTTTTCCTTCTATTTCCTTGTTAATTCCTCGTGAACAGCTGCCGCGCGACAACCAAATGCATTCAAGCATTCGCACTACCATTAAGAGCCGCATTAAGCAGTAACACAGTTTTGAACTTCCTTGAAAAAGATACGCGCCAAAACTCTCAATTCACGTTTGTTTGTCGATTCATCCATCGTCTCTGTATTGCTACTATCTGTGCCGTATCATCTGTTTCCAGTTTGTATAGTAACAAACGCTATGCATTCACTGTGTTTCCTATCATTTTCCCTTCGAATAGGATCCTTCTTCCTTCCCTTTTTCTCTCTTTCTCTCTTTCTCTCGGTCTCCTTTCTTACTCTCCCATACTCTTTACCTATCCTGTTGGGATCTATTGATGTTGTTCGTTGTATCATTCTGTTTGAATCCAAGTAGCTTTGGTTCGATTGTGTTCTGTTCTGTATCCCCGCTCTCGGGGTCATTATTAAGCGTACGCCGCGAGAGGTTGGAATCTCTCTTCCTCCCGTTGTGTACGTCTATGTCCGTTTGTGTGCGTGTTTTTTGTTTGTTTTGTTGTTCTTTTTGGATGTTCCGTGTGTGTGTTGTTGTTGTTGTTGCATCGTCATAGCTTGCAGGTTCGTTCCCTTGCCCATGACGTATCATTCCGCTTACCTGTGGATGCTTTCAAGGGTGCACATGAGAGTACACACCATGGCGGGGCGCTCGGCACATACGCTGGCATCTGCATGGGTGACCCGGAGGTCGGCGACGTCACAATATCGGAGATGAGTCCCGAGGACATCAGAGCCGAGCTGAAAAGGTAAGTTTGTGTGGATGTGTGTGTGCGTGCGAATCGCGGTTCCGCGCTTCAAACTCTTCTGTCCATCTTCTCTAATGGTTTCCTTTATTTTCTGCTTCTTCTCTTTCCTATCTTTCTGGCCGGTTCCACAAACAACAACAAAACAACAACAGACTGTACACACAACTAGAATATTTAAAAAATAAAACCCTTCGCCAAGACAATCCCCACATAAGCAAGCGAAGAGGAGGCAGAAAGGTGGCCCATCGAAGATTCTCACTCCAGGTAAGAGACGAAACTTCCGGTTGCAAACACACCAAAGCAAAAAAATGCAATCAAAGCGGGAGGGCAGGGACAATAAACTGTCCCTTATTTTTCTTATACCACCCTTGTTGGTTGGATGCTTTGTAGGAAGTAACGAATTTTGGAAACGCTTTTTATTCATTATACTGCAGACAAACACACACGGACACTGAGTGAAAAGGGTATAGATCATGTGCATTGTTTTTTTATCTCACAATCATAACACGAATGTAGTAATTATATGAACAATCTAGACGCTCAAATAAGCTTCAGTAGGAGAGCAGTTCACAATTTACCGCAAGTAATGGAGGCGCCTGGTCGTTTGTACTATTCAATGGCTTATTATCAGCATTTTGCGTTGGTCTTGTTTCGTCTGCTAACGCTCTATCGAATTTCATTTAATACTCAAAGCTTTTGAAATGTACTATGCAGGTCCAGTTTACTCCACATGCTATCATTTAACTATGTTCATCATCTTCCGTTTCAAAAAATGCCTTCAAATTAGATATCACGTTATGACATCAATTGGTCAAACCTTCCCCCCCTTTCTCATACATGCAAAACAATGTACAACATGTATAGTAGATGTATCGTTTAAATGTATGTCTAGCTACCATCAGCTCCAGCTATTCCATTAAATCCCAAAAACCCATTTGGTGTGTGTGGCTGTTTGTTTCCACTGCATTAAACAATGATCACAGTACAAAGTAACAGTAAATTTGGGCGTTCTTTCCCCTATTGAGTGTAGCTCGTGATTGATACGAACAGTTGCAACAGTTTTCCAGACCATTTCGGACCCGATATAAATACCTTTTCCAGTTCCGATGTGTACATCCCCCAACAAAGCTTTCCAAATCCGTGTACTTCCTCAATGCTTTGTATCACAACCGATACTCTCCATCTACAGAGAAAGGGATCATCTTGATGGTTTTAATCGATTTTTCCTTTTTTAAGTACGTTTCTCTCTTTCTCAATTCTTTTGTTCGTTCTACCATCAATCGGGCAGTAGTTTTCATGAAAACAGTTTGATTATTATTGCTTTTTGAATTTGCAGTTTACCTTTACCATAATGTTGAACCTTTTTCTGCAGTAATGAGTTGGTTTTGTTCTTGATTGTGAATTTATCTACTGATCGTACGTCCTTTTTGCATTGTTTGGAGCGATTGTTTTTGGGGTAGATTTTAAATCATGCGTGAATGAATCGAACAAAAATTGCAATTAACTGAAGTGAAAAAGTATGATATAATTTAAATGATTTAACATGAAAAGCATTTTGCGCAGCCGTTTGTTCATTCCGCATTGATATTAGGTAGAATTGCAACTGTATCTCCTTATCTATCAACTAACCAAACTAATTCACATTTAACTGGTTGTTTTGTATCTCTTTTCTCTCTCTCTCTCTCTCTTTCTCTCTCTTTCTCTCTCTTTTCTCTTCTTAAACGTTCCCGTCGTATTGTATTGAAATGTTGTTGGAAAATGTGTACCCCTAACTATGTTTTATCCCTAACCTAACATAACATAAAAAAAACAACAATGCAACTCATGTTCACCGATTGACCTATACTATCTTACCACTCAACTTCACTAAACATTATATACTAAAACTTACATCCCCTTCATGAAACTCATTCTTGGTCCACCATACAAACCATGCGTTTCTGTAACACTCTTCTATCTGTATCTACTTCCTCGACGTACTGACGTACAACACCACGCATTCCAAAACTGATCGTGCATCCCTAACTCTACTACAAATGCTAAACATTGATGGTATTCCTAATCTCTTCACAACAAAACAAAAATCATCGCGAAAAATGCATACCATTGTCCCACCTCGATTGGCACCGACGTTTGGACTAAACAAACCCGGCACGGAACAAATTTTCAATGAATGATAAAACAATTATTAAATCAACCCTTCCTACTCCAACTTCAGAAAAAAGGAAGCCGAGAAAAGGTAATTTTTGAATTCACTTAATTACAACCACAAAATAGCGGTATAATTTGAGGGAGTCCCAGTCATCCAACAGTTTGTCCTTTTTTTTAGTAAAAACGTTCATTTGTGTATAAAGTGTTCTACAAACAGTTGGAATGTCTGGATTGAATTAATCCTAGATTCTTGTGCATTTTATATGATCAACTATTACAAATATTAAAAAAAACCTTCTATGTTTGGGTTTTGCGTATGATGCACACCAACCACAAGCCCATACAAAAGGCGGCCCGTTTGCGCTATGGGCTATGGGTGGAATGATTATTCTACGCACTGGAAGACGAAATCTAATCTTGCTTTGCATATAGATTAGAAAATTCGTGTGAAAAATTCATACGCTCTTGTACCATTTCAATGCCGACGTCCGCCCGTCCGATCGGGTTATCGAAGGAGAGCACAGCCAAACACAACTAGTGGGAAAGCTTTCGGGCTTGGTCCTTTGGCAACACAGCTACGAAACTCACGGGTAGTTTCCACCAAATATTGATGTTAAATTTTGGCTACACATCGCATGTTTTGCTTCAATTTTTGATAAGTCTAGTTGGATCGGCATTAAACCGAAGCTTTCGTTTCACCGATAAATGGTATCCATCGGGGCGTTCAATCTAACGAGCGCTCTGTGCGCTGGCTTGCAAGAATCGCTTTTCCATCACCCAAACCGAGGTGAAGTAATTCAATAAAGTTGTTTTTATTTTCAACATACGGATTTGGAACAGCATGGTACAGCCGGGAAGATGGAATCACTCTTAATCTGCACAATGTTGCTGGCAAATTCAGTATAAGGGAGCCACCAGCAATCCGGCACGTACATAACCGTCGTCCCTGGTTGAAGCATGTCACCTCTTCAGGAAGACATCTCAAACAATTGGTTCTTGTTTCCCTTCTTTCACTTTAATTTTACTCCATTTACTACCACCTAACTGACTTGACTTTGACACTCGGATTTCTTGCTCCATTTTTTCCCCCTCAACGGATTGTTACGGCGTGTCGGTGTAGTCGGGATGGCGCATATTTCACATTCCACCCATTCCCAAAGACTTCTCCGATACACCGGTGGAATTAATATTGACAACCTTATCCGGTAATCGTCACCCGATCGATTCACTTTGCGCTAGTGCCCCAAGTCGGGCCCTGGTTTGCCACCTGAACAACAATGCCATGATTCTGTCTGTGGAGTCGTTTTCGAGTACCTTCCACGTACCGCGTTCAAAGCCTGTGCGCACCAACCTGTCAACGACACCATTATATGTGTGAGTGAATCCTTGAAAGCGGGCTGGTGGGAGGGAGAATCTTTTCGTTTGCTGGTGTCTAAAGCTGAAGCACTTGAAACTGGCACGATCGTGCTCACAATTGACAATTAGTAGTGCGTAGCTGTCAAACGAAACCAAGCACTCGAGCACACTACTATTCCCTCGACCCACCATACTTTCCTCCCATTAACCTTTGCAATCCTTCAGTGTGGTAGGTGCCATTTTTCATCGATGCTCGAGCACGTTCCACATAGGTGGGGGGATGGGCACAGTCCCACAAACCCGCACTTTATCACCCGGTTCCGATTGAGCGCAAGATCGATGGATGCTTCTCCACTTCGTGTTTGCGAAATAACGTTGCGCAGAAATTTATAGGCATTCCATTGTTGACCTCAATTATTTATATGCTTTTTTTGTGCTTCGTCTCTCCGTTAGTCTCTCACAAAACCCTGGGCCCCATAAAAATGGGGGAAAAGGGAACACCAAGGGAAACGAAGGGATGAACGTAGATGATAGAGGCGTGATGTTTTGTCGGGAAGACAAAAGGGCACAGGAAATTGATTGAGTAATTCATGTGCTCTTTTACGCTGTCCATTACATCTTTACGGTGGTGATAGTGAGCGAAAAGCTCTACCTCAGGACCATCCATCCATCCATCCATCCATCCAGTGAAGCTAGGGCAGCGGACTTTGCGAAAGACGCTATATTTCTTTCCATGCTCGTTACAATCAATAATTTCAATCAAATTAATTTCCTAGCTTAAAAGATGGCTCCAACTGTGCACACCCATTCACAATTGGGCAGCCCTAACTTTAAAGAGCTTTTACAGGCGATTATGAAAGTTTTCAGTGTTTCAGAGCTTTGATTGATTGCTCTTGTTTGTGGACATTTTTCCTTTTCAATTTGACGGAAAATGGATGTTGCATTTGTCGGTTTTAATTTAACTATTTTGTTATGATAAATAAGAGAAGATTTACCTTTGTAATTAATATTCTGTTTATTTATTACATGACTCGTAATTGGCAATAAAATAAATGATATCGATAGTTAGTTAGTTAGATAGCTAGTTAGTTAGTTTTACTTCCATTATTAAATGTAACTATTTATGTACAATAGTCCAATACTATAGTACGTTCAAAAGACTTGCGCGTTAATGGATACGAATCTCTATTCTTTCCTCATTGACTTATGCTATGCTTAATAGCAACCTTGGTCAGTGTAACTAAATAGATGTGTATAAAGTGCATAATTTAGAAACAATTAGATTAAGGAGAAAAATATTATTGGAAATAAAATCCCCTTATCTTATCTCTTATCTCAACACAAGATTGAGAAGGACAGAAGCATCTTTGCGATAATATTACTCTAAATTAGGTCTTTACCATGCGGCAGATCTTTGAGAAGATGGCTGAATACAGACACAACAAATATCATCTTTTCATTGACTTCAAAGTCGCATATGATAGAATAGCCAGGGTAAAACTATACGACGCTATGAGCTCTTTTGGAATCCTGGCCCAACTGATAAGGCTAGTTAGAATGATTATGACCAACGTCACTTGCTAGGTGAGGGTGAATGGAAAAGTCTCAGGACATTTTGCCACCACCAAAGGTCTGCGCCAGGGGGACGGGCTTGTCTGTCTCCTATTTAATGGGAACCATATTCTATAAGTCAACCCAGATCCTGGCATACGCTGATGATATAGACATCATTGGTCTGCGGTTCTCCTATGTAGCAGAAGCCTGGATCGAGCCAAGGGATCGAGCAGGTGGCAGAGAGCCTCGGATTGCAGATAAACGAGGCAAAGACCAAACTGATTATGTAAACAACAACGGTCCTACTAATAAATAATCCAAACCAACGTAGGCGTGACATACAGATAGGTGAGCGCACTTTTGAAGTCGTCACAGAATTCACCTATCTTGGGTCAAAGGTCAGCAACGGCAATAGCATGGTAACAAAGTTGCGCGCAAGGATGCTGTCTGCCAACCGGTCATTCTACAAGCTGAACAATCAGTTCACCTCAAAGAACCTGTCGCGACGGACGAAGTTGGGACTTATAGTACCTATATAGTACCAGTACTCACATACGCCTCTGAGACATGGACACTGTCCAAATCTGACCGTCTTAGCCGCGTTCGAAAGGAAGATGCTCAGAAGGATACTTGGCCACTTATGTGATACGAAACCTCACTGTCGTATCAAGTTCGCCAGGCTCCGGTGCGCTGGCCATGTTGTATACATGGAAACGGACGACCCAGCCCGTAAAGTCTTTTTAGGTCGTCCACAATGACAGAGGTGTGGTAGGCCCAAATTAATTTGGTACAAGATGTCGTGGAGGCGTCCGCCATTAAGGCCGGGATAACGGACTGGCAGACGAAGGCGCCGAATAAGTAAGTAAGTAAGGTTTTGAGGAAACTAAAAGTGTACGAGCAAGTAGTGGTATCGGACGCCATTCAAATGAATTCACCAAGTTATATACACATCCAAGACCACCAACATAGTTCCACGAAGGATAAACGGGTCCTTATTTCAACGAATACAACGGTAGACCCTAGACATCCTAATATATCGGGATAAAGCCACTTACAATCATCAATGAGTGAATCTCGTTGATTCCCAAACTGAGTGCAGACAGCGAACTCTTCCAAATGAAATGAATGGCGGTCGTATACGGATTGTGGTCAAAGAAAACAATGCAAATTTTACCTTTTCCATACATTTCAAGAATGCAAAAGAAATCCTGTAAGAAATGGAAATATAATTCATCGATATGGAAATAATGCGTTTTGAAATACATTTGTAACATAACTAACTATTGACTAACAGTCTATTAGGACAATTGAATTGTTTTAAATGCCTAATTGCTTCATTGCTTAGAAAAGGTTACAGATATAAAGTAAAAGCTCTTTGCAGAACTGAAACAAATGTATGCTTTAGCACGCTTAGAGCATAACACATAGCAACATCTAAACAAAAGCACACTATACTGCAAACGACATGCAATGCAATCGGTTCCATTATCTATTTGGCCATAGAAGGCAAGGATTGTCAGGGAAGAAACGCACATACACCACGCGCGCACCAACATTCAAATGGCACAACTATTACAAAACACATATTCACCACTGGCGGCGTTTATTCTTTTCTCCTGTCACTGATCCCGTTTTCCCAAATACGCCACTCCAAAACGCCATCTCCAATCTTCCACAGGCACTGAGCGCTAAACATCGCCACAATCGTCCAGCGGTGAGCGAAGTGGAAGTGACCGAAGCGGAACCGTCCCGTACGCCCGAGGACAGCGTGTGCAGCGTCGAGGGCCCAACCGACACCGGTACCGGAACCGGCGAGATTTCCGGCATTTCCAGTTCCAAATAGCTACCGTCGGCCGGTGCGGTGCAATCGCAACAGTCTGGCGGCCGATCGCGCTACAAGGAATACAATTTTTAAGCAGTAGCAGCAGCAGCAG
This sequence comes from Anopheles arabiensis, assembly GCF_016920715.1. Lineage (NCBI taxonomy): Eukaryota > Metazoa > Arthropoda > Insecta > Diptera > Culicidae > Anopheles > Anopheles arabiensis. Next base: position 44,148,241 of record NC_053518.1, on the reverse strand, counting down.
CTTTCCACAGCTATCCACAGCTATCCAACCAGTCCTCCAACATCTCTTCACCTGCGGACCATGCTGAGTCTCAACACTCTCGGTAACAATAGCAGCTCAGTGAGTCTGGGAAATGCACTGGACTTATCCAGTGTTCACGTAAACCGGAAGCAGTTGCTGTTCAGACACGTTTATGGGGCTGCCGTATTGACGGGATGCAGCCAGAACCTTTTCTCGTTTTGTCAAGCACACGATATTACACAGCGTTAGTTAGCGAACCAAGGGTTCAAATATTGGCAAAGAAAACAAGAAACGAATCTAACAAACACCGGATACAACCGATCTTAAATATCCTTATATCATCGTGAGAAACTCATTTATGTTATCATATGCAGCAGTTCGCTTTTACACATTCTCTCGCCAAGTCAATATTACTTGCTTTGAGTATAGCTCATGCAACAGTAAACAGCAATAAGCTTTGAAATAGGATCTCATTTTGTTCGTTGTTTAGTAATGATGAGTTAGCAACATACTTCAAACATTATTTCCAAGCGAATCAGAAAGAAGGGCGAGACCTACATTAGTATTGAGTTACTTGCAACTGATCATGATACCTCATTCATAACAGTTTTGTTAGGATATTTGTTAATACAATGTGTGTTTAACAGTCAGAATCCGGCACCGAATGCATACGGACAACCAAATGTGTACATAAGAAGGGAAACTCTCTGCAACGTTTACATACACAAACACAAGTCACTCTTAACTATTTTAATGAGCTTCTTTCTAGAGAGAAAGACGCACAATATAGTGTAGAAAACTGTGAAGATAGTTTAGACTGAACGAAATAGATGGCCATCTCATGCGGCAAACATTAGTTGGCAGCTGCACCACACAAAAGCCCTAGAAATAGGGTAAGGATCCCTTTTACTAGTAAGAACAGAAACAAGACCGCAAAGCGACAAAGTTTGAATTTAAGTAAAATTTAAAACGAAAGTAAATAAGTAGTGTTATGTACAAAAAAAAAACAATACATATACGCACAAAGACAAATGACATTGTATCGAACATGTCTTAGATGGAGCTGGGTACTTGAGCGAGTGTGAGTACATCTAGACTCCCCCCTGTTATCACGTAAATCACGCAACAGAGTTGACGATTTCTTGTATCATAATAGGGAACAATGTGTAAGTAACGTGTAATGATTACTATTATAAAGAACAAACATACATACAATATCCCTTATCATGAGCTTAATCAAATAGATAATCCAAACAGCAGAAAACATGAATAAACACTTCGCTGTCGAGACAGTTGGTTGGGCGGTTGGTTTGGGAGAATCAGACTCCGATCGGCAATGTGCAAGTGTGGCACGTGTTGACGTGTAAACGCAGCCAAGTATAGCAGACATTTACACTCTGATCGCACGGACCATTCACCGCTGTGGTCCACTAGGATAGCATCATGTGCAGCGAGAGCTAGGGAAATGCAGAAGACAAAAATAACATAATTATATTACATACAAAATTTAGGGCAAATTTAGGGTCGGATGTTGTAAAAAATAACTCACAACACACATAATCATTGCTTTGTTCTTTAGACAGAAAAGCGACTATAAGTGGTTCTGTTTTATGCGTTTACCCAATGTACGCTAATGTTTTCATTCTCATTTAACAATTTGAATTTCTTCGCCCAACCGTCTCTGGGGCTGGGACCTCCAGCCTAGTCGAGATTGGTGCTGGTAGGCGAAGAAATGTGTAACCAAACGCCAACTCCGAAAGATCCGCTCTCTCGATGCGCTTGTTCCCGGCTGTTGGTGGCGAACTCGTTTACCACCACCCACAGAGACAAGAGACACACAACAAGACCGCGGAACCTGCTCCATCGATCGAGCCGTCGATTAGGGACGGGAAGGTATATATATATATATATATATAGTGTTATATACGTGTAACGAGACGAGACATATACGATTAGTTCGTTTACTCAATAAACAGAATTGTATCTTACTATCGTTAAGTGGAACTGCTACTACTACTATTACTACTACTGTAACTATCATTGCATAAGAAGTATTATGAAATGTTTAACATGTATCATGTCTGGGAGGACAAACTGCATGCAAATCAGTGGGATAGAAAATGAACGAAGCCGTAGCGGGGGTGGGGGGTTAGACCGATCGGTTAGTAGATTAAAATGGCAGCGAATAGCATATATACCTAACAGGTGGTAGCAACTATTGTAACAAAATAGGCAAAGTACGCAGCAGAAGCATAAAATGTTCTGATTACGCGGACGAAGGAAGCACAAACAATGACGAAATGAAACTATCCACCTTAACGTTTACTGTACTATCTTACTCTAGTTCTTACTGCAGACAAAATAGAAGAAAATACCAAAAATTAGCTAATGACAGCAGCATTGTAATGCCCACTCCAGTCCAGTCCACATACACGTACAGAGTGTACTGATGTTTGAAGGTTGAAAGTTGATAACAATCTCTCAATGCAAAAAGGGAATGAAAGTAAAGCAAAGACTACAATGCAATGCAATGAGCTAGCGCTTTGAAATTTGATGATATTGCGATTTTGAATTGTAATGTGAAGTAAATTAATATAATTGCTTTCGACATTCTGTGCAATACAATAAAAGCAGAATTTTGTACCACGTGTGCATAAACTTTCAAATCGAACGAAAGCATATACTTTCAACTTTCATATTGATGCACCTGGCCACAAAGAATAGGCATGGAATGTGTATGCAAACACACAGGCAGAACACAGTTTAATTTCAACAGCCGTTGTTCCCACCAGAAAGCATTTCCTAGGTACGTTCCCACCTTTTTCCAAAATTCAATCATGACTCGAATCATTTCTTTGAAAAAAAAAATAGAAAATCTTCATACACGAATCAACCTTGAGCATGTGAAAATAGAGAGTAACACGAAATAAAAATTCCCAAATTTAAAGCGATTGACAGCAACGGAAAATGCACAAATGTCCAAAAACCTCGAATGTGTAGTATCCGAGCCTGAGGGTCAGGCCAGCAGGGCCAGTGGTGTATGGAAAGGGAAAGAAATGGAACAAAACTGATAATAAAACATGTACTGCAGGAACTTTAGTGCAAGTAAATCAAGACGTAAACGTAAAACAAGAATGAATAAAACAGAGAAATTCCCGAGATCATGCGAAATGATTAATGTATGAGAAAACTTACTCTTTGGTTAGTCTCCTGCTTTTGCCATTGCCGTCCACTTTTCCGCTGTCCGGAGAAGTGCTGCTTTTGTAACAATAATTCCAGTGTTACGGTTTTCGATATTTTTTTCTTTTTCGATCTTTATTCTTCAATAGTTTGTTTGTCTTTTATGTTTCACTTCTACCAGCTGACAAAGAGTAGTCGAAAATGCTAACGTTTGGTTTTTCTCTTTCAGAGTATTGCATTACGTTTCGCTATATTTTTTCGTTTAGCTAAGTTTCTTTTAACCTTCATTTTGGTATTAATCATCTCCGGCTACACCACTGGACACAGACGGGAGATGGTTTATGGGGTTAGTATATTTTTGTTTGTTTGTTTTACTTGTTATGTCATTTTTCCTAAGTAACTTTCTGCTCAACCGTCGAACAGTTCCTCATCGTAGGCACAATGAACCGATATTAGTTGGTATAACTTATTAACACACCGTCCGTCCAGTCTATAGTGATTGCAACGAAGATGTCACAGTAGTAGCTTATTATTATAAATAAATATATACAAAATACGTTCCATATAATAATTGCTCTCATCATTCGCTTTGCCCTTCACTTCCATGTACCACTTGTATGTTTTACTCTTTCTATACCCCAACTACCGATCCACTACTTCCTTCGTCAAGTGCTGCACACTGCTGGGATGTGACCTAAACATCAACTATCACGGCGGAATGGTATGTTGGAAGAAATGAAGGGATTTTAGCAAGTTTGGGAAATATATTCAATCCTGCATGCAGGACGTTCGCTCTGCCGGCCAGCTTGTTGGTGTGAACGAAAAGAACTGCAACAAAGGCGACAGAGAAAGTGACTCCTAGAACGTTGGTGCAGAAAGGATAAATAAGCTGTTTTCCTCCTTTTTGATCCATTTTAGCAGCTTATTCACAAGACTTATCACTTCGTTCTTCTCAACCGTCGGCTCAAACGTTACAAACAGCTCGTATGCCTGCGTCACCTACAATAAATATATTCAAATAGTGTCCAGTGTTAAGCAACGCATCTGTTTCGGCCATCAGATTGATGGTTTGAATCATCAATGAACCAATACGAGCGTATTAGGAGGCTAATATTTACCCAAGCAAGCAGCACTTCCTTTTCCTTCATCTGGTAGATCAACTTGACGGGGCGGCCAGAGTTGTGAATGCGATGATGTAGCCGAAAGTACATCCCTTCCAGACGCTTAAACTGTTCCCCGCTCGAGTACGGTACGGTCAGCTCCGAGCAGAGCAGCTGAGCGTTCGACTTGCTTTTGTACAGAAAGTGTCTTATCTCTGGAATGCCAATGTTCAACAGCTTGATGCCTTTGTTATTGATCGCATCGTTGATTGCTTCCAAGCAATTGCTTCTGCGTAGTTTCTGCACAAAAGGAACAGCATCGAAAGGAATTAATAACTTGTTAACAATTTTAGCAAACAAAGCGTTTTAAGAACAAACAATACCTCAGTAATCTTTCGCTTTGCCTCCGATAGGGTATAGAATACGTCCCGTTCAATCGATAACAGCAGCAAACAGGCTTGACAGTCTTCGGCCAGGTACGAAACGTGTGCGTGCAGGAATCCGCTCGAGTCAAACTTGGGAAGACATAGCGGTGTCCAGCTTTCGGCCGATTTGAAGCTTTCCGAGCACTCGATCAGGTTGAATATGAGTCTCAAATCAGCCGGATGAATGAAATACTTCTTCATGCGCACCAGTGCGATCAGCTTATTGTTGGCAATTAATACTGCAAACACCAGGTTCTTGATCTTTCCGCAGTTGCTCTGTATAGCGGACACCACCGTTTCTCGCACGGACGGCTGCAGCGGCAAGATGCGCACCGAGTGCGTCATAAAGCTGAATGGATTATTCGACACCACCTTCCGATCGCACTTGTCACTGACCAGCAAATGGTCGATCAGCCGTTCGCTACCGGCCAGCAACCGACGAAGATCGAAATTTTTTCGCCTCTCGAACGTTTTGATCATATGACTAAGCGTTAGGGTGGAAAGAATTTGATTATACACGTCACTGAAAAGAGCAAAAATGCAAAATTTAAGGGTACATGCTTTGTGTTTTCTTCTCAGTTCCCAATTCGCCTTACGTGAGCTGCAGCTGTATTTGTTGCACGCTATGGGATGTCCGCGAAACCGCCACCAGAATCAAGGGTGATTTAACTAGAAACACAAACTTTACACCGGCAGCATGGATCGATTTGATCGTATCGTTGCCACTTTGGATAAAACTAACTAGCGCCTGCATCACTCCGAACAAGGTGGCCAATTTGTCTTCATTGCCGTGCATCGAGTAGATCGGTTTGCCCGCCGTGCTCAGTATGAAGACGTGTCGCTTGCGGTTTAGAAATTCGGTATCGTGCAGATAATCACCCGAATCTAACTCAGTGCCGATCGCTACAGTTCCACCACTGCCGGGTTCCGTTGCTTCAGCAAGACTAGTAGTGGATGCATCGAATTCCCTGCTTTTGGCACTACTGAACGAACTCGATTTGCTCATCCCACCGTCAGCCGGGTTATTAGTGACCGTGTCATCCTGCACCTTCGCTGTATTGCTACGATCGGACACACTTTCCTGATCGTCCTCACGCGCCTTCTCGTCTGCATCGGTACGTTCACCAAGGCTGCCCTCCAGTTCCTGCAGGTGGGTAGGATTTTCCAGCACACTTTCCGCCGGTAGGCTATTTATTTCGTGGGAAAATTCTTCGAACGAATCCGTCGTTATCAGCGAACTTTCTTCGCACACTCCCGGCTCGCACTGATCCACCCCGTCTGGCCTGGGGTCGCTCATGTTTATCTTCGGTGTACCTATGAATATCTATTCGTATCTAGCCCGGCACGACGAAAAGGACGTAAAATTGATCGAGATCAGGTAAGAGAAACGGAAATTTTCACCTTGAATTAAAAAAAAGTCTCACTTTTCAACCACGAAATCCGTAGTATCGTCAAATTACGTCCGTGGCGGGGAAACCAAAACACGAAGAAAAACAATCTGATTATTTGATAGATTTACATTTTCTTCCGCTCCACCCCGTCCCGGTGAACATAATTTGACATTAAATCTTTGTTGGCACGTTTGACGTTTCGACTAGTTCTAAATGAGCGGATATGTTTTTGCATCGAAATCGGGCCGTACTTTGTATTTCAATAAAAACATGAACATACACACATTTCTTTATTCACACAGCTTTCCGTACAATATAGCAGGGCATTGAGTTTTACTTTCGTACCCACATATCATTTTATACTGCTTGTACTAAAAAATGTTCCGATTTTGGGCAATGTTTTCCTCGGGCTGTACCAGACGATGACCATGTGCCCGTCCCGCTGTGCCCATCATGAACTGACTTTGCTGCCGAGACAACAAGAGCAGACGTACGTTTTCCTAAACCTTTGTTTTTGTGCGAATTTTAATCGGGAAGAATTTGTCTCATTTTGTGATCGCTTGCGGAAAGGAATCTTCGAAATCAGTGCAATGATGTTCTGTTTCCGCTATCGAGCTGCGCAACCGTTGTGTCTGCATACGTGCGTGTTTACATTTGCGCTGAGTGTTTGGTAAAGTTCCCAGTCCCATTGCCCGAGCGGAATTGGTTCACCTTTTGGGAGGGCAACCAGCAACAGTGATGATAGAGAGACTGCGAATATCGGGACTCGCCCTTTCGACATTACGGCTTCAGTGGACGATAGCGCTGCGAGTTTCTAAATTTCGCTAATGGCTGTTGGTACCTGTGTACGGTGGCACCCCTTTTTCTAGTCTCTTCCACTGTCATCACGCCTATTGATACTGGTAGGGGTGGGTTTGTTTGCGCGATAATCTCCATTGTCGAGCCGTAGCGCGCACATAGCTAATCTTTCCGCCTTGTTGCAGGTGTTGTTTGGTCGATTTTGCTGCCAGCCTCTGCGTGTGTGAGTAACGGGTACGTGTGTTCCACCAGAATCGTAGGATTGATGGTATCGTTGGCCCTCCACTTGGCCCTCGTGAACGACGCAAACCTTAAACACGATAACCAGTGCCGAAAAGACGCAGTCTAGGGGACATGGGTTGCATCAATTCGAAGAAGGACGACAAGGACTACCATTCCAACATCTTTCACGTGATCAACATCGACAACGATGGGACGGAGCTGTGGAGCGGCAAGTTGGAAGTGACCCGCGTGGAACTAACGCTCTACCGGAAGGGCAAGGAACCGACCAAGTGGCCGTTGAAATGTTTGCGCCGCTACGGTTACAACGTGGATCAGTTCAGCTTTGAGGCCGGTCGCCGCTGTACCACTGGCGAGGGTATTTACGCCTTTCGATGTCGACGGGCGGAAACGCTCTTTTACACTGTGCAGGCCTACATTCAGGGACGCATCTACAGCGATGAAAACACGAACCCTAACGATCCCTACCCGATACCGGTAGCTTCGAATGGGCCCTCGGTTGCGGCTCGCAGCGTTTCGCAGAATAATACTGCAACGCGCAGCAGTGGCAGCGGTGGTCAGGGCCAGCAAATGCAGTGCACGTTCGTGATGAACCGGACCGGCATGGCTACGAGCCAGTCGCTCAGCCCGAATGGGACGATTCACTCGAACTCAAACCAAAGCCGTAGCACGGACACGCTCCCATTGGAGGGCAACTATCTCGAGCCGACGCCGAATCGTTCGAACGTTTCCGGAACGGGGCAACCGCATACAATTACCACCCGCTTTCAGCAAGGACTACGGCTCAGTTCGGTTAGCAGTGGCCCTATTAGTCCCGACATAACATCACCCGGCTCTCCGAACAGTATGACCAACATACTAGAAGTGACCACCCTGAATCCGCTGCCCACGTCCCACACGAGCGGAAGCGTGCATCAGGGCGTAAGTAACGTCTACCAGGAGTTCCCCATGAAAGATTCGACGATGGCTTCCCTCCACCATCAGCATCACCAGCTGCTGCTGCATCAGCATCACGTGCATCATCCCATAGCTGCCCCGATAGTGGCCCCGCTCGTCGGTGGAGTGGTTCGAACGTCAATGGACGTACCGCCCCAGGAGCCTGCACCGGGCACATCGACGTTGCTGAACTCCACAGCTGGTTCCGAGGTAGCAACGGGTATGCAGAACGCCGGCCCGAACGATGCGCTCATTTGCGGTGCTGGAGAGTACGATCAGCAGCAACCCTCGACGCCAGATGCTATCGATCCGGCGCGACTGTACATGAATGTAAATATTGCTGGCAACGAGGTTGGCTCCGGTTGCGCTGCAAAGGGTAAAAAACCGGCCGCTTTCAGTAGCAAGAGCAACTCTAGTCTGATTTCGATTTCAAACATCACTAACAACAACAACAACACAAACCATAGCCATAACAGCACTGGTTCGTTCGACGAGTGCCAATATCAAAACGTGCGCACGCCGACATCCATAACCGCCATCGGCAGTGCGAATGGGGCAGCGTTGCCTTTGCTACAGCAGACCATCGTGACCGGTAACGTGTTCGCCCAATTCCAGCGGCTGAATAGTGCCGGAGGTGGACCGGGGAATCAGTTTTCGATGGATCCGAATCGGTTCTACGAAAATTTGGAACCGGGCGAAATGAAAGCCGTCTTTCTTCGTGGTCGTTGCTCAAAGCCTGATATTTTCAGCAACGTTGACCTACCACTAGACCACTCGGAACCGTGCACTCCCACGGCAACTGCTGCGAACCAGCGGAAGGTGAACTACATCGTGCTGGATCTCGATCAGTCAAACTCATCGCATAGCATAAGCGGTGCGGCAGGATCTGGCACGAATGGTACCGGCATTCTTTCGCCGACTAGTACGGTGCCGGGCGGATCGACCAATGGTAACACGATTGCTACCAGCGCCACAAACGGTGCTAGTAACTTCAACAACAATAACAACAACAATGCAGCGATTAATCTGAACAGCGTTGCACCGGGTGGAATGTGCAATTCAGCTAGCGGTATGGCATTGGGAACGATTGGCCCAGGCCAATCTGATCACCGCGTCACGTCTGTTGCGGGAGTGGGCTGCAACACGGGCCTGTGCAGTGGCGGAACGCAAGGAGCTGCAGGCGCTGGCAATGTGACTCCTACCAGTGTCGGTTTACTGCCACCGGAGAGCCCGAAGAAGGCATCGCTCGGGTACGCGACGATCGATTTCAACAAAACAGTGGCACTCAGTAACTCTACCACGCCTTCGTCCGAACTCGATAGTGAAGGATCGCGCAAAACCCGCCACAACTCGACGGTTACGCCTCTGGCAAGGCAGAGCAACTCGGTAAGCGATTAAGGTTAACACGCTCAGTGAGTGGAGTCTGTGCTCGTTGTTCTAGTTGATAATTTGGGGCATTGTAATTAGGAGCAAACAATTAGCAAGACCTAAGTACTAAGTACCCTGTGTTTGGCTCAACTGTCACTCAAGCTATCAAGCAGCAACTTAGCTGCACTTTACCGGGAATGATCTTGCTTTGCAAAGTTGATTTTAAAATGATGCTGAATTTTTATATTTAAATGAACAGGAGAACCATGTTATGTATTAATCTTTCCTTTTTGTAAAGGGTATTTATGATTTCGTTGTTTCGGTGGTTGTATTAAATTGATTTTAATTTCCTAGTTACATTTGCTACTAATATAACATATTTATCTCTTTCTACATTACGAAAGATGTATAGAACAAATTGAGCGTTTTTTTATGCAATTTTAGCGATTTTAATTTTATTTTACTTTAGATTAAATCAATTTAATTGTTCTTTTTTTAGAACACATTACGATCTCTTACCGTGCTAAAGAGAGCGTAAGCTGCAACGTAAATGAATTATAATAGCATATTAGATGTCGATAAAAATAACGTAAATTGTTGTTAGTCTTAAGACAGTGAAAAAAAGAAGAGACATAAAATTTAGCACAATACAAAGTATGCAGTTTTCAAATGTTAGACAAATGCATGTATTGTATAAACCGTAACCGCCACTGGTTTCAAGCCGCATATAATTTGTTCTACATATGAACGGGAGTGTTTTACAATACGGAATCAGTGAATCGAAATAATGCCAACATCATAACACGTTTACACAAATGGTATCTCCAAAGAATAGCTTTATTACAAACAAAAAACAAAATTAACAGTGCTAATGCTCAAAAGATTGGAATTACATTGATTCTTGTACAAAGCGCGATTTATGAAAGGAATTGTATGCGTTCAGGGAACCATTCAAAACATCGTTGATAAGAAGACATTTTTTACATTAAATTTCTACATATTTCATTTCTATGATGTGTATGTTTCGTTATCGAACAATTAAGTGCGCAACGGTCAGAAAGAACCAACCCAAACGGTACAGCACAAAGACAGGACGAAAAGGTACGACAAAAAGCGCCAAAAATTACACAAAACATTAAAAAAAAATTAAACATAATTTAAGGAAAAACAAAAGCAGAAAGATTGTTACTGCGCAGTGTGGGCAGATTTAAATTCTATCACTCATATACACCATTGTTTCGTTTAACAGTGTTATTGCGACGAAAAACAACCGCACTATAAACCAAACCCGTCACAATTTTCATAAAATACATAAACATATAAAGGAACACGAAGCGCCACTGCGCTCCTAAAGGAAATGTTGTATAATGCGTGATACGATGAATGTAGCCAAACAATATGCTGATGTAACAGTGGTAACAGTTAATCTGGGTTCTAGCACAATGAATCGTATGGGTTCGATTGGAGCAGCTGAGGGAAGACAAAAAAATTTAACCAAGCTGGTCTGAAAATAACCCCAAAAGGTAGAGGAGATATTATTCTGTAAGAATTTAAGCCTTCAGCACGGAAGAGAGAGAGAGAATCATAGAGAAATCATAGAGAAAATTGTCTGTACATTTAACCAATAAGTAATTGGAAGCCGAAAGATGTGAACAGTTTGATATGAAAAACGGTAAAGCTAAACAGAAGTAACAAGCCGCCGTACCAGTGATCAGTTAACTTTGTTCATTTTATATTTCAACTGAGACATTAATTGTTTAAGAGAAAGCTGAACGTAATGTGTAACAGCATTTTTATAGTTTAAATTTATCTCATGTTAGGAAATGAAAAGGCCTGAACATCGTAGCAGATCGGCTACATAAATATGTAGCGAGTGTATTTTCCTCTGCAAGGAAGATAACACACACACACATGGCCAAATAATAGAATGCCAAAAAGAAACGTTTGTTATACCACAGATGATACACAGCTGCGTCTGCCGTAAGTGTGGGGAACCATCAAATAAATCTAATAAAATTTATAGTTTACTATAAATACGTAAAACTTCTTGCATTTTCTTCCCATGGTCTAATCGCGACTAACGCCTCTTCCAATTCTATCGCTATCGGCTGTAAAACTCACCGATGAATTAGATATTTTATTATACAGTGTAGCGCCATTTATCCGGGTACCTTTTATCCGGCTGTCCATTAATCCGTGCTGTTGAGAAATGACAGTTCAATACAAAGGTGACATTGCGTTATGAGGAGGATATTTGATAAAGCGGTTATAAGAGCACATTGTCATCACAAAAAAACGCTATAATTCATGGTAAATTTCAAATATTCACATTGGAAAAACAAGAAGTTACTAAAACTGGGTTATTTTTATATACGGCGCTCCACTCTATTAACAAATAAAATATTAATTTTGCTGCAATCATGAAATTTAGCTCCGAAATAACCGGTATCTTCAACGTGTTCAAGCATCCTACGAATCGTAAATGTGTCTCACGGTCTTGGATAAACGCTCGAATGAAACACTTTATACAATACTTACTTACTTACTTACTTATCCGGCGCTACAACCGCTTTGCGGTCTTGGCCTGCCTCAGGAGTGTCCGAAACCGCTCACGGTCTTGCGCCTTCGTCTGCCAGTCCGTTTCCATGCGTACAACATGGCCAGCCCACCCGAGCCTGGCGAGCTTGACACGGTGTGGTCGCCGTACATCTCGCGTAGCTCGTCATTATAGCGGCTCCTCCATTGTCCTTCCACACATACGGGGCCAAGTATCCTTCTGAGCATCTTCCTCTCGAACGCGACTAAGAGGGTTTCGTCAGATTTGGACAGTGTCCATATCTCAGAGGCGTATGTGAATACCGGAACTATATAGGTACTATATAGCCCAGCTTCGTCCGTCACGGCAGGTTCTTTGAGGTGAACTGATTTTTCAGGCTATAGAATGACCGGTTGGCAGCCAGCATTCTTGCGCGCAACTCAGCTTCCATTGTCGTTGCTGACCTTTGACCCCAGATAGGACTTTATACAATAGCATGATTTAAAAATCTGCAAAACTTTGTTAATCGATCTCGCAGTGAGCCTCTATTTTTACTCTTTTTATTTCACGTTTTTTACTCGTTTTTAATTGAAGTTGCTTACTTTTGGCTATATAAATGTAATGCTCGTCACATCGCCGTGTTTTGTTAGCATTACACTGTTTTCCGGATCATTTTCTGATGTTATTCAACATTATTCGCATTATTCAACGATTCGCAAGAGATTTTTTCAACAGCCTAGCTGTCTCAAAAAATGGCGGCTGTTGAAAAATATCTTGAAAGTTTAGAATAATGCTGTTAACATTGAAAACTGAGTAGGAAAACAGTGTATTCTCACCAACTCTCTCAAATGCACCTTACGCTCTAGATTGCGCTCCCCCTGTTTCTGTTCATTGCTAAAATGAACGTGTCTTCGTTCTCTATTGCTGTTTATCTTTTTCTCCCCATGTTGTATTTAGCGCAATGTTCTTGAAATGATTTTTTTTTTATATTTTTTTATACACAAACGCACAAGAAAAACAAAAGCAGCAAAAATTAAGTAAGTTTTCGTGAAGAGTAATCGTGTTATAACGTATTTTTGAAACGTTATTTAAATTTGACGTTTGCTAATACAGTACATGGCAGGTTACTTCATTATTTCTTTATATGCAAAAATGGATCTCAAAATGATGTATTGATTCATTCAATCGCCTTTAAATTAGCTTTCTAATAGAACTGAATTAAAACAGGGTCACTTACCTGTATTTTGCGTTTTAAGCCGCGGCATACAAACACGCACACTACGTAGCCAATGTGTGAGCCTCCTCTTGTCAAACGGCCAGTTGCATGACGCTGTCAAAACGCATCCAACGTACCAACCTTCTGCTACAGTTCCATCAAGTTCAGCGACAGAGTTTCAAGAAAGTGCGCTGCGTGTGTGACTGCGAACTGGGTGCTGCGATGTGTGAGTGAATGCGTTCTTGTTGACTTTGTCACAGAATTGGAAAACGTAAGAATATTTCTGTAAAATTTGCACCAATTAATGGGTAAAAAGTACGTCGGAAGTGTTTGCCACCGTTTCTTGCTGGAAGATTGAGCGCTCCGTGTAGGTAATCCGCGGTGTGATTGACTGGTTTGCTCTTGCTGCGGGGATTACCACACACACAATGGAGATGTAGAATGGTGAAGCGGAAAAAATGTGGTCGCACGATTTTCTACTTGTTCTTCTTTCCCAAGTTACCGCTATTCGATTAATCTTTGGATGGTTGATTCAGAAACCTATCTTTTTTCTGAAAGTGTTCCGCGATTCATCCGATAAGGTGTGCTTGGAATGTTCCTGCTCCTATAGTGTGCCTCTGTGTGTGCGTGTGCGTGTGTGTGTGCGTACGCGCGCGTGTGTGTGTGTGCATGTGAGCGAGTATGTGAAAAAGTCTTGTCCAGCAGGAGGAGGAGGATGATGGAAGCAAATGTCGTCCACCAACAGCTTCGTTTGGCAATTTCCATCCAAAAACTGAACAAAAAGCACCCCAGCCACACTGCGTAAGTGGGGGGCAAGCGCAGGTCTCAAATGGAAATTTCCATCCACATCACACCCCACGCGCCCCTACCGTGCGTGCGCCCTGTCACTTCCACGGTGCGCGTCGGTGGAGGGTACACTTTTTTTCGGATGCGTCGCAATTGCGTTGCCAGACCCAGTTTCACCTCCCCCCCTGTTCGGTCCAGTCGCACGACATTTTGCAGCACGTCATAGCCTGTGTGAACAATGGTCATGGCAGGGACCGCACTCGATGAAGGAAAAATGTTTTCTTTTTTCCATGTGGTAAAATTGACTCCTGGCGTAGATCGGCTCGTACGTTTGAGCGTGCATGTGCGTATGTGTGCGCGCTCACATGAAGGGCAACAATTTGGCGGAACTGTCAGTGGGACGTAATGCGGTACCCCATGTCTGGCTCGTCAGTCCTGCAAGACGATGGGCCGCTGTGAAAAATTTGTAGGTTAGGTTTATCACGATGGACGATGAAATCGACACCAGCGACGACACGGGTGACGTTGTCGGGAGCAGGAAAGGAGGAAGATGGAGCAGAAGTGAAAGCGGCGGTGTGGCGGATAGCGCTTGTTTTTTTTCTCTCGCTCCCTTGCAGCAATCGATTCTAGTCAGTCGCTGATTCTAGATTTGATGTTAACTAGAATATCCTGGCCCGTTATCTTGCATCGGGGATCGCGACGAAGTAAGCGGTGGAATTACTCCTGTGTGGGCTTAAGGTTTTGCTGGGCATGTTGCTTCGTTGGGGAACCATTGTGAACGTTTGTGTGTATGTGTGTGTGTGCGTGAGTGTATGCGATCGGAATATTTTATAGAACTTTACAACCAAAGCGAAAGAACGGAAGAGACCGATGAGGTAATTTCATCATGCGAAACATGCGGAAGCGCAGGAAGCTGTACGAAAGTGGTGTGTGTTCTCCGTTAAAATGGCTGTCGCGAAATGCGTTGAAAGGTGGCAAAAGAGAGACGAAAAAATAACGACGGAAACAGTGAGCAAGCGTGACATAAGTGAGAGCAAGAAAGAGAGATGTAGCTGTGTTCATAGATTTTTTTTTTTATTATACCGTACACCGTTTGTCTCGATGTATGCAAATGTTCCTCGCTAATGTTTTGATCATGTATTGCAATTAGAGGGGGTCAAAGGGAATTCTTTTTCTGGTTTTGTGTGTGTGTATTTATGGTGGATTGTTTTTTGTTCGATAGTGAATAGTTTTCCAATTCAATAGTTGTTCAATAGTAGCGTTTGAACCGCAACCTCCCGCTATTGCGGGCAACCACCACCGGGATATGGGATGAAGAGATGAGATACCCCGCTTAAAGGGTAGTGAAAATGAAGAAAAGCGAGCAAGGGGGAAAATAGAGAGCAGAATAATGGCAGCAAGAGAATGTACAAGAAGAAAATAGATAGTTCACTGTTAAAAGCGCCGCTAGGTGCTGTTGCAGCTGTTGAAACGCGTGTGTGTGTGTGTGTGTATGTATGTATGGATGGCATAGAAAGAGGAAATAGAGTAAAGTTTGTATGTGTGGTGGTGTTTTACAAAAAGAAAAGCCAGAACCGTATACTGGTGTGGAGTGTAGTGTATCGTCCACCACTGTCTGGCTGTTTCTTCTAGGCAACTCGTTAAATGGCACCGCATGCTGCAACAGAACGTTTTACTCTAGCGTTTGAAGAAGGGTTAAACATGTTTTTTCTCGATTGCTTTTTTCAGATGCTATGCTATGCTATGGAAAGAGCGTCGTTCCTAGCATAATATTCAATCGAAACATAGCCCATATTTCAATGCGCCCCAAACAAATAACGCCGAATTTTTGCATTATTCGTTTTGTGGCGTCAGGTTCCGTTTCACCGTTCCGCAGCGCAGAAAACCGTTCGGCCCGATATCTCGGTGGAATGGGTGAACTGTTTGCCCGCTTGTATTTATGTGTACATGTATGCGTCTCTCTGCTGGCATGCTTCGACCGGGGTCAGACAATGCTGAGGCGCGCAATTTTAGCGCTTTATGTTGCTGTTGCTGCTGCTGCTGCTCTCCTCCGTTCGATCTGTATGTATGTGTGTACGTTTGTGCACGTGAGTGTATGTGTGTGTATGTGCTGATGTATGCTCTTGCTGGCTAGCGGCGGCACAAATTCGTTCACCAACACACATTGCTCGGCGGAAATTGCCCTACGCTTCTTGGGACGAACGCATCGTGGTTTTTGGTTGGAACGCTCTGGCGTTTATATATTATGCTGTGCGGGAAAAGGGTCGCGCATCTTCCTCGTCCAACGAAATGATGTACGTACGGTGTTAGTAGGAGGTCCGATGGCTAAACAGGATGAGTGTGGAAATGAGCTGTTTTAACCCGCGTCTCTTACCGTGCGTCTTTGCTGCTTTCAACTCTTTACGAGAGTGTAGGTACGCTTGGACGAAGCCGCGGCTGGTTTCAGCTTCCATCACTCTTTTTGTGTATACATGACTACAATTTCGATGCTGAAGTCGCGTTGTTTTTTGGCCCAGTACAGTTTGTCTGGAGATATTTGTTTGTAGCTAACACACGGTGGGTCTAAACTGTTTTTCTTGCTGATATCTATTTACCCTTTTAAATTCTGTCATATCCGGTATTTTTTTTTTTTTCGGATGCAATACATAGGAAAATAACCTTAGTTTAGTATATATTCCCTTTTAAGGGTATAATATGAAACTTCTATAGTGAGAATCATATCTTTTTCTGGATTGAAAGGATTGAAAAGCGTTTGCAAATGATTGTAAAAATGTTTAGCTAGTTTCCATAGATGTGTGAACCAAATAATGATACAATTTCTGCATAACAATGAAATCGTAGCTCGTCGCCACCATGTCGAAACCATAATTATACTTGCAATACTTGCGAACAGCTCTACAAAGCCGATCAAGCCTGTCAAGTCAGTTCTTTCGGAGATTGCTAATGACGCCGCAGCAAAAGGCTTCATTGTAGCTGCCCAGCGTGCTCGGTTTAACCTCTGTTTACATATTAAATCGTCTCATTTCAGTTTATATAGGGTCCATGATGTAACGCTTAAAGCACATCGCGAATGAGTCGAATGAGCGAAGAATTGTTATTTTATTCTTTTTACAAGAATATTTTTTACACATGAATGATGCTTCACTCTCTGACATTGATAGCTGTAGCACGGTAGAGTGAAAGCCACGGTGGTGTTAGAGTTCAGCAAGTTCTACTGACGTCAGCCAGTTCCGAGCGAAGCCATTGAGGTGGACAACATAAATGTCGATTACTGTCGGCTAAACAACATCCCCTTAGATGGTAATGCAAGGAAGCAGAGGTTTTGATAGCGTTACGCATGAATCGGACTCACTATGACACGCTACCTGACCCCACCGACACGAACCCATGGGTGAAGGTCCATGTGGGTGGAAATGGAGAAGCGAAGGAAGTAAAAAAACAGCAGCTCCATGTACATGTACCAAGTAGCTGCTAATTATAAACGATAACTGTACATTAGTAATATCAAACAGAAGTTAAAATATACAGTCTAATAATTACGAGTCCAATAGTTGAAGTGTCGGTGAAAAAATACACATTTTACATTTTATAATGTGTGTTGCGGTTTAGTTCACTTAATTTTGAGTTAGTTTAGTTTTTAAACTGCTTAGAAATAATAACATGTATATTGCGTACTACAAATGTGGACTGGTTAAAGCTGCCTATTTAACTCATCCATATTAACATTAAAACTAGTAAATCCCCTTTCTATTGTATGATTATTTCGTCCTTTTTATTATACATAATAATCACACATGAAACAAAACTACACCTCTTTTATATGATGGTACATACGTTTTCTAAATTTTACGACGAAAGAGAGAAAATGAGCGACAGCGACTATAACAAGTTGATTATTTATTTTTCCCTTAAGACACAAGGAATGGTATTTACCTTCCACAGTACTTGTTGAATTGCGTTTCTTTCAAGAATTTCGTGCTAACCACCAATTTGTTACTTTCCGGTGCGTGTCTTTAGCCTTCAGTTCAAAATTAGGTACTTGCACATGGACCTGTTCCACGAACTTTCCCCTTCTCAATGTACCTTTGTTGAAACGGTAGTACAGTAAACTCTCGAACGAACTTGTTGTATTATCCCCCAGCATCCTTTCCGACGTATTTTTGCCCATTGTTTTTTACACATCTTGAATGTTTCAACATTTCTATTTCGTTTTTTGTTTTCATTTTAGGATTGATGAATGTGAATGTGCTATCGAGTTAACCGGGAGAACAACAGACAAACGAGCGGAAAGGAAAGGCGCGAAGAAAGATACACTCTGACGATTATACTTTGCCCGGACCACGCAAAATCATCACCAATCATCGGGGGCGTGTGTGAGGACGTGTTGTGTGTTACCGCTCGTTCTCCCGTTCACCATTTTACCTGAACTGGTGAAGAGATATTGCACCCACCGGAACAACCAGTGTAATCGGCGGACTGCCATCTATTCCGTTCCTTGTCCTAAGGTGTGCTTCTGAGCCAAAAGCATGATAGAACATTCTTCGTGCCTTCCTTAAACTTATGCTTTACGCCTTCAATATCCTTTCTTTTTATTTTCCTTTCGAAGTCTATTGCATCTCGGGAAACCGTGTGAACGAGTGTGTTGAGTGTGGCACGCATCTGCAGCACCCATGAATGTGTGCGCGTGTGAGAAGTATGCAAGTTTTGCTGTGTAGTAATAATGGTTGGTATGTTTGAGTGAGATTGTGCGAATGTTTGCTGTAAACCGACGTCGGCGACGAGTATACGTGGAGGAGATTTGAAAACAGAGAGACCTCGAATCTCCCATAACTCTGTGCGGTGTGTGTCCTATTCGTACGAGTAGGTATAAGTTTCGACGTTAAAGCTAGCCCGTCTATCCTTTCATTAATTAAGGTTTAAAAAATACACATCGATTGTGTAGGAATATAGCTCCGCTTCGAACAGTGCCCATCGATCTTCAAAAGAGAGAACAAGACTGATGACCAACATCTTCTATGTTTGACTTGCCTGGGTAACGGTGCAAAGGAGAGAGCTCATATTTAACAAGCCCCGATCGCAAGGATAATAACAGCCACTGCAGGGGTGCGTAAACCAAGTAATTTACCGATAAGGCAACTAGAGTGAGTTCAAATCATCCCTACCTAACATACATATACCTTGATATTTACTGCTCCTTAGTATTTTTGTTATCATTTTGCTTCCTTTTTCAAATGCAACGTTTGTTTGTTTTGCAATGAAAGCTAAACATTACAAACGAACCAGAAGGAGTATCAAGATGATAGTATAACTATACACATTTTGGAAAAAAAGATTTGTGTGAAATAAAGTTTAAATTTGTTAAACATAACTCCCCACGGCAGGCGGAAGGGCTAAATGTGTTTAACGTCACGCTGCTGGTGAGTAAATTGTTTGACAGCAGCTTGTACGCTTATTGTTTTTTCGTTGCATGTGACTATGCTCCGAGCGAAGAGGGAGGGTAACGGTCTCTTTCAAGATTGTAACGGTTGGGGACGACACAAATAATTATCCTGCTCTGTCTCTATTAGACGGACAATACCCAAATCAGTGCATCCTTTCAACGAACAACGAACCAACCTCCACCACCATTACCAACATCACCATCCCCCCCACTGTCGTCACCCTGCAGCGGAACTGTAGAATGATCGTCTCCTCGACTGAACGAGGGTGAATGCGGAAGGATGAATGCGTAACCAAGGACGACGTCAAGCAAATCAACAATCTCGACTGATTTGAGAATGTGTGAGTGCGAAAGTGAGCATGGAAGTGAGATGAGAGAGAGAGAGAGAGAGAGAGCAGTGCGGTAGAGCGGAATGTGTGGTGTACTTGTATTAGAGAATATTATTATTTCACTGTTTAGAATAGCTAGAGAGCGGTATTGATAAATTAGTTAATCACCCCTTCCTCCCCAATCGGTACCCGTTCATTAACAACATGTTTTATCTTTCTTTCTTTCTTTCTCTCCTTTTCTTACAAACTCTGTATCCACTGTTGTAGTGTCGGAAGGACCGCTTTGCAAGGGACCAGCAGCACAGTAAGCGTGTAAGGAACGAGTGAACGAGAGTGTGCAAGAAGCGCATTTTTAAAGGAAAAATTTGCTGAATTTGTTTAAACCTTTGTTGCCGTCAACACAACCGACGTTATCGTAGACGAAAAGTTGGAAAAATTAAGCTCGCGCAACGCTTGGTTTGAACAAATCCTCGAGGTGTGTGGTGTTGTATATACACAACAGCGTGTGGATAGAAGCGTGCATGTGTGTGTGTGTATGTGTTGAATATTAAAGCGGACTGTTTGTGGTGAGAGTGTGTGAAAGATTATTGTGAGAAGGACGCAATTGCATCAATAAAAGTGTGCAGTCCGATTGTTTCAACTCTACAGTCAAGCGAATCGGTTGAACGGCAGTAACGATGGCTATTCCAATGATACGCCTCGACGAGGCGAACCAATTGTTGGACTTTTCGAAAAAGCTTGACATTGACCTGCTGGACAACATCGTCTCATGCTTGTACAATAGCACCGGCGAACAGCTGCGCCTCGCTCAGACGGTGCTGACGACACTAAAGGAGCACCCGGATGCGTGGACGCGCGTTGACAGCATACTGGAGTTTTCACAGAACCAGCAGACGAAATTCTACGCACTGCAGATCCTGGAGGAAGTGATCAAGACGCGCTGGAAAATTCTGCCCCGCAACCAGTGCGAAGGCATCAAGAAGTATGTGGTGGGGCTGATCATCAAGACGTCACAGGATCCAGCAATGATGGAAGCGAACAAGGTTTACCTAAACAAGCTGAACATCATCCTGGTGCAGATACTGAAGCGCGAGTGGCCAAACAACTGGGAAACGTTCATCAGCGACATTGTCGGCGCGTCCAAGACCAACGAGACGCTGTGCCAGAACAACATGATCATCCTGAAACTGCTCAGCGAGGAGGTGTTTGACTTTTGCTCGGGTCAGATCACGCAAACGAAGGCGAAGCATCTGAAGGACACCATGTGCTCGGAGTTTGCGCAGGTCTTCACGCTGTGCCAGTTTGTGCTGGAGAATTCCCTGAACGCGCCACTAATCTCGGCGACGCTGCAGACGCTGCTAAAGTTTCTCAACTGGATCCCGCTCGGCTACATCTTTGAGACGAAGCTGATCGACATGTTGGTCTGTCGCTTTCTGACGATACCGATGTTTCGCAACATCACGATCATGTGCCTGTCGGAGATTGCGGGCCTGCAGCTGCCGAACTACGATCACGTGTTCATTGCCTTATTCAAGCAGACGATGGAGCAGTTTGACACGATGATACCGCCGAACACGAACATGAACCAGATCTACATGAACGGGTCGGACGACGAGCAGTGCTTCGTGCAGAACCTGGCCATGTTCCTGTGCACCTTTTTGCGGGTGCACGCGACGCTGGTGGAGAAGCGGGACACAATGGAGGTGGTGCTGAAGGCGCTCGACTATCTGGTAATGATTTCCGAGGTCGAGGATGTGGAAATCTTCAAGATCTGCTTAGAGTACTGGAACAGCCTGACCGGCGAACTGTACAAAGAGGCGCACACCTCCAGCCAGCGGCGCACCTTCTACCACAAGATCCTGTCGAAGGTGCGTTACATCATGATTTCGCGCATGGCCAAACCGGAGGAGGTGTTGGTGGTGGAGAACGAGAACGGCGAGGTCGTACGCGAGTTCATGAAGGACACAAATAGTATTAATCTGTACAAGAATATGCGCGAAACACTTGTCTACCTGACGCATCTCGACTATGCCGACACGGAGCGCATCATGACGGACAAGCTGAACAACCAGGTGAACGGTAGCGAGTTTTCGTGGAAGAACCTGAACACGCTCTGCTGGGCGATCGGTTCCATCTCCGGCGCGTTCTTCGAGGAGGACGAGAAACGCTTCCTCGTGACGGTCATCAAGGAGTTGCTGGGGCTGTGCGAGCACAAAAAAGGTACATTTCGGAAAGTGTGTTTGTGTTAGAAAGAGCGTTTATGTGACTTTAACGTTCGATTTCATTTTGTTTTTCGTTGGCAGGCAAAGACAACAAGGCTATCATTGCGTCCAACATAATGTACGTGGTCGGACAGTATCCACGCTTTTTGCGGGCTCACTGGAAGTTCCTCAAGACGGTCGTGAACAAGCTGTTCGAGTTTATGCATGAAACGCACGACGGTGTACAGGACATGGCCTGTGATACTTTCATCAAGATAGCGCTCAAATGCCGCCGGCACTTTGTCCAGCTACAACCAAACGAATCCTGCACCTTCATCGAAGAAATTCTGGCAACGATGAGTAGCATCATTTGCGATCTACAGCCTCAGCAGGTAGGAGGAAAATTAATCATATGATATAATATAGGATAGGTTGGTTTTGTGTGTGTGAGTGCGTATTGATGTGATGTTTGGTTTCGTTCTCAGGTTCATACGTTTTATGAAGCGGTCGGATACATGATCTCTGCTCAGGCCGACCAGGTGCAGCAAGATATTCTGATCGAAAAGTATATGATGCTGCCGAATCAGGTAAGTTAGACAATCCAATCGCTGTCTCTTGATCGACAAATCAAGCATCCCCTTCATTAAACGTGACAATTCCTTGCCTTTTCAACAGGTTTGGGACGATATCATCTCACAAGCGACCAAGAACGTGGACATATTGAAGGACATGGGCGCAGTGAAGCAGCT
Source organism: Anopheles arabiensis (assembly GCF_016920715.1). Lineage (NCBI taxonomy): Eukaryota > Metazoa > Arthropoda > Insecta > Diptera > Culicidae > Anopheles > Anopheles arabiensis. The sequence continues at coordinate 44,125,546 of NC_053518.1, read as the reverse complement.
CGGCAGCATACTTAAAACGAATGTACGTGCTTGTAAAGCTCTGGGCCATTCGTACGTTTCGCAGCTTGGGCGCATCTATCTCGATATGCTGAACGTGTACAAGATAATGTCGGAAAACATTACGCAAGCAATTTCGCTGAACGGACTGTCGATCAACAACCAGCCGCTGATAAAGGCGATGCACGTCGTGAAGAAGGAAACGCTGACGCTCATCTCGGAGTGGGTATGGAAGTCGAACGATCCGAAGATGGTGATGGAAAATTTCATTCCGCCCCTGCTCGAGGCAGTGCTGTTCGATTATCAGGTAAGCATATTGGACTTAGCGGTGTTGCGTACGGTGCATGCTGATGATGATGGGGGGCATTCATTCGGTAATATGTACCTTTCTGTATGTTGTGCAGCGCACGAAGGTCCCCAATGCACGAGAACCGCTTGTGCTTAGCACGATGGCATCGATTGTGAACCGGCTGCAGGCTGTGATCACGCCGGAGATACCAAAAATCTTTGACGCGCTGTTCGACTGCACGCTGGACATGATCAACAAAAACTTCGAAGACTACCCACAGCATCGTACGAACTTCTACGAGCTGCTTCAAGCGGTCAACATGTACTGCTTCAAAGCGTTCTTGAGCATTCCGCCCGAACAGTTCAAGCTCGTGTTTGATTCCATCGTGTGGGCGTTCAAGCACACGATGCGAAACGTGGCCGACACTGGCTTAAACATACTTATGCAGGTAGGTGATGCTGGCAGCTGGAAAAAGTAAAACAAATCCCGCTCCGTTTTAATCGTACGTCTCGTATACTCTTCTGCTAACGCTGCTGTTCCATTGCTTTCCCATTGTAGATGCTGCAAAATCTCGAACAGCACCCGCAAGCCGCGCAAAGCTTCTATCAAACTTACTACACGGATATCCTGATGCAGATCTTCTCCGTTGTAACGGACACGTCGCACACGGCAAGCTTGCAAAACCATGCCACGATCCTGGCGTACATGTTTTCACTGGTGGAAGCCGGTCGCATTACGGTCAAGCTCGGACCCTCGGACGACAACGTGCTAAACATTCAGGAGTATGTGGCGATGCTGCTCAAGTCCGCCTTCAGCCACCTGACCGGCAATCAGATCAAGATATTCGTCACCGGCCTGTTTAACCTTGACCAGGATGTACACGCATTTAAGGAGCATTTACGAGATTTCCTGATCCAGATTAAGGTGAGTAGATTGGGGACAAAAAGGACGAACGCGGACGAGTTATTAACTTTCGCGCTTTTGTAGGAAGTGACCGGGGAAGACGATTCCGATTTGTACCTGGAGGAGCGGGAGAACGAGCTGAAAAAAATACAGGAAGAAAAACGACGCATGCTGATGACGGTTCCGGGCATGATGAATCCGCACGAAATGCCGGAGGATATGCAGGACGAATAGAGAGATGGCGGCGCTGCAAAATGTACAGGGAGAAAAGGTACCGCCGCGATTTCGCTGTCTGTCCCCCCGACTTCCCTCCTTCATCCATCCACCCATCCTTCTTATTTTCCATCTAGCAATGGCTAGGCAACTACTGCGGGGATCTCTCTCTCTCTCTCTTGCAATTCTTAATTGATCGTGAAAAAACAACAACCACACACCTGTGTTTCACCAAGCAAAGGTAACCTCTCGTTATAAGGGAATATCATCGAGAAATGCACGAGAAAAGGAGGGGGACGGGCGATATCGCAAATAATAAGTGTGTGCACTAGTGACAAAAGTAGGCCGTGAATTGGGAAAGCGCGATCTCTAAGGACATTAACAGGACAGGACGGCTTACGCTGATGATGATTATGATGATAGAATCGATAAGCGTACAACAACACTGAACCCATGTGAGAAGAGAGGAGGATAAACAGCAGGCGTGCGCATAGAATTTAAGATTTTTCTTTCTTTTCCTTTTTTTGTTCTGTTCTGCTCTGTCGTTTTGGAAGTAAATTGGAATTTTGCGCCTGCAGCAACGGCAGCACCACCCTACCCCCATTGAACGCCTGAAAGGATCTTACTTTTAAACCACAAACAGTGTGTGCGTGTGCGCTCGTGTGTTCGTGTTTGTGTGTGTGCGTGTGTGTGCGTGTGCTAAACTGTAGTATGTAAGCGTGTATGATGTGCGCGAGTATGGTATTGAGTTGATGATAATGCGATGATGAATGCGTAGTGGTGAGGGGATTAGTGCACTCCACACTGCATGGTGGTAGTATGTGTATGTACAAAGGATAATGCATCTTTGGTTGAAAAATGTACCGACAGTAGTACCCACGGAGGAGAATCTGCTGTGTTTTGCTGTAGGTGAAGGTCAGTAGGAAGTGTTAAGAGTAGACGACGAGCAGCTGCTTCTTCTCTTCTTTTAGACCCCCCCACACACACACACACACACATACACTAATGATAAACATTTGTGACCGGTTTGCACATGAAAAACGTGTATTATCAGCCTTTGTTAGGGAGTGGGGCTGGGGCTATTAACGCCCAACTAAATGAAGTAATATTCTATATGTTTTAAAGCATTTTTACACTACCCCCTAAACATTTCAAATGCATTAACATTTGCCGGCCAGAAGAATTTCTTTTTTCGTGTTTTTGTTTTGCTTTTCGTGCAACAATCCCGGACTGCGGACGCTGTTTGTTGGGCAATTTTGAGAGTTCTTTTTTTTTCATCTTGCATCATTTCAAACACACTCCACACGAGGACAATAACTTTTCGGCTTATTGGTTTACAAATTAATTAATTAATTTCACAAATGGATTGTAAAATTTGCCTAAAGTGTATGGTACAGGCGAATCGCTTGTCAAGGGCTTGTTTGAGCTTATTGGTTCGCATCAATTCCCACTAATACCAGAAGCGTTTACGTTCGCATCAACAACAAGGGAGGGAACGGTTTGTAAATAAAACGCGGTAGAATGTAAACAATCTACATTGTTGGGGAGATGCCTCAAGCATCCTTCTCCTTCCCCCGAGTACAAGCTTTGTTGTTCTTTTCTTTTCTTTTGGGAACATTACAAACAAGACTGTGTGGATTTGTGTTTGTGTGTATGTATGTGTGTGTGTGTGTGTGTGTGTGCGCATTTGTGTGTAATCCTTACTCGTGTGGTATATAACGACAATGGATTTTTGCCTTTCTTCCCTGTCCAATGGAGACCCATTTTTGAAAATAGGTTTGACCCTTATCATAAACCTATGCTCAGCAAGTCCAACATAGAAATAGGGAGAGTATTTTGCATTTTAAAGCATTGGTAGCTAACCATTTAAAGCATCGGCAGGTGGCAGGAGCGGGTGTTTCAAGGGCCATGTCGTGTACACAGTGTAATCGCACACACGTGAGCAGTGTTGTTTAATATAACACAAACACAATCGGTCGCGGTGTGAAAACACCACGAGAGAAAACCACCACCACCTAAGTGCAGCTAGTATGTAAGTGTCGCATTCGGCGCGTGCAGATCAGATGAAAGCAAAATCAGTGTGTATGCAAATTGTATATTATCTTGTTTTTTTTTCTCTCTTAACCTTTCATCCAACCTTCACGCTAGGAGGGTGAAATTGTCGCAATTGTAAATTCAGAACGCAACAACTAATAATGCGTGTTATTTGGCATCAAATGGCATTGAAACACATTTATTTCACACCCCCAGACATTTAAAAAGCGCGCGACTAATAATGTAATATCGACAACAACCACAAATCATCGAACCATCGTACGTGAGGAGGAGAACACGCTTCCCTTCTTGTGCGTTTGTGTAAATGTGTTTTTAACCGATAGAGAGAGAAAAGAGAGTCCATTTTGCGCTATTCAAGCACTAAATTATCGAAAGGATTGAAAGCAAAACACACACGCAACACAACATAACATACACACAAAGCGGAAGTGTGCTCCTGCAGCACGCGCGGTACTAGTAGTAACAGACAGTTGATAGTAGTAGTGTTGGAGCGCCGCGCATCTCCCGTTTCGTAGATTGTAAGCTGCTTAGCGATAGTGCACCCCCCCTCTCCACCCCCTCTCCCCGTCGGGGGTCATCACAGGTTCGTGCACTGAACAAATTACACCTTTTTTTCGTTTGCGTGTTTGCGGTTTATATACGAGCGATGATGGAGAATGAATGTGTGTGTTTGTCTGTTTGTCTGTGTGTGTGTGTGTGTACGCGCGTGAGTTTACATTGAATGGTGAAGCTGGAGAATGTCCTTTCAAAACAGTGTGTTGGGGACACAACAGTAGTGGTGGGTTTCTTTTCCTTTCTACTTCTTCGTTTTAATAATTACTAAGCAAAGTTGTTGCGTGCGAGCGTGAATGTGTTTTTTTTCTTCTTCTTGCTCTTTCTCCGGCAAAGGGTGGAAGTAAAATTGCACTGTGTGTGACGATGTTTAACACACACCTACAAAAACACCTTGAAAACCTGTCACACGTCCGACAAAAGCGAGGAAATGAGGGGGAAAAGAAAAAAAAGCAGTGCAAAAGCAGGTGGAATGCAACATAGAATAAAAAAAAAACAAAATAAAGCGAGCGCGTACGTGTATGTGTGTGCGTGTGTATGTGTGCGTTAGTGCGTGAGAACATGAAAAGAAGGGTAAAAGTAACAATAAAAGAGAAGCAAACACAAAGAACAAAAATAGTGCAACAAAAAGCAGCAAAATAAAAACAAAAGAGAGAAGTACGATGAAACCGGACGAATGTGTGTTTTGGGTGTTTGATTTTATTAGATGTAACCCGATTACATTAGGGGGGGGGGTTAGTGGGTAAGTGGTGGATGTGTATAATAAACAATGCGTTCAGTTGTTGCTGTTTCGGTATTCGCCGAGATACATTTTATTTTTCCATAACCATACATATAATCTCACCGCCCCACACATCGTACGTAAGGGATGAGGGGAGGCGCAGTGAGTAAATACATCTATACAGGGGGGTTGTAGTGGGCATCTATAAACATTTTATATATGTATGCTTCTAAGATGTGAATATATTGATTTAGCTCGTTAAACCATCCAATCCTCTGTCCTGTGTTGTTGGGTTATTTTTATGTTGTTTTTTTACGTTTGCGTTCAATTGCGCACGATACTATTATAAATTCCCTTCGGCAATCTAATACTGGATGTTAAGGGCAATTTCGCCGTATTCGCTCTACCCGCCGAAAAAATGTGCCGAATCACCTCGAATTGACAATGATTTCTACTTCTTTGAAGCAGCTTTGAGAGCTGATTCTACCATTTTTAGGCTTACAAATTCTGATGAAAGGTTTGTGTACAATATACACCCAATACCTATCAAGCTAAAATTGGTTATACATCATGGTAAATGTGGTGGGTCGCGTGCATCTGCGACAAGTTGAAATACAATTCAAGAGTAGGATATAAGGCGAACGATCAAGGTTTAGTAGCTTTCGCCGTTGTTTAGTGGCGATGCTGAAGCAACAGATCGAGTGCTTTCGGGATGTCACCGTTCAAAGATTCGAGCAGCTGGGTCAGCCAACCGTTATGGTTGCTGAAGCCCATCGTCATCATCGTATGGATGGCATGGTTGACATGCGGGCGGTGGCTATACACTGTACAATCCATACGCTGCGCTGAGTCGCTCAATCGAGTGCTCTTATCTGGATTTGCGGCCATCGAATCACCCGACGACGACGACGAAGAGCACGGCCCTGAGCTTGGCGGAGTGGATGCCTTTTTCTCCTTACCAGCAGACGTCGTCGAAACTTCCAAATGATCGGCCAGGATTTTGCTATAATTCTCATAATCCAATTCACCAGCAACACCACTACCACCTGGCTTTGGCGAGAATGGTTCCTTCGTCTTATGTTCCTTCTGCTTATCTTTCGATCTCGAATTGCTGAATTTCTTCTCCTTTGGAGACAGGCTCGGTTTCGTGAATTCCAGCGAACCCAAAGAAGAGGACGACGAACTATCGTGCTCGATCAGTCTGGCAATAGCGTCCAGTGGCGCATTGGCCTGCTTTTCCTCGTCCTCGTCATGTGGGATGTCAACCAGGGTCCAGGTCTTTTCAGTCGCTAATGGTGGCTTGGACGGCGAGGCCGATTTTGCCACATCTTCTGCCACATCGATCAGGTCCTGGTCGTCATCGGTAAGCAACGAAGCAGACGATGTGGACGTTTGGGAATCGTTTTCACCGTCCATTTCGATTTCCTCTGCCTCCGCATCTTCCGCAACGGCTGCATCGGTTTCGAGCGATGTGCCCGCTCCTACCACTTTTGCTTTAGTGCGTCCTTGCCCATCGGATGGTTTTGTTTCCTTTGTACCGACGACTTTATGGTTGTTCTTTGACTCCACCACTTCACCACATTCGGTCAACGGTTTTGCTTGGTTTTGTGCTGTATCCGAAACGGTCGCTGACTCCACATTCTGCGATTCCTGTGTTTCGGTCGCTTTGTTTTGCTTCTCCTCGGGCGCACGCGTCTCTTCCTTCGGCATTGTCGGACCTGATGCGGCTGCCAAGTTAGCAGCCGATGTGGACGGAGTGCAATCATCCGTTTTGTGTGTGTTCGCATCTCCGGGGGAGGATGACGAAGGAGACGCCGCTGTCTTGTGGCGTATCTCGAAAGATAATCCGAGCGGGTCCAGCAGCTTGGATACATTCTCGCTTGCGAACAACAATTTCTCCTGCGTTGGCCAGGCAAGATTTACAAACGGTAAAAACGGCAGCGAAATTCCCGGTTGCTGCTCCGACTGTGGTTGCGCAGTTGGTGTCTTGTTTTCATGCTTTTTAGAACCCTTCTGTGGAATCCTGGCGTCGGTAAATCTCTCAATACATTCGTCCGAAAAGGGTACCCCCCAGACGTTTGTTGAGGATGGCATTGCGCCATTACCTCTATTAGATGGTAAATTGGATGTAGCATTCAGGGCGGTGTTAGCTGCAGCAGTAGCTTTCGCTGCGGCAGCTGCTGCTGCTGCGGCTGCAGCATTTGCCATGGCGACGTGATCGGAGCCTGCTGCGGGATCGGGGAATGTCGCCGTTGGATCCAACGCTTGCATCGAATTCATATACATGTTTACCATATGTTTGCAGCGTCGGTTAAAATCCGACACTGACCGTTGCGATGGTTTATCTTTCTCTTCTTTAGGCACGCGTTCGGCTGCCGTTGGCACGTGAGCAAAGGTTTGTTTGCGTTCACCGCTGGACTTACTGTAACGGGGCGGTTTGGATGTTTCGCCGCATCGACGATCCTCGCTGGGAAGCAGAAAAAGAAAATGACATATAAACAATTGAATTTCTACAATTTTCCCTTAGCGCCGTGGCACAGTAGCCGCACGACCTATCAACATGCCTATCATGGGTTCAAGTCTCGGACCGTGTGCCCCAGACACGTAACACTGTCACGGCTCTGTTTTTTAAACTGCAATGAGCGGGTCTAATCCAATCGCAAACCGAAATTAGTGATTAGTGAGTCGTCTAGTAAGATGTGTGTCTTTATTTAAAAATTACGATGATTAAGTAACAAATAATCTAGCAAATGAAATCATTAAAAAACATCACTTAATAGCCTTTTCACCAGCATTGTTAATGACTTTTCATTAAAAAGAACGAAAATTACTTCCTGAATCAAGTTATTGAAACGAATTACTCATAGGCTGGTATTATTGAATCCGTTCGTAGCGGCGGCGTACGTCCCGGCACTCATTTTCCTAACGTACTAGATGGTTGCTACAGTTATTCACCGCGTCGTTGTATGACCGGGCTCAAGAAATTTGTTGCCATCCCTAGAATTTCATGTGAGCGCCGTACGTTCCCGCTACGAACGGATTCAATAATACCAGCCATAGAGTCGCTGTGTAGCTCGGTAACCACGGCAACAGGGATAAAGCTTACATATGCACACATACTACTTCTCTTTCCGGCACAACTTACCCATGATGCTTGCTACTGCGCTGTGCTGTTCGCGTAGTTTCGCGCTTCGCTGCGACGGACGCAGCAGTTTTGTTGCTCGGCACGCGTGCCACTTCATCCAGATCCTGTGGCGAGTTGGCCGTGATGCGAGTCCCGTACAGGCGCAGCTTTTCGAACATTCGCGACACCGTTGTCTGCGAACGGCACAACATTTCCGACCGCGGAATACGCATCATCAGATGGTCCTTGTGGCGGAACTTGGCCTCGCAGTTCATGCAGATGTCGAAATCGTGGCACGTCAAACACTTGTAGCGATGGCCGATGATATCACCGTCGCACACGTCGCAGACGACGTGCGGGTGGAAGGGAAGATCCTTCCCGGCCATCGCATCAGTGGCAGCGTTCTGCATTGGTGCACCATCGGCCTCACACTGCGCGACGGGTTGCTCTTCCTTGTCGATGCTCGTCGACACCAACGGTGCCGTCTTCTTGCCTACAACGTAAAGACGGGCCTTGGCGTTGGCCATCGCCTGCAAAAAGCTGCCGTAGTCATCGTCCGTGGTAATACGGATCTCGTCCCCATCGTCATCTGTGGGTGGTGACGGGGTGAGCAGAAGGATAGTTTGACATTAAACAGTGAGCAAGGGAAAGCGCAATCCAAGGTCAACGATATGCTCTCTTGCATTCGCACAAACGTAGCCCCCCCCCTCCTCCCCCCCTTCGGCTATTTCCAGATTTTTCACCCGACTTCAATGTCTATACAGCGCCTACGTTTTGTTAGTGTTCAATCCCAATGTCTATGTGTGTGTTATGTGCATTTTCCGGCTACAGCGGCATCCATTTTGATGCACTTCCAGCGAACACATTTGTTGCAAAGCCACCATATTGCGTCGTAAATTTACAACCCTCCCCCGTCCAGTGGTTCACACTAGCGCAAAAGGTGTTTGCAGAAAACGTATCGTTGTACTTAAAAAATAATTCGTTCTACGAATAAAACCTTTCTACTTACCAATCCAATAGTAGCGGAAGCCTTCTACAGCTTTCTGCAAATCCTGGTAACGGGCGGAACAAAAGGCGGCCAGCTCTTCCAAGTTGCGACAAATTCGGTCGCCGAAGAGAAGATAGTTCGCATCGTTTTCGATGGTAATTTTCAAAGAAATCAAAGCACTCATCGCTGTTCCTTTGTTCTCGGGGGATGCAAAAACTGGTTGCGGGACGTAGAGAAACTGGTTTTAGTTTAGCTTTTTTGGTTTTTTTTTCAGACGTCATAAATTTTATGATACGTCGTGCCTGCTCCTTCACCAAATGTCTTTTCACTGGTTGATACTTTGCATAATGCACTATTTTAGAAACTTACCTTTATTATTATATATTATTATTTATTTATTGATTTCGATATAACTTTATGCCGTGGATCGCTTTAGGTTCTTTAAAACTAAGCACTCTGTAACGCTTCGATAGTTCTCAACAAATGATAGCACTTCAATTCCACTGAAAGTAATTTCACTTTGTAACCGGGTGGGTTCGGTTGTTACTATGGTTCGTTCGTTTTGACTGGACTACAGCGTACCGTACTTTGAACTGGTGTTTTTATACGAAAACTATGAATGATTCATCACCAAAGTTGCATCACCCCAAAGTGGAGTAAAATATCTAAAGCACATCCACGATGAGAGAGCACAATTTTCTGGCTTCCAAATTCTTCTAGTCACGGGCAGAGTTTGCCAGCGAATGTTGTTGTTTGTTGCTTTCTAGATCTTTGCAAACTATGGTCCATCTTCTGGACTGGACAAAATGTGTTGTTTTGATCCGATCAACACTGGCTAACTTGACAATCAAAGATAACGTAAAATTTTCTTGAAATATATCGTTTCTCTACGTACATACAGTAGAACGTCGATTATCCGGGGACGGCTTAACCGGCGGGCGGCTTAACCGTGCGCATAAATCTGACAGCTGTTCATACGTGCGGCAAAAGTTTGCAGCGATAGTCAATTGGGTAACAAGTTTCTTGTGCAGCTCTGTAGTGTCTAGGGGTATTTTCGAAATTCATTTTTGTTCATGAACAGTTGTTAAACCTACAGTTATTGATTAAAATAATATTCTACTAACGATTAATCGTTTGATTCTAGGTGAATTAATAATAAAACTAGTGAATTTCATATGTTTTATATGCGTTTGACATTTCTTGGACCATTATCCGTGCAAATCGATTAACCGGCAACCGTCCGGTCCCGAGCTGCCCGGATAATCGACGCTCTACTGTATTTGAAAGTACTGTTATTATTGTTTATATCCGTGGTTTTTCAACTTTTACCCTCTTTTGCAAGGTGGATTAAAAAAAAGGTGGTGGAATATAGACGATTTTGACAATTCGTCATTTAACATAAAATCGCCAGGATTCAAACCGTTGTTTACATTTTTTCAACTTGTTCATATGAGCTTTTCTACATGCTCCGATATTGCAAGTGAGAGATGGCTGTGAGAGAATTAACAAATAAATTTCTCACGCCGGTTGTCAAAGACGACAATTGTGAAATTGAAATGGACAGTGTACCAAAAATGGCTTGACTTGTTTGTAAGTGGTAGACAAACGTGTTTTTGAAATCGAGGATTGCTAGTAGACTGTCGACAGTTGTTAATTGGAATGGAAAACCCTGTAAACGGGATCATAGGAAAAATAAATGCCCAAGCGCCACAGATTAAGCTTAAACGACTGGAAAATTGAATATCCATAGAAAAAAATTAAAGCTCCACAGCTTCATTGGTTTGATCAATAGATGGCGTATTAAAACTGATTATTACATTGCTATTCTTTTCTTGCAATGTGTTTCGACAAGTTTCATCTTATCATGACCTATATATATATAGCCTTCTAACTTTCCGAGCAAAAATCTATATGAATGGTCGTGTGGTCAGATACGTGGGTATCAACACCAACGACCATTACTCAAATCTCACTTGCTTCAGTACTGGTGGTTTCGGTTGGAGTTTTTAGTATTTAAACAATCGTATCGCCGTTCTAGTTCTAGCGATGCATAACTTCAATGCGAAACCATACAAAAGTACAGAGGAAATGAGAAAGCTCTCCTCCTCCAAGCGAAGAAGCTCAACTGGTTGGGTATCCCACAAACAGATGGCGCCACCAGCTTTTGTACTATTTTTAGAATGCATGAGTCGTTTGCCGTCTGCTAAACGAAGTCTTTCTATATTCCGTTTAGGTAGAGTGCTTGAGTCGTTTAGAAGCCGTTTAGTGGTCGTTTAGTGGATTTGTGGCAGTTGGGTGATTTCTTAGTTTTTATCCTCAAACATTTCATTTCATTTCAGTTTATCCTCAATCATGTCGAAAACACAAATAATTATACAATAAATTCACGTAATAACACAAAATAACCATACCAACATTAAACGGGTTTGAAGGCATTTAAAAGGCATTTAAGGCCTTATTCACCTTACAAGGCGAATAAAGATTTCAATCGAAACATTCACGGCTGTAACGGTTTCTCTTCGAAATTTTTCAACTTTTCGATTCGACGAGAATCGATAGCTTACCGCCATCTTAATTAGGCTATTTATCGGTTTTGCATCCTCACTAAAGTAACTGCCAAATACAGCAGTGATAACGCTATTGGTTCCGAACCCAGAAAAAAGCGTGTGTTCAAATCCCGATTTGTATGAGAACTTTTTTGTGTTTATTTCTATTCAAATTAATAGTTTCTTGCTGTAAATAGAACAAACTAAATTAATTTAAAAGCAAATTTAAAATTGTACCTGTTTAAAAAAAACATAACAATTTAACTTGGTTTAATCTTCATTATCAGGATGGGTGAAATATGTATCTGATTTCTCCTTTTATTAGAGCTAATTTTGCAAATCATACACCTCTAAAGATTCATAAATCCCTGTAGATATATGAATTTTAATGGATTTATTAATTATTTAGATTCATGAATCTTTGAAGATTCATATAACTTTCGAGATTCATAAATCCTTGGAGATTCATTAATCTTTAGAGATTCATGAATCTTTGAAGAGTCGATTCGAGATTCGAATTAGTGATGGGAAAAATTAAGATTTCACCGGGATCGATTCCGGCTAGCTCCGAAGTTTTCTGGAATCGATTCCGGATAGTAGGTCCGGAATCAGTTTCCGGAATCGATTCCAGAATCAGCTCCGGAATCGAAATCGACTCCAGAATTGGTTCCGGCTTCGGCTCCGGGATTGGTTCCAGCATCGGCTTTGGAATTGGTTCCGGCATCGGCTCCGAAATCGGAATTGGCTTCAGAATCGGAATTGGCTCCGGAATCGGAATTGGCTCCGGAATCGGAATTGGCTCCGGAATCGGAAGCGGCTCCGGAATTGGCTGCGGAATCAAAATCGGCTCCGATATCGGAATTGACTCCGAAATCAGAATTGGTTTCGAAACGGAATCGATTTCAGCATCTTCATAGGAATATGCCTTTAGGTCCAATGATGCTACGTGTGGATAACGGCAAAGAATCAAAATTAACTTGTAAATGATCTATTCACATGGAGATTCCCGGACTTACATCGCTTCCTACACTTCTTATTTCCGGATTCCGGATTCAATAATACCAGCCATTGCAAGAAAAGCACAGCTATATAGGCTGGTATTATTGAATCCGTTCGTAGCGGGAACGTACGGCGCTCACATGAAATTCTAGGGATGGCAACACATTTCTTGAGCCCGCTCCTACAACGCCGCGGTGAATAACTGTAGCAACCATCTAGTACGTTAGGAAAATGAGTGTCGGGACGTACTGCCGCCGCTACGAACGGATTCAATAATACCAGCCATCGTAACTCAAGATGGCATCAAACCCAATCCAAACAAAATAGAAAAAAATATTGCATTGGCCCATACCAAAAACAACAACCCACATTAAAGGCTTCTTAGGAATCCTTGGTTATTACAGAAAATTCATAAAAGATTTTTCAAAACTGACCAAACCCCTCACAAAATGTCTTAAGAAAGGTTCTAAAATAACACATAATGACGAATTTATAAATTGTTTCAACGATTGTAAACAAATGCTCACTACTGATCCAATTTTAAAATATCCTGATTTTATCAGAAAATTGAATCTTTGATTTATCATTTATTTAAATTGAATTGAAATTTTATCAGAAAAAGTGATTTCGCCCTTGGCGCTGTACTTTCACAAAAATTCGAAGATGGTAAGGAACACCCAATCGCTTACGCTTCTAGAACGCTTAAGGAAACAGAGTGCAACTATTCAGCTACCGAAAAAGAGCTACTCGCCATTGTTTGGGCAACCAAGCATTTCCGACCGTACATTTTCGGAACAGTTTTTGAAATAAGAACTGACCACAAACCTCTTGTTTGGCTAAGACAGAAAAATGATTTAAATAGAAGACTTCTTCATTGGAAACTTGCCTTGGAAGAATTTGAAATTGAAATTAAGTATAAAAAAGGTACTCTTAATGGAAATGCAGATGTACTATCCCGCATTACGGAAAACCCTGCTTTAACATCCGAATTAAATGCAAATACTGCCTCTAACAATACTGACACTATGACGCAACACTCAGCAGATACTAATGATGACGAATTCATCCCAGCAACTGAAAAACCAATAAATGAATTTAGAAATCAAATAATACTAGAAGAAAATAATAATGATTCTCGAGAAGCAATTACACTTTTCGGAAATTATCATAGAATAACAATAAAAACACCCCTTTTTGGACCAGCTATGTTGATCAACATAATCAAAGAATATGCATCTCCCAAATGTGTTACTGGCATTTGTTGCAGCGAAAAAATCTTACAAAACTTACAAATTATCTACAAAAACTATTTCTCTCGCGCAAAATCGATCAAACTATTTTGGACAAAAACAATTTTAGAAGATGTAACTGATGAAATTGACCAGGATTTGATTATTGAACGACAACATAATGCAAACCATAGAGGAATTATTGAGACCAAACTACATATTTCTAGAAAATATTATTTTCCTAACATGAAAACTAAAATTACTAAATTTATTAACATTTGCAAAATATGTCAAAAAGCTAAATATGAAAGACGCCCATATAAACAAAAATATCAAATTACTGCCACTCCTAAAAAACCTTTGGAAATCGTTCATATGGACATCTTTATAATTACTGATAAACATTTTCTAACCCTTTGCGATAAGTTCTCAAGACTAACCATGGCGATTCCTTTACAATCAAGAAACGCTATACATATACTAAAAGCACTAACCCAATTCTTCGCTAATGTTGGAAGACCTTGTTTGCTTGTGATGGACCAAGAATGTTCGTTTAAATCCACCACAATCAAACAATTTCTTGAAGAAAATAATATAGAATCTCATTATACAAGTGTTGGTCAATCCTCTTCAAATGGAACAATAGAAATTGTCCATAGAACAATAAGAGAATTGCACAACATAATCTCACTACGAGATTCTACAAAAAATTTATCAACTACTTCAAAAATTAATTTGGCAGTCTCAATTTACAATGATTCTATACACTCTCAAACAAACATATCCTCTAAAGAACTATTTTTCGGCTTCAAAAAACGAAGATCCTATCCCTGAAGACCTTCAAGAAAGAATTAAACAAAAAGAGGAACTTTATAGAGTGTATGCCACAAAACAAAAAGAAAAAAAATCCAAATACATAGAAAAATTAAACAAAATACGAGAAGAACCAGAACTATTCAAGGACAATGACACGGTCTTCGAAAGGAAAAGAAATAATTTAAAACACGAAGAAAGGTATCGTGAAACGAAAGTTTTCGATAACCTAGTTACAAATATTTTAGACCGAAATGGAAGAAAAAATCACAAATCAAAATTGAAAAGGAAACGAAAAACCTAACATACCATTTAAATTCTTTCTCATCCTTACGGAAATCACAGCTGAATATTATAAAAAACTAAAAATGAAATTTGGAATGATTCATTTCCTTATAATAGTTTTAACAAATTCAAAATTTATAACAGCAGCAATTTACAGAGACTAACCTTAACAATATTCAGAATTTAGCCAATAATATTAGCCTAACCAACCATCTTAAGGACACCTTAGACTATAAAATCCTATCAGCTTAAAACAAAAAAATTAGAAAATATAAGACCTAGAAAACAAAAGAGAGGCATAATAAATGGTTTAAGAACAATTATACAAATAATCGCAGGAAATCGCAGATCAGAAAACACTTAGAACATTCAGAATTTATAACATTCAGAAAACAAAACCATATCCAACATTAATGCTCAAGTTAGAATTAATTCCGAAATAGAAAAATCAGTGAACAAAATTACACAAACTCTAAAAAAAAAAACGAAAATCAAATGAATCATCAGGTAAAAGTCGTAAAAACTGAAATAGAACAAGTAAATCTTATCCTGAACATTAATAACATTGTACAACTGTAGAAGACATAGAAGAATAGACGGATGTAAAATTTGTAGCCAAACATAAAAACACCATTTTCAATGTTAACGAAGAGTGCACGATTTGCAACAACCCACAACCGCTAAACGACGAGTGTATCTCAAATATCATCAGAAATCATCCATCTAAATGTACCACCACCCCGAGCTCCGAGCATACGAGGAATAATAATACGAGGAATGAAACCAGGAGTCATTCTAATCGATACCACCTTTGGCGTGTCAGTCATTGATTCATGTTTAAACAGCCAAATAATAGCAGTACCCACACTAATTGAAACCGGCAATTGCACCGTAAAAATCTTAAATAGCACATTTACTGCGCATATTGATGTTTTAGACCAAGAAGACTACTTCCTACCCTTAACTGGCAGCAAAACAGAAATAAATCTAAACTAGCCAAGTATACAAGATCTACACACAATGCATATTAGTAACATACATCAAAACTCCATACAATAACACTCCGCTTACGCACGCATACAATTGCAGGAGGTATATTAATTGTTGTTCTAACAGGCTTTCTTATAACTGCATTTTGCACCTACAAACACAAAGCCAAACATGCAGAGAAGAAAATGTCCACCGAAGCTATTCACAACATCATCCCACTGCAAACGTCGGTAAGTCGATCGAGCACGCTCGACGTTTAAGGAGGGAGGAGATATTTACACATGCGCTACGCGCTATGATACAGGTGCTGAGTAAGAAAACGGTCGCAAGCGAGCCATCGATGTTACTCCACGCGCGGAGTCAGGTTCCAACGGGAACTCCACTAGAAGCAGGTTCCCACGACCAGGTGTGGTGTCGTATGTTCAGACGGACCGAGGCAACATGATCATCATAAACGTGGACGACAACGTGACCGGCAAACCTGGCAGCACCGAAAACACCAGCCTAGCTAAATACCACCGAATCCAGAAGTTAGCTTTAGTCTTAGTTTAGCAGTTCGCAAATAAAGATCCCCAGTAATATTTTTTTTAAACTTACTCCGGGCTATCGTAAACATAATTAAATATTTTAAAATATTTAAAAAAAAATGTTGTAAATCGACATCTTGTAATCTTTGCGAAGCCTGCAAGGGTTAATCTTCAGTTCTTCCACAGAAGCGCTTCCTTCCAGCGTAAATAAACGACGTAGACTCGCGCCTATACCTAAGCTTCGCAGAACATGTCAACGTCAAACGCAACCAGTGTTTGTGTTGTGGCTTATCAAAATTACGACAAAGATTAGATGGTTTAAGGGTGGCAACTTCAAGCAATAGCAAAAATCATTCATCATTGCTTAAGAAGAAGCACTGGGGCTAGTAAAATGCGTGCGTACGAAAAATATTGGCGTGATTCGGCGTCTGTTATCGTTTTGGCCCGCAATCGGCACAACGAACGAGATAATCACGGATACAATTACAAGGTACAAAAAGCATATACAAACGCATCGAAGCGCTTCGTTCTGATTGTTTATCCTTTCACAGGTACTTGTGTTCAAACGAACCGAAAACACAAGCTTCCTTCCGAACCACATCGTATTTCCCGGTGGTTCTTTCGATCCTCAAGATGACTCTACCGACTGGCTAAGGTTGTTCGGCGAGCAAAGGATACCGCCGGAAGCGTTACAAACGGTCACGTCGGTGTCTGGCCCAAGGCCCCACATATTCCGCCGAATGGAGGGTGATCAGCTAGATCGTAGCATTTCCGTCCGGCTGTGCGCTTTGCGCGAATGTTTCGAAGAGTTGGGAGTGCTGCTGGTGGCAAACAAGGGCCCACA
The DNA here is from genome assembly GCF_016920715.1 of Anopheles arabiensis. Lineage (NCBI taxonomy): Eukaryota > Metazoa > Arthropoda > Insecta > Diptera > Culicidae > Anopheles > Anopheles arabiensis. The sequence goes on along the minus strand of NC_053518.1, from coordinate 44,108,471 downwards.
AACAGGGTTCAGCGTGGCAAGAACCGATTTCGATGTGCGCACCTGGCAAGCTGACGTTCACGACGGAAGGAAAGCATTTCGCCAGCTGTACGAGCAGTTGCATGAAACCCCAGACCTGTGGGGTCTGTACGAGTGGTCTACCTGGATGACGCCTACACACTTTCGGCGGAAGCGTTTCGAAACGGCCTTTTTCCTGGCTGCACTCAATGAAGTGTGTCCCGTGTTGCCAGAAGACTATGAAGTGCAGGAATATATGGTAAGATAAATGCCCTGAGCGGTTGATTTGCAATGCTAATGGGGTTCTGTTTTTAGTGGGAATCACCACGGAATTTGCTCGATGCCCATTCGGAAGGAATTCTCTGGCTAGCACCACCTCAATCGTATGAATTGCATCGTTTGAGCCATGTACACGATATCGACGTTATAGTACGCGTAGCAAAGGCGAGGAAACGCTTCGGCACAACCCCATTCTGTCCGGTTGGTTTTAATGCAGCAGACGGGTATATCGGCGTTCTTCCTGGAGACGATCTTTATCCAGAGCAGTTCGACTTCATTACTGACAATGAGGATATGAATAAGTACGGAGAGCTAACGATGCGAGAATTAGCCGAACGAGCACGTAACCTTCATCGCGTAGAGCATAGGGGATTACACCAGCAGACGCATTTGCACAATGGCCCATCGCTGGATGGTCATCTGCATGTGCTCGGTTATAACGAGCCACTTTCCAAGCTGTGATATTTTGTGTTGGGTAACATTAATAAAGTTTTTGGGAAAGGTGAAGGAAAATTGTATTATACTATTTTTTATAAAACCCGTATCACCTAATTTTCAGACTAACCTCCTACCGTTAGCGGGTCTCATCTATTGGTTTTGCAGCAGATTTCCATTCAACCCCTGCACGTGTAGGTGATCATCAAGCGGCTGTTGATTCAGAAAGAATGCTTGGTGATGCAAATCCTTGTGCTCTACACGATGCAATCGTTTCGCTTGCTTTCGTATGGCTTCCCGCGTCTGCTCCCCGTACTTGTCTAAATCAGCATTATCGGAGAGATAATCGTAGTCGGCTGGATATAGATCGTCACCGGGCAGCACGAATATCACACCATCCGCTGCATTGTACTGTATCGGGCAGAGCAATGTGGAACCCTTCCGATTGCGTTTGTCCGCAAACCGCACCAACTGGTCGATATCATACACGAAGCTGAGCCTCGTCAACTCGTACGTTTGGGGTGGTGCGAGCCATATTTTTTCCTCACGGTGTGCCTCTAATAAAGCTGCCGGCGTGTCCCACTGTAGTAAGCAAGCGAACCGATAGTTTAGAATAATACAATAGGCACACATACACGCTCATACTTACAAAATATTCCTGCACTTCATGGGGCTCTGGATGTATGGCAGGCATCTCGTTCAGTACCGCTAGATAGAAAACCGTTTCAAAACGCCGTTTCCGAAACATGGCCGGCGTTAGCCAGCATGACCATTCGTACAAATTGAACACATCCGGCACGGTGCCAAGTGCAGTGTGCATCGCCTGGAATGATGCTGTACCATCGTGTATCTTTTGCTGCCACGAGTCCACATCAGGCAGCTGTAGGCACTTGCTAAAACCAGTTTCCGTTTTCTGCCTCTGCTCGTCTGTAACGAGCAATACGCCGAGCTCCTCGAAGGCCTCTCGCAGTGCACAGAGACGTAGCGAGAGGTTGCGGTCGAGCAAATCGGTGCCCTCCGTCTGGAATATGTAGGGTCTTGCACCGTCTACTTGCGTGATAGCTTTTAACGCTGTGTTGGAAACATTTCTTTCGCGAAAGAACGATTCCCAGCCAAGCGAAGCGTCCTGTTTGTCGAAACCGCCACCGGGAAAAACTACACTATTTGGCATGAATGACGTATTAGAGGTACGTTTGAATACAAGTACCTGCAAAAGAGAAGACATATCGCTATTAACCCTAGCCGCGTAGCTCATTTTTATCGCTCAATTGTAATGGTTTATTATTATGTATTTACCTTATAATTGTACTTATTTTGTTGTGCCGCTGGTTGGTCCCGTGCTAACACTAGCAGGGACGCTGAATCGCGCCAATGTTTAGCGAACTTTCGGATCATTTCTCTTCTCTCTGCTTCGAACACAGCACTGACTGACAGCTGGAAGTATTACGCCACGTTTGTTTACATTCATAGTGGAACAATAACAAATCTTACCGTACGTCATGCATCAGCTGATAAGTGTACAGTCATTCAAAGAGGGTTTGGTACAATCTCCGTACTAGTGGTGGGAGCTCGGAATCGGACCTACTCGATTCCGATTCCAACGTTCGGAATAAATTTCGGAGTCTATTCCGATTCCGGAGTCGATTCCGGAACCGATTCGGATTCCGGAGCCGATTTCATTTCTGGAGCCGATTCCGGAACCAATTCCGGAGTCGATTCCGGAATCGATTCCGGAAACTGATTCCGGACCTACTATCCGCAATCGATTCCAGAAAAAATGTGGAGCTAGCCGGAAAACCTCATTTTTCCCATATGTAAAACACAGGGTAGTACCATCTACTGCACCTTCATCATGAGGGCAAATTTTGGAGCAGATGACTGAACAGTAGTAGCGTTAGTCATTTCATATTATCGCTACTGCATCGAACGCTGCACTACGAACTTGACTAAGGGGTAATCAAAATGACCGTTTTGTGAGGAAATATCGTCAACAATGGGATCCGCATATTTGGCACATATGCGTTTATATTATCGCTGGATTTAATTTATATCTTCTTTATAACAAATTCTAGTAAAGAATCACGGGAATTAATGTTGTTTCCACCTGTCTATTAGGAGCAGGCAAAATTTCAACGCTTAATGTCTACGCCGAATTTGTCCCGAAGTAGATCCTGCACCAAAACAGGTTCACAAACCGTTCCATGACCGAGATAGATCCATGTGCACTTTTTGCACTTTGAATGCATTTAGAATTAGTTCCAGGGGCAGTGTGAGTTAGGTATAATCTCCAAGCTCTGTATGGGTTCGATACCAATTCAGATTCAATTTCAGAACTGATATGAGTACTGAATCAGTTCCAGGACCAGTGTGGGGTTAGGAGAGGTTCTAGCTACTGTTTGGGTTCTATGTATAAGTTCCAGGAGGTTGGTAGGTTCCAGATCAGTTAAAGGATAGGCATGAGTTCAGTAGCAGTTATAGTATTAGAAGATTCGTTCTTGGACCTTTATCGGTTTGATATCGGTTTTAGCATGCTGTCCAAGGAGTTTCGGTTTCAAAACAAGCTAATCTTTTTGTATGAAGATTTTGAGCCAATTGGCCTGATTCGCCTCTTTAATAAGCTGATCAGGCTGCGTAGGGCAATGTGATGTGTTCCGTAAGGGTCGGTGGTGTCGCGTCCTCCCAGTTTGCTTCCCACAGAGGACAGAGGCAAGGGGATAGCATTTCATGTATCCTGTTCAATGTGGCTTTAGAAGCTGTTATAAGACGAACAGGAATCGATACGCGAGGTACCATCTTCTGGCGCTCTATCCAACACCTGGGCTACGCGGACGACATTGACATTATTGCGATCAACAACAGGACGGCTGCGGAAACGTATGCTGGACTTAAATCAGAAGCTCAGCGGGTTGGACTACAGTTTAAAAGACAAGTACATGCAGGGAGGTCTAGGGATATTACCCCAGATACCTTTCCCTGTATCACCATGGATGATGACACACTGGAGGAGGTGGGTTCCTTCGTATACCTTGAATCCCAAGTCACATTTGACTCTGACACATCCTTGGAAATTCGGAGGCGCATCCTCGCTGGAAATCGCACCTGCTGTAGTCTACGTAAGTGGCTTTGATCTGGTCAAGTCTCCAGGTGAACAAAACTGACGCTATACCGGACTCTTACAGGGTTTTCCAGGGGTTTAATAGTTGTGGGACTCTTCCTTGACTCTTTCTTATGAGAAGTGAACTTCACATGATGGAAATTGGACTCTATGGCGTCCTTTTTGAACAGGCTCCTTGGAAATTCCTATTGGATTTGTACAACAAGGGTGCTATAGAGATCAATTCCCATTACATTAAGTTTATTTCACGCAAGAAGGAGTCAATAAAGTGGCCCACAGCAATGAGAACTCCTGGAAACCCCTGTATAAGGCTCGTTGTGCTCTACGGACTCTGAGACATGGACCTTACTGGAAGGCGATCTACGCGCACTTGGGGTTTTTGAACGCAAAGTGCTACGTTCGATCTTCGACGGAATACGGGTGGAATGATAAACTACGAGCTTATCGAGCTGCTAGGTAATCGATTGGAATTCTGGTGAAAATCGGGCGACTAACATGTTTAGGACATATAGCGAGGAAGCCTGTTTGCTATACAGCCAAGGAGGTCATCGAAAGGGATCCAACAGGCACGTGGAGGAGAGGGGCGCAGCAAGTACGGTGGCTTGACCTGGTCGAGGCAGACTTGCGGAAGATCGGTGCCTAGAGTTGGGGAGATTTGCAGCACAGTACCGGGCGTTATGGCGCAGCATTCTGTTAACGGCACGAGTCGACCAACGGCTCTAGTCCATAATATATACATCATATTTAGGACTAATATCGGTTTGGGATTAGTTTCAAGACCGGTGTAGGTGCAAGGCCAATTCTATGAGGGTTGGGATCAGTTTCAGTACCGGTATGGTTTCTGTAAAAAGCCTACTACTCCTAGATCAAGATGAGGGATTAGTTTCGGGACCGGTTTGGGTTCTGAATCAGTTTGTAATTTAGTTCCTTAAAAGTGCATATCAAAGACCTACTAGGAAAGGAAGCTTTTCGTTCAGATTTTGTGATATAGTAATTAGGAAAAAAAGGCAGGTTTAACTGTATTCACGTTATAGTATCTTGAATATTATTGTTTCTATGGGTTATGTATGAATGATACGTTGGAACAGAACACATCCACAATACATCAGCTTCACACGTCCGATACTGCCGTCTGTGTATGTTGTGTCTTAGATAAAATATTCTTGTAAAACTTTCGAGGGACGAGGATCAACAGAAAAGGGCATGGTGTCTGACATTTTTTGGTGAGAATTATCATAATAAATAAAGCCTTAACCCTAACGATCGTACAAGCGCATACACACAATCTCACTCTTCTTGTCCTGGATATTACAGGGTTTCCCACGATTTATTGGTCAGTTCCCATGATTTTTTGGTGCGTTCCCACGATTTTTTGGTCGTATCCCATAGATTTTTGGTTCGTTCCCATAATTTATTGGTATTTTCCGATTGGATATCAATACAATTGGACCAAAAAATTCTAAGGAACGACCAAAAAATCGTGGGAACGCACAAAAATATGGGAACCCACCAAAAATTGATGGGAACCAACCAATAAATCGTGGGAAACCCTGTATTATGGGATTAGGAAAATATGGCCTACGGACGTCCGATGAAGGAAAATCAAAAGAAAGGCATTTTTATGTTTGTTTGTTTGTTTTTTGCGTGGTATTTGTACTTGTATCATATATCTGTACGGTTTGAGTAATTTACTTTTCGATAAACATATACTCTGATAGACGACCTAACCCAAAAGCAGGAAACCGTAAACATGAAGCTCAACATTAGCCACATTACAATACATATTTTGCACAAACGCACAAGCTGTTTCCATAAACCAAGCCATACAGCAGCAACACGGACTGGCGCTATTGGTTCATTTTCTATTGCCAAAGCACGCAAGCTATCCGTGTAGCTATTTAGATTTCATTCGTTTTTAGCGTTTGGACCACATGGTTTTCCCCAAAGATTTGAATTTCGTTATCTTTTCCTTTTGTCTCATGTCTCATGCTTAATTTTGTATGATTTAAAAGATCTTTAAAATAAATTTAATATACCAAAAGAATTTAACTCACAAATACAACCAAACAATGGATGTTCATAATTTACAATACACCATTCCCTTTAACGTAGACAACGTTGCACAAGTTGCAAAACGGAAACCTTTTGATAATTTTGTTTTCTTGCGCCTTAATAAAATTTCGTTTCAACCTTAATTATGTGCCAGTACAGTAATTTTAACACAATCTAAATTAAAAAAAAACATGTTTCGTTGGTAACCAACCGTCGGGAATATTAGCAAAAATGGCAATGAAATAATTTTAGTAAAAAGCCGTTGCAGTGTAACTTTTCCTCCCCAAAAGTACGTATCGCTTTCCTTCGCACTTCTTTTTCTTCTATCAATTTTCATAAGCGGACTATTCTTTATGTGCATAACAGTTTTAAGAACAAAAAGAGATAAAGTTTTAAACAAACATATCGAGATACACACACAAAAAATCATTAATACGATTTAATAACATGAAATCAGTCTTGTAAGTTTCGTCTTCTTTTTTTTTTCGTCACGTGTTCACATTTAGCAGATTGTTCCAACAATTGAATTCTGTTTGCATTATTTATCAACACCTTTACTCAAAGGTAGAACAACGTTAGAAAGGTAAAGTAGTTTTGACAAATGAAACCGATAAAATGATAGATGAGAAAACATTGAAGAAAAACATCAATATTAATAGAACGAAACAAAAAATGGCAACTGAAACACGGACGAGAAAATCTGCAAAATATGAGAAATTACGGTACATGCATAGAGTGATAGTGTCCATTATCATATGAAGGTATGTTGATATTAGAGTGTTTTCCTTTTTTGTGTTTAAAAACGATTTCATATCAATCAATGTAAAGCATTGTAAGGTGTTTTGTTTGTTTCTCCTTTCCGTTCATTTCCCCCAGCTGCTTCTTCTTCTACCTAGGTTTCGATGATTTGGTTCCAACTAAGAAAATAAATAGTAACTTACTTATGTTACTTATGAGCTAATAGCTTAATACTTATGTTTCCCCTCACACACATACACACACGCAATGAATTCCTAGTTCTCGAAGCTGTTTGTCAGTGTTGCCTCGCGGGCAACATTTACCCATACCCATTGACATAACACGTTAGAAGCCCTATTCTTTCCCCGGATGTGACGACGTTCGGTACATTTACAATTGGGTGAACATTTCCCCCCAAAAAGCTCTGTAATTAATAACAACCCTAACCATTACGCTGCTGCAAAAAATAAACTCTGCACCCACGGGATACTAAACTACGTATACAAGTTGGGAAAATATAGTATATACAATCGCAACAGAAAGGGTAGCGCTTGCGCTCACAACTAGAGTGTTCTATAATGCATATGTACATCGTGATCAGTGAGAGTAACTAGCGGAACACTTGCTTAACACTATTTCTTGTTCTGGCAGTAATGGGCACGCTTTTCACACGCTTAAGACTTTTTCCTGACTCACCATGAGATTCATAAGTACACAAAAGAGAGATATAGTAGGTTGGGAATGAGAACATGGTTGAATGCTTGAGAGAACAATCCGCGAAGCTAGAAGCAACAAAACCAGCCCACGGGCGAATGACGACGTTGGCCTACAGTGGCTATAACGGTGGTAGTAAGCATCGATCACGAAGGGGGTGGCGGTTCTTTCAGTGCCAGCCAGGGACCGGCCACCTGTTCCAGTTCGGCCGTAGCTGCCGGCGTTGAACGAGGCGGCGGTTCCAGCTGCAGACGATCGTACCACCAGCATCAGGATTCGTCCGGATCATTTTCGAAATGGTGATAGTGATGGTGGATGTGCTCGTGCACGTACCGGTGAACGGCAGTCGTCGAAGCGGCCGATGCAGACGAGACGGAATGTGCTCTACCGCTGCCACAGTATCGTGGCTCTTGCTGATGATGATGCTGATGATGCTGTGGCGATTGCGGCTGCGAACGGGACTGCGGTTGATGGTGACGATAACTATGCTTGGTTGCTGCCATTGGCGCTGCCTGTTGTTGCTGCTGGTGCTGCTGTTGCTGCTCAACATCCTCACCATCGTCCGACATGCGGATTAGATTTTCGCATTCGCTCGGATCGGCATTGATTGGCACGGACCCGTACTGGAGCTGAACTAGCTGAGCATCACCGACAGGAATGGATTGTTTGTTTACCACCGTCAACGGAGCTGAAGGCTTCTCAGTGCCAATCGCAACAGTTGGCACTGCTGTCGGTTGACGCGAAGGACTGTGCTGATGCTGGTGGTGCGTTTTAATATTCTTCTTGGTGGCGGAAGCGATCAACGATTCTTTGTTGTATACTTTCTTCGGTGTCACCACCGCTATTTCCGCAATGTCCTCGCTGATCTTCAGATTTTCCAGCAACAAAAGATTGCTCGGCGTCAGTTCTTCCTTGCTCTTGGAACGCTTTAACGGCCGGCTGACGACCGCTCGCTGGAGCTGCATATCGTCCGCTAGTTTGACCTTGGGTACGAGTTTGGGACTACGGTGATCAAGCCACTGCTCGACCTGATTGATGGAGCGAGTTAGTTTCTGCTCGGCCGAGAGATTCGGGTACTGCTGGTTGAGTAGGGCCGTGCTGAGCTTTACCGGCGTCGGCTGGGTCGACCGAGTTGCACCCACAGCTGCCGCCAAGCGATGGTGTTCCTTCCGACTGGTAATTCGAACCAAAAAAAAAAATTATTAACAAACAGTCTTTTGCAGCTTTTTCACACAATACTAACCTTTTCAACTTCGAGTGATGGAAATGATGCTGCAGCAAGCGGTTAGGGGTGCTGGTGGCAAGAGCTTGAACCCCGCCATTTATAGCGGCCGTTGCTGAAGCTGCGTGTGCTGTCGTTAGATGCATGGCCGTGGCAGCACCAACACCACCATTAGCTGCGGCAGCGCAAATTGTTTTGTGAAGGTACGAATCATACCCGCATAGGTTTGCCTCGTGCCCGGCCATCGCGACTAGGGCGGTCGTCGTCGTCGTCGTTGCGGTGGCTTGCGCTCCGCCCAGATCGGCTGCCATGGTAGCACCAGTATTGGCCGCCATCAGCGCTGCAGCGGTCGGATGATGATAGTTGAAGAACACCTGATCCCCAACGCGAGAAGCGATCGTGTGCGATCGGTGGCGATGCTTCGGTGAACTATCATTCGCTTTCCTGCGGAATATATGAAAAGAAAAAAATGCGTGCTTAGTACAAGGATGCCAAACCATATAGTGAAAGCTTTACTGGGGAGCTTACCGATTTGGTTGAAAACAGAGACTATTCTTCACCATACTTTCGCGTATGATCTCGATCAGCTCCCGCCGACACAGTGAGCTCTTCCAGCACTCCTCTTGTGCGGCCGCCATACGGCCTATTACATTCTCGTAGCAATTTTCGTTCCCCACCGATAGGCTACGCGCTCTTGGCCGTCTGGCAAAGTCTTCGGACATCATTTTTGCTGCGATTGCCGTCTTGCGTGAGGCACGTGTCTTGCGAACTAGTTTACGTTTGGCACGCCCAGCAACTCCTGCGGACGGCGCTGGAATGACGACCGTTTCCAAGGCGGACAACGGTGGCAGCAGAGTCGTCGTTGGAGCTCCACCATCGACACAATCGTGACAAATCAGCGCTGCCGTCGATGTGGTTGATTGATTCAATCCAGTTGCTGTTACAGGAAGCGAGGAAGCGGTAGTTTGAAGGCTTGTATTATTAGATGCCGTATGTTGCTGTTGCTGCTGTTGAAGGTTACAGCACTTGAGATTGTTAATGCTTTCGTACACATTCTCATTTGCCTTGCTCTTGGTTGCGTTGGGAGCATTGTTGAGGACACCCTTGCCCGCGCCTGCATTAGCTGCACCAGGACTTAGATTATTTTTATGATACGCTTCAACCAGCAGCTGTCCGACCGCCGACGATCCCTCGGAGCTATTGCTCAGCCCTATCGAGCGATTCACTTGATTATCTCCTGCTAATGCGGTTGCCTTCGACAGATTCGATTCCTTCAACTTCCCCGAACTACCGTTCGAATGATGGTGATGATGGTGGTGATGCTGCTGCTGCTGCTGTTGTTGTTGGTTCTGCAGGGCAGCCTGATTATTGTTTGCCGTTTCGCCATTGTTAGTAACAGCTGTGGCTGCCGTTCGATTGCGAAGCAGCCGGGGACAATTTTCCGACGTGTCGCTACCATCATCATCGGAGATAAGCTTCCGCGAGCGATACCGACGACGGGGCGTGATTATGGCCTTCTTTACTGCAGCCGATGCCGGTTTCGTGGTGGCTGTTTTGCCGTCCGGAGATACGGTCAGCCTGACATTAATGGTTTTGCTACCATAGTGAGGAACTACTACCGATTTGCCTATAGATTCGTAAATTGTCGACACTATTCCGGCAATATCCTGGAACACAAAACAATAGATGAACAATTAATTGCTATCATGGACTGACTATCCGGCTACGTTTCCGGTTACTAAAAATTCTAGGGAACTTGTAAAAAAGCCGGCTATGGCAACGAAGAAGGAGAAACAATTCACTTACATCTTTGGTTATTTTGCCATGACCATCCAGATCGTACAAGGTGAAGGAAAACTGTAGCGGTTGTGGCTTTTTACCATCCTCCAGAGACACATCGCAAGTGAATTCCTAGTGGAAAAGAAGTAAGAAGAGAATAGTTTTAGTGACTACACTTTTTTTCATTACCAAACGATCCAAAATAATGCGCTTAAAATAACATACATCCTACTGCCCCTTTCACAAGACATTCCAATTGTAACATTTCATTATACAGTCAAATATTTATAAAGCTTGTGATTAAATTTTAGTACACAGTGTGCACCTCACTGATTGATAAGTTCATAACCATTTTCAGGACCACACTAAAAGCTAAGATGCTACCTACTACCCGAAAAGAAAATCAAGACAGGATTGTTTGCAAACAAAATTATGCTTTATTATTTCTTCAATACCCGTGACATCTCCGTACACTCTGCCTGTCACAGTGTTAGTACAGAGACCGCAAGTAACTTTGTTTCTACGCTCTTCCAACGCCAGCGTGCATGTTTCAGGTGTCTGGGGATGTTAGATAAGATAAGAATCTACGGGCTGTGTTCAACATGCTCTCGTACAATACAGCGAACCATGTAGATAAACGAATCGCCAAAGCAAAACTGTATATGTATGTGCCCATCAGGAAGGATGGTTATTAGAGGCACAGCAATCACAGAGATATAGATCGGGTGTCTTACTGATACGCTACATGCACACAAGCAATTTATCGTCCTGTTAATTATCGCCAAGCGCCAAGATATACAGACAATCGACGATAAACAAAATAATAATCGATCGATGCAGTCCATTCAACTACCACCACAGTGCACAAAACCAAACACTGACATCACGTGTTGAATCATTTCTGCAAATAATTAATAATTGTTGATTTCGACGTGTGCTATAAACTAGGTGGTCAACAATATTATAGCAAATACTTGTTTAAAGGTATCTTTATTTATGTTACCGAAAATGTATTTGTTAAAGCTAATAAGTGAAATGATTGGAACTATTTCTTGATAAAACCATGTAAAGCCTTACTTCAGTAATGCATCGAATCTTAGAAGTTTGTTGATTCTGGTTGGACATGGAGAATGAACAAAGTCATTGAACAGCTAATTACACAGCTAATTGAGTGCAAAAAAGAAGCAATTGTAAAAGCCATTTATCAGAGTACATTTATCGTTAACCTAATAAATGATCTTGATGCTAGACGATAAAATCATGCACAAGTGTCTCGTTTTCATGAAGAAATGAATGGTTCTTTCACATCGTAGCCGAGTTTCTTTTTTTATGATACCTATGGGTACGGCTAGTACATTCGAGATGTGTACCGCATATAAGCTTTATATTTGGCGAATTCAAATCGTTTTATTTAAATGTAATGACGGCGCTATGTTAACGATTGTAATCAATTTTAACCCGTTAACTAAACATAACTTCTTATTAATATCCTTATTTTTTTATTTAAACAGTCCGGACACATAACGAACACCTCTTATGCACGCTAACAACCGTTTAATGTCTTCAAATAAAAACCACACAGTATGTTTATTTCCTTGATTACTTTAGTACGTAGAAAGTATCTCAAACACAGTTGTAGCATTTGCAAATTAATCCCTATTTTCGTTTCTTAACCTTTGCCCACACAAAAAAGATGGGTCTTTTATGGCATATGGCATGCACACACACACTGTTGGCCCTGGTCACGATTAGTATGCCCACGGTTGAATGGGAAGCAAATCAAGGCAGCAATAACAAAAAATAATAATGATAGTAACAACAATAATAAATCCTCAAAGTATGCCGCCCCTATCGAGCCCCTCGTTGACGGATTGGATTATTCACATGCACACCGACGACGCTAGGCAAAAGCTAAACATTCCTTCTGGTCGGCAATGGCGGCAACGGCGGCAGTACGCACTCCCGCCGGCTTGATCCCGGCCTATATGCCAAGATTCTCGTTCAATTCTCGTTTGTTTGTATTTATCAATGAACAAACCACTACCACCACACACCTCGCGACCACCTTTTGTTCCTTCGTTGTTATGCCTTCTCGCAATGTCCATGTGAGCGAGATTCGAGTGGGTGCTGCAGATGGACGATTGTGGGGTTGAATTGGCGCACAGAGGTTTGAGATCTGTAAACTGTAAAATCGCAAATTGATAGGTACTGGCCAAAACCAAATCATTATAAAAATCGAAGCTACACATACTATACACTCATAAGAATGCATTGGACGGGAAAGCAAATTATCGCTAGGCAGGAATTCACAACCTATGACTAAAGGGTTTCCCCTTTCGACGGTCGCCACCCTTCACTCAATGGCGCGCGCGTGTGTGTATGTGTATAAAGTGGTCTTCTTTTTTTACTCGACCGCGATACGAAAATAAATAAATCAAAACTTCAACGACCGCGACTTCGGACCGATTAGCTTCACCCCGCTGCCGGTCTCGCTCTCTCGTTCCCTCCGGTTACCGTCTACACCAGACCCGATAGAAAGGGAGAAAATCGGGAGATATTGGATCGTCCACATCGGCGGCGGCTTCGCTTTGTAAATTCTCTTCAAACGAGCTCGTCTCCTAACAAGCTTTCCTTCCCTTCATCCCTTGTGCTTCATCGATGATCCACCTCCTTCCCACACACGCTTCTTCTCTCTCTCATTCACATTTTTTCGATCGGCAACTTCAAGCATTTCAACCAAAACCGGATCGTTTCGTGCCATGCTGCCAACGTCTTCCACACTGCACCACACCGCTACACGGCGGCGGTGAAGTACATCGCGCGTCTCACGCAGCCGTATATACCCCATCATCCCTCCGTTATTATCAGCTAACTGCTTTAGCGGAGCGCGAGTGTCGGGTCGGCAACTTTCACAAGCACACAGAGGGTCCCTGATAACACAGCCGGCCGATTGTCAAACGCTTCAGAGGGTACCGCCGTTGTCAAATGCGCGGCTGGGCCCCACCGCCGCTTGTCTCCGTGCTTGCCAACGGGGGAAACGGCAGATGAATAGCTTGCTGACTCGCCAAAGGCAGCGAACCAAACGGTCACCACACAATATTAGTCTATTTCGAACTTTTTTTTATGCAGCTTATGTTTACGTGGAAGGTGTTTATCGTGACGGGGACATTGATAAGTGGTTAGCAATTTTATGGTACCACAGGCAGCAGGTTATTCTCAGTATTTGTTGATGGTTGATTTTAAGCTGACCCCCAGTGACAGGCAACAACGTTTCGATCCTTTTGGAAATTTCAATATTTATAATAGAAATCTTATCATCTTTCGAACATGCAATAAACACATTAACAACACTCAGCTGTGCCTAGCGTATTTTTTTCTGTTGCTCTCAAGAAATCCTTGAATTTTGCTACACATTAATTATTGTTGGACATATTATAGGTAGCTCTCAAACATTTTCCTCTAATTCTGAGTAAGTTAATGAGCACAAAGGACTATGTTTTGTTAACCTGCTGTAGCGTCTTTCACGGCTCATGCATAATTAAAATGTGTATACCCAATGAACAACCCATCTGATCGTGATTAGACTTTGTTTAATGGTCATTTATGAACAAAAAAAAGGGTACAAAGCGTTCGACCTACCTCTAATCGCACCCGATCTGGATCACTTCGAATAGTGGCGGCGGTGGTGTTGATTGTGTTAGTAGCTCCAGCACCGGACGCCCCACCGGCCGCTGCATTGCCGCCTCCCGCCTTCCCGTTGGTGCACTTCCGGAAGGCATCTTTCTGTGATTTGTGATGGTGGTGCTGCTGCTGCTGCTGCTGCTGGTGGGACGTGCCCGAATGATTATGTCCATTCGAAGACGGTGACTGATGATGATGTCCGTGATGATGATGGTGGTGACTATGCTGGAAGGATGTTTTCGTCTGGCCAGTGCCAGAACCGGTGCTTGCGGATGATTTCACTTTAAGCATTTGCTCGCGATCACTAGTTAGCAGTAGGTCGGGTGGTGCACTGCAGGCTGAAGGCGCCCGGCCGGGATAGATCAGCTCTTCCGAGTCGGTGGCGCATTCTTGTAGCACTGTAAAACAAATATACAAGAAAAAGTAACTCATTAGCACACTCAAATGTCGGTTCGTGGAAGTTGCTTCACAAAACATTCGAACTTTGGATCGATCCGTGCTGCTGAAAGTAAAATATGGAGAATGATGACGCAAACGCTCATGGCAAAGTGTAAACGAAACGAAGCATCTTTGAAGTAAAGGGCTTAAGGGGCTGTGCATTCGTTAATGGGACACATTTAATCATAAAACAGTATCGCGAACATCTTCTTTCGACTACAAAAACCTTTTCACATGAAAGGAAGATTTCGAAACCGCATACATTGGAGTCAACGGAATTGGATATTTGTTTCCTATTTTTGTTCACCTTTCATGTTCACTCTTTCCCATTTCGCCTAGGGAACCAGGACAAGAAGCGGGGTGTGCGGTGTGTGATTGGAATGTCTTCACACTTAAAGCACTTTCCTTTGATCTGATTCAAAAAGATGCCATATATACAGACACACACACACCCAGGCTCGTGGAATGCTCTTTTCGACGATTTTCGACTGCTCCACGGCAAAAGAAAACTGGGACGAAGATGGTGATCATCATCTTAAGGTGATGTGTTGTTGCGCTGCTCCGTCCGCGGGCAAAAGAGTTGACGCGCGTCTGTTAAACGCGTTAATGGGCGCACTACTGTTCCGTGTTGTTTCAAAGCACACCGAAAGACGACACTTGGCGCTCTGTTTAGCAAAGGATGTTCCCATACCGAGAGGGTCGGAGAGCAGACAGGAGTGTGGTGCAGGCTAGGTCGTGTAGGCAAGCGAACCGACGACCGAAACGCTGTGTAGCGACAGCTGTCGTTAAATGCCAGTGGGGAACATCCGTTACAGTATTTTCTTTGAAGATTGCTGTTTTGCTTTTGGATGAAATGGGTTAAATGATGCCGAGCAGCACTTTTTTTACTGATTTGTGGCAAGCGCGTATCAGCAAATGGAAATGTTTTCTTTGAAGGTGTGCATCATTCAATACACGAAGAAGGTTGAGGTTTTTTAAACAAATCTGGAATATTAATTATACAACGGTTATATTTTTTGGTTGGTTTTACGTAAAAACAACTGTATCATCAAAATTCATTGAAAACAGAATCGATAAATGATTGATCCTTCCCACGATTCAATTATTGATTTCGTAATGTACCATATTCAAGAGTTTTCGCTTTTTCCATGCAGACCTCTATTCTAACCGTGCATCGTCCGTCACTAGCGTCTCCATTTCCATTCCTACAAAAACTATGCTGCTTCCATTCACTGAAATGCGGCCTCATTTGCATGAGATGAAGTGCATATTTAGATTGACTGTTTAATTAAAATTTCAATTAAAATCCACCATTCAGCTCAGCACCATTCAGCCATATGCTCGAACCGCCGATATTCGACAGCCACTAAACCGCATCACAGTAGTGGAAGAGAGAGGGTAATATGGCAGTGGACGGTGGGAAATTCCAAATTTTACGTTTCTATTATCATACCACACGCGATAAACGCAAATACTGTGGCAGTCCACAAGCACATACGGTCGTATGCCAAATCAAACGACTATAGCAAATCGGGCAGATAAATTGATTTTAAAATCCGAACCTGCTCGCACTCTCTCGTTGATAGGAAAATTAAAAACAACGATTAAATTGGAATTTAAATCACTTCCTGCAAAATCACTGGCCATACCCGCCGAAAACGGATGGGAAATGTGGTGAAAGGAAAATAAAATCCTTTCCATATGGTGGCGCGGTCCAATGTGCAAGGTGAGAACCATTGGGAGGGCTGGAGGGAACTACTGTACCAAACTACCGGAACAGGATTCCGTGTGCCTCGAGTCGGATTGCCTTCTGGATGCTATGGCTTCCGTTGTATGTGTATGTGTGTGTATTTGGTTGTGTGCACGATTTAGTGTACGTGATTGGCGTGCTTAACGATGCGGATTAGAAGCGTTTTTCACAGCGTTTCTGCTGAACCGTACACTGGCCAACCCCAGCCCCACAGGGAACAAGTTTTTGGGCAAAGTTCGCCTTTTGGTATGCAATTTCCTCATGAGTTTTTCATACACACACACACATGCACATACACACTAACACATTCAAAAATTGGAGCAAATACACACCACCTTCATCAACACGCTCTTTTCCATTTCCGAGGATTAAATCTGATTTTCGTACGGATGGAGAGCACTCCCGAACGATAAGAGCCGTTGATAGACAGACGTACAGAGTCAAATCTATTTTTTGCCACACGATAAAACCGTCCATCCATTCAATGGTGGGGGGTTTTTTGGCCTGACCCTTCCGGCACACATTAGCACCGGCTTTGTACGATGTCTGTCTGCTGACAGCATCTGTCGTGGCCGCCTGTACGTGAACAGTATGTGAAACGATTTCCGGTTGACTTAGTTTGCTGGCTACAAATCGCGTAAGCTGTCTGATTTCGTTCAATCGGGAACGTTTTGTTACCAAAAAAATAGTTTAATACGGCAAGTAAAGTAGTTAGGAGAAGAGCTCTTTTTTAATGCTGATAGTTTGCAAAATGCCGTTTCATACGCTATTCTTAAATTATAAAAATGTAAGCAAAAAAACACAAAAAATCACTCGTGGCTTCTCACGACAAACCTCACACGGTGCTGCTGGCAGGAATGCTATGACAAACTAATAGCGTGTCACCACCAGACAACTGTGCCTTGCGGCGCTGCATAGTCGTTTCAACATTCGTTCGTGTCATTCACGGTTCGATAAATGTCGTTTGCGGGTGAATTTTTGTGGTTCGTCTCCATCCTACGAACGGACCACCACACCACTACTGCCTTCGTAGTGCATCACTGCGGGTAGAGAGGAAAACTAAAAGGAAAAACGGAACGCTACCTTTGAAGAATGCCGCAACAACACACAAAAAAAACATGTGAACAAAGTTTGAAAAAGTACCATAGTTAGAGGAACACAATATACGAATGCCGAAGGGAGGTGCTGCATATTATGCGCCAAACGGCGCAACACGAGAATATTTAAAAAAAAACACTGTCACTTACACACGTGCTAGTTCTGGAGGAATGTGACAGTCGAGTGCTTCGTGGGATTGTCTGCTTTAGTAGACACCAAGGCACAATGAAATGTTGAGTGCAAAGCGAAACCAACAACACAATTAAGTAATTTATATAAAAAACTTCTCAAAAACTAAACCACAGAGCTTTCGAATGCAGCATTTACTGTTTGTTGGGAAATTGAAACAAATTCCTCAACGTCTTAAATAAGTATAGACTTTGTTTTGACTTCTCTCATTCCAACCGTACATGCCGTACAACCGTACACAGTTTAACAACATATTTTGGCTTCCAATTGCCCTCTTGGCGTGTATCCATCTCTATGCGATGTCCATGCCGCCCGAACGCTAACAGTAACGCTGTCCTCTTCCATCGCTCTAAGTTTTGCTTTCAGCCCCCCATTCAAGTGGCACCAGAGAAAAACAGACATCGGTGCGATGCTCGTGGCGCAGCAATTCGTGTCACGGGATGTGACAGGCGCGGATAGGATAGAGATCGACTCGTTGAATGAGACACCGTAACGATCGCAGCTGCCAGATGCACAATACACCGCCGCACACACCATACACCATACCGCAAGCAGCAGCGGCCAGGATGATGTGGGACAACAAGAAGTGAAAGCAAAACCATTACGAAACCAAATGCACTATGGTGGCTAAATTTCAAGTGATTTTCGAGTTCGAATGTAGCAGTGATTTAATGCCGTCCAACGTGCGTTGGCTATTTCAGTGTGCCAGAGAACGAAACGGGCTTTTAACGGTTGTAAGGAGGATTATTGATATTTTTCCTAGTAAAGCATAGCATACAGATCTTTGCTTTCGAGTGCATATATTAAACATTGATAATAACACGGGATGATCGCTTCATATAAATACAACTGCAACAAGGCAAGCAGACATTCTCTTTTAAAAGGCATGTGAATCTACCACTTGAAACTACGATGAACTTATAACATACATCACCATCATCGTTTTGATAGATGGCAAGTGTGCCTTAGTCATCTTGAGTGAACATTTCTATGAGATTAGGACGACAGACAAACGTGTATATTTCGAATTGCTTGTATTCTTCGTAAAATATGTCAGTACACGTACGTAAGACAGCAAGAGTAAAACAAGACACTTCCAATACAAACATTTTTGAGAAAATCTGGAGCAAGATTTTCAGAACATTCCTAAATACTTAGGGGGTGAACATCCCGGGAGAGTACACTCACGAGTGAAACAACGTAATATTTACGTCTGTTTCAAGACGAGGGCACATTCCCATGACTTGTTTTCTTTTGTGATATGTTTTGAAGTTTCTCTCTGGAGAAAATCGGAATGAAAACAGTAAAACGTACGACGCTTGTGTGACAAAATTTTTCATTCTTCACTTCACAATTCACAATTCTTTTTTTTTTTAATTTAAAGTTACGTCTTTAGCTTTCGCCACTCTCCATCTATTTGTATAGATTTTCAATATTAAGGCATATTTCTTGACGGTCCCGTGATACAGTCATCAACTCGACCGACTCAATGACATGTCCGTCATGGGTTCAAGCCAAGAATAGACCGACAAGACATTTTTTCAGACCAACGTTAACGAGGAACCGGTATAAGATCAGCTAGAATGAGGAAAACCGCTATAAGTGAAAACAATAGGCGCCACACACACCTTCCGCATTACTACTATTTCAGAAACGATAGGCTGCCGGCGCGGTCAACGGTAAGCGGAAGTGATTCTATCCTCACGACTCTCTTCTCGACTGCCCTCACGATGATGGTAATGATGATGATACTGATGATGGTACCAGGGTGTTGTTGTCAGTTGTGGTGTCATTCCAAACTGGCCAGATTCGATCAAATCACGTCGCGCTACAGATTCACGCCGACCAGTTGAATTGTTACCCAATAAGGATAGTTTGCGGCACCGCACGCTTGGCTTTACACGCTTTTTACAAAACCCGCGCCTCGGGAAGAGTGGAACAGTATTTCTGTGCCTGTTTTCGCCTTTCTTTATTGGCCGATCGTGATGGAATTTCACCGTAACGTTTCATCATCGTCGCTTCGGTTTACGAGCGCATCGTACACACCACACCGGGGCAAGCTCTCTACCATCGGAGGACGAACGGTTGACGATACCGAGCAGTCGTTGTCGCTGTATCGTAGGAATGGATCGTCCAGCCGTTGGTAAGGCATCATCACAATATCCCTATATCCAACCATTGGCGTGCATCGTTATCGCCACGAAAATGTCATTTCCAAATGAACAATAGCGGCAGCAGTGGTCTGGGTCGTGAGCAGGCTATAAAAATAAAATGCTAGCAACTTCTCAGCTGGAGAAAGTGAGACAAAGATATTGGATGGAAATAGAGATCACTCCAAATATACAACACAAAAACAAGAAGTTCATATAAGGGAAATATTTTTCTAAAGATGCCAGTAGTAGATACTACAATTTCTTAGTAGAAATACTACAATTTCTTAGTAGAAATACTACAATTTCTTTACAAAAGATATATTATTTGTGCTATCAAAACTGATAGTTTTAATTTGACTTCAAATATCTACAACTTCGACGATTGTCAATTCGATCGGATTAAATTGAAAGCACACTACAAAACTATAATATAAAAATTAAGCATTCTGTTGAACGTTGTGTATACTGTGCTGCAAAAAATTACCACATACATAACACATTATTACAAAAAGAAACAGCAAAATTAATCTCTCCATGCTGTGTTCGCCATCCACAATTGATGCTCATCATAAAAGGGAAGTATTAGTGTCTTTTTGTGACTAAAAAAAATGATCCCTCATAACAAGGTTAATTGAAAATCGCACATCATCTCCTCTGCCTGGGCAAGTTTTTAAACGAAAAAAACACACACACTCGCTAACACACAGCACACAACTCATGTGCTCCAACATGGTACGCGAAAAAAGAAAGTATTTAATTTTAACTGGACATGAAATATGAGATGCATTTTCGGCAATACAAGTGCGCTCAACACACATACACAGCACGAACGTCCAGTTGGACGTTAATGGTACCAGAACGATGAATGATAATGGAAGCGAGATTGAGTTTAAATTGATTCTGCAACACTCTGCGGTGTCCGTTCGGCCCCAAAAGGACACCTGAGGAGCCACCACCTTTTGGTTGCATTTTATGTGTCTTTTTTTTTAGCGTTTACTTTCGTGATGGAAAACTCTCGCCCTTTATTTTGTCGGCACCTGGTATTGCTAATTACTGTCACATTACGGTGAAATCGGACGCCAACGATAAAGTTTGTAAGTGAACGATGATGTCCACACCGTGTCAACCGGATCTCATAAATACTCAGCAATGTGGGACATGGTTTTGTGACCATCTTTTTGCACTGATAAACATAACTTTTGGACTATTCATATACACACCTTGCTGGAAAGGTTTCACAGTCACAATTGTCACAATTTGGAAACGTGAACAATTTATAAAATTAGTAAAAATATATGCATCTGAAATTTTGATAAAAGGCAATTCTAGTCATTTCTTTGAAAAAAAAAAAAAAACAATTAATTCTATAATTCATCAAGCCTACGTTAAGAAGATACAGATACACACTGTATAACAAAGCATGTGACAAAAAATATGAAATGCGGGAAAAGAGATTATTTGATTCTACGGCGTTGTAGAAAATGGTTTGTTTTGCTACTTCTGAATGTTGCCTTCATTTGGCATCAAGGAAAGGTTACAGTTGGGAAAAAAATCATTAAGATAATTAAATCGCAGGATTACAATCAATGTTTTCTCACTTGATGTTGATGTAACTATCGCAGGGCTTTTACTCTTTGCAACCTACTGACAATGATTTATTAAGCTCTGGTAATTGATGTCATCATTGCTTATCAATACCGGGTACGGGAGTATCCATTAACGTGGAATATTTCTATTCTTCTGTTTAGGTCGGTAGTAAGGAGCTTCTATCGGGATAAAAAAAATGGCACAGAATAGCAGGAGATGGATCATGGAATGATCATGCAATACTTTGTGAATAAACCAGGTGCGCTGTTGTTATAAACTTTCCACACATTTTCCCCTGAACCTAGTATAATTACTGGTTTGGGATTCATATGTTAATGGCATACATAGTTTACACAGAAATAAAATTACCCGACGCTTGTTGATCTGCTCAAACATAACATTTGTACCAAAAGTATTAACATACTATGATATGATACTAAATTTCACGCGTCTTTCATGCAATTAATGCGCTCTGAACTGTAATGCATTCCAAAAATTACGATCATAACTTTTATATGCACTCTCTCATTCATACACACACTCTCACTGTGAGAGGCTTACGAGTGGGCCTAGAAAGCAATGAACGATAATAAACATGCATAGAAAAAGGGTATAATAAAAATACCACCATTCAAGGACCCATTCAGACCAGCTCCAAGCATTCGAGACATCCTGAGCCATCGTCATGCCGCTCGGTGAGACAAACGGCGGCGCCGTAAGGCTTAAGCGAACAATAACAAAAGACAAGCAAAGCCGCCTCCTTCCCAAGCTTGATAGATGATCCTTGAAGTGACTGCACAATCAGAATCATCAAGACTACGAACGACTACAAACCAAGCGTGTTGACAACCTGCAGAGAAGGCCACAACACACAGAGCCGGCGATGATATGAGGGGAAGGGCAAGGAACAGAACGCGGGGTGTGTGCTCGGTATTGCACTTTCAAGTGGCAGCAGCACAGCGAGTATTCATCTTCGCGATGGTGTTTGTGATGGTGGGTTCATAAATCATTAATTAATATCATGCCGGCTCGCGCGAGCGTAGCTTTTGACCGGCGCGGCGCTATGTACTGACGACAGAGCCGTGCCCGGGTCCCAGTCGCTGTCGGTGGGTGAACGTCCGGTGGAACTGGTTTGATGCATCAGAACTGCACAAAACACCTGCCCATTCAAAAGGTCTTCTCTTCGTGCACGGCAAAAACTCCTGAACGTCCGCGGCGTCTCCATCATGACGCGGGCAAAACGGCCTCGCGTTTACAAGCACACTCGCTATGCCAACCCGTGGGCCCCGTACTCTCGCTACCACTCTCAGCTAGCAACCTACTTCAAATATAAACGCGTCGTCATTCCGCTGGCTCTACAATGGCGTGACGAGGAAATCTTCGATTGTCGGCAGTGAATCTTTTGATGTTGCTGAAACCGAACCGAGTTGAGACACGGCGAGCGCATTCAATCTGTGGGCTAATAACAGACAAAACGAGCAGGCAAATATCGTTTGTCGAGCGGGCGGTGAATACCAAAGAACTGGATGCTCAAAATTTCAACTTAAAAACTCAGCCGGTTTTATACAGAAATATTATTTAACGATCCATGTTAAAATTCTACCATGTTGGAAATCTTTAAACAGAGCCACAAGGCCTCTTATCCAACATACATATATGTGAGCAATTCGAGTGTGATTTAATATGTTGAATGTAATTCAATAAAAAGTGTCGATCTGTATAGTTGATGAACTAGATAAAAATCCTTGGCTGGTTTTTGTTATTCGCAAAGAATGACCTCGGTCGTATTACTTAGGTCCATGGCTGTTAACGTTAATATTTTTTGACAACGCAAAAACAGAAACATCACCTCCCATCGCAGCACGAATCTTAATCGCTCCCTCGAAATGAGCTTTTCTCGTAATGTCGGTAAATATTAAAAGAGCCACTCTCGTTGGTGGTGCCAATAAAATTATGCCCACTAGCGGCGCAACATGGAACACACGCACTAACCTACTACCGACCACAGGTTGTCTCAGGATTAATCTGTTGCCATCGGCATTCGTTTAGTGGCTCGCAGGTTTTACGGATTTGGCGCGCCAGCGGTGGTTGGTTTATGCTTATTTT
Organism: Anopheles arabiensis; assembly: GCF_016920715.1. Classification (NCBI taxonomy): domain Eukaryota; kingdom Metazoa; phylum Arthropoda; class Insecta; order Diptera; family Culicidae; genus Anopheles; species Anopheles arabiensis. The sequence goes on along the minus strand of NC_053518.1, from coordinate 44,085,138 downwards.
TTTCACTCGCAGGTCTATTCTTTTAAAAATTCAGGCGACTCTACCCCCATACTGGAAGTTTCAACCGCAGCATTTGTGTGGGGAGCGGGGAAAGCGTCACTAGGGGATTAAGATTCCATTTTCGTGGGCTGTTTAACGCTAACCGGCATTTGTGCGATGCCGCAGGCTTTGCAAACGTGGAACTGACACATCTTGAGAAGCATGTGAGACGGATAAGCACCGTACGCCTTCGGCCACCCAGCCTAATGTCTTTGATTGCTCAGCTCAAACTTAGTTGCCGAATTAATAAAAGTCCCATAAAAGAGCGAGCCCGATGATGGCAGCAACAGCAGCGAAACAACCAGTCATAAATGTAAAATAAGTTGACGCTTTTATCTCCTCCCAAATAGCGACTCGGCCCCGCAAGCGTAGACATCTTGGTTCGGACTAAATCTCGTCTCTGCCAAACTCGTCACATACATGGTATGGTTCAAATGTGTTGTATGAGCTAATATAACATGTAAAGCATGTTAACAGAGTACTTGATAAAGTGCCTATGTTAGATGAAATAATCATTGAAGTTTAATGATTACTAATTCGAATCCACGACCATCCAACCATTTCAAACTGATTTGGTATTTTATTAGTGCTTTGACTACTTCAAAGAACGCTCCATCAGTACATCTTCAAAGATCGGGCCTGTCTGATGCTAAGGGATTTGATTCGGCTTTGTTTAATTGCCTAACCCTTCTAGCTTTAAGTGGTTTCTTCCGCACATTCCATTTTCAAAAACTCCATCCACTTCAAATCGTTTCCATTCATTGTGAAATGACGCATCGGGTACTTTACATGTCCCGAAATCGAGGGAACTTCCTCTAGCGGTTGGTATGTCAAACAACTAAACACAAAAACATCCGAGGGTTTGTGTTACGAACGACGATGAATGAAAAAAAGGCCACAGATTTGACAACCATCTTCCGGTGGCTATGTCACGGTGGTCCTCGTTTCCTGGTCAACTACTCAAGCGTGCACGGTCCTGCATGGTAAGAACCATTATAATGCATCCCGTTCTTGAATGAGAATTTTCTACTCCGGTTAAAGTCCTTAGGAGGTGAAAAGAATACACATGGCACAAAAAAAAAAAATTTGAATACCTCCACTCGACAAGGAGGCTATGTTCAAAAACTGAACAAACACAATCAAAACCAGCCGACGACAGCAGAACATGCCTGGTTCTTTATGTGTTTCATTATTTTTTTCTATTTTTTGTCCATTTTTTACTATTTTGTCTAATAAAACAAGGATACAGGGTCTAGAGGTTGCGTATATTGTTTCTACCAAATTAGATATTAAACTAACCAGACCCTCATTGCGAGGACTGACTCAAAAGTATATATGAACCAACGCGGCTGCTTTTAAATGTTCAGACGCCCAACTTACAAAACCGGGATTGGTTCAACTCTAATTTTAAAACAAATGGCATTTTCAAATAAAAAAAAAGTAGCACTTTTAAGAATAAATCATTTCATTTCACATTTTTAGTAACAAATTTGAATTTTTCACGGCGTGCATTGTTTGACAACGTGTTGAAGAAAACAACTACCAAAGTGACTGCGCGAGTGACGCTGTGTGCTGAAACAAAACGCATGTGGTGTGATCGTTTTAATTTTTCATTTCACGTTTTGCATTTTGTTGTTCGACTATCGGGAGGCCCACCCGACAGACAGTGATTAAACGTAATGATAATCAATCATCCTTGTTCTTTTCTACCCCAATCGAAAAGTTTTTTTTCTTCTCCATCTCTTTCACACCTTCCAAACGAAGTGGAAATATACCCAGCGGGATGGCTGTACGGCTTCTCTGGACGTGTGTCGCCGTTTTGTCACCGGATGTCGGAACGAAAGTCGGAAATGGTAACTGGAGTTTGATTAATGAAATATGGTACTCTCGCATGAGGTGCTGGTGATATCGTGAGCATCGTTTTAAAGAAAACAGTGCTTTAACAGCGTTAGTTTTTGATAATAGATACCTGTAAAAAATGATTTAAACTAAATCATGATTCCTTTATATATAAAAACATATCAGTTCCTGTTTTTTCAATGAAAATAGACTACTACGAATTATGTTTTAGATTTTCGATTTAACAAGTGTTTTACAAAGCTTGCCGCGCATCTCCATACAAAAAAACTATAAATTATGTACAAACACAAATTGAAAACGCTCTCAAACATCAGAGTCTGGTATATAAAACGCCACAAGAATAATAGAAATTGGAGAGAAAAAAACAATCTCATCTTCCTTGCGTATAGCTGGATCATACACAGAGATAAAAGCAGCAAATTGAAATCGTCATTGCACTCCTGTCTTGATAACGAAATGAGATTTCACTTATTCATATGGATGAGCAAAACTTCAACACGTCTCCCCAGTGGTGAAATATCAATCGTACCGTAAAAAAAAACATATAATCCCAATCGTCCTTGTTCAGTTTCTCACTTCCACATGCAAGGGAGCTCCCATTTTCGATTTATTTTTATCAACAAAAACCGATGTTTTGGAAATTATCGATCGTTTTATCGTGATGGAAAAATAACAAAAACAAAACTACTGTTCAATTCGATTTGGTGTTCATGGTTCCCAATCGATTGGTTTTACAATATATGCATTTTGCTGTTCTACCAAATTCAAGCAGTGTAGCAAGATGGAATATACATTCAAGTGATTTCAGACGACAGCTGTCATCCCAAATTTCATTTATATCAACAATAAAGGTACATATTTCATATTTCGTTGTATACATTCGACAATGCACTCAGTTTTGTGACAAAAAAATACATTTACATACTGCAAATTACTCGCCCAAAACAGAATGATGAGTTTTTATCACAAAAGTCACTACAACCATATGCGTATTAGTTATTGAGTTTAGACATACCTGTAGAAAAGCGTATACAAAATGTGATTAGACATTTGTACAAGAATCGATGTAAACAATATTTTTCTTTTTAAAATAAATGTATTAATCATTGAGATAGTGCTAAAAATAATTCAACCTACGAATGAAAGAAGGACAAACGACATCCGAGCCAAAGTAAAAGACAGCTTCCGGAAGGTCAAACCGAATTATGTAAAAACAGGCCAACGACGGAATGTGTTATGCATACACAATTTCGATCCTGAGAGCATAATGAAAGCTCGGTAAGGAAAGAAGTAGAGTAAACTAGAGGAACTGTTCCGACTATCAATGCTACAACGTGCAAGAGAATGCGTTAGCAAAGGAAGAGTACGAAACAGGAACAGGAAAAAATATCTCCATTAAAAGAAGGACCTCGGGGGACTACGAACAGCTAAGGATATTAAAGTACTCTTCAAAAAACGCTCACGTAGAGCTGGGCCAATGTGAATACTAATGCGGACGCTCCTACGGGAGACCATTGCTTTTAACAAGTCATACGATAGGAAGTACACACAAGCTGTCGTTAGGGATAAATACTAGGCTCGCCCACCGAGATGCTGCAGACCAAACTTATCATAACAAACCGGTGACCTACAAAGCAGCCATTTTTAGTTTAAGAACCCCCACTTTTCCATACTAAAGACCTTATGGAAGTAATAAATCCTCATACGATATATTTCGTTGCAACTAAATCGCTGAGCGGATCAAGATACTAGAAATTTGATTTGAAGATGAATACTGTGTTTAATATGTCCAACTTAATAATGGGCATACAGAAGAAAACTATAATAAATTGTTCAACCCATATTATCAAATTCAAAACGGACATGAATAAAACGACCATTATTACTTATCCACTATTTTTAGCTTTACTCATCTTGGACTTCTGATAACAGTGGTAGATTTTATATTTGCTATTTTTTACCTCCTTTTGTTGGCAGTAGTTGAATAAATTGACTTTTCCAGTTACAAACTCTATATTCGCGAACTAAAATTGGTCCCTATTGCCTAGTTGATGTATCAAATTGTAGTCCAAAAAACTTCCAAAATAAACAACAGACTATATATTGTTCATTATTGTCATTCTTTATAGCTTTTATCCAATAATCTGCTGGTGACGAAAGAATGATGGAAGTATCTCAGTGATGAAAAAATCAATACTACTAGCTATGTAACGACGTATTCGTCTGAACATAACACCTTCCATTCCTCGCCTTCCAAGTCCAATGGTATGAATTTGGTCATCGTCGCTTCACGCTAAAGTCATCGTATATAGTGTACCATTATCGTCGGATGTCCGGATACTGGATGGCGACAACCATCCAGTGAGGTGCAACAATGCATGCCATGGCAAAGGAAAACCCAATCAACGACAAAGCTCCAGATCCGCACAAAAATCCTCTCGTGCAAAGATCTCCAACCGCCAACAAAGACCTGTCCGACAATTACTGACGCATAGGGCGATCAGCACAAGGCGGTAGGGTTAGAGTTTATTTACCGTTTGGAGCTCGTAATTACATTTCCATCACGATGCCGTTCTAAAACAAAAAAAAAGTACACATCTCCGGGGAAGAGCGGCTGTCAGATGTGACTGATTCAAAGACGAATGCAGACAGGGGGAAAACGAACCCAGGAGAGAGAAAAAAGAAACACAATTCCTCAACCACACACACACACACAAATAAACACAGAGCAACGAACAGGTCCACGGACAAGTGAAGAGTTTCATCTAGCAATAGAAGAAACCCCGCCGGGAGCGCTATTGGTGAAACTTTCCCGCTAGAGATACGCCGGGAATGACTGAGAAGCAAACCCTTAAAGGAAACGCCAATACTTTTGTACTTCACCATGCTGAGTGTACGGCGAGTTCGATCTCGCAATTTCAAGAGAAAGAGTAATAACGGTATAGAAAAGACCACAACGAAGGCATATTGGAACGATGATGGCAGCGGAAGCCTATAAGAGGAAGAGGTAAAGGGAATATTGACGGAGACGGCAATCAACGACGACCACCTGCAGACAGAAACTACGAGAAACTGCATGTCGGCTCGTCTATTGTGGTCAGTGGTCGTACAAGTAATCTGGTATCGTTGGATGTTGTACGGAGTTTGTGGACACCTTTGCATATAAATCAAGTACAGCCGACGTCTGAAATTGTACAGCATCAGCATATACAATGCCACAAATGAAGTTGTATCGGGCATGTTTTGCATTTCAAAACAACGTACAAATGGCTATGGCTTGGTGAATATGAGCAGACAGCAAAAAGGTTTTTGTCTTTTGCTCGCTTGTCTAATACATAAGTAACTTTCTTAGATGCAAATATCACTCACACAACCAACAAATTACGCTCATTGCTGGTTACTATAATACACATTTCTATTGTATAGTTTGCAAGAATCATATCTTTCTATTTCAATAAATTGTTAAAAGCAAGTCAGGACTGCGTTTGAATGAAAAAAAAAATCCAACACACAACGCAAAATGCTGAATACCACCCAAGCTGTCCAATCGTAGCTAATGTTTCCAGCAGGCGATTTCCTAAGGGATTTTCGAAGAAAATTAGTCATCCATACAAAACCCTACAACTTATCACCATTCTCTTTTCAACGATCCCACAGCATCAATTTCTGTGAAGGCACCGAAACTGTACAGGTCAAAACCTAGGGTTTGTAAAGAAAAACGGCATCGCCATCTGTTTCCAGTTCCATCGCCTTTTACGAACTGTTGTACAGTAGAAACTGTACTGATTCATAGCACTTGTAAATCTATAAAGAGAAGGAATCAGCCCTAATTTTCGGCATTTGAGTATTTTACGGTATGTATACGGTATTTTATGTGTGGGATAAATTTCGTCAGTTATTCCAATTTTTGAATACAGTACGAACTCACTGGTTGAACTTCGATTCCCTGCCGACTATTGAGTATGTGCTTTGGCACGTTTTTCCATACAAAAATTTTCGATACAAACGGATGCTTTTTAATTTAAATGTCAGCCAACTATTGAGCGTTAAACTGAAAAGCATGCCAACTAAAAAGCGTTCAACTATTGAATTTTGTACTTATGAAAAAATGGAACTTCTAATATAGGATGTTCACTCATACGATGAGAATCATACACAAACGTACAATGTATGCTAAATGATTGCATAGATGTCGAATAATGAAAAACAATAGGGTTACATGTATTTGCATAACACCGTGTCAGTTACGACCGTGTTTATTTGCTATGAGTAACAAGATCTATACAACAGAGAGCGGAAGCATCCAGACCCATGTAAACGAATTAATTATAATTTAGTTCTCCAATCATTGTTTCTATGCGTCCTACCAGACGGTCATAATAATTAGACGCAGACACTAAGCTCTTATCTGTCACATCTTCATCTTCGATCACCTCTAGTAGCTGGCGCCGCGATCGATGAAAGAATGTTGCAATCGTTGGGTTCAGATCGCGCAACTGTTCCTTCGATCGTTAATATCGCCAGCAATTAAGTAGTATAACGACCACCTCACACCGACCGCCACAGCTAAATGATAGGTCTCCTAGATATACCGGTGTTGTCGCTGACAAGAAAAGTGGTGATGGCGGTACGCAACAATTACTGCCCCCGGTTCACCTCATTCCGCGCTGCTGTGATTACTGCGGCCTACCACCGAAGTTGCAACAGCAAAACATGAGACTACCACTGTGGGAGAGGATTGCGTTACGCATGGGCACGTCCACCATGAAACACCAGCCAGCCAGCCTCAGGGTGCGTCCGCTCGACCGGACGATTATAATTGATATCAAACCCCATGTATAGATGGGCCCGGCTCTACGCATCCGGTATAGCGTACCAGCATTATGCGCGCTGCACCGGTGCATTTCCCACCACTCGTCCAATAATAACGCCCGTCGGTGTGTATATCCGATGTCCGACATTCTACCGGATACTTTTTATCCAGCATTTCAATCACTGTGGATGGTGGAGTGTGTGTACAAAGATGGTGCTTGCACAAAACAATTTGTGCAACGGCACGCCAAGGTGTGGCTAATTGAGATGTAGCGCTTGGTGTTCGGGGGATATTACGGGTAAAATTGATATAATTAGCAAGCTGATGAAGAATGATGGTATGACGATTGGAAGCGATTTGTTCCGGGCGATGCCCGAAGAGGATCCGGTTGCGGACATGCTTTCATAAAGATAGAGACACCAAGCAATCTTACATTTGACAAATGGAAACATGTCGAACATACTCTAGACGTCGTGAATTTAAAAAAGAGACAAGCTTTGAAAAGGAACGTGACGCAACAAAATAATAAACATAATTTTACCTACTTTTTGACTTGTGAAATACGTTTATTGTTCAAAGAGTATTCAAAAAATCAAATGCGCATAAGACAAATGTTAAAGTCTCATTTTATACATTTACTCATTAATACATCATGACGGGTAAGTTGTTAAGTTAAGTTTTTGACTGTACCACGGGATCATTCTTTTATACATTCATTGATATATAACAACCGGTCATTTTATACAAATCAATAATAAACAAAGTAGGCTCCCACATTTAGAATAGTTTCAGGCTGGCAGATGAAAATAATCCTTATATTGATTTGAGTTCCAACAACACGACAGCAACAATAATAATAATAATAATAAAATTATGAGAATGAATGAAAAAACTACCATAAACCAGATAAGAGGTATTGTTTTGATACGAAAAATAAAGCGAATATCTTCATGGCACAGTATTGTGAAGAGTGTTTCCCTCAGACCATTGCATATTTCATAAGCACCAGACATTACTGTTATGGAGCAACACCATCCAGTCAAGCAGATGAAAACCAGAAACTTCCGGGATAACCTTTGGGATAACTAAACATTGACTCGAACGAAAAGCACCAGTAGCCGATTCTAGGTCGAAGAAAATAAAATACAGTCTCGATTTCCGGTGCATTTGTATAGAATGCATTTTTCATTGCACTGTGTTAGATGCAGATTGGAACTGTTTTCTAAATCGTTCAATACAAGCCCTATAAAACAAGTATTGAATAAATAAATTCTCTTGTAGTTACTGTTGTTTGTATTGAAGATTTGACCTCTTATCTGCATGTCGTATGTAGTCACTATTACTCATACAAAAAATAGATGGTGATGTTGTTTTATAAAACAATAAAAAACAAACAACACTTACTGCGTGCGAGTCTAATAGCATAATGATAAAGATGTAGTTATGCTTTTCATTATTGTAATAGCTTTCTCATAGCAACTTACTACAGTACTGATCATTTAACGATTAAAAAGGATGAATGTTAAATCACCGTTACCCAAAATTGACGGTCAAATCAAGCTGGTGTTTTGGTGCTTCACTGTTCACTAAAAGCACTATTTTGCTCTAGAGCTAATTTTCGGTCGTTTCGTTCCATTTCAGAGCAACCAATAATTAAACACAATCCAGAACTAAAGCCGAAACTAATACCGAACCGTGACGAATCAACCGAAATGGGAATTTTTACAACGACGTCTGAACAACAGTCCTAGTTCTCCTTCTTCCAGCCGCTGCCCTTGGATAGCCGCTACAGCAAGGGAAACGGCTTCCTAGCCCGATGTGCGCGCTTGAGAAACAAAACATTTTTTTGTATTTACTGCCGAGGTGAAATCAACGACACGAACGTTTAGCCGTTACGCTTGAACAGGAATACCATCTGTGGCGAATGATTTCGTTAGGTTTCGCTCAAGTCGGCAGAGGATCAAACGATCTGTGAAACCGGACCGTGTGTTATTGATAGATAGCCACAGTTCAACCATCTTTTTTTCAAGTTTGGCCAATATATATTCAACCATGCATGTCGACAATACTAAAATAATACACTACTATAAGAATTAGGTTTGCAGTAATAAAAAATGCACTTAAACACAACCTTTGGCCTTAATCCTCTGTTCACCAACAACTTATTTTTCTTGTTATTGCTATATTTTCATATAGCATAAATCGAGCAAAAACGCAACCACGACCGGAGCTGCAAATAGTAGCAGCAGCCGCGGGTGTATCAATCGTACGATCACAAATGGTCGGAAAGTAGTGGTCTAAGTGTAGCGGCACAAAACACAGCGCGGCCTGCCAGCTTGCCGGTATAGGTGTAAGACATTATACAGTCGATCCTGCATACAGCAGAAACTGGAGAAACACGAACAGCCTCGCGTTGGACGGTGAAAATGGGGAGAGAATGCACGCGAAGGGTGCATTGGTCCATAATGGCGGAAAACATTAAAAGCCTCTTTTGGTCGATCGAAGCGATTTGGAACGGGACCGTAACACGTGCATACATGCAGGAAAGAGAACCAGAGACAACGAGAGTGAAGAAAAAAGGCAACAAAATCTCGCTGGAGTGGAGGACGACGACGGCATCCGACCAGCGCTGTGGAAGAGGCAGTGGTCGAATGCAGAGATAAAAGCGCACAGCCGAACTGACCATACGAGTGCGGCTTGTTTTTACGATCGGAGAGGGGGCCAAAGGTTCCTCATAACTTGGCATCAACCAGATGGAGACGCGGAAAAGATGCTATGCTATGGCGAACCGAAAATGCTGTGTATATTTGATTGTAAGCAGATGCAAAGGGTTCCAGTGAACTAACTATGAACCTATGGCAAACATTTCTTATTGTCAAGAGCAACTTATATACGAAAAGGGTAGCTGCACATTTTCGACCATTCTAATTTAATGCTCACAATCGTCAGACTTTCCTACACATACTAATTAACAGTCTGTTCTGCTTTTATATATTTAAAAATCACACACTAAATTGAACGAATGATACCAATACAAATAGTAATTCTGAAAATAAACAACATCCACCAAACACATAATCCGAAGAAAAACAACTATGAAATAACAAATAAAAAAAAAGTTATTCTAATTGTAGAGCGAGTAATTGATCCGCAAAATATGCAAACGAACACACTCAACCTACACCATGCAATAGCAATCCACCTTGTTTTTTCTCTCATTAAACGTGTGAGAGTGTTGGTGTGGGCCATAACGCGGTTTCAAATCGTACCGCCAATCCGCGGACCTCATGGCGGCCCGGCCACAAAAACGCATTAAAGAGCACAGAGTTCGCTTTACAAGCGCAACGGCGCACACGGGGAACGCAGCAATAACCCCCGCGCGAGGAGGATCGATGTGATCGAGAGCTGCGAGCAGGGCGAGATGAAACATATTTACGCCGAGCGAGTGAATGGGAAAGGCACATTTATTTAAACTCTCGAAAAAGATTGAAAGGGTTACACACCGCCGACGTGCGCACCTTCCTTCACTCCCTTGAAGCCCCACCAGGCACACTCTCACACCACACACCAGGCTTTGGGCAACCCCGCGCATGGATGCTGGAGCGAACGGGGTTCACGGTTCCAAAGATGTACGAGAGCGCAGGCTGGAGGTGGGTGCACGGGAAGGAGCACACAGAATGGGAAGCGGCCAACTGGCAATGGCGGCAGCGGATGATGCTCTATTGCCGCTATATTGCTTGTGCGCCGTTGCCGCGCAGATGATGGCATTGATCAAGCGACGATCGGCATGAGATCTTACCGGGGGTCGGCCGATCGGCGGGTGAGAAGCAAAAGAGAGCAAGGCAAAGAAAAACGGGAGAGAAAAAAAAAACCGTCGTATACCGACAGGCACCAACAGGGAAGGTTAAACCTTCAAAGAACTCACGAGCCGAAACTCGTGGGGATTGAAGGCGGGTGGAAAGGCACCACCGCATAAGAAATTCATCGTTTCATCTCGTTGGCCCCGCTGGACGATGATTTCGCTGTGCACGCTTCATCGATTTTCCTTAAGCGGGCGATCCCATCCAAACCCGATTCGATTCGCCTTTTGCGGGAAGGAAATGGAAATACATTTCAAACTTTGAGGAAACCTTTTGCAAAAGAACAATCATCACAGACACCAGTAGCTTCTAGCGTTGTTTTGTTGTATCTAATGCTATTTGTCGCAGCCTTTTGATCCAAAATAAGCTTAGGGACACCGAAGGTGTGTTACAAATGTTGTAGTATGTCACGCGGGACGTGGTTTTTTAATACAAAAAAAGTAAAAACTAATCTTATTTCCGTAAGCGTAATATCAACTTTTTGGCATCTTAATGCACGTTGTATTCCTCCCAAATCAGATAACTTCAAAATAGAAATGTCATTATAAGTTTTGAAAAAATCTCAGCTGCCTATTACAGAGGAAAATTTAATAGAAGGGTTTGTTCATTATTTTCGAGACATGCAAAAGCTTTCCATAGCATTTGCTCTCCAATTCTATTCTCGTCACCACGCATGTTTCATGTGTAGCCTTACACCTCATCTCTCATCAGTTTTGTAGTCTTACGTAGCCTTTGCAGCACACAAAAAAATCCTTACAATGGACACTCTAAAGCTAAAATTTAAAACATTCCTATGAAAGGCACCCCACCACGTAGGCCACACTGTAAGTTTGATCTCATGAGGACCAGACCCCGCTAAGCCATCCTAACGAAAAAAAAAACACAACAACGTATACGCTTCACCACTTTAACGACCCAGGGCCTCAGATAACGTTCTCTTGCGGTCAACCAAACGGCCGTATACGGCATACAGCAACAAACGCGGTTCGATCTGAGCGCGGCAAGTATCAAAACCGAATAATTTTATTCTGTGTTCATCTCTCGCTCGTAATCGAGACCGGCGGAACCGAGGGATGCACGAGAATCACTGCATCTCTATACTGGCTCCCTCCCCAACTAAGGCAGGGGATATGATGGTGGTGGAGGTGGGTGTGCGAGATTTTAATTAACGGTAATCAATTAAAATTCCCTTCAATTTCCCGCGATCACTTCGCCGAACCTCTGGAAAGACGACAGGCGGAGGGCCGCGATTGACGCGCCGGTGCAAGGTTTTTGATATCCACAAATGGAATCTCGTCTTCACCTTCTTTCTTGGCAACTTTCAAAACGAATAAAAACTCGAACCGAGAAGAACGATGGGATGAAGCAAAAGCAGAAAACCGATTCAAGATAATAATAATAAAACAGTCATCCACTGCCAGCGACCCACGGCCATGGCCACCCCTATCGACAGAAAGGACACGGCGGCGGTGCTGGAGCTGAGAGAGCGTTTCACGTTCATTACGGGCAGCATCTCAGCCACCGCCCAAACTGGCAGGCCGCCCGTAGACGCGTACAGTCTGGCCAAACAACACAGTTGTGCGTCCATTAAACGACAATAATCGTCATTAACTTATATATCGCAGCGCTCTTCAGCGCGTTTGCCGCCACTATCGCATGAGTGTTCCGGGAGTGCCGCTGTACGAACACAGCCAGAAGAGAGAAACGCACTAATCTAGAGTTCTTCCTGGTTTGATGAATTTTGGGCCGGCGCGCCTTAAAGTAAGCGCGTACAATAGATCTTTTTTTTGTGTGTGGCATTCTTATGTGCGGCAAATGCGGCCATTAATGTGTATTCTTCACCCCCTTTTTAAACCGCTTTAATCCGTCCTCCGCCGTGTATTTATGACCACCGCCGTATGTCGTAGTAGTTTTGGCCGCTTCATTCTTCGCGTCGTTGTGCACACACAAATCGGACGTTGAACCGTGGCAGATGAAAAGGAGAACAACACTCTTGCTCACCTGTCACTGTAAAGCAGTGAAAAAAGGTCGTGGAAATGGAAAAATGTTGTACTTATTGTCGAGAAGATAGTTGCTGATATAAAACGCTTTTGAACCTGTCCTCCTCCGTTGTGTGATGCAAAAAGATGGCCAAGTGTTTCCGTCGACTGTTAAGCTTACCTGCAAATACACGTAAGATTAGGAAGGAAATACGGTTAAAACTTGTAATAAATAGTGGTGTTTATATCATCTGTTTACGATAAAGCGGTAAAAAACCTCGAAAGTACGGTAAATCCTCGAAGTCGAACTTGGTATTGAATATGAAATCCTATTGGGAGCTAAAGCTAATATTTGAAATCTATAAACTAGTCTCTTTCCTCTAAAAGAATAAGGAAAGTATCCAAATAAAAATACATAACATTTATTTATTATACTACAAGCCTGTTGTGAGCGTCTTTAAACTTGAGATTGTGATCATAAACAGATCGTAAAAATATTTATAATTTTGATATGGCAAACACTCAGCGATGTATTCAACATTCCCGTAACTCTAAGCGCATTCGCTTCAAACTTTAAACCTTACACTATCACAATGGGCAATAATTCAATAAGCACTGGAATGTGTTCTGTGTCAGACTCTGCCTATCCCTACTATTACAACGACCATCCATGATTAACCACTCCATGCAACTTAATGCAACTTACCATCAGGTACCCGAGACTAACCCCTGAAGGTACTACTGCCATAGTAGTGGGAAGAAATCGGCAAGGGGAAAAAAGAGCAAAATCGATCAATTAAAACCCCGTCTAATGGCACTATTTCGCATGCCTGAAACAACAATAACTATAAATTGCGCACATTATCGCGCCGACACGGCGGAATAGCGATTGCAAACTTGGTTGGCGCCGCCCCACAGCCACAGCAACTACTCTCTGCTTCACAGAGTAGGCCCAGGTCTGTCTGTCGGTCGGCGCAGCGGGCTTTGATGTGAAAAGGAGGAGGACCCCTCGAGAGGAACGGTGAGGCGGAGTGCTCGCGTGCGCGGCTATATCTTCCGTGCCGACAATCTACGTTACATCGCTTGTTTCACCTATAGCAAGGTTTAATGACCACGGGGCGGTGTTTGGCGGTGCACCAACCACCCATTGACGGTTGGCCGCAAAACATAAACCGCGTGAAGTAAGTAAACTATTAGACGCGCTATGGAATTGTTTTTAATTAATATTGAAACAACGCTCTCGGTTGATTGCGCGGGCGAAATGTGGTCCAGCAGCGCACATTCACAGAGCGTCAGTCACAGCCAGTCACAGATTGTAATCGATTCAATGCCGCGTGATTGTGGACGAAAAATGTTGATTGAACAGTTTTAGCGTCGAATCTATTTTTAGATCAAAACGGCTATTTGTTATTGCAAAATTATAGAAAAAGAATATGAACCTTGCATGATTGGCATTAAGTTGTGTTAATGTTAGTTATTAAATTATGTGTTTTCCAATCGTGTAATTAACACTGGATCATAGCGTATCTACTTTGAATATATGGAGAGTAAGTAGTTGAGAAAAAATAACTTTTTCCAAGCTCTGCAATATATTCAATCCTAGCTACAAAACGTGAAAATGACTGGCCAAAGGCGTACAAGTTTTTTTTTTAATTATTTCTACGTGTTGCAAGATGCTGAACACTCAAGTGCCTAAGAGAACCGAGGAAGGCAGGAGTATACATTCAACAGAAAAGAAACTCGACTGTTTCGATAGAAGATCTATGCGCCAGCGTCTACTACGCAAGCTTCGCAGTCCATATAGGCAGCCGGTGAGAAGTGGTACAATATTTACCAAAATTCCATTTGAATAAGTCATCACCATTGCCACCCGAGAGCTTCATTTTTCCTTACCGGGAAGGTAAACAAGCGCACGCCAGGGGCATACAGCGGAATCATGATGATGGGGAAAGGAGTTTAAACGGTATAAAAAAGCAAGCCAAAAATAAAGATAGAGAGTAAAATGCGTAGAGTATAGCTCCACCATGGAACGGTTTCGCTGTAAAGTATTTGATGGAGTCCAAACTTGGATGTCGGAAGAGCCGAATGTCTCTAGATCCTAGTGTTGAAATGGAATCACCAATTTTGTGATTAATTCGAGTTACTATGGCCAACTTCGTTCGGACCACGAAGTTCAAGGCAAGTAGGAAAAACTTAAATATACCTTCCATATCTCTTTTTGTCAATTTTCATGCCTCTTTTTAAGTCGCACAGCTCAGCCCACGGGTATATTGCAAAGAAAAGCCTGCTTATACATTGCCGGTCGGGTTCAATTCATGTACTGGACCGTCTTCTCTAAGCGCTATGATATATCAATGATGCAAATGTCAATACGTTAATACCAATGATTCACATAGCTTGAATGTCTTTCGCTAGAACTATCTCATATCATAGCCTATGGAGCCTACCTTGTATAAACTTCTGTTAACTGTAAGCTGTTTGCCACGAAGCAACTGCAAAACGCAACTGCTAGCAACGCTTTCCAACATTCTTCCAAGACCTGCGTGTGCACATGCATGTAGGTGACGTGCGTGTCGAAGAATTTTAAGCCGCAAAAAATGGAGTGTCAAGCAAGGTGCATGAACGTCAGCTTCTCGGTTTAGCTTGGGTGCAATCGCTGGGGCAACACGCAAGTGGAACGGTATTTTCACAACGACTGCAGATCAGAAGCACGCGATCTGCGATAGCTTTTCTGTAGCGTAACAACAGCCACCAAGGAGTGATGCGCATTTTGCACCTCACCATAATTATAACCCCGTTTGTGAGAACAGAGTCCCGGCAAAGGCGGAAATAGCTGCAGCTAAATGGCATCGTCACATTGGTTGCCCCTGTTGACGCGCTAGAAAAGAAATAACCATCAGCACTGAAACACGTGGATGCAAAAATGACCACAATATGTTTTGAGGTTTTAGGGAGTTTTTAAATAATTCTTTGTTTTTTTTTCTAATAATTTATCGAACAACGTCATCCAAACCACGAACGAACACAACTCAACAGCCTCCGTCGTAGCTGGTTGACAGTTTCTTTGACCGAAAAAGGAGCAACTGTCACGTAGCCAGAAAGGAATGGACCATATGTCTTCGTCATGAAGAGTGCAAAACGTCAGCATTTACCGACGCATCAGTGACCATCATCACGAGGCAAGGGTATTAAGCAAATAAGGAAACGGCAGAACCAACCGAACGCAAGGTTGGTAACGACGGTCCATCATTATAATTGTAGTTGTGTTCGAATTTCACCAAGCCGATCAAAGTCAGTACGATGGATTAACCTGAAGCGAGCAGGAATGTGGTTTTGCAGATATGTCGGGTTCTCGTTAAACCCCCCGGAGACGACGAAACAGCGGCAGTGCAGCCTGTTGAGTGACAGATGGATTCAATTTAACTGCAACGGAAGCGAGCGGTTTTTTCTTCTTTTTTTTGTTCACATTACCTTTTCCATACGCATAATATATCCAGACTGGCAGACAGCGAACGCAAAAGAGATCTGGCCGAACGGAATCATTCACCATTCATCCATGCGGATCGAAAGCAAAGGGAAATAATAACGTTTTGGAAATGAAAAAAGCAACGCCGCCAATCGGGATACCTGTCGTAGATGCTGGCAGTTAGGAACAGGGAAAAAGAAGGAACCGGACAAGATACAATACCCAGACAGACAGGCCCTCGTGCGCTCGCCCGAAAACCTCGCTGCATTTGTTTGGGGGCCACCAGTGACACCGGAGCATAGCGAAAATCTCACGATGCAATGTTTGGCGCGTAACCACCGAACGAATGGAAACAAATCTCAAGGCAAAATAAACCAGATCTCCTTGTTTACGACTCACCCCCCGGTTTTCGGTGACGGTTTTCTTTGCTCTCTTTATAAATTTCACATCCTCGCCAGAGCAACGAAAATCGAAGAAATATCTGGCAAAACGTGGCTCGTCTTGATTG
This sequence comes from Anopheles arabiensis, assembly GCF_016920715.1. Taxonomy (NCBI): domain Eukaryota; kingdom Metazoa; phylum Arthropoda; class Insecta; order Diptera; family Culicidae; genus Anopheles; species Anopheles arabiensis. Next base: position 44,068,613 of record NC_053518.1, on the reverse strand, counting down.
CAACTAAGTCCGACATCGGCAAGAAACAAAAAAAAACACACACACACACAGAGGCCGCCTCAACAGTACACAAACGCGCTCAAGGCAGTCGCAAAGAACGCAGCAATGCTCTGCCATGCCAAAGAGGACGATCAGGCCATGGGGAAGCAGCTGGAGGTCAGCAAATTCAGCAGAGACATTTGCGGGACAAACTTAACAAAGCACGGTTCCTCAAAAAGACTTTGTGCGGCGGCCGCATCGGGCCACAACAAACAACACACAACCAGCAGCGATGTTAATTTTTTCAATACAAAATTCCAAACCAGCAAGTATGGCTGAAAAATGTGTACGACAATATAAAGCACTTTTGACGAGAGGCAAACCGCGTGCAAGAATGTGAGGCGGAAATATAATGCGTCGTCCCGTCCCCAGTGTGTCGTCGTTGTCCAGTTCGCAGTGTTTCCAATTGAAGAACTGTACATTATTGTGTCGATGCCCTAGCCTGCCTGGTCCGGAGCATCCGACTTGGTGCACTACGGTCCGCGGGTCCATCCAGCCTCTTTTCCAAAGCCTTAACTGAGAAAACAACTGGTTCCGGTTGCGTTCACGAAACGGTAATCAAGAAGTGTAGCGTTTTCTTTGTTGCTGCTCTCTTCATTAAAGCATTTGGTCACACTCCAACAAATGATAACCTGGCCGAGCAATTTTCATCGCAAGATGCTCCCACTTAAGCTCTTCCGTTTTCTGTTTTTTTTTAAATGCACATATGTATGCTTCCATCTGCCTATCGCGAGCGACTGTCGAGAGGAAAAATGTTAATCATATCCGCCAGCACTTTTGCAAGGTAAAACTTTTGCAAGCTGCTGAAAACAAAAAAAAATGCATCTTTACTGCTTTTCTGCAGATGCAACAACTATCTGTAAGGCCAATGGACGCCAAAAGAGTGCCCAATATAGGAGAGAGAAAAAACAAGCACCATCGTTTGCTGCAGCAGCACCATCGGCTTTTCATCGTTAATTGTAGGCTTTTGTGTAAGAAACAAACCGTTTCGCTCACTCTTATTTTTTTCTCAACAACTTCTGACAAACGTTTGAACTTTTTCGAAAAACAGAGCAAAGAAAACGGCGTGCGCTTGCCAGCTGTATATTTGAGCAATTTCACATTGGAATTGGATGTTACTTTTTGACCACAATGTCGGTAATGACTGTGAACAACAATGTTGCATAATCGTGTACCAGGAAATCAGTTCGCTTGGCGATTGGAACCACGAAACGAAACAACAAACACGTCAGTGGGGGGAGGGGATGAGGTTGTCCCTCCAAGACCACTTTAGAATTATTTAGAACAAGCGTTTTGCAAACCTACCAGAATAGATAATTCATTAGCGGAAAAGCTATATATGACTGCTATAACTGAAGTATACAAACTATTTTTTTCTTTTTTTACTCAAGTGAATTATATTCACTGTTAGCTCTAACTAGTAGAAACCTTTTAGCTTTTAAGGCAAATAATTGTGTGCTTATAATTAACAAAATACACAAAACCACACGAGTTCCACACATTACACATCTACATAGATGATCACTGGCAATGGTCCGGAAATTGTTCCACTTTCCACCACTTGTGCAAACTCTCTTTACCCTCTTATCTCGAAGCAACGTAACGTTCTTTTCAAAATTAGCCCTTCCCTTAGTTACGGATAAAATACTAATCATGCCAGGAGAGCAAGCTAAGCCTAACCCTTACCTTCCATGCAGCAATTGCAGCACAGAATCAGCGAACGCTCCCCCCTGTCCTGCAGTACCATGCGTACCATGTGCAACTATCGAAAGGAACCTTGAAGCAGCCACCACTGAGAGACCAACACAACACAAAAGACAAACAAAAGGCTACAATTTTCATCGCTTCCATATTTCAGCACCAGCAGGCAGTAGAAAAGGCGATAAAGTTTTTCCCTTTGCACTGTGCGGAGCCGCGCTGGCAGTGATGACAAGCAAGAAGATGCAGGCAACGCAGCAGCGCGACTGAGCAGCAAAGAAGCTGGATGGGAGAGGATCGGTGCATCGGTGGCGCGCAGGACGGCGAAGGGCACGGCACTTCAGCCCGTTCGCGCGGTTGTAACATTTTCCCCGGTGTAACCAGGCATCATTACCATTATCTTAATTTTCCTCACAGTTGCACTAATTTTCTGCCTTCTGCACAACGATGCATCCGATGCGCAAACGGGCAGCCGCTCCTAGCGCGTTCCTAGAACGGGTGCAATCCGTGTAAAAAGCTTTTTTTTATTATTCTCTTTCATACTGTACAGGTAAATCCCTTTTTGCAGGCAAGTGTTTTATAAAGTGGATGGAAACCCATACCCCTGTGTGCCTTTCTTGCTATGTCAAGGATCCCTCCTAGCATTAACATTAGCACTCTCAATATTGTGTCAATTGTTTGAGCAAAACAGACAGAGCTTTATAGTCCAGCATACTTAAAAAGGCAATAACATTGTTGATCATAACGTTGTCGAGTTTCATATCCAACACCCATATAAGCACATAACCACACGCACAATAAAGCTTTAAATATGCATGTTTCAGTAATATAGTTTTAGGTAAGCACTGTCCTGCGGTACAGTTGTCAATACGCATGACTCAATAACATGCCCGTCATGGGTTCATTCCCCGAATGGTCCGTCATTCCCTTATACGTAGGACTGAATATCTTTCCTGCTATGGGGGGAAATCAATTAGTCACTGAAAGCCAAGCCCACTAAGTGGTACAGGCAGTCCTTGAGCGACAACAGTTGTAGTGCCAAAGAAGAAGCGTTGGACGAAACGAACTAGTATAAATGCTGATAGCATCATTTCCATTGTCAAAGTTTTACAGCATAACTTTCAACGAGTTACTTCGCGTTTTAGTTATGCGAAGATTAGGACGAACCAAATTTACAACATGTTTTTTTTTCTCATTTACTCTACAAAATATCCACAAACCGATCGATCAAATGCTTCAAACGGTGATGCCCGGAACAGATGGTTTCGAATAGTGCCACGTTCACGTCCTACTCATTTGCTGTTTTCCCTCCCTCTCTTCTTCTCTCTACCTCTCTCTCTCTTTCTCTCTCTCGTTCGACACCATTCCCTTCGCTTCCTTACTATTCCTAGCGATCATAATTCTATTCGGTCAACGCTTTTTTTATCGTATTGAATCCTATTGTTCGGACAGCTTGCTTCAAACCTCCACCAACAGGCTTGCGAAGATCGGTTCAAAAGATCGTCCTGATCACTTTTGATGCCGCCTTCTTTCCTCTGCTTCTCGACCACCAAAAACAAAACAAAAACGACCGGTGTGTGTTAATATGCGTACGGGTGCGTAAATGTAAAAGCCGCACTGAAAAAAAAGGTAAAACGAATTGTAGACTTCACCGCCAAACATTCACCATCCGGGTGTATTCAGGATGTGTAGAGTGTGTAGCAGCGGAGGAAGAGCAGACCGACAAGGTAAGAAACGGCTTTTGTCGGATGCCGTCCCATTCCACGGCATAAAGCATAAAAGCAAATACATACACACACACACGCATGCACGCTCTCGGCACATACATAGCAGCATACGGCAGGCTATCGATGACCGTTGAATATGACATAGAAACACACAGCGAGCAAGCAGAGCAGAGGGAAAAATCCTTCCCGAAAACCTAGAAAATGAAACGATCGAAGCTTAGAAGCGAAGAGGAGAAAACGGGATCGCTCCTGCCTCTCTCTCTCTCTCGCTTTCTCTTTCGCACTGTATGCGATCTTTCAACTCAGCCCAAGATGCGGTAAGAACGAATTCACAACAACAAAAAATCCCGAGAACGCACGTATCTTTTCCGTAACGTACCCTACTCCTCATCTATGCTTCCACGCGTTCACGGCTTCCTCTTTCATACTTTGCTTTCATCCACTTTTCATTTCACCATCCCTTCCCCCCCCCCTCCCCCCTGGTGTCTCGTCGTTTCCTTCTTTTTCGGTTCATGGAAGGCTGATGTTCCAAGACGCCAACAACGTGTGTGAAGAGATTGGTGAAAAGAAACATTAAGGAACGCCACTGTAAGATGGGACAGTGAGCAAGAGTGGGAGAGAAAGAGAATAGAGAAAGAGGAAGGTGTAAAAACTCGACGCAAATGAAGAAGAAGGGCAAGAAAACAACACAAAGCGCACCGAACGGCGAAGGTAAAGACACAAGCCGCAGCAAAGAAAGAAAAGCCAAAAATGAACGCAAAGAAGAACGCACCCGACCCGACCCCTCCTGGTCCGATTCCGAAACATGCATCAAGGCAATGTAAGAGAGGGAAAAAAATGTAGAAGAAAAAAAGTAAAGATAAATGTAAAAAACAACAGTTTCACACACACACACACACACACACACACATCCACGTAAACACACACGCACGGCACAGCAGAAGTAGAAAGAAACCGAAAAGACATCCCGCGCGACTGCGCACTGTCTATTAAGGGGTGGGATGGATTCCAAGAGAGCCGCACCACACACGAGCGGCGGAAGGATGCTCCAGAGGGTGTGGTGCACGAAGGGTACAGTAGGGTAGGAGGGTTGATGGTCGGTCGGTCCAATGGAACAATTCCGAAAACGCGACCGAAATAGGAATGCCACCGAATGGTATGGCAGCACGGGGGCACACACATGTGTGTACGAGAGAACGGCAAGGGAGTGAAGGAAGGGGACGGGGAAGGCCGATGGGGCCGACGCGTAACCAATGGAACGAAACACGGAGCGGAGCGGTCAAAAAGAATCGAAAAGCCCCGCGCACACAAGGTGTTTGAGCGGGGACCGAAGTGAGCGGAACGCAGTGGAACGAACGGCAAGGGACGGTGGTCAAACGGGGGTGCTTGTCTGGTTCCACATACTCTATTCCCCGCACCCTCCATGTGGGCTGGCGAGGGGAAGAAGGGAAGAGAAGGGTGCTGAAAGGGATGCTGAAGCCACCATGCACGCACTCGCTCGCGTCATAAACCGTCCAAACGGTCGAGAAAGAGCAAGAAAAGACACACACAGTAAGAGAAACGCCGAAAGATCACAGGCAGACCGAAACCCGGCACACCCGGCCCGCCCGGGTACGGAGCGGACAGGGACGTAGGGTCCAAAGAAAGGAAGAAAGAGAGAGAGAGAGAGAATAACAATCGATGGGATAGAAGCGAAAGAGAGAGAAGGACGGGAGATGAGATGAGTAAAATAGCTACCAGAAGTGGCGCAGCAGCAGCAAGTGGTGGTCTTCAGGGGGTGAGTTGTTTGTTCGCAAATGCAGGAGCAGGACAGCGATTGCAGCAGCAGAAAAAGAGAAAAAGAGAGAGAGAGAGAGAGAGAGAGCGCGCGATCATCTGAAGGAAGAGCAGGATGATCGGACGCAGGCAAAAACTTAAAAGAGAAAACCCATGCGTGAGAGACGGCCGACGGTGGGTGGACGAACACGCATGATAATGACGCTGAAGATCATCACACACACACACACAAGCAGAGACACGCACACATACGCGGCACACGCACGCATCCATACGTGCCCGCGTGTACGCATAGTGCGGTAACTGCAGCAACCTTTCCTTTTTCTACCTTTTCGTTACCGACTTATTCCTATCTTTCCTTTCCCTACACAAGCCAGAGTGTTTCCGTTGGCAATCAACTTGTTGGATGACGGCTCCGGTTAAAGGCAGGGCTTTGATCACCCTACCATACACGTACCTCTTACTTTCCCCCCTTCTTCCCCCTTGAGGCAAACGATAACACACGAATGTTGCGTGTGTCGGTTGTATAGAAAGAAGAAAAAAAACAGTTCGACCTTTTTCTATTCCGCCCCAAAGCTTCGTCCAAACTGACACCCATCGATGGAAGAGGCCATCTCTGTTGGCAATAATAGAAAAGTCGTACCATTACATTGTAATGTGAACTATTAAATACTATAATACAACGAAAAACAATAGATAAATCGTTCGTTTTACTACCGTGCTGTACCATTTCGAGCGAGCCATAAAAGATTTGCTAAACAGCCGCCACAAAGCCCCGCAAACGCGGCTATATCCTGAACTACAACCCCTTTTAGCATCCTCCCACACACACATCTCCCATCCCTCCCTCCCAACCCAGTTCCGAACGCTACTATAACTGGGTCAAAACCATCTGCCAAATCGGTATACAGCAGGGCCACACAACAGGCACACGCTGCCGTAACGAAGAAAATGGCCTGCGGTGTAAAGAATGGCTCAATGTGCGATGGCGCGTTCGGGAGTGTGAGAGGTGTGAAAATTAACCACACTAACAGAACAGGCAGCGCCGTGGCCAGATGGTACTGCCGTCGCCGCCGCTGCCGCCGCCACTACTGCTGCTACGCAACGCACAAGCACAACCGAACGCGCGCGCGCCATCTTTGATGAATGGCAGAGTGCACTCTTCTTTTTCCAAACAACCCCGGCAAACCCCAGCGCAAAGAGCCGGCAAAGCAACGTGCGTGCCATGGCACGCCAATTGACACCAAGGAACAAAACGCCATTTCCCCGCTTGCTCTTGCCCTGCCTTGTCGCGGATCGACGCAAGGGGTGGTATTTTTTCCGCAGCCATAAATTGGTTTTTGGCTGGCGTTTTCAGTCGAGCCAGTCACCGCTTTCATTGTTGTTTTCGTTGCTCCCACCCCAACGGCACCTCCGTTGTAGGCACCTCGTCAAAGCAAGCTGGTGGCAATAATAAGCCGTGCGAAGTAGAGAAGTTGCCTGGCCTTTGCCTCTTTGCCCGATAAGCGCTCGGTTTAAGGCTTAAGCTGAGCCTACTTCTCCCAGAGTCGGCAGGAATGGAAGGCAATTTTCTCCAGCACCGATTCGAAGCAGTTCGGCGAAAGAGGGAAAATGTTGTGCCACCCTTGGTTTCGTCACGTCATCCTTCCAACCTTCTTATCCATTATGGATGTACGGCCCATCGGAGACGCATTTGGCAATTTAAGGGAGAGAGGCGAAGGAAAGCACGGGGTTAAAGAGCATATCCTAAGCCGAGCGGATTATTCCCGAGCACACACTTTTCTTACCACCACCAGCAACGTTAAGGCAAAGCAGGCCGAAACGGACGAAGGTGGCACCACTTGGCGATGAACAGATTCTGCCCAGGATACATCAAAAAGCTTCCATTCAAAGGATCCATACCCATTTCGGCCATCTTTCTTTCAGGGCGCGTTTCGTCTTTTCATGATCTGTATTTCTATTGGCGTTTTTGTTTTCTTCTTCTCTCGCTTTGATTGGTTGAGATGACTGATTCGACATTTGACAACTTGACACACAAATGGCGGTAGAGTAAATTGGGCACACCACTACCATTCGGTACAATTTATGCGCCGCCATATCGCAACTATACGCAGCGGCGGTTTGTGGTCGCGGCTGTGTGGAGATTGGGCCCACAACTTCTTGATAAGTGAGACGAACCTTACCTGTGAACTGTTTGTAGCCGCCCAGTATCTTGTGCTTCCACCATTTGACGATATTTCCTGCCATCGTGCCGGATGAAGGGGTGAGGGTGCTTGCCACGTTCACTGAACACACACACACACAGTATCGTCGCGCTTGCTTTATTCTGGCGGCGCGCTGTTCGATAACAGCACTTGCTTCAATTTCACTTTTGCTAACACTACACACTAAATGCGGGACGACGGGGGAGAAGGAGGAAGGTTTCTATGCGCTTTTCCTTGCCCCATAACATTCTCTAACTTTCCACTGCGCTCACTGTGCCATCGCTGCCAACGGCACACGAATAAACAGACTCTCCCACACACTCACACTCATACACACACTCTCACAAAGCCCGATGCCAACGAAACTCCAGATAACTATTTTTCCATTTTTCACTCGCCTGCCACACGGTGGTTGGCTTTACACTACACACTCAGGCGCCCTTGCAAGCTGCAAGTGACACACAAGGGGACTCTCTCCCTTCCAGCGCTCTACCCCTTTCCTCTTTCCTTCTACGCGCTTTTTGTCGCACCATTCGCTGCTACACAACGCACACTTGGAATGTTGGCGGTAGCTTTTTTATCGAACTGCATCACACTGTACTTTCAAAACACACTTCTTCTTGGGGGTTCTCAGCTATTTTGGAGCACAAGATCACACACCACGATCACACAATCTGATCTTGTGTGTACACGGTTTTGGTTTGACAGGTGGTGCTGATGGTGGACTTGCTGTAAAAAAAGGGTTTGAAAACAATCAGCGAATTGCGAAACGAGCATAAAGAATGCCAAGACAGCTTTCAAGCAGTAGTTCGTGCAGCTTATGTTCTGTAGCATAGCAAGCCATAACATACTATTTTCGAAGTTTAGAGAACCACTTCAGCGCACAGAAAAAATCGTTCGTTTGTAAATGTTCAATCAATGCCCGAAGTCCGGATTTCGGCCTGCTAAGCACACACCGTAGTACGACCATCAACTTCCACATCCACTTACAAGACACAAACATTCGCTTCTTTTTTTTCTAACCCCTTAAAATTGAGCGGGAATTGAAGTTGAAGATTGTTAGGTATGCGCTGCTCTCTGCTTAGCTGAACGTGGCCACAAAACACAAGGCCTGTTTCGGTGTGTTGGTGCACATTCTTCTACCTGCACTCTGGTACTATTGTGTTGGTGCGGGCTGTGTGATTGTGGTGTGCGTGCCTATGCTGGCCTTTTTCCACCACACCGACAGCACACACCTCCTTCTCTATGCAGTGCGTGTTCGCAAGATTCTGCTTTTGTTTTGTTGTATTTCTGCCCTGTAAATTGTTTATGTTTGGCCAAAGACTTACACGATTTCACTAATTGTTCTGATGATTTTCGTTTTCCCAAATAGCGAAGCGGCGAATACTACACAACAGCTCGCTTTTAATTGACACTTTGTTGCTTCGCAAGACGATGATATAATTAGCGATACAGCATATTATGAATGCGGCTTTTGCTGCCGAATATCTTCAAACCCGCTAAACCACTCGTACCACTCATAAATATCTCAGCTTGTACTACGCACAATTCGAAAATGAACGCTCTGGACCAAACAACGTGCAACACCAACTCTCTGCACGTCTCTCACCATCCTCGGTGTCTGCATGTTAAACGATCAAGCGCAGCCAATTTACGGATACACGGCATATGTACAATAATTTGCTCAAACACAAACTCAACACATTATGAATCAATAACTACGAGTACATCGTAACTAAAATGATTGCTGTACGACGCATTGCTCAGTCAACAAACTGAAGCAGTAAAAATAAACATTCGCTTCGTAGCCGCAAATAATCACCTTGGGTAATACACGTATAATACACAACACGCAGCAAGAAAATGCGTTTGTTTTTGTTTGCAAGTCTCACGATAAACAATGGCGCACAGAGAATCGCTGTAAATAGCAAATGCGTGCAGCTCTTTTCTTCACTGGCATTAAAACCACGAGCACGACATGCCGTACGTCCGCACGCTACGAAAGTAACATCACAAATAAAAGAGAGCAAGCGAAACACGCAGTTGAATGCTCGCCTGTCGCTATCTCTTTTTCATGCACGCTGGTCTCGCATGCTGTGTGCAGGCGTGTGTAAATGTGTGCGTACAGGGGACGCGATGTTTGCTGGCAGGCGTAGCGTAAGTGGGAAAGAGCAAGCTTCATGCGAGAGGGGTTGAGCTGCTGTGAAGCTTCGGATGCTTCTCGCACACATATGAAGCGGTCAGTTTGGCGATATGAAGTAGTCAACCCTGCGCCGTAAATGTATCGCGGCAACGAAACAATTGAGCTTTTAAATTTTGTAAGAGAAGCAGGAGCATTGCGGACCCTGTAGGTATTTTTATTAGTTGTTTACTATAATATTGAACGTTTAATAAAATAAAAATAGCGCGCGTATAACAAACTTAATTGGAATGCAGTAGTGTACAAAAATGCTTACATTATGCGAAATATTTTCCAGCATTCCGAGATGCAATGAAAAAGTAGTTCACCAAAAATATACGTTGAATCCTTTCTCTACAGCATTTCATAGCCCTAATTTCTTCAAATGTTGTAAAATTCACGTTACGCATTGTCTATGCCGCGTGTCAAAGCAATAGCACGATTAGATACAATTCGCGAAAAACGTATCTTCCAGCTGGAGATAATTAGAAGGAGCTGTTAAACATTCAAGCTACACTCTGAACTAAAACCAATTGGGCTGATTAAATGCTAGTTTTACCCTCTGGGTGCACTGTTGGGAACCGTGTGCAGAAGCATCACAACGAATTCGTGTCAAAATGATATTTATTTCCGATCGGCACTAAAAGAAACAGTTTTTTACGAAACATTATTATAAATGCTAGAAATAATAATGATAATAATCTGTAAAACAAACAGTAACAAACTCTGGCGCAAGGTTCTTCTTGATTGGTGGTGGCAAGGTGGCCCTACGGTGCATTAACGGAAAAGGATTTCATCGGTGTAGTTTTGCTTCAATTCTCTGTGTACGTTTTCAAAGCTTCAGGTTGTTTTTTTTTTATTTTAATAGCTGTTATTGCGAGAATCAAACACGCTGAAGTTGTGTTCAATTTTACTCAGTTTCGGATAATTTGTAGATGCCTTGCAGTAAAACACTTCAAGCAATGGTACGGCGTGTTAATGCACGAAGTATCTATATGCCGTACAATGGTCGACAATCAAAATTTTAAATTATGCCTTAGTCGTTCATTCCAAATTGCCATACACACACACCGATAGCGGTAGCTTTCATTTGGATATGCATTGCTGCATTTGACGTGGGACGGTGAAACTGTATTGGTTAAGATAAAATAAAATCTACAAGATATTTTCATCTATAACGAATGTGGTCCGTTGAACAGTTCAACATATTTAAGGTAAACTTAATAACTTTGATGATACAACCTCAAAACAGGAAGGAGTCATTACAATTAACTTCACTTTCATAAAATGTATGTTATGTTATGTATGTATGTTAAACGATCAGCCAAGACAATATTCCATTCAAGGGTTTACTACATCCAAAGCAAGACGAATTCAACGGGGGATTCTTTATTTTTTCCTATACTTCTCTACCCCATCGTTCGTCATTTGCGGCGTTCTTTTAAAGTTCCGCTCCTATGCATTGAAACTGTAGGCCATAACCCGTACGTGGGCACATTAGTTTGATGGTTGCAATTAATTTCGCATCCTACGGCCGGCACAAATTCATCGAACAGCATCGACCCGATGGTGCGAGCGTCTCATGCAAGTGTGTGCATTTTAATGTTATACCTCCCATTTTTATATCTCCTTCCCATGCTCCACGCTTCCAAGAGCGGAGGAACCGAAGGTGCATCTGATTTGCAGATTAAATTGCAATTTGTGCGTACAGTAGCAAACAACCGTCCAGTTTTCTGACATACGTCATCTATTTGGTAACTTGTGGACTTTAATTTTTTTGTTTAACCGAAAGCTCAAATCATGTTACTTTTTCAAGTTTTCTACACATACTTAAACACAAAGTGCTTTGTGCATAAAGTAAATATTAGAAATTAATCTATTTAACACCAATAAAACTGCACTGGACAGTAGCAAGGTTGTGATGTTGTAATCGCAATATTATCACTATGCTTTCTGTTGGCATTATTCCATTATTATTGTAAAACAAAGGCCAAGAAATAATCACTCTTATTTATATTACAATTGTTTCAATCTCGGTCAACAATCAAAGGAGAATAAAATTTATGTCACCAACTGCTACCGCACAGGTACATTTTCCATGAAACATGACTTTTTTATCACAGCACCTCTTTCTAGCTGTAATTTAGACATCAAAGTGATGCTCTAGATGTGACTTGAAACACAGGAAAATTGTAACAAGCTACCTTTCGAAATAGTGGATGTCAAAGTTATTACACAATGCAACACATAAAACAGAACAATCACGAAATTGATGCAAGATGCAGAGAAGTAAAACATATTGTTGGATATGTATGTGTTGTTCATGTTGACCTGTTTAGTCCTTTAAAGGGCGTACCAGAAAATTGCTTAATATTTAATACAAATCAAAATACTGTCAATCCTGCAAATGGGAAGCATGGTCTAGTTTTGTAGAATGATCACAGAGCTGCACTGCAAATCACTTGCGTATTTTTTTCTCCTATAAAAGTGATGTGGCTACGACACTTTATCATATATAGCGAACAAAACCACATCTCAGCGAGACTGAGGTATTTCTGTGTGGGTCCACCATCTCGAAGCGGACATTTTAATTAACCCACAATTGCAAAGCTGTAATCCATTCCAGTCACCTCGTACCGATCGCGGTGTTCTTCTTTATGCTCAAACATAAGAATCGCTCAACATCACTGGCCAACCGTTCCAAAAGCATACAATCGGCGGCGCACGATCTAAGAGAAGATCGTCAAGATCAACCCTTCCGACCGAACTGTTCAACGTCAGCTAAACCAATTCTTCTTCCCTTTACCGCGTGGCAACAAGCCACCGGCAATCGGCTGGCCAACGTACGAAACCCCCCACTTCTATAGAGAATCTGTTTGGCTGAGCTTTTGGCTGCGAGATACATCTGAGCTTGTACATCTTTGGGCGGTTTGAAAGTATGGATAAAGAGGGTAGGGGAAGGGGGGGGGGGCAGGAAAGCGGTTAAAAGTGAAGTCGTCAAGAAGGGTAGAGAACAGCGCCATCGTACGAGTCGGTGAAAGATCAAAGCACAAGGCGCACAGGAAAAGCCTCACAATAATCGGAATAGGCGAACTATGGCATCCGTGATGGTGTACTTTCAAAGGGAAATTATCATTAAACTTTTTCGTGTAAATTTTGATTTATAATAGTTTTATTTTATTTCCATTTAAATATAACTTTAGATTTTTAATAACTATCAAACAAAGTGTGCAAAAAAAATATGACATTCATGCTACATTGGACCATAGTGCGATCGGTGCCGCGGAGGATCGACCGGTTTGAGATACCAAGCAAGAAAACAGGCGGCTCCGGAGAGCAAAGGCTTTAAAATCTTCACAACCTAGCATTTGCCATCCAAGGGCGTGTATAATTTTTCAACCCATTGCAGCCCCACTGGAACACAGCGAAGAAACAGGACACGAGACCGAATGCGGTGCTCCATCCATCTTTGCGGTGCCACCGTCATCTCTTAAGTCTTCAGCAAAGGCAGCACACGGTACGCGTGTCCGATGCCTTTACTTCTTTTCCGTTTTCACTGTACCGTTTCACTAACTTTTTATCTCTCAGCCGTTAGTTGAATTTCTTGGAGGCTTATCTGCTTTTGTTTTTTTTTTCATTTGTTTTACTTTTTCAGCTTTTATCATGCGACTAAAAGTAATCCACTGTTTCGGTAAGGTTAGCTATTCTGCCTTTCTTTAGCGCTTCAGTGTCCATTTATTTCCCATTTGCTGAACGGGGCCGCTAGGTAAAAGGAAGCTGTAAATAGGTTCCCGATAGTAAAAGTGTGTGTTCGTGTGCGCAGAAACCAGTGCAGTCTTGCAGCCAGCATCAATTAACTAGGAGCTTCATTATGCGACGGATCTCGTTTTACCGCACCTTCAGTGGATAACAATCTTTGCAATAGTTTTTGAAAGGCACAGCAATTGGATGGCAATGCAGAAAAGTAGGCAAAATAATTTATTCAATCATAGAACTATTTGCAGCTGCTGCGTTGTATCTGTATGATGTAAGCGTCCTTTGGATTATTATTGAAAATATAATAACAATCCATTTATTGCAATTATTTCTTACAAAAAACGAATCCATCTTCTTCTGTATTAAATTGCATTTTGTCTAGACAAATAATTAGGAAGCTAGACGGCACATTTCACTTCAAGAATTCACTTACAATAAACCAAACTAATAAATATCTACTTATTCGTTTTTTGTAGTTTAATCAAAATCAAGCGACCATCTGACGCTTTAATCCATAAACTATTTGGAGGCCTTAATAAACTTATATGACATCTAAGGGGCTGTCCATAAATTATGTAATAAAATGATTGATCTCATCTGCCTAATCTAATAATAGTTTAAACTCTTAAAAACAATGTAATTTAATATTGATTGAAAGCTGACTGAATATCAACAATGATGGTTAGCTAATAAACGGCCATATACCGTATTGCTTCGAATTACGGACACTTGAGACATTTTTGACATTTAATAATTTTGTACAAATTCAAATTTAATCGGCCATAGGTCTGATTACTTTACTTATTTAGCTAAAAAAAGCCTTATAAATTTGTGGAAAAATTAAAGATTTCCCATATTTTTACTCGAAATATTGCAAAAATCCATCAAATTAAAACGATATTTTGATTCATATTCCGGACAGTTTCGACTTCATGTTTCATATTACGGACGTTTTGATTCAAATTCCGGACAGCCACGACATTTCGTCAATTATCTTGACTTTAACACATACGCTACATCTTATTTTGATTTGAACTTATCTTAAGGTCCGGACATACAATTCTGAGGATCGATTGCCTCCTGGAACGATAGGACGGCGGTCTTATTGACAACAGATTTTGAGTGCGGTTTTTCTCTTGTACTCATAGATGAATTGAACTGCAGTACTGTTGTGCGAATCGACGATCTTCCCCTTACGGCCATTTAGGCATTTGTCTTTCTTCAAATGTCGTGGATTTATTCGCGTTCACTGAATCTTTTTTTTTTGTTTATATCACTGTCTTAATATATATTTTAATGCAATTAACCACAATTTACTTCGGTTGTCCGGAATTAAACACAAGATAAAAAAATGCTCCGAATTCTGGACAGAAGCGCATACGTGTTTTAATTAAATTCAGAGCACAATATTTTAAAACACTGTTGTTATCCCTTTGATAGCTACTGCTACAATGAACTCCGATGTACTTCAATGAACGCGATTATTAAGAATTATAGACAAAATTACACTGGCTTCGGTTTTTAGCAAAACAGCCTCCGAATGCCTCCGGTGGTGAACTGACATATAGAACATATTTATTTACCGTGGCCTCAGGGCCTACTAAGGGTCAGACACATTATTGACAATTGATTCTAGTGCGTCATGGCAATCACCTCAAAATTTAAAATCGGCATCACCAGCGATAAAATGTGAAGAAATGAGTTAAAAACATGCCGAATGTCCGGAGATTGAAGCTGTCCGTAAATTGAATCAGAACGGTAATTAAAGTACGATAATGGCTAACGTTTGTTTGCTCACTTGAAATTATGGATTTGAGATGATTGTTTAATTTTACATAGTCTTTAGCTTTACCTTACCGTATGGTGAGAGTACTGAGCAAGCTATTCGATTGCTGTGATTCGATTCTGACCAACTGAACCGCTATAACCCTGTGCAATATGTATCAACTAAGCGGTTAAAGCTGTTCATCAAAGATTGAATGCCTGTTATTTTATAATTGTGCATAATCAATTGCTTTGTACATTGAAACTTCTACAATGTTATAGAACAAAATAGCTATTAAAGCAGCAGTACAGGTTAAATGTGCTCAAAATATCACCATCACAAGAGAGTTGTTGATGGGTGACGAACATGCTCATTTTGACATGGGTTTGCGCTCATCATAACAAGCACACAATAAATGTTTCAATAGATTGAATATCTTATTTTTTCTCATTTTCTTATGCGAGTGAAGCTGAATTTGAAGAAAAAACGCATCTTTTATCAATTAAATATCTAAGTTGTTTTGTATTAAATCAGCTCGACGGTACCAGCAGCCAGGAGCAATTGTACAGCTTTATCGAACAGTCTGCGGTTTAGTTTAAAACGCGATCCCTATGTCTAGCTGTGTTTAGAAAAAACCTGTCACAAATGTTCATAAATCCATCTGAAAAAAGATGATAATTGTTTCCCAACTCCTTAAATATTGTATGCGCCACTTTTAAGTGACATCTTTAAAAAACGACACATTAGCATCATCACATCACAGGCGATCGTTGTGTAATGAAGTGAGGATCATCAACAGAAAATCTATGTTTTTGCTTTACATAATGCTGATCAATATCTTACATTCCTGATACACCAATCCAGAAGGTGGTTCGATCTGTTGAATCACACACGAACACACACACACACTCTTGTAAAGTACTCCTGATCACAAAAGGCTCGCTCGCGATGAGCTGCAAGCGCCAAACTCATCAAAATAATGCTAATAACACCACCGATAATAAAAATCGCACCTTTGCCACGATCGGCACCAACCGGGCCCAAAAAGTAGACAGTCCAGGGATCGGTACCGTGGCGGTTGCATGCCGGTTTAACCCTTACTTTGAAGGCTCACGGCTCCCGCTCCGCCAAAAAGCGGGTCGCCAGTATCATCATTCGCCCCCCCCGCGATCGCTTCACCACATCTCGTGGAGGTGTGATTTTGCCGTTGTTACGTTTTTCTCCCTGTTCCGCGGTACTTTGCTCTTATTGTTGTGTTCTTTGCCGATGCCGCTAGTTTATGTTTCCTTTCCCAATTCCACTGCGCACCGTTCCGGGCCATTATCTTTTCGGTCGGCCAACGCCATACGCGGTGGCTTTCGGAGGTGTAAAATTTAACATTTCCGCCGCATTCCGCCCGATTTTCGTCTCCGGGCCCGGGTCGTATGCCCGCGTCCTGCCAGCGCCGCGCGTCCTGCCAGACGCAAAGCGCAAAGCCGACCACGACCCCGATCGTCTCCTGCTCCGTCTGTCCGAAACGGGCGGCCACGGGGTTGAGAACAAAAAGGAAGCGCTTGCCCTGCTTGACAGGTATGAATTATTTTAACACCTTCGTCTCCACCTCAGCGGTGTGTGCATCATTCTCGCTACCCTTCGGTCGGACGGCCAATGCTCGGAGACTCCGCCGAAAATTAGTCTTGTGTTCTTTTGTTTTCGTTTTTGAAGACATTTTCGAAGCTTCACGATTTTTTACGCATCTTTTCGTTAAATTTTGGACTATTATTGCTTTGTTATTTTTTTGTTTCTTGTTCCCTCTCCCCTCTCCCCCACCCCTTTTCTGAGGTTGTACGATCACGTTTGCCTGTTTCCGAGTTTGCTGCGGGCAGTTTGTAGGTTTGTAATATGGGTTTCGCCGGCTGCACGAAATGATACACTAATTTATGTATCTTCGATATGCCGTATAAAGCATCCTCTTCATAGCGTACATTGCATGCGTGGTTCGATCGCATAGCCTAAGGCTTTTTGGGCTCTCCTTTTGAATATCTTATGATTGTTATGTAAATTACAACATTGCCCGAGACGGTTGTTCTTTCGTACAATGTCCATTGTTTGGTTGCAACTTCGTTTGGTATCCGTTTCAGTGGGTTCTGTTTTTTTGTTTATGTCAGTATAAGGACAAATTAGAGCACTAATGCGACTATTTCAAACTTCGGTTAGGCTTTTTTGGCCAAATTTCTATTTTTTTTTTGTATCATAAAAATGAATACATATGCACAATGAATTCTTGATTGAGTTTTTTACCATAGATAAGGAAAAGAAAAAGAATGCCTCAATTGAATTCTGAAACAAATGATACTTCATTCTCAAAACATCTTTCCTCAGATATCATGTCAGAAGTCAGACAATTTCAGTTTCATTCTGCACCAATGCAATGGTTTCGCATGCTACAATGAGTCTGTAAGGTCCCGTAGTAGAATAGCAATGAAAATTCTAGTCTAAACTTTCTTATTCCTCCTCTCTCCTCTTCAGCTTGCCCTTACTTTCCACATTCTGTTACCACACGCTATCCCCCCGTCTCCTCTCTCTGTCTCTCTCTCTCTCTATCTATCTCTCTCCCTTCCCTGCCCCCATTCAACTGCGGAATTGGGAAGACAGCAACTTCGGTTGAAATCTTAATTAAAGGGTTCCGACATGGAGCGCTGCCGGCCAATACGCAGGACATAATACATGTACATCTACCTTTGTGTGAGTGAGCGTTCGCCTGAGTAGAGGAGAGGGAGAATTATTATGGTTTCGGTCGGAACAATGTTCTTTGTAATTATGCTCGATTCTGACGGGATGGTCAGAAGCCGCAGGCGACCCGGCACGCTGGACAACGCCGGGTGAAGAACAGCGGCTCCCGCGGAAGTCAGAGTTCCTCGATGCAGCTTACATGGCGAAGCAAAGAGAGTTCGTGATGCACCGAACAGAGGGAAACAAATTTTCAATCGGATATCAGCAGGAACCTCTGTCTTCTGGCTTTCTTTATTATTTCCATTTAAATGGGCTTGCTTCACAAATTCCATGAGGTATCGTAAAGACTCGTACCACATACACGGGGAGTTAGGGAATGAAAATAACTAACTTAAATCCATCCTCAAATTCATTTCCGAGGCGTTAACAGCCGTATCCGAAAAAAACAACCCCAGAGCACATGGTGGTCGACTTCCGTTCGTTCTAGTTTGGCCGCTCTCCGTTTTACCTGTTTTGTCATATCCATGTTCAACTTTACCCCTCCCGCACATACCGCATACGATACGAAGTGAATGAGTCTCGAGTGGTTTTTGAAGTTTGCCGTCACATATGGAGCGATTTGTCGGTTTGGGACAGCGTAAAAGCTGCACTGAGTTATTGAGATGAACTTCAAAGGGTTCCGCCGTTTTGGCAGACACAGGACATGAGCACAGCACTGCACAGCGACAATTTATATAACATTATGACGAATTGTACAATGGAATATCCAATGATTTTGACCAGCAAACATACATATTAAATGAATTTTTTGGAACCATGAATGAGTTTATCTAATTATTAGTAAAAAAGGTAAAAAGATATTTTAAAGCCACATTAGAATTTGTTGCTGAAAAATAAATGAAACATACAGAGGGCTAGCGATTACCGCAGCTGCACAATCGGCCAGAAAAACGCACGCAGCTTATACGTACACAACTAACGTGCACCATTCGATTCTCACCTACCACACAAGCCGCCCGTTCACGTTCCCGCACCGCACATGCACATGTGTCACGCTAAACCAAAGTCAGGGCCTGCAGAGCATCGAACCGTCTGACCGCTGGCTATAGTAAGCGGCCGAACATACGGCTATAGTGGCGGTTCGGGTTTCGCGGTTCCGTCCTTTGAAGTTTTCCGCCATCGAAACACGTTTGCAAACGGTCGTGCCGGCACGATGTAGAACGTTGCTATTATGCTGGTCGGGCTTTTTACCCCGGTGAGCCCACATTGCCATGTCCACCGGACTAGATGTGTCCGTGACCGTAGGCCGGTTCGGTTTTTAATAGCTAGGGTTTTTTCTTTAACGCCCAAGAAATGGAAAAAAACAGTATTTGCCATCGTGGATATTGGCTGTGGCAGATAATTTTTATTATTTTTTTATTCACCCTTTTACACCACGCGGAATGTAGAAGATATTCTTTTAAAACTACGGTGAAGATTGCAATGTTTCTGCCGCTATTGAAAATCTAGAATATTAAAGTTTTTGTGCAACCTATGAACGACTCCCTTACAAAGGTATTAAATTCATAAATTAAATCTCAAAAAACTCACAACTAACTAGCAAGTAACTAATGAACTATGTTTCTTTTGTCAGTTTATCTTGTATATATCACTATGTAAGTATTTTGGAAAATAATGAGTAGGCACATACATCAATACAAGACGCAAGGATAATGCGCAGATCTTTTTAAAGTAGTTCTCTAATTCTTCCGGTGACAAGGCTTACCGGAACGATCATGTCATCCTTATTGCCCGGGACTATCTAGACTTCATTACTTTTACTAAATAAACATATTACAATAACCCCGTGCTCAAACCCCGTGTGAACAGTGAGGACCTTCCCACACCATCTACCATCACTAAGTACTGACCATCATGCCATGGGTAATCAATAATCTCTGATAGACAAACCCATTAGTAGTAAAGGCAAGTCCATAATACATTGTTGTTATTAGTGATGGGCAGGTCGACCCGAACCTAACGGGTCGGAGCCATCCGTAAGTCATCCGTAAGCCATCCGAACCTACCTTGACCCGACCCGACTCGAACGGCAACCGACTCGAACGGCAACCGACTCGAACGGCACCGGTGCGCACGCACGACTCCGATTCGATTACGACTATTATTAGTCAGATTCCGACTCCAGCTTAATGGAACCATTAAATCCGCCTGGAGTCGGAGTCGCCCGGAGTCGGTTGGAGCCGCCCGGAGTCGTCCGCAGTCGGAGTCGTTCGGAGTCGTTTGGAGTCGTTCGGAGTCATTTGGAGTCGTTCGGAGTCGTTTGGAGTCGTTCGGAGTCGTTTGGAATCGGAGTCGTCCGGAGTAGTCCAGAGTTGTCCGAAGTCGTTCGGAGTCGTTTGGAGTCGTTTAGAGTCGGAGTCGTCCAGAGTCGTCGTATATAGGACTTTGTTTCGAAGGCCGGCTCCAGACGACTCCGACTCTGAACGACTCCCAACGATTCCGAACGACTCCGAACGACTCCGAACGACTCCGAACGACTCCGGACGACTCCGACACTGAACGACTCCGAACGACTCCACGCGATTCCGGGCGATTCCGGACGTTTACAGACGATTCCGAACGACTCAGGATAATGCAGGGCGGACCTAGCTTCCGGAGTCGATTCCGAATTTATCAGAGTCGGATCGGAGTCGACTCCGGATTTTTGCTAACTTTACCCATCACTAGTCCGGGGTCCCATTGTAAAGTCGTCAACTCGAACCACTCAATAACATGCCGGTAATGGGTTCAAGCCTAGAATGGACCGTCCCCCCGTAGCAAGGATTGACTATCTGGCTGCGTGATAATGAATTAAGTCTTGAAAGCCTGTAAAGGCCGGCATGTCTGCGTAGGACGTTACGCCAAATAGATAGATAGATACCCATCACTAGTCAACATACAAGGACCATGCTTGCGGTCGAGGACAGTCCGTATGGTTAGAATATGTAGAGAAACGCGTTAACTAAGAAACACGTTAACCAATCCACGCTACCTTTTGCCAATTTTGTATTTTCCCAATCGATATCTGAAGCCAGTCAAAAAGCAAACTGTATCAGTGTACTGTATCAGTGTACAATCGGCTTCTTATCACTTCAACGGAATATGCATTCACGTGTTTCAAACACGACCCAACATGACTCATCCGAAAAAGCGGCAAACAGGCACAACAATTGCTGCTACCTTCGGACACCTGTGCGTACGAAGCCAGTGCATTTTTCTATTTACCCAGAAGCCCAGTCTTACTTACAGCCACCCACGCCGACATGCCGACATGGACGTGGTGATCGGTGTTAGAAACAGCTCTCTAGTGTGCGTTATCACACCGCACCGTACGTGTGTTTGTTTCTTCAAACCACAGCACCGTTTGTGGGCCTCTAGCGGGTACACGCATCGTATGGACCCCATAGCTTATCTTATCAACAGCAGGTAGAACATCGACGGTACCACAGTCCTACACGATAACAGTGGCTTCAATGGAGGACAAAAATTCGATCAACGACATTAGCCACCAGTGCGTTTCTGTTCCTCCGCTCCGGAAGACGGAAGGTTTTCTACGTTGGCTTGGTGGAAGCTGCTGTGCACGCGTGCTAATGCTGTGCTGAAAAATGTGACAAGTGGCAAAACCGGTGCAATGTAACGTGTAAGATCACCAATCTACACCCGAACCGATTAACAAAGTGACAGCTCATCAATCGATTTCGACAACAATCGAACGCTGAAACGAAACGATACACTCGGAAAATACTTCCGCTCGCGCTCTCTCTCCCTTTCTCTCGTTCTCTTGCTCTTTGGCATTATACAGTCATCTGTTCGCTCTCTTCACCTGTTTTTACCGCGTGACTAGCTGAAGTGTATATCACAATGAGGGAAAAAGGTTACGACTCGAATACTTTTCGTACAGTGGTATGCGTTATACTGCTTACGACAAAGCTTTCCGCAGTAGTGTTAGCTAGCGGCAGTGAAGGTGGTAGTAAATTCTGTCCAAAAATATGTAGCTGTGATGTGATTGAAGATCTAAAACGGGCAGACTGTAGGTATGTGCGAGCTGAAAATATATCTCTTTGTATCTGAGCCTAAGTTTTGGTTGACTCAACGCTGTTAGTCAGTGAGCGTTGTCTTATCTTCGAGCAATGATTGAGCAATGGCAACCGCTCGCTTTCTCCCTCACTCATGCATTTTGTTCTTTCTATTTCCTTCGTCTCTTGTATAGCCATGAAAAGCTTATCAACACCTACACCGACGTACCGTACGATGTGGAAATTCTTGATCTTAGCATCAACATCATATCAACGATCGAAAATGAAAACTTCATGGTAAATAATTTTACACAAAAAAAAACTCTATGGCACAGTCAGCATTTTACAAACATGAAAATTTTACTTGGTTTTTGCCTTTTATGTCAAAAATTAAAATTAGACTGAAATCCTTGATCGTAACTAATTAAATTAAATATATTTGTTCATAGCTCTTAAGAACGCATTTTTTGTAGAAAATCCAGTTCTTTACATTATAATAAATTTCAGTTATATTCAGTAAGATATCTCAAAACATATCAGCCATTTTTTAGCTAGTACCAGCATGTTTCGCTTTCATTTCCATTTTGATTTATTTTCCATTATTACAGCACTACGATAATTTGGTGAAACTGTTCCTATCGGAAAATTCTATTCAAACGATTTCACTCGACGCTTTTGCAAATCAACAACGACTTACTACACTCGACTTGTCATACAATCGGCTGGAGCACCTAAACGAGCACCTGTTTGAGCGAAATCTGCAGCTAGTGGATTTAAATCTTTCCGGCAATAATTTTATGATGTTGCCAAACACACCATTCCTGAAAAGCTACTCCATAATGGTTCGTTAAAATATGGTATCCTTCGGTTCTGTCTTCTCAATTGAATACTAACGCCCCCCCCCCCCCCCCCCTTTTCGGATACACTTGCAGTTTCTCCATCTCGCCAGCTGCCGTATACCGCACGTGTTCAATACCATGTTCATCGATCTGCCGAATTTAAAGTCCTTGGATCTGGCGAAGAACATCATGAACAGCCTATCTACCGTGCCTTTCGCACATCTGCGCAAATTGAACTCACTCAACTTGATGGATAACCGGTGGGATTGCAAAACAGAAGACGTACGCAGCACGGTACGATGGATGAAAACGAGAGTGCCAACGTTAATCGTGGATAGTTGTCGTAAGTAAATATTGACAAGTTTTTTTTTTATTTTTATATTGGCAATTTAACACTGTACCTTTTTTACTCTCAGTACTCTCAGACCTCAGCTATAAAGGCGATCGATTTGAACGAATTATGGAAGATCCTGCACTGCAGGAAAAAAAGAATTCCCGCCAAGACGTCGCGATTGAGCACGTTTGGGGCACATCAAAACCATCGCTATCTAAAGACGGCGGAGAGCTTCACTGGCCGCTCTTCATGAATCGCAGCTGCTCTTACACTGAGCTGGACGATGATCTATCGAAAGAATCTTGCGTACAGTTTGCCGAATGTCAAAAAAAGTACAGCGAGCTGTACCACGCACACAAACAGCTACTATCGCATAAAAAGGCGCAATGTGGTGGATACTTTCGAATCGGTGTATTCATTGGTGGTGCCTTAGTAGGATTACTAGTGGGTTCGTTCACGACGTACACTGTAAGCTGGGCAGTGCGAAGCTGTCGCAATCGATCGGCACGCAAACGGGCACACCAAATCCCCGATCATAAACGCCTGCAGCGGGAGCTAACACGAGAAATTCGTGGTCGAAATCAGTTCGAACGTAATGTCTGATCAAGAATGTACTGTAGGTCCCAGAATCAGTTACTGATAATTGTTTAATTTTCTCTCTTTTAGACACCCGTTTGAACGAATCGCCAGTTTTCGCGCGCAATGACCGCTTTCCAGCCAGCTCGGCACCACTGCAGGATGAAATCTATCGCAATCATGAGCACACACGTCAATTTTTAGTCAACCTTTTCTCCAAACGGCAGCACCGGTACGTGCGGAGCAACTCTCAGCTTGCAAACATTAACAACCGATACATCCCCCCAACACAAACCCGCGACGAGCCACGGGAAGCGGTCAATGTAGTGCAGCAGCGTGTTGCTTCCGATGCAGAACCTTTGTGGGAACAGTACAGCTCCCACAACCAATCAGAACAAGAACAAATGCTATCGAATGATCCGGAAGCTTCCTTTGGGCTGAGTGGCGATCAGCAACCAACCTGGATTAGTATCCGGCCAAACGGCAATGGTACGCTAACACGAAGCCCACGGTTACGCCATGATGTACCAACAGCGGGTGAAAGTCCACCGCCGCCATATGTAGAATGTACGTTAGAAACAGAACCAAATGAAGAGAGAGTGAGTATGTACTAAAGATAGCTTTAATTTGCGATATTACAAATTAAATGGTTTATATATTATTTGAAAGAGAGATTATCTAAGTAAAACTAATGTTAGGCAAACGAAGAAATTGAATAAAAATGTAGTAATTTTTTTAATGCTATTGTTGCTTAAAAGATTCTAAATGCGTAAAAAGAATATATCAACAAAAACCGAAAGACTATTGAATGTTTTGCGGCATTGAATGCGCTACCGGAAGCCGTG
Source organism: Anopheles arabiensis (assembly GCF_016920715.1). Taxonomy (NCBI): domain Eukaryota; kingdom Metazoa; phylum Arthropoda; class Insecta; order Diptera; family Culicidae; genus Anopheles; species Anopheles arabiensis. The sequence goes on along the minus strand of NC_053518.1, from coordinate 44,044,108 downwards.
CAGCAGCGTACATTGAATATGGCCCTTGTCATGCATGAAAACTGTCCTCAAATTTGAATTTGTAACTGGAAAAAGAAAGCCTAAAAGCGTACCCAAGGGCCAAAGATTGAGCTTTAAACGACTGGAAAATCAAATATCCATAGAAAAAAAAACGAAAGCTTCTTAGCTTCACTGGTTTGCTCAATAGATGGCGTTTTATAGCTCATCAATGTATTGCTGTCCTTTTCATGCAATGTGTTTCGCCTACCTTTGTCTAATCATGGCCTAGTTAGAAGGGTATATCTCAAGAGCCACAAATCCACAAAATGACCATTAAACGGGTTCTAAACGGATCAAGTTCTCGACCTAAAAGGAATCTATAAAAAGTTCGTTTAGCAGACGACAAACGACTGATTCATTCTAAAAATAATAAAAAAGCTGGTGAGAAATCTATTGGTGGAATAGCAACACAGTGGAGCTCTCCTCACTTTGAGAGCTTTTTCCTTCTCTCAGTACTGTTGTATAGTTTCGCATTGAAGTTATGCATCGTTAGAACTATAACGACGACACGATTGTTTGAATACTTGACTCGAATGTGAACCACCATAACAGACGCAAGTGGAAATTCAATAATGGTCGATGATATTGATACCCATGTATTTGACCACACGGTCATTCTTATAAATTTTGTTCGGTAGTTTAGAAGGGTATGAGGTCATTATTGGATGAAGCTATGCGAAACACATAGCACGAAAAGGACAGACATGTATTGATGAGTTATAAAACACCATCTATTGATCTTTTTTTTATATGGATATTTGATTTTCCAGTCGTTTAAGCTTAATCTGTGGCGCTTTGGTTATATAACTGTGCCCGCGGAAACGCGTATAACAATCCAGCCATTGAAATGAAATGTCATTCGAACGCGCTACTGCGGAAACGCAGAGATGCTCTTGCTGGATATCTCGGCGGAACTATTATACGCGTTTGAACGCGCGTCGTGTATTTTCGGCCCTATACGCGTTTTCGCGCCCGCGGATTTGTTCATACCACGAACCACATATTGGAGACCACTAGTTTAACCTACCAAAGTGATATTTTTGGTTTTCTTTGATGCAATGGGATTTGTAGTGCAATAAATTGGTGGTGTTTTCGGTACCTTGGTTATTCTGGCAATTGTACAGATCAATATGATTTGTTCGGTAGGAACTGTGCTACTATGGCATAATCCAGCCAACGTAGCACAGTTCCTACCGAACAAATCATATTGCTAGAACGCCGCCTCAGTACAATTGCTGCTTGGGTAGGCGCGCAACCCTAGCTGTCAGCCACATGATTTGACGTTTCACAGAATATCGTGTTTTTTATTTGCTACGAGCGGCAAATGTAAATAATTATTCTACTTTGCTGAGTTTTTACGGAAAGAAACTTAATCGGATAGCTTTAGTTTGTGAAACGATTTGGGAAGTAACAGTGAACAAAAACTTGCACCCGCTGGAGTGTATCGATTCGTCCCGCAGCAATGCCGGACATAAAAATAACACCGCTTGGCGCGGGCCAGGACGTCGGCCGAAGCTGTATTCTGCTATCGATGGCAGGCAAAAACATAATGCTCGACTGTGGCATGCACATGGGATACAATGACGAGCGCCGGTTCCCCGACTTCAGCTTCATTATACCGGAAGGACCGATAACCAACCACATCGACTGCGTGATCATATCGCACTTCCATCTGGATCATTGTGGCGCTTTGCCGTACATGACGGAAATGGTCGGTTACACCGGTCCAATCTACATGACACATCCCACCAAGGCAATTGCACCGATCCTGCTGGAAGATATGCGCAAAGTGGCCGTGGAGCGCAAGGGTGAAAGCAACTTCTTCACGCCGCAGATGATAAAGGATTGCATGAAGAAGGTGATCGCGGTGACGCTGCATCAGAGCGTTATGGTCGATAGCGAGCTGGAGATAAAAGCATACTACGCCGGACATGTATTGGGGGCTGCCATGTTCTGGATTCGCGTGGGCTCACAGTCGGTGGTGTATACTGGCGATTACAATATGACGCCGGATCGGCACCTTGGCGCGGCCTGGATCGATAAATGTAAACCGGACCTGCTCATCACCGAAAGTACGTACGCCACCACGATCCGTGACTCGAAACGATGCCGCGAGCGGGACTTTCTCAAAAAAGTGCACGAATGTGTGGCCAAAGGCGGAAAGGTTCTGATACCGGTGTTTGCCCTTGGACGTGCGCAAGAACTTTGCATACTGCTGGAAACGTACTGGGAGCGAATGAATCTGAAGTATCCCGTGTACTTTGCGGTGGGGTTGACGGAGAAGGCGAACAACTACTATAAGATGTTCATTACCTGGACGAATCAGAAAATTCGCAAAACCTTCGTGCAGCGCAATATGTTCGATTTCAAGCACATCAAACCGTTCGACAAAGGCTACATTGATAATCCCGGCGCGATGGTGGTGTTCGCTACGCCGGGCATGCTGCACGCCGGGCTGTCGCTGCAGATTTTCAAAAAGTGGGCGCCGAACGAAAACAACATGGTCATCATGCCGGGCTACTGCGTGCAGGGTACGGTCGGGCACAAGATTCTTGGCGGCGCAAAGAAGGTGGAGTTCGAGAACCGACAGGTGGTGGATGTGAAGATGTCCGTCGAATACATGAGCTTCAGCGCTCACGCCGACGCCAAGGGTATTATGCAGCTGATACAGTTTTGCGAACCGCGCAACGTGATGCTCGTGCACGGCGAGGCGGTCAAGATGGAGTTTCTGAAGGAGAAAATTAGAGAGGAATTTAAAATTGAATGCTACACGCCGGCCAACGGGGAGACGTGCACCATCAGTACACCGATCAAAATACCGGTAGAGACGTCACTGTCGATCCTGAAGGATGAGGTGAAAAAGTACAATGCCCAGCCACCGGATCCGAAGCGGCGGCGCATCATACACGGCATTCTCGTGATGAAGGATAATAAAATTTCTCTCATGAGCATCGACGAGATTTTCAACGAGGCCGGCATTGATCGGCATGTGATAAGGTAAGGAAGACTTTGCTCTGCCAGTGTGTGCCAATTTACTATCAAAGTCTGATCAAACGATCTCTCCCGTAGGTTCATCTCAAAGATAAAACTAGACGATCCAGGACCGCCGATGCGCACGATCGAAAAGCTGTATAACATGCTGAACGAACGTCTTTCCGGCTGGACGGTGACGATGAATGATAACAACTCCATCAACGTGGAGTCAGTTAATATAAAAATCGAAACGGAAGAGCAACCCGCCGCCATCGGATCGGTTGGCCAGCCGAGTGTTCCCGGTATGCACAAGATTTGCAATGTGAGCTGGGTTAACCAAGATGAGGATTTGGGTAGTTACATTCTTGGATTGCTGCAAAGCCTATGATCTATACGAATACGTATGATCTATACGAAATAAAGGAAATAAAAAGGCCTTTAAGGAAACAAGGGGTTTCATTGGTACAATCAAAAACAATTAACCCTGTAGCACTTTCACACGCGATAACGCGATTTCCAGACGTTTGGTCATTACGAATTATCTGTTTTTTTTTTTCTGACATTTAATAATGATAATACACGTGCAGCGAGCGTGCTGTAAATGAAAAGGCACCTCTTTCCGACCGTCAATTGATTTCGCGTGGTGGGGGGGCTCTTAACTGTTGCTCGCCATTGCGTAAACAAACATGCAATTCGCTTTTACGATTCTAGTCGGTCTGACAATGGTCAGACAGACACGGTAGTGCTGCAAAATTTTGTGCAGTCATCTACAATCAGCTCTTGTTAACGGCGGAGGGAACTTACGGCGTGCGAAAAAATGGATATCTTTGATTTTGTCAAGGTTCTTTCACTGCTATGCGCATTAGTGGCTAATGTAAACAGTGCAGGTAAGTGCAGTGGATGGTGCAGTGGTTTGGTTTTGTTTACGAATCGTTTCGTTTATCGTTTGAAGATCGCACCAAGGTGGTGATAAGCACGGATGCAGGTGCAGATGATGCATGGGCGTTGTATTATCTGCTGGAAGCTAAACAAGAAGTGGACGTACTCGCTATTTGCTGCACGAAGGGCAACACCAATGTTACAAATGTGGCCACAAACGTGCTGCGAGTGCTCGATGCCCTACAGCGTACGGATATTCCGGTATACATTGGTTCGAACGAGCGGATACTTCTTCCCGAGCCATCGGTAAACCCCGACGAGATGTACTTTGGCGCCGATGGCTTTTCAGATGTCGTCTTCGAGCGGGAACCGACACGCGCTCCTCTACAGGAGCGACAACACGGACTGCAAGAGCTATACACGCTGATAGACCAGGTTAAGGGTTAAAAGCATGAAATAGGAGCGAAAGAGACTTATCACAATGTTTATGCTTCTTACAATTGCAGCATCCAAATGAAGTAGTCTTTGTTAACCTAGGTCCGCTGACGGATCTTGCATTGCTGTTGAAAGTTTACCCTGCTACACGCACGCTCTTGAAGGCCATCTACCTGATGGGGGGAAATCGTCACGGCATCGGTAACACGCAGAGTGCAGCTGAATTTAACTTCTACAACGATCCCGAATCGGCTAGCATCACGTTTAATGCCTACCAAGGTCCGATCGTTGTTATACCATGGGAAACGGCCTTGCGTCCTAACCTTGTTACCAGCTTCGAGTGGCGGATGGACGTGCTGGGGAATAGTAACAAAACAATCGTCGACATTTTGAACCAGGTCGAACGAGTAGCGCTAGAAAAGCTACCGGAAAAGGATCGCATTTGGATGCCTTGCGATTTGCTGGTTTCGATGCTGCTGGTACACCCTCACCTACTCGTGGAAAGTAAACGGTACACCGGAGACGTTGAGTTGAATGGCCGGCTAACCCGCGGCCAATTGGTGCTGGACCACATGAACGAAGGCAGTGGTAATGTAACGATCGTGGATAACTTGGATGAGGCGAAGGTGAAACAATATTTGTTGAATTTACGTTAAAGTGTAGTTCGTTAGATTTGATATAAAATACAAATTGAACCAGGCTTCGTTATTCCCGCTCATTTTCTGTTGGTATATTTAATGCACAACCCTGAAATTTCGTTAAGTTTGCTCAACATCAATGACACACTTTGTTCGGAAAATCAGTTTTTTACACATTTGACTTATTGCGTCTCTTGCTGAACGACAAGAAACGGGTGAGTTTCATATTATGCTGCTTAAAATATGCTACAAAACACACGGGTAGTTAATTTATGATAGCAAATTTGTCGTTAATTCAAATTAAAAATTCATGCAATCAAATTAACGGTCAATGTTGACGTTTGACAACCGAAAGCATCAGGGCTGCTTGCATGTTTATGTAAGTGGCGGGATGTCCTTCAAACGCTCAAATGACCGATTATTAACTTTAAACAGAGTTTTAACTAGTCTGAAAGCAACAAAATTTCCACTTAAACACATAGACATGCAGAAAACGATTGAATTACCTTCAGTTAAAGCGATATTACGAAGAAAAATGCTTGAAACCAGAAATCGAGCACCATGCACGGTCGTGCACCCATGATTGAACGCTACCAGACAAACCGAGATGAAGTGATGTGCGTTGCCAGACAACTGTGACGTCATAAACCGGAATAACGACCAACCCAAGCGGGGCGACGGCTACGCTATGCGCGCCTGTCAATTTTTAGCGCTTCCCGTGAAAAGTTTGGCTCGAAGTGTGCGAGAAGGTGGAGATTAGAAAAAAGACGAAGCAATCAGTCAGCGATTATCTGACGTGAAAACGCTTTTCCGCATCGAAAAACGAAGAGCTTCCTTCCAGCTGTAGCTGTAGAATCTGTTGAACATTCTGTTGTTTCGTGGAACGAGTAAATATTACGCTGAAATCGGTAGTTCATTGTAGGCCTTCGTTGGACGAGTGACGGAATTCCCACGGCGTGTGTGTGTGCATCCCTTCGCATTTGTTCCGTCAGTGTGTGCCTACGTTTGTGTGTTTGTGCGAGGTGCGCGTGAGTCGCCCCCGTGCTAGAAGTGAAAAAGAGGCACCCAAGTGAGCAAGCCAAGCTCCTCCAAAAACCATCATCATCCTTGTTTTATTTGCGGCAACCAGTAGCCGTTCGTTTTTTGGTATAAACCGTCTACAGCACCCGCTTCACCCATGATGCATATAGTGCAAATCCTCGAGAAGACCGTCTCGCCAGGTAAGTTGTGCGAATCGTCGAATTCACCGGGAGGGGAAAGGTGTGCGTGTGTGCCAAGATTGTACAGTTGCCCGAAGCCTTGGATCGCCCAGGAGAAGAAGGGGGTCAGCGTCCGCGACGGGATAAAGGACGGCGGGACGGCGATCTATGGGAAAGCCTCTAGCGTTACTGGAGAGGATTGTTCTAGAAAAAAAGAAAGACAACAGCTACACAGGAATCCTTCCGTTCCCTGTGTTCCGTCGGAACCGTAGGAAAATGGCATTATTTCCGTTTCATTGAATGTTCGGCATACACAGTTGCCTTGAATTTACTCATTCTCTTCCCCGCTTTTGCCGACCTTCTTGTTGCTGCGGGTCGATCGGCGATGAGCCATTGCGCGGGGGCTACTTTTCGCCTCAGCCGCCTTCCTTTCGGTTGATCTCTGTGTGTGTATATGCGCGCGCGTGTGTGTGTACATCATGTACGTATGTAACTTTGTGTGCAATCTCGCGTGTTCTGCTTTGTGTGTGCGTATGTGCATGCATGCGTGTATGTGCGACTGGGCCGTTTTTTGCTCCGCCTGGTGGCAGCAAAAGGAAACTTTTGTAAGAGAGAAAGAGCAAAAGCAGCGGCAGTGAGAGAAAAAATGACAGCGATAGAGAGCGTACGGGGCGCCAACATAACCTGCAAAATGTGGACGGCGAGTGTGATGAAATGCAATGGCGTTCCCTTTCCTTTCGCGAGGGGCACTTAAATGTCTCTTGCGCCATCGGTGTGTGTGGGCAAAGCAACAGTCGATCTCGCTAAACATAACTATGCATGTTGGTGATGAATGATGGTTCACATGGGACACAGCATACGAGCTGACCGAGGGAGTTTGCGGCAGTCGTAGAATTCCCGACCATTAGAATGAATCTCACATTTCTGGTCTGCCTGTCTGCTTTGGCAAACAATGGCAAGTTTCCACGAATAAACGGTTTATGCCCTTTCTGTTCACAGATCAGGATGAGTTGCTTGCGGCGAAAAACTTCCTGGAACAGGCGGCCTCTACCAACTTGGCAGACTTCCTGCGAGCGCTGTCCGATGTGCTGGTGTACCCAGGCAACTCGACGGTCGCCCGTATGGCGGCCGGTTTGCAGCTAAAGAACCACCTGACGAGCAAAGATCAAACGATCAAGCAACAGTATCAAGACCGCTGGCGAGCATTTCCCGAGGATGTCAAAGAGTATATTCGAAAAAATGTAAGTCGGTGCTTCTGAATGTGTGATTTATGTTGCGCATACAATGATATGTTGTCTCCCTTTCCCGCCTATAGATTCTCGGAACACTCGGTACGGAAGAATCGCGCCCTTCGTCAGCTGCTCAGTGCGTTGCGTACGTTGCCGTGGCAGATCTGCCCGTTCACCAGTGGCCCGACCTGATGCAAAAGCTCGTGGACAATGTGGTGAACGAAAAATCGACGGAAGCGCTGCGTGAATCGACCTTGGAAGCGATCGGATACATTTGCCAGGACATCAACTCGGAAATTCTGGAACACCAGTCAAACCAGATCCTTACCGCCATCATACACGGTATGCGCAAGTCGGAACCCTCCAACCACGTCCGGTTGGCGGCAACGAATGCGCTCCACAATTCGCTTGAATTCACAAAGGCCAACTTTGAGGAGACGGCGGAGCGGAACTATATCATGGAGGTGGTGTGTGAGGCGACGCAATCGACCGATACGCAGATCTGTGTGGCTGCGCTTCAGTGTCTGGTGCGCATTCTGACCCTCTACTATCAGCACATGGAGGCGTACATGGCGCAGGCCCTCTTCCCGATCACGCTCGAGGCGATGAAGTCGGAGAACGAACAGATCGCGTTGCAGGGCATCGAGTTCTGGTCGAACGTCAGCGACGAGGAGATTGATCTAGCGATCGAGGCCCAGGAGGCGTCCGAGACGGGTCGTTTGCCGAACCGCGTCTCGAAGTACTATGCCCGTGGTGCCCTGCAGTATCTGGTGCCCGTGCTGATGGAGAAACTGACCCATCAGGAGGAGTTCGACGACGAGGACGACTGGAATCCGGCTAAATCGGCAGGCGTGTGCTTAATGCTGCTCGCCACTTGCTGCGGCGAAGAGATCGTGCCGCACGTGTTGCCGTTCGTGAACGCGAACATCAAATCCACAAATTGGCGCTTCCGGGATGCGGCCGTGATGGTGTTCGGTTCGATACTGAGCGCTCTCGAGACGGATCGATTGAAACCGATGCTCGAACAGGCAATGCCGACGCTAATTGAGCTGATGTACGATGAGAGTGTCATCGTGCGCGACACGTGCGCCTGGACATTCGGACGCATCTGTGAGGTCATCCCGGAGGTGGCGATCAAGGAGGTGTACCTGGAGCCGCTGCTGAAGGCGCTTCTCAACGGTCTGAAGGCGGAACCGCGCGTAGCGACCAATGTTTGCTGGGCGTTCACCGGTCTGTCCGATGCAGCCTACGAGGCTGTCAACAGCGATGATGATCCGCCACAGACGTACTGTCTGTCGAAGTACTTCGATTTCATCATCACGAGCCTGCTGGAAGCAACCGACCGACCGGATGGTGGTCAGGGAAATCTGCGCTCCTCCGCTTACGAAGCGCTGATGGAGATGGTGAAAAACTCGCCGCAAGATTGCTACGTTTCGGTGCAGCGCACGACGATGGTGATTCTGGAGCGCATTAATCACGTGCTGCAGATGGAATCGCACATTTCCTCGCACAGTGATCGGCATCAATTCAACGACCTGCAGTCGCTGCTGTGCGCCTCGCTCCAGTCAGTGCTGCGCAAGGTAGACGCCAAGGATGCACCGCAAATTTCGGACGCCATCATGGTCGCACTGCTGACGATGTTCAGTTCCAGCTCGGGCAAAGTGTGCGGCGTCCAAGAGGATGCGTTGATGGCCGTCTCGACGCTGGTAGACCTGCTCGGTGAAGAGTTCATCAAGTATATGGATGCGTTCAAGGAATATCTGTACATGGGCCTCAAGAGCCACCAGGAGTACCAGGTGTGCTGTACGGCGGTTGGCCTGGCCGGAGACATTTGCCGAGGCTTGAAGAGTAAGATCCTGCCCTACTGTGACGACATCATGACGCTCTTGCTGCAGAACCTAAGCAACCCGAACCTTCACCGCAGTGTCAAGCCGCAAATCTTAACCGTTTTCGGTGACATGGCGCTTGGCATTGGACCAGACTTCAAGAAGTATCTGAACGTTGTGCTGCCGATGCTTGCCGCAGCCACCCAGGTACAGATCGATCAACACGACTACGACATGATTGATTATTTGAACGAGCTGCGCGAAAGCGTGCTGGAAGCGTACACTGGCATTGTGCAGGGTCTGAAGGGCTCGGACAAGCAGCCACTGGAAGACGTTAACGCACTCCTGCCACACGTTCCGTTCATCGTCAGCTATATCGTCTCGATCGCGAAAGACTCGGAGCTTTCGGACGGCAACATTGCGATTGCGGCCGGACTCATCGGTGATATGTGTGGTGCGTTCGGGCCCATGATGTTGCAGTTTGTGGAAGATCCGAGCATCACCGAGCTGTTGAACGATGGCAAAAACTCACGCACAAACCGCACGAAAACACTTGCCGGCTGGGCCATGCGGGAGATCAAGAAGGTGAAGAATTTGCCGGTGAACTCGAGTTGGTAAGTGATGCAACGTTGGCCAATGTTAGCCACACGATCCACGATCGTCGAAGGCAACCAAAGCATGAACATTACGTATTTAACGTCCTTTTTTCCTGTACAACACACGCGTACTAGATATCATGAAGAATTGGATATTTTATGATAGTTTTTCTAGCTACTAGACAGACTTAAAATTACAAAAGCAGTCATCAATCCGTTTGTAAGCTGAAAGTGTTGTTTTTTTACGTTAATATGAAATCATTCTTTCAAACACTATTTTCCGCAGGAAATAGTGATATCCAAGTTCCCGAACGTTATGTGGTGCCATTTTGTTGCGGGTATGAACGGACAACCCGCTCTCCCTCTCTTCGTTGTAATGCGAAACCATGGGAAGGAGAGAAGCGTTTATCCTGAATAGTGTTTGAATGTTATATTTTTAATGCATAATATGTATTGATCCAACTCTGTTGTTTGATACTCTGACGTCATCGTCACCAGCATCGATCACATACAAACGCAAGTCTTCTCGATGCTGGCTAAACCGATCAGTAGAAAATGTCTTCAAGGTGAGGATTCATTGTGTCCTATATTATGTTGCTGGCCGCTCGGAAAGGGATTCTTGTTCGCTTCTGTCCCTGTTTTTGTTTTCAATGAAATCGTTATTATCGCTTTGTTTACCATGCGCGCATATTCTACTTTATTTTTTATTTGTTACTTTCTTCGTGTCGTCCAGCATAATACAACATTCAGCTTCATTGTTTTCTGTTACATTGTTTGTATCCTAAACATTCTTCGTGTGTTATACTAACTTGAATACTACAATTGTGTGTGTGTTTTTACTAAATTGTTTTCCAAATATTGCTAATGTTTTGCCCCTTCCTGTATATCCTTTTGAGATATTCGTGGGGCGGGACACATTTGTGGATGTTATTTGATTGACTAGTTTCATAAGTCTAGGTTTCATTAATTATCACCATGTACTACAAAATGTAGTTTTGTACAATGTATTTGATCATACGCTACGGATATGTATGAGTCCACTATCATACTAAGGCAAATTTAGTTCATCTCCATACAGTCCACTCAGTCGTAGCTTACGAAATGTGCCAGATATAGGACTACAACTCACAACTCACTTTAACTCATCACACAATAGCTCCGCACATGACCGTTTGTGAACATAATCGCTACGTGTTGGGGGTACTGTAATTTTCCTGCTTTATTGCCTCGGCCGTAGTTCGTGTAGCCAACCCCAAGCCATCCGTAAATTGATTCTCGTCGCTCATTGCAGATTCGGACTCAGCATTAATGGTAACACAATTAGCTACGCCAACAGTAGCGGCGCTACACCAACCACCACCGTTCCTGCAACATAAATTGTACTCGCTCTCAACCTGTATAGATACTTTTACTGAAATCGTCACACCCAGCACCAAGCGGCGCTACATTGTTGCTTTTTTTTGCGACTGCAGATGAAGTCAACACAAACTTAGCGTTACGTAGCGAAAATTTTACTGCTCACCTTGGACACACATTGGTTATAGTAGCAACATCTCAGATGCAATCGGAGATCTAGACGCCCAAAGGAGACGCGCCTTCCATCACAAAACAACCATCCGACGGAAAGGGGAACACAACACCATGCAATTTCCAAAATCCATAGTAACGCTGGGAAAATTAGCTGAAATACTTCGCGCAGACACGACGTGTGCAAATTCTGCTGGACAGGGCAAAGCACCGTTATCGATGTGTGACCGATGCCACTACCGTCCATCTGGTTCATGGTTCTGCAAATTCAACAACATCTATTCATCGGATTCTTCTCCCCCTCTCCCAACATCTAAAATCGAACACCAGCTGCTCCCAAGCACATCGAACGTTCTCAAGTAAGTCCCCTATTCTTGAATGAAATAGAAACAATTTCTAGATGTATGTCTCTCAGTGCAGGAATTCTATCGATTAAATTAAATTATCTTTAAAAGAGCTTATACGATTAAGAGATGAATGAAGCACACACAACCGCTCTACACATATACATTAACACACTAGTTTGAACACATTTTTGTTATCGCGTTTGTTCTGATGTATTGTTATTTTTTTACCATTAATGAACACACATAAACAATTCCAAAACCGAATCCCGTTAAATACCTGTTCTAATTGCCTTCTTGATTCCCATGATCTATCCCAGCGGAACTAAGCTTTCGTAGTTTTGCTGTAATTTGCTAGGTGCGGGTAGTGTTCGTGGCTTATGTTCATGATCACAAGCCAAGCACACAGACACATATACAGATTCGAATTATCATCTACCGCTTGTGATCAATCGGATGCAGGTGGGCGGCATCGAACGATTGCGATTTTAAGAGTAAAAATCGTGATTATTAAAACACAACACCCTCCTTGACAGCTAGTAGTAGTAAATCACATTTGGTTAGGAACTTCAGAAAAAGAAAACAGAAAGTTAGTTCGCACCTGCTGCACCTAAGTAGATAAATAGATGAGCAATAGAGCAATAATGGGAAGTAGGTTACACTTTCACAATTATATTTATGTGCAGCTGAAATCAGAAACGGAACCAGAAAGTTTACGAATCGATAACGAGATCCATGCATCATCCATTCAAATATTACTGAGGGTGGTACACACATAGAGGCTCTTGAAATCTGTAGGATGTTGCACTATCGCTCTAGGCTGGGATAGGTAGCTGGTCTTAATACAGGCGTATAGCGAGTCAATACTACACAATACAACGTGTGTGCCATAGTGAAAGAAAGCATTATTAAACAGAGGAAAGCAACAACAGGGACTGAAGCGAATAGGAGTAGTAGTGTAGCGTTAACAACAGAAGGCAAGAAAAACACAAACTTTCACCGTGGGCACACGTCGTTTAGTTTGCTTTAAGCTAAGTTTTCTTTTGCTTGTTTTTATTTTCTCATCCTTATGCATCCTCTCCTTAATCAAACAAGCTGACCGAGTGAAGTTCCGCGCAGTTGGTTTTTAGTAAAAACAGTTGGAAAATGGGACACATTGCATATCCTTAGAACCGCTCCTCCTCCCTTCCATAAACCTGTGACACAGGGCGTGAAACTGTTTGTCATACACAATTTAGAAACTTTTATGCTCAAAAAGCGTGGAACGCTCCCGTTCTCGTTTGCGCTGACTACATATTTCTGCGTTTACCGGATTGATTTTACACCATAAATTCCTTTTTCCCCGTTTTCCTCTCCATCTGTTCTATGGTTATAATTTTGCCCTTTCCATTCCATTCTGTACTGTGCGGAATAATTACGATGATGAATCTTTGATCCCACACTATATCCGGAGTTTGCGAAGCAGATTGCCAAGCGACATAATAGTTACTACACAACAGTATAGGGAATGAGTAAACCAATTATCAGATACCATTACACTCGTAGTATGTAGTTCAAGAAAAGACAAAAAAAACAAAAAAAAGGACGGTAAAGTCATGCGAATCTAGTAATGGTGTGGTTGATGTGTGTGCGCGATCTATGCTGTATGTGGAATAGATAGGTGCTGAGTGTGTGTATGCGTATGATGGTGTATGTGCTGAGTGTGCATGATGAAAAAATGAATGAAAAAATGAGGATGGAAATGGAAAATGAAGCGTGCGAGAACGAGAGGTCGAGAGATAGACAGAGAAAGAAAGAAAAAAGAGAGAGAAAGAAAGAAAAAAGAGAGAGAGCGAGAGAGAGAGAGAGAGAGAGAAAGAGAGAAAGCGAAAGAGTATGTATGATTGCGTTAAAAGAACATGTGAAACCGAATGATCGAGTCAGTGAGCGTGTTGTTGTTTGCGCGTTGTGCGAAGGAATACACGGATTGCGTTTATATGAGATGATACTATGTATGCACTATTTCCTCGAGCGTTTTGTGAGCGTGGACAACGTGTGGATGAACGCGATCGCGGTGGAAATGGTTGAGTGTGGATGGACGAGCTTAAGGGTTGATAAAAAAAAGTATGTTATTCGTGCTTCTCATCTCCGAGGGTAAACGGATTGGGTGGTATTTTGCCTATTACTAATAGGAATCTAGATCCACGCGATAAACAACGGGATGAATGTTGGAAATATGATACTAAAGAGGATAACAAAAAACTGCGCGAGGGGGGTGTGTAAAATCGATGGGGTGGTATTTAAAGGTATGTGTAAGATTAGGTGTGAATTAATGAAAAAATCAGATCGTGTAAGCGAATGAACGTGATATTTAGTATGTTTTTTTAATTGAGCGAGAGAGAATGTGTGTGCGTGTGTGTGTGTATGATTGTTATTGTATGTATGACTGCGTAGATTAAGTAATGTATGAAACTGATGTGTGTGGTGTACGCATGAGAGGGTAACTTGAATTGATACGGATTAATAAATAAAGCTACGGTAAACCCAACACTTTCTCACCCCGTATACGCCTCTTCTACCTTTTAGCACAGATGGGTGAAATATACATGTATGTTACTGTTTGTTAAGCGTTTTGTTTGTTTTTCTTTTCTTTTGGTATATTAATTGAATTTGACTTCACTCGATCGAACAATAATGTGTCTTAGAAGAATTTTGCTCGCCAAAACTGCGTTCCTTATTTATGTGTATTAATTAGCAACGCTTATTACTCGAACGTTCTTTTGGGGATAAAATGTGGGATTATTTTTACTGGTAATTTAAAATTACTTCTGTTTTAGGGGGGAAACAGACATTTGCTTGCAAAACACACAAGCAAACATTCGTGGCATTTTGTAAGAATGCAGACTTCGCTATGTTATTTTTACCCAAACCTTTCCTTTTCAGCTGCTCTTTATAAACGAATTCAGCTACTAGACGCTCAAATGCATATTCGAATCAGGACAGGAAACAATAATTAACACAAAAATGAGCAATATACAATGATGATGCACGGCATCATAGGAAAAACAAAGCGCAGAAGAAATAAGTAGAACATTTGGGTGTTAAATAATTGATGCAGCAGAGGGATTATTATAAAACCCGAATCGGCAACATGGGTTCAATTGTTGAAATTTGGAAGGAAAACGCATACAGAATTTGGAATGGAATATCTATTCGTGGATCGTTTTGAAACGCAGGTCAGCTGTGCTTTCAAATTATTTTGTTAAAATAATTTGGGCTATGCGTGTCTCACGTGTGTGTGGCTTCATCTAAAGAACAAACACTGTTGGGCGTTCACCTGACCTTTCCAATGTACACCTATGTTTTAGGTGTACGAGTAATGAAATAATCAAAACCAACAGCCATTAAACTCTGCTGATCTATTCCCACAGTCGAAAGAGCGATCCCCCCGGGTTAGTTATGTGTGCGCGCGCGCGTGTATGTGTGTGATTGAGGTACGAAATAAGGATACTATTTAGCATAAATGATTCTGTGAGAGAGAAAAAAGTAGCGTTTGAGTGAATGCGATTGTGTATGCCATTGTGAGTTTTTAGTCTCGTTGTCAATAATTGTGTGACTGGGCAGAGGTAGACAAATACGAAACAACTATATCATTAGTAGGTAGTAGTAGTGCCAGGTGAATGTGAAATGATACAATAATAGCGCAAGAACGAAAAATGATTATTCAAATTCCAATGAAAACCACCACAAAATGTGTGTGGCCGGGTGTGTGTCTGCGAAAAGCTAGCAAAGAAGCAGATAGTGAACGCGTTACAAAGGAAATCATAACACAAAACACAACCAAAAACGACTGAATATACTAGTTTACACGAAACGAAACGTTAGAAGAAAAAAAAGGATGCACAACGCAACAACAAGAGGAAAGCGACGACGCGGCAACAGGACAAACCGAACACATTGCGCATATAATGCAGACCAACATTGTTACTCTTACATGTACATTTTTTTTTTTGTGGTATTTTTGTTCTGCATTCAACAAATTGTTGTATTGCAGCTAAATGTTAAAACATTTGATCTATCCCCGCCGCTGGATGGTTAAACCGATCCTTCACGGGGGTTTTGTTGTCGTGTGATACGATGACACGGACAATGATGATGCGCAACGGTGGTCGACTGGTGTTCTGTATTTTAAATGTATTTTTTTTTATTACTTTCGAACTTTTGTGTTTTAGCTCAATGCAATTGCGCATATGGCCGGCTCCACCACACACCTTTCATTACTGTGATGCTGTGTTATAGGTGAAACACTAAACAAGCAAAATCAAAACTATTCTAGCGCCTATGCCCAAACTTGTATATGTACGTTACGTTACACTGGTGCAAATGTAAAGGGCACTTACAACGTAACGCATTGGGATGGAAGTGGGAACAGAAAAGCCCCAAAAGCGCCGCCGACATGCTGACGTGTGTTGGAAACACAATTTTACTACGACAATTTACTCAGGTACCCGATACGGACAAACACAACAAGCAAAATATTGTAAAAGAAACACTAGGGCAGGGATGATGTGTGTGATGAGAGCGTGGTAAACACAAGCGTCGTGGACATGATGGGCGGGTCTGACAGGGAGGAGAGCTACATTACAACATTCTACCGTACCGTAACATATATACAACAATAAGAAGAAACAAAGCAAATAATACAAAAAAACAATGCAATACTACAACCACTACACACTCTCTACTGAAGTACACATAGGGAAAACAAACATTTTTACTAAAACCAAAAAAATACACTCCAAAAATACAAGGAATAAACTTTACTGTATTAGAAAAAGGTGGAATTAACTAAATTTAGTCAACAGAAAAGCTACACACTGGGCTTAGACAGTCCGGGGAAGGGAGAGATAGAGAGCGAAAGAGAAAGAAATCAACGATACATAAGAAAAGACGACTTTAATATTACTGTAGGCAACACAAAAACACACACAAACACAAGACTACTAGTTGAATATTACGTTTTTAGGGAAAAAAGATCGGTACGTTTGAAAATGTGTGCGTAATGTTGTGTTTTACTATTACATTGCCGATACACAGTGTGTACAGGAAGGAACGAACGGGACGACAAATGAATCTTATATAGCAAAACAAATTGTATGAAATACGGAGTTAAGATCAGTTATGATTTTCACACATCAATTGGATTGATCCAATCGGTTACAGATTTCTTCCGACACCGACTTGTTTGCTGGCCAGATTGTTTAAGGCTAATACGCAAACCGGGAGGTAGACTATAAGGGCACGATATCATCATACCGGAGACAGAACAGTGACTCTGAGACAATGAGAGAACCACATTTATATGAAATATACTAGGAAAGCAAATATTGGGGAAAACGAAACAACAAAATCATTAAAAAGAACAATTTACCTAGCCTCTCTCTGGGAGGGCCTTTACACAACATAAACACCTGGCGTAACGCGACAATGAAGGAGCTGATGATCGAGGAGAGGGCTGTAGGGAAGATGATGGAAGATATATTAAACCAAAAAAACAAACAAGTAAATTTTTCATTCTTGCTAATATTGTTGTATCGAACCCCATGTGTGTGAATTCGAGAATTTAGGAGGAGCACTGTGTGCACGAGATACAAGGTTTTCCTGGAGTTTTCGTAGCTGTGGGACACTTTATTGACTATTTCTTATTCGAAATGAACTTTATCTAACATGTATTGGACGCTATAGCACCCTTGTTGGACAAATCTAATAGGAATTTCGATAGAGTCCAATTTCCGTCATATTAATTTCACTTCCCATTAGAAAGCGTCAAGGAAATATCCAACAACTATGAGAACCCTTGGAAAATCCTGTAAATAGCATGTACGTGAATGTAAAGTAATGAGTGAGTGTTGCCTTTCACTGGGTTGGAGTTGGTATGAATGTATAGTGATCAATGAAGAGATCAATGCTATGTGAATGTGTGTATGATTTGATGACCGATTTACGTATGATCGAGTAATAATCGAACCAGCAGCCAGCAACTGGTGCAACTACATCCTTGTTCATTTGAATGAGAGAGAGAAATTGAGAGAGAGCGTGTGAATGTAATGAAGCACTTCAAATCTATGATCAGGTTCATTTACTACATTGAGTATTTAAATCTATTAAACTATTTTGATCTACATTAAAATTACTTGGAAATAGTTCGTCCAAGTATTGCCATTTTTTGTCAATTTTTTGCGATATTCGTTCACATTTTTCCTGTATCATAATGGTACTACTTATAATTTATATCACATGTTTTAACGTTCAAAGATCAAAGATTGTAGCTTTCGTTTTGATATTTCGTTTAAAAAGATCATGATATTGGAAAAATAATGTTTAGAAACCTGAATTAAATTTTGATAAATCATTCAACAGAAAGTGAAGAAATGATATATAAACGGCTTGACATTGCTTCATTGTACCTTGGGATAGGGACTGTAGAACCTTTAAATTTTCTTTTCTACGTTTGAAATAACTTAACTCCAACGAAAGCTCATAGTAATGTCAACATTAATTTATACCGATTACATTTAAAAAGCTTAAAAAGAATCAATAAAACAGGCTGTATATTTTCCCCAAAACGCGGTTTTGATGATGTGTGGTAGCGAGAAAGAGAATGTATGAATGAGGCTCCTCTAGTCATTTAATGGTGTGCATGTGAATGGTGGTGTTGTTTTTGAATGAGTACGATCACGTTATGTTTGCGGGGTATGTATGATCGCGTTCTATACGGGTGAGAACATATTGTGTATAATAAAGCTGTATGTTAGTGTGCGGCAACAAAGTGTGTGTATAAATGATTTTGAGCGCAAGTGTGTGTGTGTGTGTGTGTGTGTGTGTGTGTGTGTGTGTAAATGCGAATGTGTGCGGGCTGTTAAGGACTTCCTTTGCGGTGAAAAGTACATAAGGTACATACAGTAAACACAACACCAACTGATGACTGACCAGAACCAGGAAGCGGGCGGTAGCGCCTGATGGCGCCAAATCATCCCAACTGCAGACGGAATCATACAAACACACAACATACACGCTCTGGGACAACACTATGTGGAGGAAAGGTGGGACGTGAACGTGAAGATCGTGAGGACTTTACATGTTTAAAGAGTGCGTGCGCGTGCGCACATTATCGTTATGATTATTATCATGTACATGATCGAGTTTGAGACTGACCAATAAAAAAAGGATGCGAGAGCGCGTGAGTGAGGTTAAAAACATTTTAAACACACACAAAAATTATATACACTCGCATGTTTACAAAACATACGAACCAAGGACACAATGCACACAACGCTTTTAATGTAAAGTCCGAACACATGACCAAAGACTTTGCAGGAAGAACCTGAAGAATGACCGACTGCTACGTACTATTAGTTTTAAGTCATTTTTATCATTAAACGGACTGACGCGGACTGCGATCACCACCGGCTTTCAAAAAGCATGATCATCAACATGATCGCGTTCCATTTGGAGGTACGAACGAACCGAGAACAAACTCACTCGCAAGCTCCTGAACTGTTACGACGTTGTTAGGACAAGAGAAAGAAACACATGAATACGAATTACTATTACTGCTACTGCTACGTTTAACTCTACTACTTATCATTAAAAACACATACTAGACACAAACCATTGTGCTGTGAGAGCGAACGAACGAGCGAGCGAGCGAAAGGCGGGTGCACGCGGACGAGTACGGGAACAGTAGGGGCCCATAATGAGAGAATAAAGTGTGCATGTGACGAATCTGTGAATATATGGGGTAATGTTGTGTAACAAGTTGGGGCGTGTAGGTTTTAGAAAGGATATGATGATGGAGCGAAAGCCGAGTGATCGTGTGTATTTTGTTTGCTGCAAGCACGCCCGAGAGAGAGACACATTGATTTGTATGTACAACCGTGTAGCTGAGAGAGCTATATTTGTGTCGAGATTTGTATGAGATTTGTATGAGAGAGTGTGAGCGAAACACGTGCGTTGATGAAAGTGTGATGATGATGATTGATGATGACTGAATAAAAAAGTACATGACTGCCAAAAAGCAAAAAAAAAAACACAACACACAAACGAACACAATTTATTTAATAATTGTTTTTTTTTTTACTTAATCCCAATATTCTTACAATTTGCTCTTCTGAAAAATGTTGCTCTCATAGTTGACAAATGACTAATCCTAAAGAGTCAAGTTATGGGAACTCCTGAGAAATCCAGTACATTAGTGTTTTTTTTTAAATATTAAAAAGAAAAATTTGAAATCGATCTGAATTTTGTGGTGCGTGCGCATACTCACAAGCACGATGGAGATGCGCAATGTGCCATTTAGGGATGGTGTACAGTTCGAATAGAAAGAAAATTTTAGAAATAAACCAAGATGCAGGGTGCAAGTAAAAATATGCAATTAAAAACTAAACGAAACAAACAACTTTACTGAACGGCTGTGTTTTGATCGAGAGTTAAAGTTAGAGAAGTTGTGTGCTTGCGCAAAGCGTGCAGCGCAAAATGCGTATAACGCAAATAAATGTGGACTAGTGAAATGGCTTTTCATTTTGCTTCCCCAATGGCTGTTCTTCTTTTTTTTTCTATTTACACAAAAAGGATATTTCATATTGTTAGCATATTTCTTCTATTCCTTATTTTCCTCACCTCATCTTTCATTCAAAATTACTGTTCTTCCGTTAGTTTTACTAGCTCTCGTGATAGAAGTGATTTGAACAATGAACCATCGATTAATAATGAAAAATATACACTTTTTTAATATAAAAGAGAAACCAAAGGAAAAGTAGAGTATTGGTGTGTGATATTGTGTTTCTGTGACCGCTTACCAAACGAAGGAGAAATGAAAACACGAAGTATACTGGTAAGTTAAGGGTTGGAAAATCACAAAAAAATGCAGATATGGGAAGGGGCAGATTTGTAGACATAGTGGCTAATTAAATTAAAAAAAAACTCTTTAAAAGTACCGTATTTTAGCATGTATGTAAAAAAAAGTTGTTTGGCTATTACATTTACATAATTTAAAAACAAATTTACTGCCTATGTTACCAATTTGATTAAGTTCAAAATTTTCGTGCTTCTAGTACCGCACTGTTTTGAATTATAGACACTTAAGGCATTTTTGGCATTTAATATTTTTTAACTAATTCAATGTTAATCGGCCAAACCTCTGCATAAGCTTCCTTTACTAAAGCAAACATTTTACATTTGAACAAAAAAAAAAAGATTTTGAGTAATTTTACTAGAAACATTGCAAAAAATCATAAAATTACAACGAAATTTTGATTTATATTCCGGACAGCTTCAAGCACGTGTTTTGGACGTTTTGATTCAAAATCCGGACAGCCTCAAAATTGCGTCTAATAATCTTCAACCTCATACTCAAAGTACATTTTTTAAATTTCGAATTATTTTATGTTCTGTACATCCAATTCTGAGTGAAGGAATCTTTCTAGAACGACAGAACAACAGTCTTCAAAAACGGGTGCTGTTTTGCTGTTGTACTCGTAGATGAATAGAACCCAGAAACTGCTACGCACATTGAGGGGCTTTCCCGTACCAGCCGGCCATCAAGCCATTTGTTACATACATCTTCAAATATCGTCGTTTTCGTGTTATTATCACTGACTAAAAACATAATTTTATATAATTAATCACGATTTACCTCGGCTCTCCGGAATTAAAAACAAGATAAAAAATCTTGCTTCGTATTCTGGACAGAATTAAATACGAGATTTCATCAAATTCAGAACACAATATGATAAAACACTATTGTTTTCACACGGATAACTACTTCCACAATGTATTCCGATGTATTTCAATGTACTTGAACGCGATTAATAGGAATTATCGAAGAAATAACACACAACATAACCGTGGGTTTTAAGCAAAGCTGCTAAGAACGCCCCTGATGGAGAACTGACAGACAGAAAATATTTATTTACTGTGGCATCTGGGCCTACTACGGGTCAGACACATTTATAATTCATTCTAGTGCATCATAACAATTATTTAAAATTAACAAGTCGTATGGCCAGGGACGGGATATGAAGATATTCAGTAAAAATATGCCGAATGCCCGGAATTTGAACCATAACGGTACAAGCGAATGGAAGGCCATTAGCATACCATCGGATTCGTTTCGTTTTTTGAGCTTTAGTTTTTGACTTTATGCTTAAATGGTTCCTTTTTGAAAACTGCTTGTTTTTTTGTATTATCTTTGCCCTTTTATTCATGATAATATTTTATATGTCTTTTATTCATTAGACTATCTTTGATAGTAATCGAATGTAATGTCACAGCTGTAAAGTGACTACCCGTATATAAGGAGACCCCTCTTAGTCTGATTTTGGTTATTTTCAACCTAAAAGAGGGTCGTTCTACACGCTAAAATATGGTATCATTCTAGCCCACGCGCAGAAAGGCTTGAATGGAAGATCCTAATATTGGAACTCGATCTGAAATCAGAATAAACAGGAAATCCTTACTCACTTACTTACTTTTCTGGCCGTACAACCGTTTGGCCAAAGTCTCCTCCACGCCATCTTGCCACCTCAATTCGGATCTACCACGCTCCCTGTGTCCTCTGTGGACCACCATAAAGAACTTCACGGGCTGGGTCGTCCGGTTTCACGTTCAATGATGGCTATTATATCGTCAGCTTATGTGAGGATCCGGGTTCACTTGAAGAAGATGGTTCCCGAAGTGAAGTGAATTAAGAGGCAAAAACGGGAAATATTTAGAATGTTTCATAAACCACATCTCTATGGATTTAAGACTTCATTAACGAATGAATCTTTGAACATTCACGGCCTTCTCCTTTCTGACGGTCTTCCGGCAAACTCTGCTAACGGGAAAATTGGGTACTGTAAAGTAAAAAAAGCTAGCATTGGATTGAAATTTTAAACCGGTTCAGAGTATCTCAATGACACATTTCGGATTTGCACCACGCACGCTAACGAACGTCGAACCACAACACCCGGATGGTTTGTTTTCCTTTCAGGACTGTTTCCATTCCATTCGTTCCGTACAGAACCCTTCACATTTTATTAACAGACGATCTGATTCACACAAAACGTAGACGATAGGTGCATATCGGAGTTGAATCCAACGGCGGATTGCTTCCGCTAACTAAAACATGATGGAATTTGTCACATTTTAGTTTTGAAAATCAAAGGGAAGTATCACCACCACAACCACCGGCTACCATCTCGCATGCATCACTTCGGCCTCCCGTTTCCGAGTTAATCCTTTTTACATCTCACGCAGACGTCGGACAGCTGATCGCACCGAGGCGGCTGCGGTAGTCGAGTACACCCAGGCACCGCCAGCAACGACGCGATTGCATCGCTTGCACGACCAGATTCCGACGCAGGATCGCTTCATGGCATCCTACAAATAGAGAAAAAAAAGGATTTCGCACAATTCTTCTTTATGGTAACGTGCGCAACATATGCGCTTGCCACTCCCTTACCTTGCCGCAGAACGTGCAGGTGTACTTGGCGTGCTGGGTGATTTCCATCTTCTTCACCATCTTACGCAGCGAAGCACCATATCGGGTACCGTATTTACCGACGATTCCAACTTTCCTGGTACGCTTGGCCTAAAACGAGGAGAGATATTGTCGTCGTCAGCATGGTTGAACGATACAAGAGCAACTCAAAATATGATTCCAGCACTGCACAACACCACAGTCTATCCACGCAAACAAGACCGGCGCCACTAACGATAGGACGGGGGCTAGCTGTTACACATAGCTACCGGACCGTTCAGCTAGCAGCGCCCTTGCATGAACTGAACCGCCGCATCAACACAACACAATAGCGGGGAAAATGTGTATCGCATGGTGTTGATTTGATATTGCGCACGTCTGCTGGAACATTATTTACACATTGCACACGAAACTAACCATTTTGGGTAAATATTATCCGATATTTTTCAGATTAAAAGAGCTGGCACAAAATGTGTGCACTTTCCTCAATCGGACAGGGACGAAAAGAAAGAGACAGGGCAAATGTCAACAAGCGGAAGTTGCTATTCTGCATCTGTCACGAAGGCTGCGTACTGTACGAATCGTCACGGAAATGTTTCGCGGCCGTGCTCTTGACTATACAGTGCGTGCTAAAATTATGCGCAACGATCTAAGCTTGATCCACTCATAAAAACCCTGTCTGTGCTTCGTCGCATGCGATTTTATCGCACGTGCTGTCAAATGCTTTTTCGATTCATATAGCGATTATTAAAATGATTTTAATAGTTTAACGAGTATGAAAAAAATAGTTTTAGGCTGTTCCCATTATAGTTTGACAGATAACATCGAATGCGGCGTCCGATGTTATCTTTCAAATCCCATATAAAATTTTGAAAGGCCTGCCGATAAAATCGCATCCGATGCAGCATAGAAACGGCCCTAAATGTGCTTTTTTCAAGGGCAAAAAATATTATTTCATGTTGAGATTTTAAATAAACAAGCGATTTTAATAAGGAAACATCAAATATTTGAACAGTTTGAGAGTCGAAAAATCATCATAATTTGTAATTTCATTTATTTAAAGCATTGTGGATGTTTAAAGACCAAAATGTTGGCCAAATGGCGTGGCAAAATGCATTTGAAACGAATAATATTTTTGATTGTTGCTCATCTAAACGCAGCCAAATGAACTCTGTGAACGTGCTCCTTCTATTTGGCGTTTATGACGTATGCAAGCAATGACATGACCATGAAACAGGTTGGTCAACCCAGTTTGGATAGACGGTTTGCTTCGTTGTGGAATGTTTTGTATTAAACTTGCACGATTTCTTTTGCAAATCAATAAGATCATCTCTTCACACATTCATCATGTCATAGACTTGATTTTTCACTGAAAATATGAGTAAGGTGAGGTTAAAATGACCCACTTTTCCAGACGATCACTATTTTCTAATGTTCAGCGCGTTAATGTCAACTTTGGATGTCAAACTGTGGATGAGAAAAAAGAACTGGTACCACCTTACTGCTAAATCTTTTGTTCTGTTCGGCCAACAATACACTGGGTTGGGAAAAGTGTATCTTTTTCGTTGAATTTATAACATATTCAACGCAAAAAAACGATTACATTAAGCAGAATGCTGCTGTTCGTGTGAATAGTACAGGTTAGTTGTGCAAAACGGCTTGAAAAGTGGATCGATAAGGCGTAGAGGTTTGCTACGTTTCATATCACTTTGCCGTTCTTAGTTGGCACCTACGTCTACTACCACCACTAGTGCCAACAGCGGTGAAGACGAGGCTGTCGTCATCGAAAGGAATAGAAAAGAGAAAAAACAGTGTTCTGGATCAAATTGTAACTATTCTCCTACTTTTGCGCTTTCTCTTCGGTTTAGGTCTTCAGTTTTCGTTGCGTTCAGAAGGGTCGTTGACTACAGACTGTGCAAACATTGGTTTGTTGGTGCAGCTATACAGTGTAAGGGGTGGGGTGGACGTGGTTTGAAACCGGCACAAAAGCTACTCGTGGAAGGAAGTTAGGAAAATAATACGAACAAAACAACGCTTGTTCGGCGAAAAGAATCCTCGACCGTCCAAGTAAGCAGCACGTAGTTGTAGGCTGCTTGTGGGAGGGTGCGTGTGTGTGTGAGAGTGTGTGTGTGCGGTTCGCTGTGTGTGCTGCATCCGGTACAGCGATATCGAAGTAACACGATAAAGCATTATGACGAGACACAGTTCTGTCACCGGCGGAATGGGCAAGTTGGCCGTAGCTTTCCTTCCGCTGCTCTGCTTGCTGTCGGCGGGACTGGTGGAAGCTTTCTACCTTCCCGGATTGGCGCCGGTCAACTATTGCCGAAAGTCAGAAATGCAAAAGTCATGCAAGGTGAGTGTGGGAGGAGTGCGCCAGGAGAGAAAACACACCGAAATGAAGCGTCTTTTGCTAACGACAATGTATACGTTCTTTGCAGTCCGAGGTAACACTGTACGTGAATCGACTCAACACGGAAGAGTCGGTGATTCCGTACGAGTATCACCACTTTGATTTCTGTCCCATCGACGAAGCGAACTCGCCAGTGGAAAACCTTGGCCAGGTGGTGTTTGGCGAGCGCATCCGCCCAGGACCGTACAAGATTCAGTTTCTCGAGGATGTAAAGTGCGCCAAGGCTTGCGTGAAACACTACAAGGGAGGCGATCCGGACAGTGACCATCGGCTGATGGTGCTGAAGAAGGGTATGAGTCTTAACTATCAGCATCATTGGATCGTCGACAACATGCCCGTCACCTGGTGCTATCCGTTGGAAAACGAGCGTCAGTACTGCAGCACCGGCTTCCCGATGGGTTGCCTGGTGCGCCGACACCCGGACGGCGAGGAAGGGTGCATTACGAATCCGAACTACAACCGGGCCGGCTACTATTATCCGTTCAACCACGTCGACCTGACCATCACGTACCACAGCGGCGCTACGGAGGAGTGGGGTGTGGCATTCAAGCAGAACGGTGGGCGCATCATCTCCGTCAAGGTGGTGCCGTCGTCTATTAACCACAAGGACCCGAACGAGCTGAACTGCGACAGCAAGGAACCGATCGAAATCCAATCGAGCGCCCTCCCCAACGGCCAAACGCTCGACATCGTGTACACGTACTCGGTGCACTTTACGCAGAACAACAAGATTAAGTGGTCGTCCCGATGGGACTACATCCTCGAGTCGATGCCGCACACCAACATCCAGTGGTTCAGCATTCTGAACTCGCTCGTAATCGTGCTGTTCCTTTCCGGCATGGTGGCGATGATAATGCTGCGCACGCTGCACAAGGACATTGCGCGATACAATCAGATGGATTCGGGCGAGGACGCGCAGGAAGAGTTCGGCTGGAAGCTGGTGCACGGGGACGTGTTCCGACCACCGCGCAAGGGCATGCTACTTTCCGTGTTTTTGGGCTCTGGTATACAGGTGTTCTGCATGACGCTGGTAACGCTAGCGTTCGCGTGCCTTGGCTTCTTGTCGCCGGCCAACCGTGGCGCCCTGATGACCTGCGCCATGGTGCTGTTTGTGCTGCTCGGTACACCGGCCGGTTACGTTTCGGCCCGCATCTACAAGAGCTTCGGTGGCATCAAGTGGAAGAGTAACGTACTGCTAACCTCCATGCTGTGTCCGGGGTAAGTCTGACGACAACGTGGAGCTTGTCTTCTGGTGGCATCTCACGCTAATTTAACCTTTGTTTTCTTGCAGTGTCGTGTTTGGACTGTTCTTCGTAATGAATTTGATACTGTGGAGCAAAGGCAGTTCCGGCGCGGTTCCATTTTCGACACTGATTGCGCTGCTGGCTCTCTGGTTTGGTGTATCCGTTCCGCTCACGTTCGTTGGAGCTTACTTTGGTTTCCGCAAGAGGGTGAGTACAGCGTCCATACAATGAAAAAGATTAAATGTATACGCTCATACACACACAGTACACCAACACAATTTAACAATGGTACATTTCTTCTAAATATTGTTGCAGTCACTGGAGCATCCCGTTCGAACTAATCAAATTCCGCGCCAAATTCCGGATCAGTCGATCTACACGCAACCCATCCCGGGCATCATTATGGGCGGTGTGCTACCGTTCGGTTGCATTTTCATCCAGCTGTTCTTCATCCTGAACTCGCTGTGGTCGAGCCAGATGTACTACATGTTCGGATTTCTGTTTTTGGTGTTTTTGATCCTCGTTATCACCTGCTCGGAGACGACGATTCTGCTGTGCTACTTCCACCTGTGCGCCGAGGACTACCATTGGTGGTGGCGATCTTTCCTCACTTCCGGCTTCACCGCCGTCTATCTATTCGTGTACTGCTGTCACTATTTTGCCACGAAGCTGCAGATTGAAGATGCGGCCTCGACCTTCCTCTACTTCGGCTACACCCTGATTATGGTGTTCCTGTTCTTCTTGCTGACCGGTTCGATAGGGTTCTTTGCCTGCTTCTGGTTCATCCGTAAAATCTACAGCGTGGTAAAGGTGGATTAAAAGTTTCGTCTGCTGCCAGGCTGAATTCAGCGTGTGTTTTCGTTTCCGGTAGATTAGCTCTTTCCGTTTTTTTTTTTTGGCATACTTTCCGACTTGGGTTAGTTTTCCCGCTACTTTCGACACCTTATATTTAATTGTATCATATTGTCTATTTCAAACCCCCCCCCCCTACACCGATTTTGATTGTGCTTTGCACAGTAACAGCGCATCTTTGCTTCAAAACAATGGAAAACCCAAACCGTGCTTTTGTGTATGGTTTAATTAGGTTATTGCGCTGCTCGAACAGAGTTTTGATTGCGCAGCCCATTCATTACGAAGAGCTCGACGATTGGAGTAGAGCTAGCAACACCGACAATACGCGCATTACATACTAATGATCAACAAAAATAACCCTTTTTTATCACTTGTGACGACGAAACGATTAAACCGCGCAAATTTGAGCAAATCCGCTTGAAAAAGCAAGCATGTAACGAGGTGGAAGGAGGAGAGCGTGTTATTGGAACGGTTAAACCTGAGGCGTTATGTGTCCCTCAAAGAGAGCTTTGCCGTTTCGGTTTCGCATCGGAAAAAGAAGAAACACAGGCGAACAAACAAAAAAAAAAACATTCTGTATTTTGTTTATTAGAAATTCCAATCGTATTGTTTAATCGTATCGCGAGCAGGTTCTTTTGCTTAGTAATAATCTACGGAACTAATAATGAACAGTGGCACAGCTGCATTAGTTTAGTGTAGTGCCTCCCTCCAGCCCACACAACGCGCTTATCGCACGGTGGCACACGGCGACCGGACGAAAGTCTGGGCCGGTGGGGAAGAATTCTTGCACCAGTGGTGTGGTTAGAGCTGTAAAGATACAAAAAGAAGAAGAAAACAAAAATAGCACCAGACCATACCGGTGAGCGTACCGTAGTGTTAGTAGAGTTTGTCCACAGCACACAACACTTATCTCTAACTTTGTCCTTTCCTTTCCAAATACTAGGTTAGACGTATTGAAATCGTAACAGAAATGGAACGCGTTTAAGAAATTGGCCTGTGAGGGTGATGAGTATTAGGTAGAGTTTTTGCGATGGATAGGAGATGAGAAGATGAGACATTGTGGATTGCCGATTTCACTCTCCGCTGTACTTCTGTTTGGTTTTTGTGGCAGTGTAAATTATCAATTAGAAAACATTGATTTTCATGTATCGCAAAATTCCGTGCAGCAAGAGAATGAAAATTATAATTTACCTGCAAGCAGCGCCATGCAAGGCTAACAGGGCAGAAAGCAAACACACATTTCAAAAATAATGAGCGTGTGGAAAAACGGCCGGCTGGAAAAAAAAGGACGGTACAGTTGCCGCAAGAGTAATTTGCATGCACGTGCATCTATAATTGTGTGTGTGTGTGTGTGTAGGTGTATGTGTGGGTGTGTTTGTGTACGTGGGAGTGTTTGCGTGTGACTGGGTGATTCAACTTCGCACCTCAACTGATCGTGTACCGTAGGACGATGTGATGAAACACTAAACTTAAAACGAAGAGCATGAGTAATAAAATATTAATGATAATGATACTGTCATACATAAATAAAACTAAAGCAGTTTACGCTACAGAAGTACGAGAAGCTGAACGATAGTGATTTGGTACGTATTCACTTTTATTACCATATAGTCAAATGTGTAAGTTTCAATCTATTATTATTACATATGATTCACTCATTACGTATGATTCAATTTCAGCAAATTATGTAGAAAGACATCGAATAGTGGAGCTCGCACAGCAGCTTGCAGCAATGTTCTGCTGTACTTGTCCTATGCCGGATTCTGCAACCGTTGGGTTTGCTCCCAGCAAGTTCTCGCGTTGGAAAAGATTGTCCAATGCCAGGTTTCCTTCGTGCAGCTCGATCTCTTCCAGAGCATCAGTATGCAAAGCCTTCAAACGTTCCATTAGTATGTTGCCGTTGCCGTGTCCATGCTTTACGTATTCCTGCACATCCTCGCGAAGGTCCTCTAGCATGTATCCGAACCAATCCATATCACTTCTGTTAGCTACAGCTTGGCTTTGGAGAAGCTGCAAATCTGATAAGCCATTTTCCAAACGTGTTTGTAAGTATTTACGAATTTCTGGAAGATCTTTCGTAGTACGGGATGAACTGCTACCCCATCCAAAGAAATTTTGAACGATACGCTTTACTTCACGGACTGCGGCCGGAGCGACATGTGCCAGCAGAAGCCAACTGTCAACGTATTCGAACAATCTGGGAGGTTCTAGCTGCACCGCCAAAAGCGTAGATTGTTCACCATCACACGAAATTCCTCGAACGCCATCATAGGTCAGTGGTAAACAGTTCCGATACTCATCATGCGATTGAAGTATCGCTTCTACTTTGGGGAAAATTGTTACCAAACCCTGATCAGAGTAGCAGTTGACGTAGTTCAGTTCGCCGTGCGTCACAGGATAACAGTTTTCGATCATGCTGTGCTTTGACGTTCGCTTGTAGTGGGATTTGTAGCGTTGTATGGTGTTGTCGTGAACTTGCTCACCTTCTGGTGTGTTTTCGTGATAGTTTAAGAACCAATCCAAGGGAATGCGAAGATAGCTTAGGAAGCTTCCCAAACTATTGGCCCCCGAAGAACTATACCGCCCGGAGGAGTTTTCATACGTCTCAGGCGCTATCAACTTCTGTGCCAACGGTGCGTCAATTCTTTTCGGTATGAGCGGTTTGACTACGCGATTCGTGAAACCTCTGGTCATTACTGCTGTGCTGAGAATTTGTAAAAATACCGAAAACCCGGGAATGCTGCTCTTCTCGTACGCGTCTACCATGCGCAACGTCACAATGAAGGTGTAAAAAGCAATCGGAATTATGCCGCGTTGCAGGTCGCCAATCGCTTTCGCATTGGCTGCCATGAAGAAGCGCGCGTTGGAGAGCTTAGTCGACCAGTCACCACCTCTCATGAGTTGTTTTGCTCGGAAGAACACCTCCGTTTCCGCCAACCGATCCAGTCCGGTTTCTATCTTTCTGCCTAAGCTTTTAATAGTGTTTGGTATATTGCGGACCATTATCATGGTGAACGAGGCGGTAACGTATGCGTCCAGTATACCGTGATATAATCTTGGATCGGAATAGTCCCACTTAGTCATATCGAACTCTCCGCCCATCTTGAGAGCCCCAAACAGGTAAGCGAAGGTAATGGTTATTGCTACGGTTGCGGTAACAAAGAGTGCTCTGCCGAGAGTGGTTGTGATGGACCGGAAAGTATTAATCAGTTGATTTGGGTTCGTCACGATGAATGCTGACGTTGCAATACCACCCAGCAGTGCGTTCCAAGTGCCGGGGCTGGAAAAATCGAAATTGCGTGGATCCCAGGAGCCGCTGCTCGCGGCCAAAGCGAAGTAACCGAACGTGATACCTGACCCGATCATAACACCGATCGAGGCAGAAAGTGATAGTCCCATCCCGACGAAATACGCTATCGATGCAGTCAAATTGAAAGGAATCGAAAGCCCAGTTAATGCACCACCAATCATTCCTAACCAAAGTGATTTCGACTTCCAATTCCATTCCAACGGATTCCAAGATTGAGCCGCTGCCGAAGCACCAATGTAAGCACCTATTATGGCCATTATAATACAGCTGATAGCAAATGCAAGCTCTCCATCTGGATCGATCAACGAAACGGGCGAGTTTCCGGCATAAACGTAAGGGCTTGGGTACTGTTCTTTTGGATCCATTTGATAGAACCTCCCAATGTCGGGATCATACAAACGAGCTCGATAGTTGTACAACCCGGTCTCCGGTTCCCACTCCTGACCCGTGTAAAGATACGAGATCTGTCCGTCCAAATCGGTCCCAAAGCGTCGGAATATCTGCCCATATGGAAGATAATCATATGCGGCGACTACTTCGCCCTCCCTCACCACCAACCGTACCGATCCTTCGTGATCTGTGATGACCCCGTACAGCTTATCGTTGCGCACAAACCCAATCAGCTGCTGATCCTTGTAGATGTAGCTCGTCACTCGCACGTCCGGCGGATGATCATTCGTCAGGTAAGCCATGTCTATGTCCATTAGTACGAATCCATTCGCATCTCGAATGTAGTACTTTTCACTTAAGACCGTTTCATCCTTTGCTCGAACCTGCTTGAATGTCCGCTCTGCGCGTACATCATACTGGTACAATATCTTCCGTCCATCGGTCATCTCAATTTCACTAACCCGCTGCAGAAGCTTGTCATATGCCATGTGCTTTATGCCCTTGTGTTCTGCCTGGATTACGGCTCCATCACCATCATGGGCCATGGTGAATTCCTCTCCATCATCTTGAGCGCGGTCGAACTGCTGGCGAAATACCTTGTTGATTTTATTTGTGCCCTCCTGGTACTCCAAACGATACCGCGAGAAGCCCGTGTAAAACTTTCGATGATTTCCATTTGCATCGATTTCGTACGATTGCACATCCCCAGCCGACCTTCCCAGAGCCGTCATGAAGTGATGATTAAGCACCCCAACAATATCTGGCACGTATGAGTTGTATATCTGTAAAGCTTTTCTAAACCCTTCACTCAAAGATGCTACAGACGCATCTGCGCTTTCACCGAACAACTTTTGTTTCATCATTTCTTCCTTGAGGTTCGTACAAGCTTTCAAAATCATGTTCGATCCTTCAATCCATCGTGTACACTTTTCTTCAAACGTTTTTACATCCAATCCCTTCCGTGCTGAGATGGCCTTCGATAGCATCAATTTCAAGTGATGGCTATATCGATGTTGATGGATAAAGTCACTGAATATCGATTTGGTACCTTCACGTCCATGGCAAAGATTGGGATTGGTGCAGTCGGTGGTTAGGAAGGATTTTTCCCGTAGCGCATCCCAAATCTTTTTCGATTTCGCTTCATCAATTCCTTTTATCTCTTTGTGGAATGTGTGATGCGTCAATGGTGCAAGCTTCAACTCTTCCAATCCGTGGAAATACTTCGCCTTAATAAGCTGATCATGATCGTCATAGTCATACCGATGACCGTACTGATAGGGGAAGGATCTGGTGCTCAATACCTTCGACAGATGATTCAGAGCGAGTCGTTTTCCACACACAAACGGTAGATCGTCATTCATGTCACCGTACAACGTCCGGTTCACCAGATTGTTTTCGTCAATAAAGCCTGTACGCTTTAGCACCTCAAGACACAGTGACGCCTGTGCTTGGGTCATGTTGTCTGACATTAGATACTCCGTATAGATACCATTGCGAAGCGGGCTGGTCGCCTTTTGCCAGTGGGCGGTGAACAACGTCTTGGATATTAAACCTTCATAGATCGGTGTGTAAGAGTCTTGACCGTAGGAGTCTGTTTCCAGGTAGCTTACACTTTCCGTCAGATAGTTGTCTGCCAGCTTTATCAAAAAGCCTGGTTCGTTGTAGGTAAAGTTTCTCTGGAATGTATGCGTGGGATCCGTTCGTACGTTAATTGTTTCCACCATGCTATCTGCATTATAGGAGAACTCAAACATAGGTTCTGTCATTGTCGATTCTCGAATAGATATAATATCACCATTACCATTCCAGTCGTAGCTCAATCTGAACGGCTCTCCTCCAGCACCGAAAGGATACTTGATAGATCGTAGATTATCGTTTTCGTACTCGTAGTCAATCGAGTACGACGTGTTGAGAGTGTTTATTACGTAAACTTTCTTCAGCACTCTTTTACTTTGATCGTACACTAGGTACTCGGTCATTTGATCCCCACCAATACGTCTGGTGGCAAATGCCGAACGGTAGCGCAAGTTTGGATCGTCATCGTACTCTCCATACAGTGTATCGATAAAGTTTGTAGAATTTGGCGCAACTCCACTGTCTACCAGTTCAATACATTCGGTTTCGTTGAGATGGACTAGTGCTTCGCGCGCCACTTTATCATCGGAAACGTACGTAAAATGTATAACGCGATCGAGCGTTTCGTTATGTTCTTTATGAAGGCTAAATCGAAGGATACCCTGTTTATCGTAAAGATATTGCCAGATACCGCCATCCGGTGTACGCTTTCTGATTAATCGATTCGCATTATCATAATTGTAGCGAACTTCCCACTGCTGCTGCAGTTGCATCTGTTCGGAAGTGTAATTGGCCACGAAAAATGGAACATTTTCCATGGTCGATGTATGCGCCCTGTAGTGATACATAGGTGGCAGCTCTTGCTGTAGCTTATCATTGCTCCCGTATCGCCAAGTACTCAGTCTATTCTCGTAACTACCCACCTTGGAGTATTTGGCCACTTTTTTGCCCTTAGCGTTTTCAATGGTCACACGCACGGCACCGCCGGGTAGTTGCACGGCCTTATGATGAAAGCCTTCCCTTGGTGGGAACAGGTTACTTAACAGCAAATTGTGCGGCTCGTAGGAGTAAGATCGCTTATATTTCCCATCAACGGTGTAGTCTTTCCCGGGCAGGCCCTGCAAGCGTTTGTTTTCCGTAGGATCATTGCCGTAGATAGTGTGCGTGTAGGGATACCCTTCACAGGATGGATTTAGCTCTGCCACCTTGCCAGTCAGCAGTTGTGTTGCGTTATCGAAATTGAGGATAAAATTTTCATGAAATTCAAACATTTTGGCATCGTTCTCAGGGTGAACTTTTGTCCATTTCGTTTGCAGGATAGGACGTTCGATATCGTCGTAGAGGATCTCGCGAATCCGCACCGTGTCTGGTGACTCGTACTCTAACACCTGAACCGGTTGTCCAGAAAGTTGCTGGTAAGTTATTTTTAATGTTGAGTCGTACATTTCAAAGAATTCTGTTATTTCCGCGGTTCGTGAAAGATGTAATGTCAGTTTCCGTTCTGCATCTGATTTGACATCTTCTAACAGTGTCTCTTGCACTAAAACTCCTTCGAGCCAGACGGAAACGCGTAGGGACGTAATAAAGATAAGAATTTCTCCACGTCGTGGCAGTTGTCGACAGTTTGTCACCGATTGTACCGGACACGGTAAGTAACATTCTTTTCCTCGCCAAACGAATCGCATTCCATTGTCGTTCGGTTGCAAACTGTAAAGAAATCGCACTGCTAGTGTAGCCCATGTTTCATCAAATGTTTTAAACACGCTTCCATTAGAGTGGATATTATTATCCCAACCGCTCTCCATGGCCCATGCAGACATGCGAGGCTTCATTTCGATGACACACGGTCTCCGACCAGACTCACGAGTGTACACAGCCTTTGACTCCGTTATGAATTCTCCCACCATACCCTGCTCGGAGAAGACGGTCGTTCTTTTGCCGTTGCAGTTATAGAGGTAGCGTTTCATCAATCCGCTGCTGCTGAGCAGTGCGCTTACACTTCCTCTGGCAGGTTCGTAGATGTTAGCCGCGAACGGCATGCTAAGTGGTGAAAATCGTATATGGTCAATATCGATGCGTCCGTGGGTGGTGCTTGGGATGAAACTGATATCAAACACGAGCTTTGTTTCGGTTGGAAAATGTGTTGTGTCGACTATCGTT
Organism: Anopheles arabiensis; assembly: GCF_016920715.1. NCBI lineage: Eukaryota > Metazoa > Arthropoda > Insecta > Diptera > Culicidae > Anopheles > Anopheles arabiensis. Next base: position 44,008,982 of record NC_053518.1, on the reverse strand, counting down.
TCCACATAGTTCCACGATCCGATGCGTTGTTTCACTTCCGCCTTGCGAAGGGATATTTTTTTCTCTTCTCCCTTCTCAACCAAAACGTCTACAGCCACAATGTCAATAGTATCACCGAGCTTGAGTGCTTTGGAAGTGCGTACCCAGCATGAAACCACATAGTTCATAAGCGGCTCTTGTGGTGTAAATACGCCCGCCAGTTTGTGTTCTGGTTGGCTAAGCGTTAGAAAGCTGTTACCATTCTGCGATTTGATCAGTGTTTTGTCAAACGTCCATTTCTTCTCCCTACCGAAGTGGTTTCTCTCGTATGGTTCAAAGCCGTAGTATGATACCATCTCATCCACCAACCGGTATGGACCCAAGTCAACGATGGGATGCCGTCCGCTAGCATCGATAATCATTCTCTCACTTTGTGCTGATGTGTCTTGATTTTCTGATTGACGTCGTTTTTCCTCCTGATCGCGTAATTTCCGATCCAGCACTTCTCGGCCATCCGCTGCAAACGCTTTCCGAACCGTGTTCCCCGTTGCGATGTCTATCGTCTGCTCGTACCAACCGAATCGGCTCGTATCGGCACCGGTGGCTATTTTGATTTTGCGAAACACGATCCCATCCACGGACAGCTGTACATCCTGCGGATCATAGAGGTACGCCGTTTTGCGGTCTGTTTCGTCAATGTATGCCAAAGTTTGACCTCCCAGCACCGTTACATTCGGATTGAGAAAGTACTTCATGCATCGGAATACCAAAAACTGTGCAGTGGCATTTGCTTGGTGCGTCGTGACGATCGCGATTTGATTGCTCGCACGATTAAGCCTTTCCTCGTCGGGGAAGGTAACGATCTGCTTACTGGCAAAGAAGTACAGTCTCAATGGACTGCCTTGTGGCTGGGACTGGGCGTAGTAGGGTACGGTGAGCTGTAGTTCTTCCGATTTAGTGGTATTGGTATCGAACAGCGTCTCTCCAGTTGCAATCGACACGATCTTGAAGGTGTCCTTGTCATGTGCCTTCACGAGCCGATAGTCAGCGCTCAAATTTTGATTTACCTTACGCAGCCGTATCGTATCTTCGTCCAGCAACCGCTTGTTCCAGTGAAACCCATCGTACGTGATCTGATGGTTACCTGTAAGTACGCCCTCCTGGTTGGTGAGCATTCCAAACTGCGATAGATCGAGGGCAAACACGACCGCATCCTTCACTGCCTTGTAAATGCGCTGACTTTCTTCGCGCGTCGTATTTTTCGCCTCGGTATTGATTTTATTCCACATGGCGCTTCCTTTACGATGTTTGGACATTTCCTGCCTCGCCGCTTTCATGTATTTGTTCAGCTCTACCGCATGTGGGCCGGTAGATTTTTTCACATATAAATGATATTTTTCCTTCACCAACCGGTAGCCGAGCACGAACGAATCCTTTTCATCCGTATTCACCGTGTAATTGTATTGCGTTAAGACTGTGTGCGGAATTACCGTAGTGTAGCAATCAAATACGTGTGGTTTATTCTCCAGACTAAGCATGAAAAAGCGGACGTGAATGTTTAGCACGTCCTTCTGCAGAAAGGGTGCCTTTAATATAATGGCTTGCCGGTAGCTTCCCAGCATGTCCGCCGTGAGACCGCGCCGAATCGATTGTCTGAGCTCAGAGTTGATCTCAAAGGAGGAAATAAACTTATCGATCTCGTTGAAATAGTTTACCTGTTCTGGTGCTGCTTTCACGGTTACCCATTCTCCATTTTGTTGCAGCAAAAATATCTCGAGCCGCCCATCGTACGTTGCATATCCGTGTGCAAATGCTTTGACGACAAAGTTTGCCGGTAAATTGGGGCGCAGTTTAACTTCGCTGAGCTGATGATCGGTAGTAGTCGTTATCAATCGTAACGACGTCTTGTCCGAAAGCAGAACAAATGCACTACCGGTAGTAATGGTTCCGTCGAGTGGAAATTCGTCGTAGTATTTCTGCTGTCGCCAACGGTCGCTAGTATATTGCAGGATCGCGACATCCTTGCACTTATCGTAGATAACGATCACCACGATCAGGTTTTCAATCGCATGGACCAGATACCGTTTGATGTCGTTTAAAGTGTACACCGTTTCGGTGCTGTCGGTTTTGTTCGAGCTTATGCCTCCGAGCGGATCGCGAATGTGCAGCAAAAGTCTACCATCGATGAGATTTGCGTCCACAACAACGGCATAGTCTGGCCCATAGTAAACGTTAGCTTCCGATCCAGTAATTTCTATAGTTTTCTTAAGCGAGGTGGGATTAAGCGTTACGTGGGCATATTCCGGCTTCCATTCGGCACCGTTTGGGTAGATAATTTTCGACAGCCGTTGGTGTTGATCGTACTCAAAATCGAAAAGCTTGTGATCGCTTTGTTGAATTGTTTGCAGCAACGGCTTGACATCCTTGCTGTAGTGAAAGGTAAAATGCTGTATAAACTGGTGAGTTGCCACCGTGATATCTGCAAGCCGATCCTCGCTGTAGCTTAGGTCTATCATCGAGTCGTCGGAAAAATTGATGGATGTTAGGCGTATGTCGGTTTTGTTTTTGATCAGATCATAAAAGTACAGGATCCTCAGCCCAGTGTCGGTATTGTCCTCCTGGTTCAGGTACCATTGCGATGTGAAGGTTTGCGTTTGTCGCGATGCACTACCACACAGTGGCCACAGCGGGCACGCTTTCACTGTCTGAAACTGGTGTAGGGCTATGTAAGTCATGATGCGATTATCCATCGACAGCTTCCAATAGCTCCGCTTAGTGTTGAAAACAATGCCGATATCTGGATAACCATCAATGGTGAAATGCTTTTCTTCCGATTTTGGACCATTGTCCTTGGTGGGTTGAAGCATCATAATAATTCGCTGATTTTCTTTTACGAGTGAGTACACATGATCTTGCTCGAATGCGCTTGACTGACGATCTAGCACAATGTAGTCGAGAGGGAAGGACCAACCAAGCCCGAGCTCGTTGTTGTACTCTACGTTTTTATACTTAATAATTTTTCGAATCGGAATACCGAACGGTGCAGGAATGTCTATTATTGGGATCATCAACTCGACGGCTCCATTGTAAGCATTGATTGGGTGCAGCATGGAACCCATATCGAGCTGATCGTGCAGCCATCCAGCGTGGTAACGGTTGGGGATAATTTCGGGAATCGGAATGAGTTCCTTTTGTTCGGTTGATATTACGGGGTTTGCTGGAACAATGGGCTTCGTTTCAACGCCTTCGATCGAAGGCTGTATATTTACATGGATCAAACCATTTGATGTGTGTAAGAAAATCTGCAGATCGTTGGTAGAATTATGTTTTTGAGCCAATTTAAGAAACGAATAACGCACAATTTGATTGGCTGCGGTTTCTAGCGCAACTTCGTTCAGTTCGTATGGAGTGGTAGTGGCGTTAACTTGCAATAGACTCAAACCTTTCGGTCCACTATAGACCAGCTCGTCTTGGTCGTCTCCGTCGAAGTTTAATGGTGTAACAGTGTCTATACTACGTCCATCCCAGCCGCGTAGCTTTGAAAATGCCGACGAATAGAAAATCTTTTGAAAAACTTTTGCAGTATCATTGAAGCGATATATCATAAGGCCTTCGGTAGAAAAGTGCAGTAGATCGTTATAGCTGGTTTTACCAAATTTGGCAAACATTATCCTGTCATAGTCGGTGTCTTTGGAAGGAAATTCATCTATGGTCGTTAACTTTTCCAGATTATATTGGTTATTAAAACGGAACAGCATTAGCTTTGATTCGGTGCGCAGTGCAATTGCAAGCTGCTTATTGCTATCTATTTGTTCTACCAGCTGTATGGCGCTAGTGGAAGACTTCCACTCACTATCCAAGGAGGGGGGCTTTTTTAATAATCTTACAGTAGTCTTCGCTTTGCTCAAATCCAGTGAACGAAATTGCACGTCCGAGTTAAGACGCGAAATTATTCCAATATGATGTTGGGATGGAAATATCTGCCCAAGCAGGAACGTATTCCTGGACGATCCATAACCTGAGTGATCATGATACTTGGATACCGTGTACTGAAGTTTTAGGTCGGGTTTATTCCACTTGTATACTTCGACTCCTTTCGAACTGCGAACTATGAGTGAAGATGGTTCATACACATGCCAAGGGTAGTTGGCATTAGGGGTGGTTAAGGAAAAAAAATCATCTTCATGGAACACTTCTGTATAATCTTTGTTGGAGAGCTGATAAATCAGAAGAGCTCGGTTCTTACGCACAAACACGGTGTTATTGGCAATTTTCTTCACTTCCACCAGATCATGTACATTTGTGTCTGTGATCGTTTGCACGGGTAATTGCACTGGTTGGTCTAGGTCCGACATCGTTGTTCAAAAATGAACAATTATCACGCACTATGTTGCCTGAAATAGACTACTAACAGTGTTAGTTGCTTCTTTTCACTATGCAATGTGTCCGTTTTTAAAATATCCTGATTAGATTGCTGTGCTAGCAAGTGGTTATAAAGCACATCAAACAAGCACTGAACTGTAGATGTGTAATGTCACATATTTTATAGTGTAAAAGATTGTGGTGCTGTTTACTTAGTTGATGCTTTGGACCATGTTAACTACAAACTACAATCTTGTGAATATTTGTTTTCATGGTAAATTGCTCAATATGACGATAATATTGCAGCCACAGATTCTTTGTGTTTGTACAATATCTAGTGTATTCTTGTTTAATAGGTTTCGCAAGTAATAATCTTTGAAGCACATATTCAATCCTATTGACTGTTGATAGCGTGGATAGCAGCTGAAGTAAATAGTTAAATGAATGAGCAAATAAAGAGCATTTGAATAAACCTCTGTGGAAAAAACGATCTATTGATCTGAAAGAGAGCACTGATGCAGGCAGTATATAAGATGCGAAATGCATAACGCAGAGTTCAGTCAACAACAAGACTCAACTACTGGAAGACATTTGAATTTTCGTTGTTTCCGAGGCAATCGGCTTAGTGCGTGGTATATACTAATGCATCTTTCATTTGAAAGATCTAGAGTTTGCCCTATATAAAAAAGAAAAAACATTGAATAGTGAAATTTGTTAAATATCATCAATATTATCAACTGACAGTGAATTGTGCTGACGAAGGTAGTGAAGATCGTGGTCGAAAGCTCATCCGTCCAATATGGACGCGCCTAAGCAATTCTATAGCTTGCAGTTGCCCGGGAAATCGCTTACTAAAGCGCCTCCCGGCAATACAGTGGAAGTAAAAAGAGCACCCAGCGCAGAGCAAATTATTTTTGTACGCAATAATCGGGCCCTGCTGATCTACGAGCGTATGGCTGGAAGTTGGTCCGAGGTGCACAAACGTAATAATTTCTTCGCTGTTTCCAATGACGATGCTAGCTACCCTTGGGCGGTATATGACGATGGGTTGCTTGCGGTGCGCAAGGTGAAAGGGTTCGTGTTGTATCGTTGGAATAAGAAGGAGCTGAACGAACTGTTGGTGGCAGCAAAGTACCACGACGAGTATGGCTATGCTTTGTCAAATAACACCATTCTTTTTGGAAACATTTATCCCTCTGCGGAGTACATCGGTGTCATTTCGCGTCTGCATTCGGTCGTTGAATTTAGTTCGGCCAAACCGAGCGATCCGCACAAACGTGTGCGGCCATTGAAAAAGCAGCTGGATTTGGAGGCTGCATGGATGCAGCCTTCTAGCACAATATCGTTGGTGGAGCGTTACGACAACAATGCGCAGCTATCGATAGCGCTACGTACCGCCGCGGAGTTGAAGCTTTTCCGATTTGACAATCAATATCAACTGAAGGAGTTGGCCACTGTTAAGGACTTTCTCCCGCTGGACGATGAGTATGATAGGATCATGTTTGCGAAGTTTGACGATGCTAACATCAACGATCTGCTCCATTTTACGACCAAGGGGTTGACCATGTATCGTTTCTTTGAAGAATCTGGCGTTTTCGAGAAGGTGTACTATTCAACGGCATTCTCCAAACTGCGTGGCTGGAACAGGCGCACTATAGAATCGATCGCGACGGTAAACATCGATGGCGACAAGTGGGACGAGCTAATGGCCTCTGGACCAAGGGGGCTTTGCCTGTATCGTCCAGTGTTTGGTAACGATGGGTTCGAGCTGGTTAACATTTTTGATGAAACGATCGAAGATGGTGAAATGCGTTACGGCATACCAAAGCTGACCACAAAGCTTGCTGACAGTGATGGCTTTAACGTTCTGCTTTTTACCGGCGCGAATCTTGTAAGCGTGCAAACGAAGCCCTACATCCCCAGGATATACGATGTCCCGTCCGCCGCACAAACTGTTGTGAAAGCTAATGCCGTTGCACCCTTACTGGTACCGCAAAAGAAGTACATCGTATGGTTGCATGATCAGCTCGATCTAAACAGTATGCTGCAACCGTTAAACCCGCACGCGGGTACGGTCGAGCTTAGCATACCGCTGATCGAGCTGCCGAACGCTTTCGGCGTGAGTGTGCGCAAGTATGTACAGTACAAAAACATTCCGTTTGAGAGTTTCTTCGGGCGCGGCTGGTCCTTGCCGTTGGATTACATCAGCGTGGAGCGAAAGAACAGCGCCTTTCTGCAAGATCATGACTACGCTGTGTTGAAGAACAACAATCGAATCATTCTGAAACGCTACCCGCACTTGGATTCAGTTGACTGTTGGAGTTTCGAAATCGATGGGTTCAAGCAGGCAACGATCAAATATTATCCCTCCAAGGAACGCTGGGAAATGACAATGGAAGATCGTACATTCGTGTACGGCGCATGGGAAAACTTGAGCAAGCGACGCGAAGAGGATGTGTGTGCATCCTGGCCTCTGTGCGGAGAGAAATCAGCAAATGAAAGGAAGCTGCCGTCTCGTTGGTATTTGGTGCACGAGGAGAGTAAGTATGGTGCTTATGCAAATTATTATTACGACCCGCTCGTGGAAGGGAAAGGCGATCGGTTGGCACGCATAGAGTTGAGCAGTGGATCGAGCGTTAGTTTCAAGTATTCGGAGCAGAACAAGTTGGTGAACTTCAAAGTGAACACCACATGCTACGAACAGAACGTGTCGTTCGAGTACGAAGGAAACTGGCTCAAACAGATCAATCAAGAGGATCGACCGCTGTTCAAATTCGATTACAAGGATGATCGTATGTGGAAGATCGTTTACCCCAATCGGCTCGAATCGATGCTGGAGTACAGTGACGTGCAGATCGATCGAACGCGCTTCGAGGAAGCGGTGCCAGTGGATTTAAATCCAACGATCTACTACGGACCGGACTATACCGTTATTTTGGACAAGGAGTTTGAGGACGACCGTGTTGCGATTACTATTCGGAACCTTTTGGGCGGCACAGATGGACCGAAAGCAATGAAAGAGAAGCTACATTTTGGTCAACCCGGTATAAAAAGTCACACGATACACGCGCTGGAAGACATGCTGGTGGTGGTGCTCATCTACGGCTCGCAGAAGGAGGTAACCGTTCTACAGTTTACTGGCAAGGACTGGGTAGAGAAGGAATATATAAGCGATTTTCCACTGGACGCTGTCATAAGTGTGGGCAAAAAGTTTGTTGTACTGTGCGATCTGAAAACTTTGCGTGTGCTAACCATCAACCATAAGGGGAATCTAAACGACACGGAAGTGCAGAAATCTCTGCCGCCCAAGTTTTTGATACAAACATTTGGGAACGGTTTCTTGATGTGCAGCGCTTCGAGCATCGATGTGTGGACGATGGGGATTAAGAATGAATGGCAAAAAGGCTCTACTCAAGCCCCGACCAATATCTTTACCGATATTGATAAGTTACTGAACGCGTTCGTTTTGGATGCAGAATTTAGTACCGCTTTGCGGAAGGGTTTCCTAGCCGATGCGGTCACTGTGTATCAGAATGCAATCGTCATACGTGTGCCGGTACTGGATGGTCAAAAGTTGAATTTGAAAGTATTTTTCTTAATTATGAATTACGATCGTGGTGCTACGCAGGTATCAAAACAGACCGTGCAGATTCCGATAGCGAACTTTGACACGTACGAGTACGATATGCCGACTAAAGATGGAGACGTTTTCAAGCTGCACTACAAGGTGCAAAATAACAAATACGTTCTGAAGCTGAAAAGCATGAAAGGTCCACTCAACAACTCGCTCACGGAGCAGAAACAAAAATCGTACAAACAGATTGAGGCAAGTGGCGAGGCAGCGGCAAAGAAGGCACAGTACAAGAAAGAGGTAGATGAAAAGTTCGCCGAAGAGGTGGATAATATTAGCCAAACCGTCGTTAGCAAGGCGCAATTTGCCATGGATCTTTCGCAGTTTGGTGTGCTTACAAACCAGCACGGTGTGGTGACGGGAAACGTTCAGCTGTCGTTCGATGGGCAATCCTGGCAGCAGCAACCGATCGATCCGGCGACGATGCGCATGGAGAAGGTGGATCAGCCGCTTGGGGCTGGCTTTAAGCTGGCGAAGTACAGTTACCAGGACACGTTCAAGGTGTACGAAATGCCGAGACACGCGGTCGTGTACGATACGCAAACTAACAACCCGCAGGAGATTCAGGTTGTCGCGCCCCGGTATATCCAGTCGCAACCGGCCGGTAAACGGTTGAGCATGTTTTTCTTCCACACGAAGGAAACGATTCAGCAGCCCGCGAACGTGACGATGGTGCGTGCCAGTAACACTATTTCACTGGTGACGGTTCGGCATGTGAACGAGACGAGCAAATTTGTCGTCTTTCGACCGGTGGATTCATTTCTGCTGAAGATGACGAGCCTGTTTACCAAGCAGCGCGTACGGCTCGATCAGGAAGAGCTGCGAATTTCGTCTTACAACTACCATCCACGGGATGTTCATCTTTCTAGCGAGGGTGCCATGTTTTATCGCGTGAAAGTCGCTCCGGGCGACAATGAGAAACGATTTGGGTGGTACGAGCAGGCTACTAATTCCAGCACGGGAGCAACCACGAAAAAATCCTTCGCAGCCGATGGAACCGACGTCACAGTGCGCGAGAAACCCAAACAAGAAAATAACAGAGACGCGGAGGTGAAGGATCTTGAACGGACGATATGGGATAGGAGCAAACAGCTAAAGATAGTAGACTTAGGGGCACTGAAGTTAGCGGATGAAGTGGCGTCATATTATGGATTCGAAGCGTACGAACTTAATCGCTATGGGGTAGATAAAGAGTGGTCGTTCAATGTAGCTGATGTGCAATTTGAGCGGGATAACCATTACCTTAAACTTCCGGCAAGCTCGACCTTAAAGGCAACGTTTACACCAACTGAACCAAAGAATTTATGGATTGTTTCGTTTTGGGTGCGAATCGGCAATGGTGAAATGGTGCCAAAAGTGGACGACATGCTCAACGTGTTGATGGTGGAGCTTGTCAATTTGAACAACCAAAAGCGTGTACAGTTGACTGGTGCAAAAGTGCATCACATAATGGCAAACTGGTGTTATGTGGAAATGACTATTGATACGACACACACGGCTGATGGTTCGAAGCTGTCGTTCAATATAACTATCAAACCTTCCGAATCGCATGCGAGTATCGACGTTGATCATGTGCGGTTTTCGCCATTGAACTTAAACTTTCGTGCCAACGTTTATACGCCAGATACGGCTGAAGTCAGAGCTACGCTTTGCAATAACGGCCTGCTGAAACAGAACCTTTATAGTCCCACTGGGAAGCGAGTGGCACTGCTATCGGAAGATGGGCAAGTGGTAGACTTTGCGATGCACTCTAAGACCGCATTTGTTGCTTCAGTTAACGCCAGACAATGCTTGATTGAAATGAAGCCGAACTACGGTACATTCGAAACATTCGAACCATTCCACTGGAAACAGGGCAGTAAGGAGTGGTCAATTAGATATGGCGAGGTTGAGTACAACCCTGGCAGTGTTGCTCAACGAGGAGAGCTAAGCCGCACCTTTGATCGACCGTTCGAGTCAGTAGCGCTTCGTTTTCTCTACAATACAAGCGTGGATGATAGCAAATTGTCGTTCAGTTGGAATGGGCAAGAATTCAATCTATTTTGTTCTACAGGATCTTCTAACAGTTGCAACAGGCCACCAAAGGCTGGCGAAGTGCTTATATTTATTACCGAGCTGCGTGTATCGGTGTGGTTGGAAGGACATTTACTTAGCGAAACACTTATAAAGCCTGATTCACGGGCTCAAGCATTGAAAGAATTTCGTTTACTACCAACGGGATCAATCAAGATAGCAGAATTTCTGGTGATGTATGACGCACGGGTAAAAGTTACATACCACAATCGGATGGGACGGCCGGTGCAGGTGGTTGTATATGATGATCCAAGAACAGTGCGTGTACGTGAGATCATCTACGACGAAATCGATCGTCCCACAATGCAAACCAAGTGGACGAAGCTCACGAGTCATTTAAAGGAATATTTTGCGTTCTATGAAAACTTCATCACTCAAGTGCACGGTACGAGTCACGTGATGAGCGGTATGGTCGCTAAAGCCCATCCATCCTGCGAAGGTTTTCCATACTCACGCACGATTTATGCGAACGATCCGACGGAAAATAAACAGTATCAGGGATTGCCAGGGAAAGAGTATACCGTGCTCGGTAAGTACAAACGCCGATACGCTATGCGTCCCGAGATAAAGGTATTGGCAAACATATTTCCCGTAGCGGAAGGTTATCGTCAAAGCATTGTGGAACGTCCGGGAGGTGCGATTCGGGCTACGGTCGAGGATAAGCGCGGAAACAAGGTTGCCAAATATTGGCAGGTGGGCAATTATGAGCATAGGCTAACAACATACACATATTCTGAGACCCACGGGCATTTAATTGAAGTGTTACCACCTCAGTTTCATGCACTCGCAAAGACCACCTCCAGAACGAGACCGTTCCTGACCGGAGGAAACACACAGGAAGAAATAAAACTTAAAAATTTGTGGCGGGTGTCGTATGAGTACGACTACGGGAACCTGATAGGCAAGCGCACACCGGATGGTGGTACCTATGAGTACATCTACAGTGAGTCAGGAATTTTACGTTTTTCAATACACTACAACGCACCGGAAAGCGTTAACATGGATCGGGTGGTTCATTTTACGTATTCCTCGCATGGTAAGGTGATGCGCGAAGCGTTAGTTAATTTAACGCGTGAACGTTGTTACCAGATAGTGAAGACAAACGAAGTTCCTGAGTCAACCGATTTGATTGAATCTTTCTATGGCGAGGTCGAAAGCAACCCAGATGTGCGGTATAGATCGCAACAATCTACCCGAAAGATAGGCAAAAATCAGATGATGGAGAGTCTGATCTTTGACGAGAACGAACAAGTGATCAAAAAAGTATTTTTTGTGCCAACAATTAACAGAACCTACTCGATTGATTACGAATATGAGAACGGAAAATTGCATTCTTTGCGATATCCTATGGATTCGGCTGCAACATCATTTACTCTGATCTACGATTATAACAAAAATGGAGAAGTAAAGTCTATCAAGGAATCGACAAAGCGAGTTCCTATGTTTGAGTTCTCCTATAATGCAGATGGCATGGTGGAAACAATTAACGTACGAACGGATCCCACGCATACATTCCAGAGAAACTTTACGTACAACGAACCAGGCTTTTTGATAAAGCTGGCAGACAACTATTTGACGGAAAGTGTAAGCTACCTGGAAACAGACTCCTACGGCCAAGACTCTTACACACCGATCTATGAAGGTTTAATATCCAAGACGTTGTTCACCGCCCACTGGCAAAAGGCGGCCAGCCCGCTTCGCAATGGTATCTATACGGAGTATCTAATGTCAGACAACATGAACCGAGCACAGGCGTCACTGTGTCTTGAGGTGCTAAAGCGTACAGGCTTTATTGACGAAAACAATCTGGTGAACCGGACGTTGTACGGTGACATGAATGACGATCTACCGTTTGTGTGTGGAAAACGACTCGCTCTGAATCATCTGTCGAAGGTATTGAGCACCAGATCCTTCCCCTATCAGTACGGTCATCGGTATGACTATGACGATCATGATCAGCTTATTAAGGCGAAGTATTTCCACGGATTGGAAGAGTTGAAGCTTGCACCATTGACGCATCACACATTCCACAAAGAGATAAAAGGAATTGATGAAGCGAAATCGAAAAAGATTTGGGATGCGCTACGGGAAAAATCCTTCCTAACCACCGACTGCACCAATCCCAATCTTTGCCATGGACGTGAAGGTACCAAATCGATATTCAGTGACTTTATCCATCAACATCGATATAGCCATCACTTGAAATTGATGCTATCGAAGGCCATCTCAGCACGGAAGGGATTGGATGTAAAAACGTTTGAAGAAAAGTGTACACGATGGATTGAAGGATCGAACATGATTTTGAAAGCTTGTACGAACCTCAAGGAAGAAATGATGAAACAAAAGTTGTTCGGTGAAAGCGCGAATGCGCCTGTAGCGTCTTTGAATGAAGCGTTTAAAAAAGCCTTGCAGAGGTACAAATCAAACGTGCCAGATATTGTTGGGGTGCTTAATCATCACTTCATGACTGCTTTGGGAAGGTCGGCTGGGGATGTGCAATCGTACAAAATCGATGCAAATGGAAATCATCGAAAGTTTTACACGGGCTTCTCGCGGTATCGTTTGGAGTACCAGGAGGGCACAAATAAAATCAACAAGCTATATCGCCAGCAATTCGATCGCGCTCAAGGTGGTAGAGAGGAATTCACCATGGCCCATGATGGTGATGGAGCCTTAATCCAGGCGGAACACAAGGGCATAAAGCATATGGCATATGACAAGCTTCTACAGCGGGTTAGTGAAATTGAGATGACCGATGGACGGAAGATATTGTACCAGTATGATGTGCGCGCAGAGCGGACATTCAAGCAGGTTCGGGGTAAGGATGGAAAGGTAATGAGCGAAAAGTACTATATTCGAGACGCAAATGGATTGGTATTGATGGACATGGATATGAGCTACCTTGCGAGCGATCATCCGCCGGACGTGCGAGTGACGAGCTACATCTACAAGGATCAGCAGCTGATTGGGTTTGTGCGCAACGATAAGCTGTACGGGGTCATCACAGATCACGAAGGATCGGTACGGTTGGTGGTGAGGGAGGGCGAAGTAGTCGCCGCATATGATTATCTTCCATATGGGCAGATATTCCGACGCTTTGGGACCGATTTGGACGGACAGATCTCGTATCTTTACACGGGTCAGGAGTGGGAACCGGAGACCGGGTTGTACAACTATCGAGCTCGTTTGTATGATCCCGACATTGGGAGGTTCTATCAAATGGATCCAAAAGAACAGTACCCAAGCCCTTACGTTTATGCCGGAAACTCGCCCGTTTCGTTGATCGATCCAGATGGTGAATTTGCCTTCACATTGGCTGTGCTTATTTTGGCGTTAGTCGGAGCGTATCTTGGTGCTGCATCAGCCAACAATTGTTGGAATCCTCTCAAGTGGGATTGGAGATCATCATCGACCTGGATAGGTCTGCTGACAGGTGCTGTTACAGGCGCATCCATACCCTTCAATATGGCCAGTTCGGTAGCGTTTTTCGTCGGGATGGGACTATCGCTAAGTACGTCAATTGCTATTATGGTTGGTACCGGTATCACCTTCGCCTATTTTATGATGGCGGCCAGCAGCGGTACATGGGATCCTACAAAGTTTGACTACTCAAGTCCAGGCACGTGGAATGCGTTGATGAACGGTGTAGCAACTTCATCATGGATATTGATGAATCCTTCTTCGCTGATTAGTTCCTTCGTATCGATAACTTCAGTCGCCGCCAAGGCACTATTTTTTGTAGCTAAACTCACCATGAGTCTTGGTTTCACGTATCTTTTTGCCGCGCTTGGTCAGGGTGGTGAGTTTGACATGACCAAATGGGACTACTCAGATCCCGCACTGTACATGAGCTTCGTTGACGGGTTTACTACTGCTACCGTTGGAGTGCTGTTCCTTCGAAACTTGCCGAGACAGATCAGCAAATGGTCGGGAAAAGTGAAACGTACCGTCGATATATTCGTTGCTAACATGATTACATTCCGCGCCCAATTAGCGTTGGGGCGTGATTGGTCGAGATTGATCATGCATACCAAGAATTTCTTATACGTTGGTGTTCGCAACTTGCAAACTTTGCAGAAAGGGTTTCTAACTGTAGGATTCTATTCACTAATTGTTTCGTTACGCATGTCGCTGATATCTGAAAGCGCCATCCCTGAGTTTACGGCAGCGGAAGCATCCATCAATGTACTCTTTTCAACTGAGCAATTTTCAGACTTTATAGTTAAGCCTTTGTCGAAGGCTTCGCCCAAATTGAGGCTACCCAAGCCACCGAACTTGGCACGGATGCTCCGTTTCCGCATTCGATCGGATGCAATAAGAATTGGCAGCAATGAGTCAATTGTCTTACCAAATCATATGGAAAGATCGTCCGCATCATCACTGCATAATATGTTTAACAACTGGATAAAGTTACCATTCGAATGGTTGTTTAGTACATCGATGCGCGAAAACGAGAACGTATTCGATAAGAGAGTTTCAATGATCTCTGCACCAACAAGAAACATGGCAAAATCAGCGTTTGCGTTGCGAAATTGCTATAAAATTGATTCCGAGGAGCACCTCGACGGCATGATATCATGCTTCGGACATAGTTCTACGGTGACGATAATACCAAAATTCGAAAGTAATCCACGAATTGAAAATGCCGACCATTACAAATACTGTATGCCATTGACATACGATGGACATCCATCAGCCTCCTGTGAAGGAGAGTGGTCTTCATTGGTATACACGGCGAAGGAAACGGCAAGAGTTTTTGATTTTGTCGATGGGTGGATATTACTGGCACAGGTTGCACCAATTGCCTGGAAAGAAATTAAGCTTGGATTTAAGTATATCTTTTCGCGTCCAAAACGGGACCAACAAGTGTCTCACACAGATATGGTGGAATATGAAAAGAAAATGCTTTATTGCAGGTTAGATCAAATGAAGACACAGATTAACACACATCAACAGCTAAGCTGGGCTCAATGGACGTATGAAGATCTGGCAGAGGATGTAGAAGTATATTTGAACAAAGGGCAAGGCTCAATGAACTTGTTAGAGGAGCGGATAAATGCTCTTGAAGCAGAAATAAAGGAAGATTTTATCTTGCAACGGCTACAAAGTGTGCTAAGAGAACATTGTGCAAGGGACAGCAGTGTGCATGTTAGAAGAAATGCGAACAGCAAGATTGACTTTCTATATGCAGGACAAACAAACAGTCATAAAGTACAAAATGTCGTATCTGCTTTTGATCTGCTGGGTGACAACGTTAAATTTAACGCAATTCTACAATCAAAATCGAATTAAAATAAAAAAAGCATGAATCCGTTATTACTAAGCAAAACGATACGATAAAGACACTATAATATTATAATGCAGGCTTTTGATTTCAAAATATGTTTCTGATTGTTATAGATCGTCTCTAAATTGTAGAAACATGTCATAACTCACATCACAATTATAAACACTTAAATGACTAATCTTCTGAAAGTCTTATAATATTTAAAAAATAATATGCAACACAACACAATAAAACATTGTTTGTAAATTTACTTATGCATACAGACAATAGATGAGTACGCTGAGAAATTTAAATGAAACAAGCATAGTTTTAGTTTTTTTCTTACAAGTTATTCTTTTTATTCTACATGCATTATCGTGAGATAGTTTCTAATGTGTCTTTTTGCACATTGAATCGAATCAAAACTACTTCTTTCAAACTTTTCGATTTGTTTAATCTTTGTAAGACATTTAATCCGAAATATTGTTGAATTTTTCAATACTTAAAGTAGCTTGAAATCGGTAATAATTTATTTCCATATTGAGAAAAAAGGTATAAAGTTACTAATGGTAGCTTGTTACGTTAATGCTCGTAATAATCCGCTTGATGTGTCATTCCTATTGCACACATTTTCAACACACTCTGTATTCATTAATTGTGGCTATGGAGGTGGCCTTATTGAACTGCAACGGAAGAGTCTCCTGCGTGTGTAATTCAAATGTAAAGTTATTCAAAGATTGTGAGTTGTTTGTGTAAAATTTATGCTGCAAAATGTGTCCACTTTCTTCTAGCTCTTCATTAAGGGCAGCAATACGTTCACGCAGCTGATAGTAGAATGTACGAGAGCGATTAACAGTAGCAAGAAAAACATTAAAATCGTCTTCGATGTCTCTAAAAATGTTATCTAACCAGTTGCCGCTATTTTGGTTGTTTGCTAATTGTCGATATTCTTGTACTGTTTGTTTTAAATCATGGAATTGTTTATCTATTTGTGAATGTTCTAGTGTTGAAACTTCATGCGCTTGTTGCTCTGGCTTCTTTTTAAAGAATAAATTTCGCAATCCTGATGCAATATTTCTTACTACGGTCGGGGCAACGAGAAGCAAGGTAAGAGTTCCATTCAATTGATCGAGATAGTTTACCGGTCGAATGTAAGGCGTGTACATGTAAGAACTATTCGTACCAGCACAGGCGGTAGTAAGGAGCCCATTATATTCTATTGGATAGCATGAAGAATAGTGATCTTCAGTGATGCCAATTATATTGCTAGTGTTGTGAGGAAACACGTAAGAAAGACCATGCGGCTCGTAGCATGTGATTGTGTTTAGATTATCTGCAGAATTCGTGCGGAAACAGTTGGCTATATGGAACGGAGTTTTAGTTTGCCTTTTGTGATGTTTTAAGTAGGGATTGACCTTTCGATCTTCTTGGTCTTGTTTCCCTTGGTTTTCCGTGTTGAAAAAATGTTCAAATATTTCGTTTATCCAATTTGTTACTTTGTATGAGTTAGACGTTATTGAAGATGCATCTTGTGAGCAATCTATGCAGCATTCAAACCTCATTAGGCTATTTTTATTCTTAATAGTTTCATATGATTGCGAATCACTTGTCAAATTACTATACTTAACGCTTCGTCGATGTTTTTTCTTTAGAATGGTCAAGACCAAGTTGTCTGTTATTATAATTTCGTCAATCACCTTGGATGCCGCGGAAGGAAGTTTATCAAATATTAATGTGCTTTCTGGCCGCCCTACTACTTTCCCAGTAGTAATGGCATGTTGCGTGACATCATTTCTTGAAACATGATAGCCAATCTGCTTCATTTTTCCAACTTTTTCCTTGATTAGCGTAATAAATTTTAAATTTTTTTCTTTCAGAACCATTTTCATATCTTTAATTTTATCCATTTTATTAATAACAAATTTATCTAACCTGTTTAGTTTTGGGGATATGGAAAGACCGGAACTGATACCTTGGAGAGTACTCCATACCGTTTCCGGTTTGCTCCAGTCCCATTCCCAAAAACGGGCGTTTCCATCATTTGCCTTGCTTCCCTTGTAAAGCAAATATCCTCCCGTTGCACCGGTAGTCATGACGATGAAACCAGCGCGCGATATGCCTGTAAATGATATGACCGCTTGATGGATAGTTCCGATCGTGTTGTAAAATGAGGCTCCAGATATGCTACCGGTGAAAAGCGCATTCCATGTACCCGGTTGGGACCAGTCCCACTTGATCGGATTCCAACTTTTGGTTGCGGACGCGGTACTAACGTAAGCGAAACCGACTGAAGTGGCCGCTGTTATACCGACAGCCGCTGTGGTACCAACGGCACCGGCAAGAAAGGTAATCGAACCGGCAATGCCAACCGGAGCAAAACCACCGACGAAAGCTCCCATAGTTGCTCCCACGATTGCCTTCTTCACTTCCCATTTGGCTGGGTTCCAAGATTTGTTAGCTGCCGATGCTCCCACGTACGCTCCAATGACAGCCGTTACTATGCTCACTATTAAAAGAATAGCGAATTGACCGTCGGGATCGATCAAAGAAACTGGAGAATTTCCGGCATACAGATACGGACTAGCGTACTGTTCCTTCGGGTCCAACTGCAGGAAACGTCCCAATTCTGGGTCATACAAACGGGCATGGAAATTGTACAGATTTGTCTCTTCGTCCCATTCCTGTCCAGTGAAGCGGTAATCAAGATGACCGTCAGGATCATCGCCGTAAGAGCGAAGCAACTCACCATACGGCAGGTAATCGTACGCGGCCACGATCTCGCCATTTTTAATCACTAACCTTACCGATCTTTCATGATCGAGCCATACACTGTAGAACTGATCGTTGCGTACAAAACCAACCAGTCGATCATCGGCGTAAACAAATACCGTGGCTCGCACGACGGACGGGGCGTTATTTTCTGATTCTTTGCCTTCATAAATGCCTTCATACTCTATCAAAGGCTTGCCCTGCACGTCCCGGATGTAGTACTTTTTCCTGCTTAACCTGCCCGCGGAATCATACACGTATTTGTACAAACGATACCCTCGAACGTCGTACTCAAATTCCAAGTATCTTCCATCGGAGAGCATAATTTTCGACGGACGATTGAATAGTGGATCGTAAACGATACGCTCGATACCTTTATGTGTGGCCCGGACTACGTTACCTTCTTCGTCGTGCTCTACCTGATGGAGTGTTTCGTTCAGACTAGACCGTGGGGCGAAGTTGGTGCGGTAGACGGACGCTATTTTGTTTGTATTTTTAACATATTCGAGCCGATATCGCCGAAAACCGGTGTAAAAATGCTGATGATTTCCATTGGCGTCGATTTTGTAGGACTGAACGTCAGCAGAACTGTGACCAAGCGCAGTGGCAAACTTATGATACATGGCTCCAATAATTGCTGGTAAATGTGATGCATATTCGCTTAAGAGATCACGCAACTCTTGATTAATTGCTGTCATACTAAAGTTAGACTTGGGCCCAATCAAACCTTCGTTCGAAAGCATTGTCCAGACCGAATTGCATATGTCGGCTATTGCATCCGGTATATCGTCCTGATACCATCCGGCACACAGTTGATCAAACATGTTCTTGGCAAGATTTTTACGCTGTGTGATTACACGAACCAACAAACTGCTGAGCGTTATCGCGTTCGGATGGCCAGCAATGGTAGGATGGAATAGAGATTTCCCTGGTAAACCATGGCAATTCTTCGCACTGGTGGAATAACAGTCCGTGTGCAAGTATCCTGCATCCACGAGTTTATGCCATATGTCCGTAGAACTTTCTTGCGAAATGCCTTGAATTTGTTCGAACGTGTCTTTGCGCAGTGGATTAAACAGCTCTTCGGCACTACTCTGAAAGTATTTCGCACGAATCAATTGCCGGTGGCTTCCGTAATCGTATCGATGACCGTAGAGCTGGGGAAACCCTCGACTGTTCAAAGCTGCAGCAATCTGATGCCCGTACGTTCCTAGCCGACAAACAAGCGGTAAGCGAAGCTCGAGCATTGGATAGAGACTTTTCAACGGTCTGCCCTGCGAGTCTAAATATCCGGCAGACACAAGTGCGTCGTAGCAAAACTTTGCCCTTCGTCCTGTGCCTAGATGGGAAGGTTTCAGCTTCAGAAGCTTTAAATTGCTGTGTGCATGCCAGGATGCGTGGAAGCGTGTGGCCTGCACGGTACCGTCCCCGATCGCACGTCCACCATACCCCGAGCCCGAATAGTCGATCGTTTCGGTTAGGTATGGATCTTCAATGCGAGTCAAATATCCCGGCTCGTTGTAATGATACGTACGCTGATATGCATGCCGAGAGTTGGGTTGAATGAGCACACGTTTCGGTAAACCAAGGCTGTTGTTATCAATTGCTATGAACTTTTCATCAGTGACAGCATTCGAGATACCGATCAATTTACCACGATTATCGTAACTGTATCGTAAACGAAATCTTTTCCCCTTAACCGCTACAGGATAGTGTATCTCGTGTATTTGATTTTTCTGATACTCGTAGTTGATAGCCAGTGATTCGTTTCCGCTCGAGTACAGTGCGCTAGTAATGATTTGTGATTGATGGTTAGATATCAAAACATCAGAAAGAATGTGATCACCAGATATTTTTTGAATATTCTCCACCCTATGACGGTGCAATGGAGCAACACTGTTTTCCCCGTGATGCAACAGTATGAAATTGCTCGAAGCAGGCAAATCCGAGTCGTTCGGTAAATAGTTGGAAAGCTCGTTCGAACTGAGCTTCACGATTCCCCTCTGTTTGAGCTTTCCCACCGAGTTATAAGTGTAATACATCACGTTACTACTATTCTGTTGAACCACGAAGCGCAGTAAACCTTCTGGTGTGTACATGTACCGCGTGTTACCTGCGTCAGGCGTTCGTTTAAGCGTTAGCAGGCCACTCTGATTATCATATTCGTACCTCATTCCCCAGGTGCGTTGCAATTCGGTATGTTCGGGCGAAAAGTTTCCTCCAAAAAATGGAATTGTTCGGGAAAATGTGTCCGCCTGTTCGTGATAAGCTGGCGGTAGTTGCAAAACTAAGCGATCGTTAGTGTCATACATGTAGGTTGTTAAATGATGATCACCATGATGCGTTTTCACGTAGCTGGCTACCTTCAGTTTGCGTTTATCATATACTAACACGTAGACGGATTGATCTGGATAATGCTCGCTTTCGTAGTAAAAACCGTCCTGAGTTGGGAAAAGGTTTGCCAAAAACTCTATACCTTGAATGGAATTAAAGTGCTGAGCAAAGGGTCCATCGATTGCAAATGACTTGCCCGGGAGTGATTGGATAGATTTGTCTTCCAAAGGATTGTCCATGTAAACTGTGCGACTGTAAGGAAAACCTTCGCAGTCGGAGTTCAACAGTGTAACTGTACCCTCCATTTGCCCCGTCTTCCAAAATCGTTCTTCTTTTTCGATGAAATTATGTCGATAGCTAAACAATATGGACGAATTGGTGGTGTCCAGATCCGTCCATTTGGTTCTAACCGCAGGACGATTAAGCTCATCGTATAGGATTTCTTGCAAAGCAACTGTCCCTGTGTCCTTCAGTTCTACTATTTGCTTTGGCATACCGAAATCCGTTAGATAAATCACCTTCATATTCAAGTCGTAGAGTAACATTGCATCAAATGTTTGTACGTTATTGCTTCTAATTTCGTATCCATTTGAACGTGATTCATTGGACGTGATTAAATTCTCCACTTTTAAATGACCATCGATCCAAATGCTAAAGTGTTTGCTACTGTGAAACACTACCATGTCACCCTCGCGAGGTACGGCGATACTTTGGGACTTTACTTTTAATGTTGACTGGTCCTTCGCTATGTGCAATCTAAATTTTAAAGTAGCTATTTCTATCTGAATATCGCCCGAATACGTCGTTGCAGCATATCGAAACCGTAACGCAGCTGTATCAGGAACGTGCTGCATTGAACCTGCGAAGGTATTTTGCTTCGTTTTTTGCAAAATTTCTCCGTATGCAGGTTGTATTTCGATGCGGCAATTGCTGATGCGTGACTGGAAAGAAAGGTTCTCGATCGATCCTAGCTTGTTTATTCGGCCGATTTCGTTGCCAAGCACGTCATAAAGTCGATGTGATAACAGCCCTGTTGCGTGCAGCGTTGACCGTTCCAATGCCAATGTCGTATCGTAGATATGCACATTTAAATCCAGCTGCGCAGGGAAAACTCGCAGATGATCTACGTCTAGGGTAGAATTGGATCCGGATGAAATGTTCACTTCCAAGCGATTCGTATTCTCTACCATAACCTCCACATATGACCAACTGCCAATGGAAAATCCAACAGATCCGTGTATTACTTTCCCATTGCAATTAACAGAAAGTGCATTTTCGATGTTTTGCTGCTTGTTGGATCCTCTCAGCCAGCACGAAACAATAAGCGAGCTAAACTGTATCTTTGGCATTAGAGTTGCACTTACGGACCCCGAACGGGTGAGATGCAGAAAGTGGTTTCCTTGCTCTATTTGTATCGTTCCACCATTCCATTTCCATCGTCCATCACTTCCAATTTGGTTTTGTTCATATGGCTCAAACCCATAGTACGTCACGATTTCCTCGGAGATTCGATACGGACGAAAATCTGCAACAACTGTCTTTGCATCGCGTGCCATAAGAACACCATCGGCATCGGGTGATGTTTTGCCATTCGTATCAACAGGTTGAACTAGTTTTAAAAACTTTCCTGTAGAGTCGTAGACTGATTTCGTGCTTAAAGTATTGTTAGCATGATTATAATGTACCTTAAACCAACCAAACCGTCCTTCTGTGTTAGCTGGTGTTATCTTAACATCCGTCATCAAAAATCCACCATGGTATGGTTTGGCAGTGTGTGCGTTGAATTCGTAATAGTTTGTTAATGTTCGTCCGCGTCCATCCACAAACTCGTGCCGCCAGACGACATGTTTACGAGTGATGCCAAACGAATCCATCGATCGTACAAATACGTTTTTACCATCGATGGTCCTGCTTATGACAGCTAGTGTATTGCTGTTGGTGTCGAAGACTTCTCCCACTGGAAGGCTCGTTAGTTTGTTTCGATGAAAGTTGAACAACTGCACAGCAGAGTCATTTGCTTGCACTGCCATGAACGCCGGATATCGTATGTTCAACTCGGTTGCGTTATTGGTGTCTGTGTTAAATACGACAGCATTGTTTGGACCGATTAAATCGAAAGTTGCGTTACGGTGCGTTTTCACTAATCGGTAGGAAGGTCCAAGATTAACCGTGATGTTGTCGAGGGTAAGTTCTTCATGAGGGATTCTTTCCGTATTCCAATCGATCCCATCAAACAGTACTTTATGGCTGGCAGTAACAATGTATGCATCGTTCACTAGAATGCCAAATTTGGATGGATCGATTGCGAAGGGTATTTGGGATGTAATGTTACGATATAATTCCTGCAGCTCAGAGTTGATCTTTTCATACGATTCATTACGATAGCGCCTCTTCTCTTCTTCAGGTGCGTTGGGTTGATCGCGAATATCCTGTTCTATCTGTGCCTTAATTTTATCGACTTCATCCATTATTTTTCCGTGATGGCTAATAACTTTTAGTCGAAACTTTTCATTATCCAGCTGATAGGCAAACACAAACGTATTGCCATCTGTCTCAGGAGGATTAAATGTGTATGTATGAAGATCTTCAATTAGAACATCGATCGTCGATTGCCGGTGAACTTCATGCTTCCAGTTCAGATGCAAAAGATGCAATCTGGCGTACATTTTGAAACCATCGAGAAACAGTGAGCGAAACACGATTATATTATGAAACATTTGCAACGCATCCAGCTGAACACCCTTCTTAAAGTCACGCATGATTTCTTCGGGATGATCAAATCGATCAAAGAGCGATGAGCTACTTTTTATTAGATTGGTAGGAAACGGTAAAACTACACCCGTCCAGTCTCCATTGCGCCGTACAAACATGCGAAGCTGACGATCGTCGTATGTAAGGAAACCGTGCGTGAAGAAGTGTATCAGTGACGATTTTTCAATATCGAACGGTTTCAATGCTTTCCATCGTCCCAGTTGCCGTTCAATAACTGTCACGCGTTGTTCCTGTATAGCCAGCAGAAAATCATGACCGGCTCGAATGGATGTGTCCTTCGGTAACTTTAGATACGTTGGAATTGCTTGCCAAATATCGGTTTGGGTTTGATGAAACAGACACAGCTCGGACTGAGTTCGTTCGTGTTGTAGCAAAACAGCGAAAAATGACTCACCAGTATACATCTCGTAATGAATCACCGGGAATTTTCCAAGCAGAGGAATAGATGAACCATCCACTGCAACTGTGTCGGAACCAAGGTGGTCTCTTAGTTGAATGCGCACCTGACCGTGTTTAGTGATGTCACCGATCAACAGATATGTCGGGCCGTAAGCTGTACGAGGATGGGAGTGGATTTCGAAGTGGTTAATCAACATATTACTGTTGATTTGTAGCAAAGTGTAATCAATTTTGGCGATTAGTCCATTGGGATACATGATTTTACTCATTGCACCATTCGGCCCTTCGTAGTCAAACTGCAGCGCAGTGTGGCTTTGCTGTGAGATACGTTTCAAGTGTACCTTATCTTCCTGCTGTACATAATGCAGCACTGCTGATTGCTGGTAGCTTAAGGTACGAATAGTATAACCAGTTAGAAGAGTGCTATTGTACTGATTTGAATAGGACAACTGGAGCGATGCTGTATTGCTAGTGGAAATAGCACTCAATTGGTAGTCATCTGTTAGGGGATCTTTTGTGTAAGTATATTCCATCCACTGATCAGCACGATCGAATTGTCTTACCAGGTACCACACTGATGGAAGACGATCTTTCAACTCACTACGTTCAGTCATAAATGGCCAATGTTCGGATCCGCTATCCATTTTTACTGCTTGTTTGTCACCATATGTTCCATAGATAAAGCTTTCTCCATTGCCATCTTCCAATGTCCATTGATTTAGAGGACGATTGAATGTAATAGTCATCTGCTCGGTGGATGCAGTAGAAAAAGTGATGATTTGTTCGTTTGAATCATTACTAGTAATAGTAAGAGGAAAGGATGATCCATCATTGATTAGATAATAGCGATGTTCCTCTGGAAATATGCTATTCCTTCGATCGATGTACACACAGTCCACTTGTAGCGACCATCCAACACCCATCGATCCGGATATCTCGGAAGCTTCTTGGTAGGTGATTAATTTCACAGTAGACATTCCAAATAACTTTCCCACGACAAGCAAAGGAATACCGAATTCCAAGTTACCATTCATTGGATTGACGGGTTCGATTAGCAAAGATGTGTCCAGTTGTTCGCCCAATGATGCTTCCACAAGTGGGGCCGTTTGGGAATGAAGAGCAAAAACTGATTTGATTTCTTTACTAGATTGTACCAATTGATCATTTCCGTCGTTCTTATTCGCTTCATTTACTAATGTTTTTGACGATGCAAGACAAAACGACACCAAATATTGACCGCTAGTGGCTATTGCTGTGACATTGTGTCCATCAGGAATCGTTTTGATAATCTGGGCGTAACGTAAATCTTCGTTTTGATCTGAATTAAACGAGACCTGTTCAAATCTTCCGTTCGATATTCTGAATCCCATGATACCTTGCGGTCCAGTTAGCCAAAGTTCATCTTTCCCATCCCGATCTACATCAATCAAGCTAGCACTATTCCAAACTTTCTTTCCACGACCGAAAACTGCCAGTGACGTGCTTTGAGCTACAGCACGGTAGTGTGTGTTATCTCGTTGATACAGAAACATTCCGGAGGAGTTAAGATGCAACATGTCACTGTACTCGGTGCTATCAAGGATATTTCCAAACAGGATACGTTCATCATGAGCACTTGAAAATGGCACGTTTTCTGCACGACCCACAAGTTTGGGATGATAATTGTTGTCGAGCATGTAAACACTTACAACGTCTGAGGATCGCTCGATGATAGCCGACTGCTCGGTGCCATAAGTGGTTGCCAATCCGAGCCACGTTGAATTGAACTTCCAGCTTTCCGGTAGTGTCGGTGAATCGTACAACTGCCACAAAGGTCGTGGACCACCTTTCAGTACAGCACTCTCCTGCATCTGCTCGAATCTTATGGCACCACGTTTATTTCGCGTCAGTATGCCGATCGTACCGGCAGCAGCATAGATACGTCCCATCAGAAATACCGTGTTGGCATCATCCCATCCGTACCTATTGCGATATTTCGCCTCAGAACAATAATGGCGCAAGGTCAGATCGCTTCCTTCCATACGGTAAAACTGCAAGCCTTCACGATTCCTCACCAACAGCCAACCAGACTCGTCGACGAAAAATGAGTTACGAAACTCGCGCTGCTTTCCGTCGAAAAAACCATCGCGAATCCACAACGCCTTCCAATCTCTAGACTCGCCTTCCAATCGGTAGCAGTTCAATGCTCGCTGATTTCTTACCAATAAAACATGCTGTTCAGATACTTGAGTGTGAAACACCTCGAATTCATCATCAAAGGACACGTTCAACAGTTGCTGATACTGCAGACGGTTTCCGTTGTCTCCCATGGCGTTTACGGCACTTGCTAAGAACGACCTTTATTCCACTGATGCTGGTTTATAACTGATCTTGCTGTGGATGCTGTTAAAAACGAAGTCATGGATTTTTGCCTGTTATCAATATAATTGGGGAAATCCAGAACGTAATAATCGCTCGCACATGCTTCACTTCAACTCGAATATCGCGTTTTGTTTTGTGCCGACTTTCTGAACTGTGTTCCGCGATGTGAGTTGTATCTGTCATGGTATAGCTCATGAATCTTCCTACTCACAGAGGTTAGAGAAGGTTATGGTTTTATTTTTTGTGTAATGAAATGATAACATGGGTGGTACGGTCTGTCGCAGTACTGTTATGTATATTAAAGTACTGTTGCAATGCTATTTAGTAATGTTCTTCATCCATTCTATTAACATAAAGCATGATTGAACATCAAGCTTTGAAATGTATAATAAACAATGCTATCATAGTAATAGCCATTCATTGAATTCATTCCACTATCAACACCTTCTAAGACTTATTTTGATCACCAAAGTATGTAGTTAATTACTAGCTACAGAAAGACCATGTTGTTGTTTTTTCCTTCGATGAGTTTTGTCATTATATTCCTATAATTAGTTATAATGGGGAAAGCGGGGCATAATCGCACGTTAAGGATTTTGCGCCCATTGGGCAAATCACTTTAAACTTATGTTTGAACGGCAATCGATGCTTTAACATCTTGTTCATAAAAAAATAATTAGAAGTAGACGTATAACAACTAATATAATTAAATTTAACAATCAACATCAAAAGTCGTGAACATGTATTGTGCGGGATAGAATGGTCGTGGAATGGGGCAAAATGGTCATCCATCAAATATCAAAATACATCAAAACAAAGGGGCAAAATGATTCAGAACATTAGACTTTAGGTTTTGATTTAAGCTGTTGTAGATGCAAAAGGTAGAATTGTAAGGGCAGAGATTTATGTTTTGTCAAAGAGGAAAGATGAAGTGTTTCGTTAATTCACCCGATTTCACAGGGATAACATGAATGTCTCGTCTTAATTAAAAATTGAAGAATATATAGAATAAATATAAGAATCCGAGGAGTACACAAACTATTCCAATGATTTTATCCCAAAACTTCGATTCTTCTTATCTGTCGTAATAACCGAATTAGGTATCGTGGATACCAATGAGTTTATTGGTTTACCCATATACCATATGCCAAATAGTTTTGAGTATCACGAATTCGACTCATGCAAGAGTTGGACACATGACAGGCATTCTTTTGAAATAAAAATAAAACAATAATAACCGAATGGAGATGGCATTGTAGGATAGCCTAAAAAACGAATTTATCTTCTCTCGATTGTGGAATCTAACACACGATTTGATTGTTTTAGTGACGTGCATGACTTGCATACTTTAAAATTAATTTACATGGCTTTTTACCGGCAGATTTAAACGTCCAACTCCTCAAAAGAATGGAAGTGGGCTACCGACAGTATATTTTAGCATTCTCGATCGTTACGATTCCGAACACTACAGGCCGAGTTATGGAATCAAGTTTCACTTCTTTTGGTATTTTACTAAAACTTTAGCCTTCTTCTTATTCTTGTTACATTTGGCGTAAACGTCATAAGTGGACATGCCGGTCTATACAGGCTTTCTATACAGTCCTTTCTACGGGGAATCGGTCCGTTCTAGGCTTAAAACCACGACGGGCATGTTGTTCAGTCCTACGCAACAGCTGCTGGCTTGGATGCGCTCCTATCTTGCTGGTCGCACATACTGCGTGAAGATGGGACCCCATACGTCGCGCCGTATCAATGCTTCTTCGGGGGTGCTGCAGGGGAGTAACCTTGGACCGCTGCTGTTTGTCATTTTCCTGAATGACGTAACACGGTTGCTCCCTCCTGACGGCCACCTACTGTATGCAGACGACGCGAAGCTGTTCCTGCCTATCCGTGACCGGTCAGACCAACTCCGCCTTCAAGCCACTCTAAGTGCCTTCCAGTCATGGTGCTCTTTGAATGGTCTTGAATTGTGCGTCGAGAAGTGTGTTGTCGTTACGTTTGCGAGAAAGCGGTGCCCCTTAGTGTATGACTATGCGTTAAATGGATCTACCATTGGTCGCAAAAGCTGTGTCACGGATCTAGGAGTGCTCCTTGACGAAAAGTTGAGCTTCCACGACCAGCTAGAGCACGTTGTCACTAAGGGTAACCAATTGATCGGCTTACTAAAACAAATAGCACGAGACATCACTGACCCGATTTGCATCAAGACGCTATACTGTGCTTTGGTGCGACCAGTGTTAGAATACGCTTCAGTAGTATGGTGGCCTTTGCGCTCCTGGAGTGTCCAACTTGACTATGAGGGACGTTGTGCGTTGCTTGGCATCGAGAAGCTGAAGCAGCGGAACTGCAACGCTCAGAGGCTGTTTGTCGCGGGACTTCTTGACAATCGGATCGACTCGCCCGCGCTTCTTTCGAGGCTCAACATGTATGTCCCGCCGAGATCGTTCCGAGCTAGATCGCTACTTGACGTGGAGGAACGCCGCACTCGCTTTGGCTCCTCTGATCCGTTTATTCGTATGTGCCGTGAGTTTACTGTTATTTGTGATCGTCATCAAACTGACATGTCGCGCACCGCATTGTTAAATAGTATTCGTGTCGTGCGACCTTTTACATGTTAATTATGTTACTTAAGACTAAGCGTGACAAATGAATGACCGAAATGTGACTATGTTATAATGAATGAATGTAAATGAATTCGCTTCAAGTGGGCCACTTGCGGTCCGTTGAATTTTAATAAATAAATAACAAATAAATAAATAACCAGTTGACCATGGGACCGCTCCTTATCTTAAATACCTTCCGCATTTTCCAGCACATTTTCCCGTTTGATACCGCATTGAAAAGAAATTGTTTTGGTACTCTGTGTTATAACCGACCCAAGAGCCGTGGGTTGCTGGAGCTGGCTATTTATGTAGGCTTTTTTAACATCCGAAATTCGATGAAATCGCATATGAAAAGCTTTTCTAACTGTGTTTTTAGAACTACAAACGTGTTTGGTTTTTGCTTTAAGTATGCTGTTTTTGTGTGATACACAACATGCTAAAAATGTCCTTTAAAAGAATACGAAAAAAATCTTAATTTCAGTGATTCGCGATGCAATGCTGGTGGCTAGCAATTGCAATTGGTTGAATTCAATGCATTTTATTGATACATGCGATCTAAAATTTGGTATCATCAATAATCAAAAGGAACCAGACATCAAGGATTCAGTAAACCAAGCAACAACATTGTAGCACAGAAAACAGAACTTATTATAAACCAGACTATCAGCTGTAAACACATTGTAACACACTTTGGAAAGCCAAATTACACTATTGCAACACATTCATTATAAAACACTCAGCAAATCAGGTTATACTATAACAACACACCCGGAAGAGTTCAGACCACTCCGTTCATATGAAAAACAATGGTGAAGCACTTCTTGAAAACACCTGAAGCACACATAGTAAGCAAATCAGGTGGTAGTGCAGCAAACTAGGTGAACCTAGAACGCACAGCAACTTACAAGCTCAGCGACGAAAACATCCATTCTTTAGCATCAATAGTTGAAACCTTCTTTCGCAATACAGTAAAATCACAGCATAGGCAAATATCGACAAACACACCATTTCAATTTATAAATTGTTACCAGTAATAATAACATTTAATTAGACAAAACCAAATGTACGAAACCCATAACTTTTTTTGAGTATAGATAAAACCAACTCCGACCATGGCAAGTCAGATTCGTTCGGACTGTCAGGATAGGACTATGTCCATCCAACATCTATTTAAAGATTCTTTTAATGCCCCCTACCCAAGGTAAGGCTTCTAAACTCTAATGCTTCCTTCCGAGTTTCTATAATCGCTTGGACGATCTAGTGTCTTTAGAGTAGTGTCTAAAGTCTGTTTCGAACAAAGTGTCTTCCTCAATACATGTCAACGAAACACTGAACTACCGCGACGGTCCTCGATGTACAGTTGTACGATCATCACATTACATGGCGACCGTATCCAAAATCAAACTTACTACATGGCGACCGTATCTAAAAACGAACATACTACAACATAACTGTTAAGGAAGTAAATTAGAAAAAAAATTACATTACAATTGAACAAACACAATCAATCGGTTTTTTTTAGCTACCTTTATACTATCATATTCCAATCAATCACCACGCCTCGCCGGTGAATGAAGTAAGCAAATGAAGTAAAAATATAAAGAAGAGTTTTTGCACCAAGTAATAATTATGAGATATTAAGAAAAATGTAACTATACAAATTCTACTGAAATTTCCTAGGCTATTTCCTACGCTATTCCTACGCTATTTCCTACGCTAGTTTCTACGCTGCACATTTACTGCCGGGTATAGTTTGTCTGGTACTGGAACTGTATCGGTCCCATACCCGTAACAGGTATCGTTCCGAAGGAAAATCCAGATCAGTTCCTGGAACTGTTCCTAAAAATAAATGAAATCAGGAGCTTTTTCTCGATCAGCATGGGATCATGATCGGTTACAGGACCGAGATATGTTCAGTATCAGTTGCAGGTTCTATATGAGTATTACTTTCAATTACATGACCGGTGTGGGTTCACGATAAGTTCCAGAACCAGTATGGGTTCATGATAGGTTGCAAGACCAGTATGGATTCATGATAGGTTTCAGGGCCGGTATGTGTTTATGATCAGTACCAGGGCAGGTATGGGTTCATGGTAGGTTCCATGACCGGTGTCGGTTCACGATTGGTTCCAAAATCGGTAAGGCTTCATGATAGGCACCAGGGCTGTTATGGGTTCATGATAGTTTCCAGGTCCAATATGAGTTCATGATAGGTTCCAGGACCGGTGTAGGTTAATGATTAGTTCTTGGACGTGTATAAGCTGTATTATTTCCAGAAGCGGTTTGGGTTCAGTATCAGTTTCTGAACAGGCATAGGTTTAGTAACCAGGTGCAGGACCGGTATTAGGTCATTTGCAGTTTTTTAACCAAAAAAGGTGATGTTTTGGTGTCAGTATTGGTTAGATTTTGGTTTTAGATCCCTTAAGGGGTCGTCATTAGTTCTTAATTTTATTTGAGTTTAGAGACTATTATTTTCAGTGTACTCTTTACAGTAAAGGGAATCTTTTAAATTTAGTTGCGTAGCTCTGTAACCTGGCCAAACTAGTTAAGTTCAAAATTTGTAATGATTGCAAATGTTGGAGGTGGAGTTACTGCAGGATAAGATTGAGACATTGCCACAGAAAGGGTACATATACATATTTAAATGATATGGCAGGATTTAAATGTGTTTACCATGTTGTGTATCACACAAAAACAGCATACTTAAAGCAAAAACCAAACACGTTTGTAGTTCTTAAAACACAGTTAGAAAAGCTTTTCATATGCGATTTCATCGAAACAATAAATAAGAAGAAGGAGTTTTTTATGCAGAACTATGATGTAAAGCAATCACTTCCCGTTATCCTGGAAAGATGAAATTTCTCTCAGTGTACTGTAGCACTCTAAGGCATTTTATTTACAAATTTGAGTAAAATCGGTTGAGTGCTTCATTTTTAACAAAATATTAACATCATTACATCATGATGAATCCGTTAAAAATAGGAAAATGGATGGAGAAGAAGAGGGGATGGGGTAAAAGGAGCACAAAAAATCATACCCTGAACTATAAACTACCTTTGTGCCAAATTTGGCTCAAATTAATGTAGTTGATATTATATGTGATATGAAACCGATCACGGTCTCGCGCCTTCGTCTGCCAGTCCGTTATCCCGGCCTTAATGCCGGACGCCTCCACGCCATCTTGCCACCTCAATTTGGGCCTACCACGCTTCCTCTGTCCTTGTGGACGGCCTAAAAAGACTTGATGGGCTGGGTCGTCCGTTTCCATGCGTACAACATGGCCAGCCCACCGGAGCCTGGCGAGCTTGATACGTTGCGCGACAGTGAGGTCGCCGTACATCTCGTATAGCTCGTCATTATAGCGGCTCCTCCATTGTCCTTCCACATATACGGGGCCAAGTATCCTTCTGAGCATCTTCCTCTCGAACGCGGCTAAGAGGGTTTCGTCAGATTTGGACAGTGTCCATGTCTCAGAGGCGTATGTGAGTACCGGGACTATATAGGTACTATATAGTCCCAGCTTCGTCTGTCGCGACAGGTTCTTTGAGGTGAACTGCTTTTTCAGGCTGTAGAATGACCGGTTGGCAGCCAGCATCCTTGCGCGCAACTCAGCTTCCATGCTATTGTCGTTGCTGACCTTTGACCCAAGATAGGTGAATTGTGGGACGACTTCAAAAGTGCGTTCACCTATCTGCACGTCACGCCTACGTAGATTCTGATTATTTATTGGTAGGCCCGCTGATGTTGCCACCATCAGTTTGGTCTTTGCCTCGTTTATCTGAAATCCGAGGCTCTCTGCCGCCTGCTATATTATCAGCGTATGCCAGGATCTGGGTTGACTTATAGAAGATGGTTCCCGTAGTCTCCACCCTCGAGTCACGGATGGCCCTCTCTAGCGCCAGGTTGAATAGGAGACAAGCAAGCCCGTCCCCCTGGCGCAGACCTTTGGTGGTAGCAAAAGGTCCTGAGAGTTTTCCATCCACCCTCACCTGGCATGTGACGTTGGTCATAGTCAGTCAACTAGCCTTATCAGTTTGGCCGGGATTCCAAAAGAGCTCATACCGTTATTAGAATAAGAACATGTACTAAATTGCTGGAATATTTTAAGAATTCACGTGTTGGCAGTAATGTTTCATGTCGATAGAGTATACATACAGCATAGTTTTATGTAGGTAAAACAAATGTATTATAGCGACTAGTAATTTGGGTTTCGGAGCGCTCCGGCAATGGCTCCTGCGCCTGCTCCGCACCAACGACTCCAGACCCAGATCCGAACGAACGACTCCGGACTAATAGTTCAATAGAAAGGCCATTTTGCAATAGCGTAAAATTTGAATCTATCTTCTCGCGAGTGTTGAAGCTTACGCCCGATGTGATTGCAGTATTGACAGGCATGTCGATGTGTAGCATTTGTCGGTCCTCTTCACTCGTTCACTTATAAAATTTCGCCCTGATCGGATCACTCGTTCTCAAGATATGCAACTCTATAGCTTGTAAACAATGTTAAATACTTACCGATTTTTTTTTGATAAATTCCTTCAGAGTTTATTTTCTCGGCTATTCATCGGCCGGTTTGGTCTAGTGGTGTTAAAATCGGATCTTTTTGAAGAAAAAAAAACGGATCAGTTCCGGTTCAGTCATAATGGTGATCCGAATCATTCAATCGTCCGTTCTCTGCTAAACCTGTCAGTCAATTTCAAATCTTTCAGTTTCAGTCAAATCAGTCAAATAGGAATAGAACATTTTAGGGCTCTACCAAGGTTTTTTGGTTAACTCCCAAATTTTTGTGGATGGTTCCTATAGTTTTTTTTAGTTAATTTTAGTTTTAGTCCGCGATTTATTGAGCCTTATTAAGATATTTTGGTTGGCTTGTATTAATGTATACCAAATAAGACGATACCAAAATTATGAGGTTACTATACAAAAATATATTGAATACGGTGAATAAATCGTGAGATGGACCCAAAACATTACAGGAGTCAATCAATAAGACGTAGAAACCCAGTGCTGTTCTTCCTTCTGAGGCTGACTGAGACGAAGAGATGCAGTACGTGTTAACGAGCGAACGAATGAGATAGTCAGTTATATTTTCATAGTCATTGTTCAGTGGACAATACGCTCAACATATCGCTAAAGTATACATATCGCTTAGCAATATTACTATGCAAAACAAGACAAAAAAGTTTTGTGTAAATTTACTTAAGCGTAGAAATCACCTTTCAAGAGTATCGTGAGAATTATAAATGAAGGAGGCATAGTTTTATTGATTTTTGTACATTTTTTTACAGTTGATTACTTTCTTTTAGAAACACGGCTTTATCGGACCATTAAATAATAATGAATCAGTCTTGAATAAATAAAAATAATTGCTTTTATTTAAATACAATATCGTGATATGTTTTCCAATTTTACTTTTAGCGCATTTAATCGAGACGATACTACTTCCATAAAAATATTCGATTTGTTTAATCTTCGTAAGACCTTTCATCCGAAATATTGTTGAATTTTTCAATACCTAAAGTAGCTCGAAATCGCTAATAGTTTAATTGTATATTCAGAAAAAAAATGATTAAAGCTACTAATGGTAGCTTGTTACGTTAATGCTCGTAATAATCCACTGGTCATTCCTATTGCACGCATTTTCAACATACTCTGTATTCATTAATTGTGGCCATAGAGCTGGCCTTATTGAACTGCAACGCAAGAATCTCCTGCGTGTGCAATCCAAATGTAAAGTTATTCAAAGATTGTGAGTTGTTTGAGTACAGCTTATGCTGCAAAATGTGTCTACTTTCTTCTAGCTCTTCACTAAGGGCAGCAATACGTTCACGCAGCTGATAGTAGAATGTACGAGAGCGATTAACAGTAGCAAGAAAAACATTAAAATCGTCTTCGATGTCTCTAAAAATGTTATCTAACCAGTTGCCGCTATTTTGGTTGTTTGCTAATTGTCGATATTCTTGTACTGTTTGTTTTAAATCATGGAATTGTTTATCTATTTGTGAATGTTCTAGTGTTGAAACTTCATGCGCTTGTTGATCTGGCTTCTTTTTAAAGAATAAATTTCGCAATCCTGATGCAATATTTCTTACTACGGTCGGGGCAACGAGAAGCAAGGTAAGAGTTCCATTCAATTGATCGAGATAGTTTACCGGTCGAATGTAAGGCGTGTACATGTAAGAACTATTCGTACCAGCACAGGCGGTAGTAAGGAGCCCATTATATTCTATTGGATAGCATGAAGAATAGTGATCTTCAGTGATGCCAATTATATTGCTAGTGTTGTGAGGAAACACGTAAGAAAGACCATGCTGCTCGTAGCATGTGATTGTGTTTAGATTATCTGCAGAATTCGTGCGGAAACAGTTGGCTATATGGAACGGAGTTTTAGTTTGCCTTTTGTGATGTTTTAAGTAGGGATTGACCTTTCGATCTTCTTGGTCTTGTTTCCCTTGGTTTTCCGTGTTGAAAAAATGTTCAAATATTTCGTTTATCCAATTTGATACTTTGTATGAGTTAGACGTTATTGAAGATGCATCTTGTGAGCAATCTATGCAGTATTCTAGCCTCATTACACTGTTATTATTTGTTATATTGTGATAAGACGGTAAAATACTTGTCATATTACCATACTCAATGCTTCGTCGATGTTTTTTCTTTCGAATAGTTCCTTTTAAAAGTTTATCTATCGCTAAAATTTCGTCAATCACCTTCATCGCCTCAGGAGGGATTTTGTCCAATAATATCGTGCCTCCTGGTCTTCCTATCGCTTTCCCCGCTGTGATGGCATCTTGCGTGACATCGTTTTTTAAAACATCATAGCCAATCTGCTTCCATTTCCCAACTTCTTCCTTGATAAGCGTTCCAGCTAATTTTAAGTTGTTTTCCTTGAGAGCCTTTCCTATTTCCTTAAATTTATCCAATCGTTGAGTAACTTGTTGGGTGACAGAATTAAGCTTTGGGGAAATGGAAAGACCGAAACTGGCACCTTCTAGAGCTCCCCACACCGTTGCAGGTTTACTCCAGTCCCATTCCCAGAAGCGAAGGTTTCCATCGTTAGCCATGCTTCCCGAGTAAAGAAAAAATCCTCCCGTAGCACCACTAGTGACGATGACAAAAGCAGTGCGTGATATGCCCGTATATCCGATGAACGCTTTATGGACCCCTCCGACCGCGTTGAACAGTGAGGCTCCAGTTAAGCTACCGATAAAGAGCGCATTCCATGTACCCGGTTGGGACCAGTCCCACTTACTCGGATCCCAACTTCCGTTTGCGGACGCGATGCTAACGTAAGCGAAACCGACTGAAGTGGCCGTTATGACACCGATAGCCGCGGTGGCACCGATGTAACCGGTAAGAAAGGTAAACGAACCGGCAATACCAACCGGAGCAAAACCACCGATCAAACCACCCACCAATCCGCCCAAGAGTGCTTTCTTCAGTTCCCATTTGGCTGGGTTCCAAGAGTTGTTAGCTGCCGATGCTCCCACGTATGCTCCACCGACAGCTAATACGGCCACTATAATAGAAATAAATGCAAATTGACCGTCGGGATCGATCAAAGAAACTGGAGAATTTCCGGCATACAGATACGGACTGGCGTACTGTTCCTTCGGGTCCAACTGCAGGAAACGCCCCATTTCTGGGTCATACAAACGAGCATGGAAATTGTACAGATTTGTCTCTTCGTCCCATTCCTGTCCAGTGAAGCGGTAATCAAGATGACCGTCAGGATCATCGCCGTAAGAGCGAAGCAACTCACCATACGGCAGGTAATCGTACGCGGCCACGATCTCGCCATTTTTAATCACTAACCTTACCGATCTTTCATGATCGAGCCATACACTGTAGAACTGATCGTTGCGTACAAAACCAACCAGTCGATCATCGGCGTAAACAAATACCGTGGCTCGCACGACGGACGGGGCGTTATTTTCTGATTCTTTGCCTTCATAAATGCCTTCATACTCTATCAAAGGCTTGCCCTGCACGTCCCGGATGTAGTACTTTTTCCTGCTTAACCTGCCCGCGGAATCATACACGTATTTGTACAAACGATACCCTCGAACGTCGTACTCAAATTCCAAGTATCTTCCATCGGAGAGCATAATTTTCGACGGACGATTGAATAGTGGATCGTAAACGATATGCTCGATACCTTTATGTGTGGCCCGGACTACGTTACCTTCTTCGTCGTGCTCTACCTGATGGCGTGTTTCGTTCAGACCAGACCGTGCGGCGAAGTTGGTGCGGTAGACGGACGCTATTTTGTTTGTATTTTTAACATATTCGAGCCGATATCGCCGAAAACCGGTGTAAAAATGCTGATGATTTCCATTGGCGTCGATTTTGTAGGACTGAACGTCAGCAGAACTGTGACCAAGCGCAGTGGCAAACTTATGATACATGGCTCCAATAATTGCTGGTAAATGTGATGCATATTCGCTTAAGAGATCACGCAACTCTTGATTAATTGCTGTCATACTAAAGTTAGACTTGGGCCCAATCAAACCTTCGTTCGAAAGCATTGTCCAGACCGAATTGCATATGTCGGCTATTGCATCCGGTATATCGTCCTGATACCATCCGGCACACAGTTGATCAAACATGTTCTTGGCAAGATTTTTACGCTGTGTGATTACACGAACCAACAAACTGCTGAGCGTTATCGCGTTCGGATGGCCAGCAATGGTAGGATGGAATAGAGATTTCCCCGGTAAACCATGGCAATTCTTCGCACTGATGGAATAACAGTCCGTGTGCAAGTATCCTGCATCCACGAGTTTATGCCATATGTCCGTAGAACTTTCTTGCGAAATGCCTTGAATTTGTTCGAACGTGTCTTTGCGCAGTGGATTAAACAGCTCTTCGGCACTACTCTGAAAGTATTTCGCACGAATCAATTGCCGGTGGCTTCCGTAATCGTATCGATGACCGTAGAGCTGGGGAAACCCTCGACTGTTAAAAGCTGCAGCAATCTGATGCCCGTACGTTCCTAGCCGACAAACAAGCGGTAAGCGAAGCTCGAGCATTGGATAGAGACTTTTCAACGGTCTGCCCTGCGAGTCTAAATATCCGGCAGACACAAGTGCGTCGTAGCAAAACTTTGCCCTTCGTCCTGTGCCTAGATGGGAAGGTTTTAGCTTCAGAAGCTTTAAATTGCTGTGTGGATGCCAGGATGCGTGGAAGCGTGTGGCCTGCACGGTACCGTCCCCGATCGCACGTCCACCATACCCCGAGCCCGAATAGTCGATCGTTTCGGTTAGGTATGGATCTTCAATGCGAGTCAAATATCCCGGCTCGTTGTAATGATACGTACGCTGATATGCATGCCGAGAGTTGGGTTGAATGAGCACACGTTTCGGTAAACCAAGGCTGTTGTTATCAATTGCTATGAACTTTTCATCAGTGACAGCATTCGAGATACCGATCAATTTACCACGATTATCGTAACTGTATCGTAAACGAAATCTTTTCCCCTTAACCGCTACAGGATAGTGTATCTCGTGTATTTGATTTTTCTGATACTCGTAGTTGATAGCCAGTGATTCGTTTCCGCTCGAGTACAGTGCGCTAGTAATGATTTGTGATTGATGGTTAGATATCAAAACATCAGAAAGAATGTGATCACCAGATATTTTTTGAATATTCTCCACCCTATGACGGTGCAATGGAGCAACACTGTTTTCCCCGTGATGCAACAGTATGAAATTGCTCGAAGCAGGCAAATCCGAGTCGTTCGGTAAATAGTTGGAAAGCTCGTTCGAACTGAGCTTCACGATTCCCCTCTGTTTGAGCTTTCCCACCGAGTTATAAGTGTAATACATC
Source organism: Anopheles arabiensis (assembly GCF_016920715.1). Lineage (NCBI taxonomy): Eukaryota > Metazoa > Arthropoda > Insecta > Diptera > Culicidae > Anopheles > Anopheles arabiensis. The sequence continues at coordinate 43,970,605 of NC_053518.1, read as the reverse complement.
ACGTTACTACTATTCTGTTGAACCACGAAGCGCAGTAAACCTTCTGGTGTGTACATGTACCGCGTGTTACCTGCGTCAGGCGTTCGTTTAAGCGTTAGCAGGCCACTCTGATTATCATATTCGTACCTCATTCCCCAGGTGCGTTGCAATTCGGTATGTTCGGGCGAAAAGTTTCCTCCAAAAAATGGAATTGTTCGGGAAAATGTGTCCGCCTGTTCGTGATAAGCTGGCGGCAGTTGCAAAACTAAGCGATCGTTAGTGTCATACATGTAGGTTGTTAAATGATGATCACCATGATGCGTTTTCACGTAGCTGGCTACCTTCAGTTTGCGTTTATCATATACTAACACGTAGACGGATTGATCTGGATAATGCTCGCTTTCGTAGTAAAAACCGTCCTGAGTTGGGAAAAGGTTTGCCAAAAACTCTATACCTTGAATGGAATTAAAGTGCTGAGCAAAGGGTCCATCGATTGCAAATGACTTGCCCGGGAGTGATTGGATAGATTTGTCTTCCAAAGGATTGTCCATGTAAACTGTGCGACTGTAAGGAAAACCTTCGCAGTCGGAGTTCAACAGTGTAACTGTACCCTCCATTTGCCCCGTCTTCCAAAATCGTTCTTCTTTTTCGATGAAATTATGTCGATAGCTAAACAATATGGACGAATTGGTGGTGTCCAGATCCGTCCATTTGGTTCTAACCGCAGGACGATTAAGCTCATCGTATAGGATTTCTTGCAAAGCAACTGTCCCTGTGTCCTTCAGTTCTACTATTTGTTTTGGCATACCGAAATCCGTTAGATAAATCACCTTCATATTCAAGTCGTAGAGTAACATTGCATCAAATGTTTGTACGTTATTGCTTCTAATTTCGTATCGATTTGAACGTGATTCATTGGACGTGATTAAATCTCCACTTTTAAATGACCATCGATCCAAATGCTAAAGTGTTTGCTACTGTGAAACACTACCATGTCACCCTCGCGAGGTACGGCGATACTTTGGGACTTTACTTTTAATGTTGACTGGTCCTTCGCTATGTGCAATCTAAATTTTAAAGTAGCTATTTCTATCTGAATATCGCCCGAATACGTCGTTGCAGCATATCGAAACCGTAACGCAGCTGTATCAGGAACGTGCTGCATTGAACCTGCGAAGGTATTTTGCTTCGTTTTTTGCAAAATTTCTCCGTATGCAGGTTGTATTTCGATGCGGCAATTGCTGATGCGTGACTGGAAAGAAAGGTTCTCGATCGATCCTAGCTTGTTTATTCGGCCGATTTCGTTGCCAAGCACGTCATAAAGTCGATGTGATAACAGCCCTGTTGCGTGCAGCGTTGACCGTTCCAATGCCAATGTCGTATCGTAGATATGCACATTTAAATCCAGCTGCGCAGGGAAAACTCGCAGATGATCTACGTCTAGGGTAGAATTGGATCCGGATGAAATGTTCACTTCCAAGCGATTCGTATTCTCTACCATAACCTCCACATATGACCAACTGCCAATGGAAAATCCAACAGATCCGTGTATTACTTTCCCATTGCAATTAACAGAAAGTGCATTTTCGATGTTTTGCTGCTTGTTGGATCCTCTCAGCCAGCACGAAACAATAAGCGAGCTAAACTGTATCTTTGGCATTAGAGTTGCACTTACGGACCCCGAACGGGTGAGATGCAGAAAGTGGTTTCCTTGCTCTATTTGTATCGTTCCACCATTCCATTTCCATCGTCCATCACTTCCAATTTGGTTTTGTTCATATGGCTCAAACCCATAGTACGTCACGATTTCCTCGGAGATTCGATACGGACGAAAATCTGCAACAACTGTCTTTGCATCGCGTGCCATAAGAACACCATCGGCATCGGGTGATGTTTTGCCATTCGTATCAACAGGTTGAACTAGTTTTAAAAACTTTCCTGTAGAGTCGTAGACTGATTTCGTGCTTAAAGTATTGTTAGCATGATTATAATGTACCTTAAACCAACCAAACCGTCCTTCTGTGTTAGCTGGTGTTATCTTAACATCCGTCATCAAAAATCCACCATGGTATGGTTTGGCAGTGTGTGCGTTGAATTCGTAATAGTTTGTTAATGTTCGTCCGCGTCCATCCACAAACTCGTGCCGCCAGACGACATGTTTACGAGTGATGCCAAACGAATCCATCGATCGTACAAATACGTTTTTACCATCGATGGTCCTGCTTATGACAGCTAGTGTATTGCTGTTGGTGTCGAAGACTTCTCCCACTGGAAGGCTCGTTAGTTTGTTTCGATGAAAGTTGAACAACTGCACAGCAGAGTCATTTGCTTGCACTGCCATGAACGCCGGATATCGTATGTTCAACTCGGTTGCGTTATTGGTGTCTGTGTTAAATACGACAGCATTGTTTGGACCGATTAAATCGAAAGTTGCGTTACGGTGCGTTTTCACTAATCGGTAGGAAGGTCCAAGATTAACCGTGATGTTGTCGAGGGTAAGTTCTTCATGAGGGATTCTTTCCGTATTCCAATCGATCCCATCAAACAGTACTTTATGGCTGGCAGTAACAATGTATGCATCGTTCACTAGAATGCCAAATTTGGATGGATCGATTGCGAAGGGTATTTGGGATGTAATGTTACGATATAATTCCTGCAGCTCAGAGTTGATCTTTTCATACGATTCATTACAATAGCGCCTCTTCTCTTCTTCACGTGCGTTGGGTTGATCGCGAATATCCTGTTCTATCTGTGCCTTAATTTTATCGACTTCATCCATTATTTTTCCGTGATGGCTAATAACTTTTAGTCGAAACTTTTCATTATCCAGCTGATAGGCAAACACAAACGTATTGCCATCTGTCTCAGGAGGATTAAATGTGTATGTATGAAGATCTTCAATTAGAACATCGATCGTCGATTGCCGGTGCACTTCATGCTTCCAGTTCAGATGCAAAAGATGCAATCTGGCGTACATTTTGAAACCATCGAGAAACAGTGAGCGAAACACGATTATATTATGAAACATTTGCAACGCATCCAGCTGAACACCCTTCTTAAAGTCACGCATGATTTCTTCGGGATGATCAAATCGATCAAAGAGCGATGAGCTACTTTTTATTAGATTGGTAGGAAACGGTAAAACTACACCCGTCCAGTCTCCATTGCGCCGTACAAACATGCGAAGCTGACGATCGTCGTATGTAAGGAAACCGTGCGTGAAGAAGTGTATCAGTGACGATTTTTCAATATCGAACGGTTTCAATGCTTTCCATCGTCCCAGTTGCCGTTCAATAACTGTCACGCGTTGTTCCTGTATAGCCAGCAGAAAATCATGACCGGCTCGAATGGACGTGTCCTTCGGTAACTTTAGATACGTTGGAATTGCTTGCCAAACATCGGTTTGGGTTTGATGAAACAGACACAGCTCGGACTGAGTTCGTTCGTGTTGTAGCAAAACAGCGAAAAATGACTCACCAGTATACATCTCGTAATGAATCACCGGGAATTTTCCAAGCGGAGGAATAGATGAACCATCCACTGCAACTGTGTCGGAACCAAGGTGGTCTCTTAGTTGAATGCGCACCTGACCGTGTTTAGTGATGTCACCGATCAACAGATATGTCGGGCCGTAAGCTGTACGAGGATGGGAGTGGATTTCGAAGTGGTTAATCAGCAGATTACTGTTGATTTGTAGCAAAGTGTAATCAAATTTGGCGATTAATCCATTGGGATAGATGATTTTACTCATTGCACCATTCGGCCCTTCGTAGTCAAACTGCAGCGCAGTGTGGCTTTGCTGTGAGATACGTTTCAAGTGTACCTTATCTTCCTGCTGTACATAATGCAGCACTGCTGATTGCTGGTAGCTTAAGGTACGAATAGTATAACCAGTTAGAAGAGTGCTATTGTACTGATTTGAATAGGACAACTGGAGCGATGCTGTATTGCTAGTGGAAATAGCACTCAATTGGTAGTCATCTGTTAGGGGATCTTTTGTGTAAGTATATTCCATCCACTGATCAGCACGATCGAATTGTCTTACCAGGTACCACACTGATGGAAGACGATCTTTCAACTCACTACGTTCAGTCATAAATGGCCAATGTTCGGATCCGCTATCCATTTTTACTGCTTGTTTGTCACCATATGTTCCATAGATAAAACTTTCTCCATTGCCATCTTCCAATGTCCATTGGTTTAGAGGACGATTGAATGTAATAGTCATCTGCTCGGTGGATGCAGTAGAAAAAGTGATGATTTGTTCGTTTGAATCATTACTAGTAATAGTAAGAGGAAAGGATGATCCATCATTGATTAGATAATAGCGATGTTCCTCTGGAAATATGCTATTCCTTCGATCGATGTACACACAGTCCACTTGTAGCGACCATCCAACACCCATCGATCCGGATATCTCGGAAGCTTCTTGGTAGGTGATTAATTTCACAGTAGACATTCCAAATAACTTTCCTACGACAAGCAAAGGAATACCGAATTCCAAGTTACCATTCATTGGATTGACGGGTTCGATTAGCAAAGATGTGTCCAGTTGTTCGCCCAATGATGCTTCCACAAGTGGGGCCGTTTGGGAATGAAGAGCAAAAACTGATTTGATTTCTTTACTAGATTGTACCAATTGATCATTTCCGTCGTTCTTATTCGCTTCATTTACTAATGTTTTTGACGATGCAAGACAAAACGACACCAAATATTGACCGCTAGTGGCTATTGCTGTGACATTGTGTCCATCAGGAATCGTTTTGATAATCTGGGCGTAACGTAAATCTTCGTTTTGATCTGAATTAAACGAGACCTGTTCAAATCTTCCGTTCGATATTCTGAATCCCATGATACCTTGCGGTCCAGTTAGCCAAAGTTCATCTTTCCCATCCCGATCTACATCAATCAAGCTAGCACTATTCCAAACTTTCTTTCCACGACCGAAAACTGCCAGTGACGTGCTTTGAGCTACAGCACGGTAGTGTGTGTTATCTCGTTGATACAGAAACATTCCGGAGGAGTTAAGATGCAACATGTCACTGTACTCGGTGCTATCAAGGATATTTCCAAACAGGATACGTTCATCATGAGCACTTGAAAACGGCACGTTTTCTTCACGACCCACAAGTTTGGGATGATAATTGTTGTCGAGCATGTAAACACTTACAACGTCTGAGGATCGCTCGATGATAGCCGACTGCTCGGTGCCATAAGTGGTTGCCAATCCGAGCCACGTTGAATTGAACTTCCAGCTTTCCGGTAGTGTCGGTGAATCGTACAACTGCCACAAAGGTCGTGGACCACCTTTCAGTACAGCACTCTCCTGCATCTGCTCGAATCTTATGGCACCACGTTTATTTCGCGTCAGTATGCCGATCGTACCGGCAGCAGCATAGATACGTCCCATCAGAAATACCGTGTTGGCATCATCCCATCCGTACCTATTGCGATATATTGCCTCGGAACAATAATGGCGCAAAGTCAGATCGCTTCCTTCCATACGGTAAAACTGCAAGCCTTCACGATTCCTCACCAACAGCCAACCAGACTCGTCGACAAAAAATGAGTTACGAAACTCGCGCTGCTTTCCGTCGAAAAAACCATCGCGAATCCACAACGCCTTCCACTCTCTAGACTCGCCTTCCAATCGGTAGCAGTTCAATGCTCGCTGATTTCTTACCAATAAAACATGCTGGGCAGATACTTGAGTGTGAAACACCTCGAATTCATCACCAAAGGACACGTTCAACAGTTGCTGATACTGCAGACGATCTCCGTTATCTCCCATGGCGTTTACGGCACTAGCTAAGAACGACCTTTATTCCACTGATGCTGGTTTATAACTGATCTCGCTGTGGATGCTGTTAAAAACGAAGTCATAGATTTTTGCCTGTTATCAATATAATAGGGGAATCCCTTGATGAGATAATCGGTCGTACATTGATCACTCCGCCTCGCGGTTTGTTTTGTGCGAACTTTTTGTTGTGTGATGCAAGTTGTACCTGTTATAGCTCACACATGAGTCGAATCACTCACAGAGGTTAGCAGAGGTTAATTTTATTTATTTTTTGTGTAATAAAATGATAACAGGGGTGCTACGGTCCGTCGCAGTACTATTATGTCTATTAAAGTACTGGGACACTGTTTTTTTAGTAATGTTCTTCGCCCTTTGCATAAACATAAAGCATGATTGAACATCGATCCTTGAAATTGATAATGTATGCTATTACCATAACCATGAATGGCTCTGTAACGTCAATATTTAATTAATTTTGGGAAATTTGAGGCAATTGAATTAAATTTAGGAAATTAGAGTTATAAATTCCTAGTCGCAGAAAGCCTGCATTAAATAATGTGTTCAGTATTGGCTAACTTCCGTGTCCAACCACGGGCTACTGAACTGAATTGCAAATCCATTAAAAAATATAATCCTGATTTAAAGGGGGCGATTTTATTGCGTCTTACGCGTCGCATTTTTGGTGATTTGCTGTTTGAGCAACCTCATCACTAATCGGCTATAAAGCTCCCAGAAAGCTAACCGAGTTTGTTTCCTATTCAAACCGTCGCTTCGAGGATCAATTTAGTGTTTTCATTCTTATAGTTATTTTATTTAAATAAATCATACTTTTATTAATTCAGTTAAGTTTCTCTATTCGACAATCTCATAAATAGTTTTTTACGGAAAATACAATGCGTCTAAAAAAATCTTTTGGTTGCTAAATGATGACTATTGTTTTAGGATGATGATGATGATGATGAGTCTGACCTCTTATCCCGAGAATGGAATGAGAGGAACGAATGTATCACTAGGATATTCAAATTAATAAAACATTCATCATTAATAAATGATTTAAAACAAAGCGAACAACTAGTACGTATTAAATGAGGGAGTTACAGTATCATATATAATAGTTCGAAAAGAGCCGCAGCCTACAGCCTGCGCAGGAATGGATATGTCGTTGTTGTTAACCCTGTTTCGTCCAAAACAAACTGAGAGTGAACTTAAAGTAATGAGTCCATTTTTATTTTATTTTTTTAATTTTTAATAGTATCTTCAATATTTTCATATTTTGTCAATTATTTTTGCCTTTAAGGCTGCGGGGCTTTGTCCGAACTCGCTAGTGTAATTGCAGGGTAGTGTAAGTAGTGCTAGTGTAAGTGTAAATTTTCACTAGCGCATTTGGCGGCGGCTGACCGAAGCATTTTGCCAAACAATTTGGAGCCGCTTCAGAAAGCATGTTATGTTTTTTACTTAAACTGGACTGAAAAAGCTTCGTAAGTGATAGATACATATGTTGTGCAAGTATTTCAGCCACTGTAATCGATCAGCTGATCTGCTTGACCCTATTTGACTCTACTTAATGGCCTTAGCCGAACTTATTGCTAAATGACATGATTTTATCATATAACTATCGTTTCGAGTGCTCCAATTTTAACTCACTTGACGAGGATGTGTTAGCATTTACGTCCTTTATGTTACAGGGTTTCCCACGATTTATTGGTCAGTTCCCATGATTTTTTGGTGCGTTCCCACGATTTTTTGGTTGTATCCCATAGATTTTTGGTTCGATCCTATAATTTATTGGTATTTTCCGATTGGATATCAATACAATTAGACCAAAAAATTCTGGGAAACGACCAAAAATCGTGGGAACGCACCAAAAATATGGGAATCCACCAAAAATTGATGGGAACCAACCAATATATCGTGGGAAACCCTGTATATGCTTTTAATATGTGCTTTTAAATTCAACATCCCAAATCCGACCGTCCTTGGGCTGACAACATCCTTTAGTGGTTTAGACGTGAGAAAAGGGTTACATATCGACAATTTCAGAATTATCGCTGCCATAGAAATCGCTCACTCAAACTTAATTCATCGCGCACTCCGAAGTCTATCGCATATATAAGGAATATTAAGCTCGAATACCAAAGATTTGTGCAATCTCTTTGCTCAACGCTTTTCAGACTGCTTTTCGACAAGAAAAAAAACTGTCAAAACATGCATTATTAATATGTTCCAGCAATTTACTAAATTATTTCAAACAACACTTTAATACGAAACTTAAACTTAATCTCTACCCTTACAATTCTACTTAGATGCAAGAGTTTAAAGCAACGCCTAAAGTCCTATGTTGTGGTCATTTTGCCCTTTTGTTTTAATGTGTTTTGTGTATGACCATTTTTCCCTATAGCGAGACCATTTTACCTCACACATTTTCTTGACTTTTGATGTTGATTTTTGAATTTAATTTTTTACATCTACATTTATTGCATACATATTTAGTAAACGCAATAATACTTCTGATTGTTTTCCATGAATAAGATGTTGAAGCATCAATTGCCGTCAAAATATCAGTGCACTACGGGGCGGCCTCAAACAATCCGCGGTCATAAATCATGTTTGTACTATTTACGATATATTACATCGAATCTGGTTCAAAATGGGAAATTTACTTATAAAATATGATGTAAAGTGTTGCAAATCCAGATTGTTTATACAGGTTTGATTACGTTTGCTACTTTTATTTAATTCCTACGTTGTGTTACAAATTACATAGTTTTAGTGAAGTTAATGAAAAAATGGCTGAACAAATCCGTGGTGTTTTAAGTGTTGCGCACAAGTACGTCTTTCTCTTCTCGAGTTCATGAAGCGTCTTTTTTCTCCTTACAAAAAAGTGGTAGTGATGAGCGTCACCGCTGAATCGATCATTCCGTGCGGATCCTTCACTGAGCTGTCAAAATATGACCCAAGCAGCAAATTCTCCTAAACAAAATGTATGATAAATTCAAATCCAAACATGGCGCCCCTATAAATTTAGGATAAATTTACCCCTCAATTGGCAAAATACCATTCTTTGAAGTTGGTCGGGTATAACTACGCACTTTAAGTACTCGTACAACCTGATCTGGGGACCCCTACTAAAGTCTTCTCGATCCTTCCCATTGGCCATTCACAAACTGGCACATTATCCTCCTTCAAAAAAACTACCTGTCCCTCTTCAACTCTTTTAACAGACGATACACGTTGCCAATAATTGTGTAATTCACTTAAATATTATTGATGCCATCGCTTCCGATGCAGCTGGACCAATCGCTGAATCTGTACATAACGACGTAAACGATTTTCAGGTTGATTGGAGACATCCTTCTCGGGTAACGCCGTCTGGGGTGCCCCAATCAAGAAATGCCCTGGCGTAAGGACATTCATTTCCGATGGGTCTTCGGATAGCGGAGTCAAAGGACGGCTGTTCAGCTGCGCCTCGATCTGCGATAATACCGTTGTCATCTCAAGAAAAGAAAGTCTCTGGTTGCCCAGTACCTTCCGCAGGATCCGCTTAGCAGACTTGACGGCCGCCTCCCACAAACCACCGTAGTTCGGAGCATGTGGCGGGATGAAGTGCCACTCGATGTCATCTTCGAGAGCTGCATTTTGGACACGCTGTTGATTCTCTGGTTCGTTCAGGAGTTCAAACAACTCCTTCAGCTCACTGCTGGCGCCACAAAAGTTGAGTCCATTATCCGAGTAGACCTTGGATGGAAGACCACGCCGGGAAAGAAATCGACGAAACGCTGCCATAAACGCTGCCGTCGATAAGTCCTCCACCAACTCCAGATGTATTGCTTTCACCGAAAAGCAAACGAAGACTGCCATGTAGCTCTTTTGCGCCGCCGCCCACCGATGCACCGGTCGCAAATAGAATGGTCCACAGTAGTCCATGCCAACCACTGAGAACGGTCGAGAAGGAGTAGCACGCGGTTCCGGTATTTGTCCTGAAGGTTGTGTCACTGTTGTGGGTGCCGCTTTGAAACAAATAACACAGCTTCTGCAAACGCCGTTCACCACGCTCCTCCCGTTGATTGGCCAAAATTCCCGTCTCATAGCTGCCAACGTTGCTCTTAGACCACCATGCATTGCTCGAAGGTGATATACACGTGGCAGTAACTTCGTCAGATGTGCTCTGTCAGGCAGAATCAGAGAATGCTTCTCCGTATAAGGAATTGCTAGTTGTGACAAACGTCCACCAATCCGCAACAATCCTTCTTTATCCAGAAATGCTTCCAATTTCTTCAATTTAGAGCTCGGTGCAATGACACGCCCACTCGCTAGCTCCTTTATCTCCGCTACGAAGTGTTCTTGTTGTAGCATCTTCACTAAAGCCATCTTAGCTGCAACGATTTCAAACATAGTTAGACACTTACTTGGATACATTTCGCCGGACTTTCTGCATCCTTTTACAAATCTGAGGCAGTAGGCTGTCACTTTGAGGCATCTCCAAAACTGCGAAAACCTCTCAGCCCATGCCTCAGTCCTTTCGCTGCTAACTGCTACCAAGACCTTTCGCTTCCTTTCAAGGTCGTCTTCGTCAGGGGGATCCAACGGCATCGACTTTCTCTACTTGTCCTCTGAAGACATCAACCAAGAAGGACCGTGGAACCACGAAACTGATACTATCATTTCACTCGGATGCGCCCCACGAGAAACGATGTCCGCCGGATTCTCACTGCCTCTGACGTGTAGCCATGTATAGCCCTTTCCATTTCCTGTACCGCCGAGACGCGGTTTGCCACAAATGTAGCCCACGTGTAAGAAGGTGATCGCAGCCACTGCAAAACCAATTGTGGAATTCGTCCACATGAAGGTTTCAGCCTCCTCCATCTTGAGCGCTCTGCTGACACACTTTCTCAAGTTCGTAGCACAGCTCTAGTCTGCTCCACACAGCTCTAGTCTGGCAAGACTAATTTTCTTCAAAGGGGCGGGCCTGGATTTCGCTGCTACTAGTTCCACTTTGACGTTACCATCGCCGTCCATTGATCGAAGGTAAACACAGGTACCATACGCCGCCTCTGAAGCATCGGAAAAACAATGAAATTGGATACTCACCGGATTGCTGATAACCACATGCCGCGCAAATTTCATTTCCTTCAAACGGGGTAGCTGATCCTGGAACTGATTCCACAGGAGTTCCATTTGCGTCGGTATTGGTTCGTCCCAATCGTCGGTAGCTATCCACAAAGCCTGCATCTGGATCTTTGCCCATGCGGTAACTGGTGCTAGAAGGCCAAGAGGGTCGAACAATCTAGCCACCATGGAGTACACGCGTCGCCGGGTCCATGGCTCATCAGATACAGGAATGCTGGCCTCAACAAACAATTCGTCATCTTGGGGTTGCCAGGCTATTCCCAAGGTTTTTACCGGCTCCTCAGAGCTCAGCTTCACAACATTTGCACGTGGCCAATCATCAGACGCCACTTGTGCCAGAACAGCAGATGAATTAGAATTCCATTTTTGCATATGGAATCCTCCTTTCGCCATGAGTTTTATCAATTCATCAACCAGCTGCCGTGCTTCTTCTTCATTGTCTGCTCCTCCCAAGAAATCGTCCACATAAAAATCTTGTAGCAACGCTTGCTGAGCTCTAGGGTAGGCGTCCCCTTCGTCAATCGCCAGCTGCTTTAAAACCCTGGTTGCTAAGAATGACGATGAAGTCAGATCAAAAGTAACACGCTGTAGCTCATATACTTCTATCGGCAATGCTGGATCCTCGCGCCATAATATACGCTGGTAACGCGTATGCTTCGGATCTACTTTTACCTGTAGATACATTTGTTTAATATCCGCCACCAATACAAATGCTTTCATACGAAATCGTAACAATATGTCTCATAATGAATCCTGAATGACGGGTCCTTTCAGTAAGGCTTCATTAAGCGAAACACCATTCGATGTTTTGGCGGAACCATCGAAAACTGGCCTTACCTTCGTGGTGGTGCTAGCTCTTTTGATAACCGGGTGATGAGGAAGATAGAAACTCTGCTGACGGTCATCACCGGTTTCGTCGATAGTTACTTTCTTCAAAAAACCTTGATTAATGTAGTCGGCAATCACTGCAGCATAATCTCGTTCCAATGACGGATCCCTTTTCAAACGCCGCTCCAACTGCAGAAACCTTTTGGTCGCACACTGCTTCAACTCGCCTAATGGCTCACGCTCGCCAATCTTAAAAGGCAGATTAACTACATACCTGCCTTCGTCGTCACGATGATGAAATTGTGCAAAACTCTCCTCACAATCCTTCTCCTGTTGTGAAAATCGAGGTTTGTCTGGTAGCTCCTCAATGGTCCAAAAACGCTCCAAACATTCCGTCAAATTTTCCAACGACGGCTCAGCGGTGACAAGGTGACATGCGGCTTGCTGGTTGTTGTGAACAGCGTTTGTTTACAAACAGAAAGCCTGACAAATCTTTTACGCTCGTGACTGTTGTAGGGTTTTTCTGACGGCTTACCAGGATAGGGCATAGGGCTAAGCTGCCCTCCATTTGTAACCGCGGTTTACGATGGCGGTGGGGAGAGAGAGAGAATATAAATAGAGCCGAAGGATGCGCCTTCGGCCTCTTATAACCACAAAAGTCAAAGGAAGGAATAAAAACTAATTTTGTGATTTTTCCCCAGCAGAAATATCCACATTTTTTTCCTTTTCTTAAGTGACTTTCGCAACATTTCACAAAATTAGTTCTTCACAGTGATAAATACACAAACTTTGGACTCGTTCACCACACTGAAACGTATATAAATCTTCAACCGAAGTAGTACGAACAAACGCGCGAAATAACTCGTAAATCTTTCCGTTGAAAGTATAGTGAAGACGCCGCGAACGTGCAGTGACGAGTAATCGTTTATAGTATTCCGAAGTTACGCGCGCGATACGATCGTTTATAAATCTCGCCACCGGGAGTAGTGCGAATCCGCGAGCGACAAAAACCGTGAAGGAACGTCGTTTGGTTGCGATGATGGACGAAAGAGCAGTACAGGACGCAAGCTGTGTGGTGGTGGAGACACAGCAGCAGCTAGGTGAAACGTCCAGCATCTCCCCGGAGAGGCGCGTGAGCGTCGTGGAAGATGCTGCAAACAAAGACGAGTCAGCCTCGCAGCCCGCGGGACTACCCCGCGACCTGGAGGTGAGGAGGAAGCGGCTTGAGATCCGTAGGAAACAGTTCGAGCTCGAGAAGGTTCAGAAGGAGCTCGAACTCGAACTATGCGAACTGGAACTCGAGGAAGAGATTTCAGATCGAGGCAGCCATGTAAGCGATTTTGTGCGGAAAACAGAAGTCTGGATGCAAAAGACGAAGGATATTGGCACAAACTCGATGGTTCATCGCGATGGCGGCGATCGCATCGGTCATTCACCTTCGACCACGGTGAGACATAACTTAGCAACAGCGAGTGCTATGCAGTTAGCCGATGAAGCGACACCAACCTCATCACGAGAGGAATGCGCGATGGCGGGCGCAAGCCGGTGTCATCAACGGTCGTCCCCAGCGATGTCCAGCTTCCCCCCGGATTACGACCAGACCTTGGCAGAAGACCAAGCCGCTGCCATGGAACGGGAATATGCACAATGGAGACGCGCGGTGGAAGACTCCATCAAAACGCATCGTACCAAGCACTTTGGCCAGCCAAACCAGGCTGGCGCGATGGCGATGGCGGCGCCACACGGCGTCAACTCGACGTTGAAGCCGACACCCGCGAATCAAAATGCCGTAATGGGGAACCTTTTGACACCAAGTCAAAAGGCCGCGCGGGATAGCACACCCAAGGAGCTCCCTGTGTTCTCAGGGTCTGTGGAGCAGTGGCCGCTGTTCATAGCCGTTTACGAACGATCCACCAAGGCTTGTGGTTTCACTGATGACGAAAATCTCATCCGACTCCAGCAGGCACTACGCGGACCAGCTCTAGAGTCCGTGGATCATCTGCTCTTGCTACCGGATGGACTAGCGGAAGTGCTAGACATTTTACGAACGGAGTATGGTCGGCCCGATCTAATAGTGGATAGCCTGGTGGAAAAGGTGAGAAGTTTGCCTCAAATTAGAACCGATCGCCTTGAAACGTTAGCAATCTTCGGGAAGGCGGTGCGTAAGATGTGCGCCACCATAAAAGCTTCCGGACTGAAAGAGTACGACTGCAACGTGACGCTGTTAAAGGAGTTGGTAGCAAAACTGCCGGCCGAACGACGATTAGAGTGGGCCCGCCACAAGGCGAAACTATCGAAGAGAACTGTAGGAGAATTCGGTAAATGGTTCACGGAGATCGCGGTAGCGGCAAGCACTGAAGTGAATCCCTTCGAAAAACACTCGCACCACAATGATTTGTCGCGATCACTACCAGCCCGAAGGACACTAGCAAACAACCATCACGTGAATGTTCACAGCACTAGGACTTGCAACCTGTGTCACGACTCATGCCGCACACTGGTCGACTGCGCCCGTTTCCGCGAGCTTACTGTGCAGGAACGCCGCGCACACGTAAATAGACATCGTTTCTGTTGCACATGTCTTGGGGCACATAGAGGCACATGCTTCGTACGAACACCTTGCGGTACTGAGGGATGTCGGGCGATTCACCACAGTTTACTGCACGCTGAAGAGGAAACACCGCGGTCCATCACTTCAAAACACCATACACAGCACTCGGTTAACACTCATTTTAGCACTAGCACTCGCCACCTTTTCCGATATGTCCCGGTAATAATCCACAACCGAGAGAAAACCGTAAACACCTTCGCTTTCTTGGATGAGGGTTCATCGGCAACGTTTGTTGATCGAGAGTTGATCGAAGAGTTGGGCATGGAAGGTACTGCCCATCCACTTAGCCTAAAATGGACTGATGGCACAACTCGTAAGGAAAGCGACTCGCTGATGTTGTCGCTTCGTGTATCAGGCGTACACAAAGGTGCTACTACGTACGAGCTACCCACCACGTACAGCCTAAAAAAGCTTGCGCTGCCACCACAGACGCTATCGTTTGACGAGCTTACCAGAGAGTTTCCGTACCTGCAAGGACTCCCAATTGCTTCCTACACTGATGTTGTGCCACGTATCCTCATCGGCGTGGACAATATATATTTAGGAAAACCATCGCGGTGCGTCGAGGGTAAATTCGACGAACCAATTGCCGTAAAGTCAAGGCTCGGATGGTCGGTGTACGGTACCTGCTCTGCATCTGCGCCCGTTAAACCCGAGGTGTACAGCAATTTTCATCTCTGCACCTACAACAAAGAGGAGAATGAGATGCGAAACATCGAGGTAATGGAATACTCTCCATCTGACGCCAGCAATATCAACGCTTCTGACCAGCCGGTTCCTGGACGGGGTGAGCGTATAAATTGGGCGATTTGTGCCACTGAACCGCGGGAGGATCGTCGCCAGCTGGAGGTATGTGATGCGGTGCCGTTTCCTCCAAATCGCGTGCTGGATGTAGTACCTCTACAAGGAGAAAAAGACGGATGAGAGATCGCAGCGGGTAGTGGACCTGTTTTCCAGCCGTAAAAGGAAGGTATCTTATGTGACCTTGTTAATCCGCAGCCTTGTTGCGCTGTTCGAAATATTTTCTCGATTTTTTAAGAATGTTTTGCAGGACCGTACATTTTCCCATATGCATCTACGCAGTTTCGACTTAAACAAGGCAGCAACTGATGATAATTCATCACGGCCGATACGACCATCGTACGATGATGTATTTGTGAATACGGACACGGCCTGGAAGAGATGGAGAGGAAGAGATAATCTTCAACACTTAGACGCAAGGTTGCATGGTATCACCGGGAGCCAAACAACAAGGGAAAAGTTGCGCGAAAACTTACCATGGAACGTTAACCCTACTAGAGAAATGTGTGAGGAACCGTTTAATACTCGCAAATCTGGGCAGCAACGTAACTTCGCGGCATAAGACGACCGTATAGGGCACAAACAAAAGAAGTAGAACCGCGTGGGTTGACAATGACAAACATTACGGGCAAGACAGGAAACAAACGTCAGGGAAGTGTAACGCTCGGGAGCGTTACACTGGTGGGGAGAATGTTGTGAACAGCGTTTGTTTACAAACAGAAAGCCTGACAAATCTTTTACGCTCGTGACTGTTGTAGGGTTTTTCTGACGGCTTACCAGGATAGGGCATAGGGCTAAGCTGCCCTCCATTTGTAACCGCGGTTTACGATGGCGGTGGGGAGAGAGAGAATATAAATAGAGCCGAAGGATGCGCCTTCGGCCTCTTATAACCACAAAAAGTCAAAGGAAGGAATAAAAACTAATTTTGTGATTTTTCCCCAGCAGAAATATCCACATTTTTTCCTTTTCTTAAGTGACTTTCGCAACACTGGTTCTTCGGAAAACTTGTTCTGCCAGACGCAACCCAACCAAACACAGTCTTCACAAAACCCGGGTGATCACTACTTGCTGGAACAATTTTACACTCGTGCTGAAGAATGTCCACAAAATACTCCGCACCCAATAACAGATCGATCGGCCCCTTCTTATAAAAATTAGGATCTGCTAACACCATGTTACCCGGCAACCTTTTCACATCGAAACGCATATCACCACAAGGCTGATTTTCCGTAATATGTTCGAGCACTACAAAATCAACTTGTTCCATGAACGTTCTTCCTTCCGATGATACTAACGCCTTTGCCATTTGGGTATTTTGCACACCGATCTTTCCTATACCAGTAACTGTAACCGAACCGCGCACTTTGGGCAAACACAAACGTCGACAAAGATCTGCTGTCATGATGTTGATCTGCGAACCATTGTCCAAAAGGGCTCTAACGGAAAACCATTTTCCACCTTTTCCTTGAATACGAACAATCGCGGTTGATAACATCACTTGCCCATGCGTAGACGATTTCAGCGCAGGTAGCGCGGCTAACATACTGCTAGCCCCCGCTGACACTTCTTGCTCTTCTTCTTCACCTGACACTTGTTGCACTTGTTCGATTGCAGGCATGTCTTCTTTGTGAAGCAAAGAATGATGGCGTTTTACACGTGCCGCATCGACCTTTAGAAAAACACTTGCTCGCAAAATGGCCAGGCGACAAACAATTTAAACAAAGCCTTTTCTGCATAGCCACCTTCAACCTGTCATCGATTGTTAACTCACCAAACGACCTGCACACCACAATACTATGATGTTTGCTACACTGCGCACATTTCGTTTCTCCTTTGAGAGCAAGATTAACAAAGCGACGATCAGATTTCTTCGTAACACCCAAACTGTGTTGATCAACCGCCATGGCATCCAGAACACGCGTTTCTGCTCGAAGAAAATCGAACAAACTTTGCACCGAACACTCGCTATCACTCTCTAACTGCCGTTCCCAATTCCGCTGAGTTTCATCATCCAATTTTGACAAAAGAAGCTGAGTCAAAAGCATACCCCAACCACTGGTTTTTTCGCCAAGCTGGTCCAAAAGCTTCGCATTTCGCTCGAAACTATCCACAACGCTGTGGATGTCTTTTGTTTTGCGCGTTTTCATTTTCGGCATATTCAACAGTTCGTTTACGTACCGCTTTTTCAAAAGATATTCGTTGGCGTATCTTTTTTCCAGAGCCTTCCAAGCGGCTTCATACGCCGAACCACACGTAGGAAAAGCGTCCACTACCCGGAACGCCTCCTCCTTCAACGCACGCTTCAGATACATTATCTTTTCTGTATCCGTCAAACTATTGTTTTCATGGACTGCCGTTTTGTACAAACTTTAAAAAGGCAACCATTCATCATAATTTCCCGAAAATTCGGGCAGCGCAAGAGGCGGTAGCCGAACCTTTTGTTCGTCCAAAACACGTACTGCCACTGCACTGTCACTTTCTGGACGCTTCAACTTTTCCTCGAATTGCCCGATCAACAACATGCACTGTTCGTCGATTTCGTCCACCAGCTCTTCGTTTGCTTGGACTATTCCCTCGATCGAACGAATTTTACGGGTTACTTCTTGGAATTGTTCCCAACACGAACGAACACGTTTCAACCTTGTTGGAACATACATTGCGTCACTTTGTGCGTAACTTTGCAAAAACACTTCCTGACGCTTCAAACACCGGATTATGCCATCACGTTCAGCTTTTTTCACTTCTAACACTGCGTTGGGCTCAACGAATGCTCCTGTCTTAGGGCCCTCCCCCGAGGCTCCCCTGACCATCTTCTTATCCGACTCCGTAGAGTGGTGTAGAAGTAAGGATGCTTCCTTTACCAACACTGTGTTAATTGCGGTTTTCAGATCTTCCTCTGCGAAACCACGCAACTCCTCATCCGACTCGTCCGAGTGGCCTTTAAACGTTGCCATTTCACTTCACTAACGCAAAAACTCCAAACAACAAATCGAAAACCACGCTAAACGATCACAATCACAATCCTGTGTCACGAAGCACCATATGTTTATACGGGTTTGATTACGTTTGCTAGTTTTATTTTAGTCCTACGTTGTGTTACAAATTACATAGTTTTAGTGAAGTTAATGAAAAAATGGCTGAACAAATCCGTGGTGTTTTAAGTGTTGCGCACAAGTAAGTCTTTCTCTTCTCGTGTTCACGAAGCGTCTGTCTTCTCCTTACAAAAAAATGGTAGTGATGAGCGTCACAGCGGAATCGATCATTCCGTGCGGATCGGAACTGTATCCCTCATTGAGCTGTCAAAATATGACCCAAGCAGCAAATTCTCCTAAACAAAATGTATGATAAATTCAAATCCAAACACAGATAATCCACCGCACTGTTTTACAATATTTTAGGAAATTGCCCTAATTGGTTTAATATCCACGAATCTTGCCCTACCGCTTTTTGCTATCCCTTTTCTGATCAGTTCCATTCGTATCGGTTCGTGGTTTCTGGTTATCTTCGGATGCCTCCTGTTTATATCAGGTCGTTGGGCAATATCCTATAAACAGATCCAACACTATAGAAACCTTTGGATCAATTCACTATGATATTCATACTTAAGAAGAATCTTATATTTTAATTCTTCAATCTTTATGTTGGTGTCAAAGCCTTTTTAGTTTTATATTTGAGGACTACTGCATTGTTTTGAATAATAAAACGCTCAAAACATCTAAAACAAAATTTAATCCACTAATGCTCCATATATTTTTAAAAAATAGCCATACCATAAACAATTAGTTATTTAAAAAGAAAAAGAAAATAATAATTTAGGAAACTAAGTTTAACGCAACGTTTTCAACTTCGCTTCGAAGGCGATTAGTTCATTCAATGTATCTTTGTCTATAACGCTTAACACTTTCGAGGATACAAAAAGGGTTACGGTTTCTGGATATATTGTTTCAAAATGTCAGATAAGTATAAAATACTAAGCTTTTTCAAAAAGTTGATTCGTCGCAATGCCAAGTACATAGCGTTATGTTGTTTGTGCAGTAGTGTAGATGAACAACTTATGTATGGCTCACCCTGAAGAGGCGCGCTCGTAACAAGTTTGAATGTATTTTTTCACATTTGAGGTTAAATGATAAGTCTGAAATTTTAACAACTTGTTAAACACAAATAAAATGAGGTTTGGGAGGAAATGGAAGATATACAAAATTATACATTTTTTTAAATGTATTGCCAAAGTTTAATTTTTTTGTTTGAAGTGCGATTTTTTACAGTTTGTAATAAAAAGAGATACTAGAACAACAAATAAATATTTTTATTTTATTTTTCATAAAAGGCATTTAAAACTTCCGTATGTCAAACGTCGACCTACTACAATTATTCACACCTAAAGCAATTGTGCGAAAATAGAGCAGACATCGAGGAAAACTGTAGTTTGGAAAAGTTTCTCAACTTCGACCAGTCATAACTTATAAAGTTAAAACGATAGAGTTATAATATTACAGGTTTTTCTCAACTAACTATTAAACTTTGTAATAAACGCTATAATATCTTAATCCGAGATATTTTTTTTACTACCGCTTTACTTGCTCCGCTGTAAAGTGGTTTACTCAATGAGATACAGAGCAAAATCCTTAACAGTGCCATTTTACGCCGCTTTCCGTTAAATGTACAACCATTTAAAATCGGTACATGTTTGACAATGTCCTATTTGCAAGGCATGCGGAATATATTTCTTTTATACATTAAGTGAAAATGGTCAGTTTTTCCAGCCTTTTTCAGCGTTAGGTTTTATTTTCAACGCGGGCCGTATTGATTCGCAAGCATCGTTGTTGAATACCACTGTGACGTTATCTTTAACTAATGAGTGAACTTAAAATCTCGTTTTAATAAGAAAATACTATTTAAATTTATCAAATTTGTACAGCTTTCTACAGCACCTGTACTGTAATTCCACTGTACTATATGGACAGTAGTTTAGTAGCGATTTGCATAAAATCAGATGAGATAGATAACATTGAATGTATGAATTGTACAAAAGAGTATTTCACAACTTCATAAAAAATGTCTACATTTTAGGGCCATTATTACATGACTTATTAAAAAAACAGATTTAGGGTCGTACCATAACTATAAAGACACTTCGAAAAATAGGTTTTTATGCTTACTAGGACATTTCAAAATCGACCAAAAATACAAATAACATATTGTATGAAGGTATTACAGATACAGTGGAACGCCGTTTATCCGGGCTTCTCGGGACTAAACCTCGCCCGGATATGCGAATAACACGGATAATGAGTCAAATGGTAAATATTTTCACCAATTTCTCATTAATTTTTGGAAAATTTTCTTATGTTTTGATAAAAAAAATAACCTAGTTTTTATTAGCTTTATGTTTTCCTCAAAAGAATATTTGAAATTTGCCTTGAATTATTTTGTCTTTTATTCTGACAATGTGCTCTTTTAACTGCTTTTTCAAATATCCTCCTCATAACGTAATGTCACCATTGTATTGAACTGTCATTTCTCAACAGCACGGATAAACGGACATCCGGATAAAAGGTACCCGGATAAAATGCGCTCCACTGTATACGTTTTTAACGATTTTTAAAAAAAATAGTTTTTATAACTTTTTAGGTTTTATTAGTTTTATCAGGATAAATCAAAAAATAAGTTTTAAAGATATTTAAAAAAAAAACACACATTTTTTTGTACTTATACAGCCGTACCGGGGAACTTGTTCATCGAAAAACATTCGTCGCTCATGAGTAGACAGGTTGGGCAGTACAAAACCTAGACGGTTTCAATTTTTTTATCTTGAGGGCTTTGAAATGAGGTAAAATGAGCGTCACGGCGAACGTTCTCTCGAAAATTTGAAAATACAAATCAAAGTATGTAAAAAGATTTTCAAAAAATAATTTTAAATTGCCATGTGAGGCCAAAAATACACGGACCGGAATTTCGCGGCCTCGGAATTCCGCTTGCTGTCAATCCCATATACAAAGTGTCAACGGCAACTTTCCTGAACTGTCAGCACTAGTAGTTTTTTTCGCCAGCAGGCGGAATTCGTGGCCGCGGAATTCCGCCTGCTGTCAATCCCATATACAAAGTGTCAACAGCAACTTTCCTGATCTGTCATATCCATACATTTTTTAGCAAGCGTAATTCCGCGGCCGCGAAATTCCGGTCCGTGTATTTTCGGCCTGAGCCTAATCAATTTACTGAATAACAGTTCAAAACTGATCCGATCAAACAAAAGCGCAACTTACTTACTTGACTGTTGCATTATTATACATATTTCAATCGCTTTCAAATCGTTCGAGCCCAAGCGAGTCATCCCCCTGTGCAAAGCGACGGAAGAAATCATTCCCTTTCGCGCATTTTCTCATGCTTTCTTTTTCCCTCCTACCGCAAATTTGTCAAGCAGCGTTTCGAGCTACCCGTCCCTGGCACCGCCTCATACCCCTCGCCTGAGCGCGCTGTCGAAGGTTTGGATGTGTTGGTGCGTCAGACGGCCAGTCGCTGTCAGTCGTCGTCCGTGCTTTTTCCCTCCATAGCGCTATCTCTTTCACGCGTATGGTCAATGCTCGCGAGCTGTTGTGGCGCTCAAAAAACCGTTAACAAACATTGCGGCGATGAAGTTGCATTTTCACAAATCAAACCAAAAAAGCGCAATGAGTTCAATCGCTGCAATGTACAAATGACTAAGGAATCGCTAGTTCACGTTGGAGGGTTTGCTGTGCAACGCGTAGAACCCTAATTCCAAGTAGCGCACGCAACACAGGTGGCCATGGCCGTGCATAGGAAAGCTTAAACCTAATTGCATAAAGCATAACTTTATGTGACACTATGATTTTCCTTTTATATGTTGTAGATTGCACAGATATGCTGAGTCGTATGCGCAAGGGTGTGAGTGTGCGTGTGTGTGCAACACTGTCGCCAAATGTGTATTCTTCCGGAATGTTATGATCCATCGGTCAAAGAAAGGAAGGTGTTCATGATGGTGTTTTTTTATTGTGGAGCTGCATCCTTCCCCCTGCCTGCAGCGTATGCATCGAGCAGGAGACAGTGTGGCAGTATGCAAGTTGCCCGCTGGATAAGAGCGGGCCCGCGGCACCGCCATCATTCCGCACATCTTAACAGCATGCCCGTCGTGGGTTCTAACCGCGTATGAACCGTCCGCCGTAGCAAGGGGTGACTATCCGGCTACGTGGTACTCAAGTCCTGAAAAGGCCGGCATGATCGCGTAGGCCATTACGCCAATAATAAGAAGAAGAAGAAGAAGAAGAAGAGGAATAACATAGCATAACAGCCCACACCCGGAGAAAAGATTGGCTTATCTTTGTTGCTGCCGTGTTACCGCTGTGACGCGACAAATGCACGGAATGCAATCGACCAAAACATTAACCTACCGAGCCGAACCCATTCTAAGGGAGGTGCCGGTCCCACGGCGTCATGATATCGACTCTGAGCCAACAAGCCGCCGGATTCTGGACGGACAGGTGCAGCACCATACGCGCACCGTAATAAACAAATCCAGAATCCTCTTATGTATGGATACAATTCAAAATGTTGTTTCCACTTGCATCCGCTAGCTGAATTGGAAAGAAATGTGCTACATATCAGACGCACGTTTGCTTCGATCGTTTGTCTTTTAAATACCCCCAACAGCAGAACCGGTCGCAAAGATGGTGGTGCCAATTAAATGGTTGTATTGTGTCGTAGGTAGCGGTAATCAATCGGGCGGCGTGCAGTGCGTTTTCTAAGAATGCATGGAGTGTGTAGACGCTGCCGGTGACAATGCACGCATTAGAATGAAACAGTTTTGGGGTTCCCGCACGTACACACACACGTGCACGCACGAACGCATGCACGCATGCACGCATGCACGAATGCACGTACGCGCGCACGCGAGCACGCACCCACGAAAGCGCGCAGGCGAGCACACACCCCCATCAACCCCCCCCCCCCCTCCCGCATGATCGATTACGGCTACCTTATCGGAAGAAAGGCTGGTTCCTCACTCAAAGCACCAGGAGGGGAGGGGGATCGCGGCATGATAGAGTGGACGATCGCTTTCCCCGCGCAGTGTGTGTGTTCGTGTGTGTGTGTCGTGGCCAGAAAACTCGAGACAAATTCCGGCACATTGAAAAAAAATATTTTTTATTGCCACTATACACCATGCTACATGATGCTTAGAAGGTCGTTAAAGCATCAAACATGTTCAAATTAAAAAAATATTAGATTAGTGTTAGACGTTCTCCTACGCTTGTTTTAAATAGGCTTCTTCACCCTCAATTGGCAGGGGCATCGAATGGTCTCATCAGCAGCGGCACGAAATAAAATAAACCATCAATACACCGATAACACTTTAAATCCCAAAATGAACCAGCTTCTCCCGCACCGTCAAGGTCACACACAATAAATAAATGCTATACCCACCAAATACAATACACAACCGCAATGTACATATATACCAACGCATACACACAATCAGCTGACGGCGAAAGGCACGGGCTGAAGCGCGAGTAAGGCAAGGCAGGGAGGGGAAAGGGAGTGAGAGGAAGAGGAGGAAGGAATGGGCGCCAATATTTTTTGAATTTTTCGGCCGTTTTTTTGCTCCGCCGTCTGAAATAGTTCATCCATTCCTTCAGCAGATGGCGCTCGTTCCGCACCTAAAAACTGCAAGAAATACGCCGGCTATCGTAGTTTCGGCTGAAGTCCAGCGCTGTTTTTTGCGTATTTTTTGACACAAAACGACGCAAAAACTACGCAGAAAACTGCTCGAATCTGCGCAGCGGGATGGAAACGGTTGAAAAGCTGGTGAAAAGTATGTTTAGGTATGTCTTAGGGTTTGATACTTGTTCGGCTGGAAATAGACGAACCGAGATCGTCGCGGTACCGCGAAATTCGCGCCTTGTTTATAACAGTTGTAGAACAGTTGGGTTATCCGGTCTCGTACAGTTATCCGGTCTCGTAGTACAGTCGTCAACTCGTGCGACTTTACAACATGCCCGTCATGGGTTCAATCCCCAAATAGACCGTGCCGCCATACGTAGGACTGACTATCCTGCTATGGGGGGGAATCAATTAGTCACTGAAAGCCAAGCCCACAAGTGGGTACAGGCAGGCCTTTACCGACATCGGTTGTTGAGCCAAAGAAGAAGAAGAAGAACAGTTGGGCTGTCAAATCATCCGCGCCTCCGATCGCGCCTGCTGTTTCGCAGAGATACCCTACTTCGGTAATCCTGAGATTTTCGCGGTAGCGCGAACCGATTGTTTTCAATTTTTCTGGTGAATTCGTTTGAAAAAACGTGTAGAGAAAAAGAGTTTTGTATTTCATTTTGCATAAACTATGTGAAACAACCAATTTGATTCGCAAATTGATAAACAATATTTCTTCTTGGCACATTCAATCGTCACCAGACCTCGGATGATTTAATACACGAACCGCGATTATCTCGCCTATCTGTCACCGTAGCAATAGACGATGCGCAATCTCAGATTGCGCATATATTCTATCTGTCAAACGGGTCGGTTTGATATATTTATCTGTCAAAATAAATTTATATATCTCGGACATATAATCTTGAAAATTTATGCGCAATCTTGGCGCAATCTGAAAATGTATGGAAATGACGTTTATAGCTCAGGGTTGGCTACGCCAAATGACTTATGTTTTGATAAAACTGATATATGCGCAATCTGAGATTGCGCATCGTGTATTAATACGGTCAGATTTTATAATAGAATTGACAGCTCAAGCCATACGCGATTTTCGCAGTACCGCGACGATCTCGATTCGTCTATTTCCAGCTTTCCGACGCAGCGTTTCGCAACGCATTGCGTGACGCAAGCTGGTATCTGTTCGCTGCGTTCCGCATGGATGTGTCAACACATTTTACAAAGAAAAACATAAACAAACAGCAATAATGCCTATTATTTATAGCTTCAGAAGTAATTATCTCCCTATACAAAACGAAGTAAGAGGTGACGCTCACGTTACGCTCACGTTACGCTCATAGGTGAAACGATTGCTCACTATAGGATCTTCCTTCCACGAAAAAGTTACTCACTATAGAACGGTTTTGTTAACCAACTATGGATGCTTGGATGATTTTTATTTCTTTGCGGTGTTTCCATTCTCCGAGGCAACAAGCAATGGTAGAGTGATTGAATCATTGATATATTCATATTCAGATCAAAAGACATCATTGTTTTTTTCTACACACGTGTTGAAAGTGTATCAATAATCTCCCTATACAAAACGAAGTAAGAGGTGACGCTCACGTTACGCTCACGTTACGCTCATAGGTGAAACGATTGCTCACTATAGGATCTTCCTTCCACGAAAAAGTTACTCACTATAGAACGGTTTTGTTAACCAACTATGGATGCTTGGATGATTTTTATTTCTTTGCGGTGTTTCCATTCTCCGAGGCAACAAGCAATGGTAGAGTGATTGAATCATTGATATATTCATATTCAGATCAAAAGACATCATTGTTTTCTTCTACACACGTGTTGAAAGTGTATCAAAAATTATCAAATTATTCCCAGTGATTCTAAATAATTCTGTGTTTGAGATTCTACCTCGCTCCATCCGTTTTATCATGCGTAGTAGTGTTTTTTGTGTAGTTCAAAACATTGAAATAAAAAGACTTGCTTCGAACTATCATGTACTTGCTTCCTGTACCATCATCCAAATGCAGTCAAATGCTTACTTCAAAGGATTGCCAAATTGTACGCTATGAACGTTTAACAATTACAATTTTCCATTGTACATTAACCCTAAAATGCGTGGTACCATGCAAAATAGTGAAACCATCGGAGCTGCATAACTAGGGCTAAGTGAACAACTTTAAAACATGCTTATAACGGGTTTATATTTCCCACGGAATAATATACAATAATAATATACACGGAATAAGGACATTCCTGGGCCATGGGTTTTTTTTATATGAGCTCATGATGCAACAAAGTTGAATGAAGTTAGTTTAATTGATTTTATTTGCATATAGCACTCCTGGATATCCATGGCTGCTTGGTACACAAATAGTCTTGCAGAACATAGGGCACGGGTCAATAATAAGCCGTGACAGTGAGCCCTGTGGATGGATGACCCATATGTCATATGAACATGTCATGACATTTAATAGAAGCTATTCCATAAGTTCAGCATAACTAAATTAAATTTTCGTATGTCCTATATGGTTGTAAAAATGGTCAATGATAGCGGAATAGTCAAACATCTTCTTCTTTACCACAACAACCGTTGTCGGCCAAGGCCTGCCTGCGCCACATCGGGGCTTGGTTTTTAGTGACTTTTTGATAACCTATAGCAGGATAATAGTCAGTCATATTGGAACTTGAAACCACGATGGGCATGTTGTTAAGTCGTACGAGTTGACAACTGTCAAACATATTGAAAAAGAAAGTGGACCACGATTGCTAATGTAATGGAAACACTAACATTTGTAAATAAAACATTTAAATAAGTAAATAAGACAAAACTATGGAAGGGCTATAAACCTGGATAAGGATTGGATGGAAACCTGTACCAAGATAGCA
The DNA here is from genome assembly GCF_016920715.1 of Anopheles arabiensis. Taxonomy (NCBI): domain Eukaryota; kingdom Metazoa; phylum Arthropoda; class Insecta; order Diptera; family Culicidae; genus Anopheles; species Anopheles arabiensis. Next base: position 43,943,894 of record NC_053518.1, on the reverse strand, counting down.
GAACGGTCATAAAATTTACTTACTTATCCGGCGCTACAACCGCTTTGCGGTCTTGGCCTGCCTCAGGAGTGTCCGAAACCGAAATAAAACGGTCATAAAAAGTATCAGTAAAAAGACATCAAAAGAGAGCAGGAATTCTTATCTACATGTTTGCATGAAAACATTTAAATATGGCCTGCAGTCAGTATACACGTCTTAAGTTCTGTTGCGAAACCTGCAACCGGGCCAAATTAACTAGTAATGTCAAATAACAACTGTGAAATCCTTGCCAGTTGTGTCCAAAATAGTTCAAAGCATGTTTACGCTTTTTATTGCATATTGGTACTGACCCACACACACCTTATTTGCAGCAACTACGAAATTACTTTCTTTACATTCATTTTGTTTTGTTTATAAAATTATTTAGTTGTCCAGTTACACGCAAAACTACGATTGAAACAATTCAACATGAAAATATATCGATTTTCACTCGATATGGTTAAATCATTTTGAAAGACGCATCACGACGTGCGTCGAAATAGAAATTTTTCTACTTTGACGCTGCGTCGTGCGTCGTTAACGCATGTGTCTGTCAAATCCCATACATTTTGGCAAAATCGCAACGCATTGCGTCGCAACAAGTACCGCTCTCTTCGCAACTGATAGGCTTGGCTAAATGTGATAGTTGTAGTTTGCCAAAATGGCATCGGCCTCAGCTGTAGTGACACGCGTCAGCACTGTTAGTATGCGATTCGAAATTCAATGCAAATGACACGCGATTTCTACGTAGCTTTCGTTCTCCACTGACAGAAAATATCAAAGATTCGTTCTCTTGTGCAACGTTAAGCCAGCCTTTTTCAGCGTTAGGTTTTATTTTCAACGCGGGCCGTATTGATTCGCAAGCATCGTTGTTGAATACCACTGTGACGTTATCTTTAACTAATGAGTGAACTTAAAATCTCGTTTTAATAAGAAAATACTATTTAAATTTATCAAATTTGTACAGCTTTCTACAGCACCTGTACTGTAATTCCACTGTACTATATGGACAGTAGTTTAGTAGCGATTTGCATAAAATCAGATGAGATAGATAACATTGAATGTATGAATTGTACAAAAGAGTATTTCACAACTTCATAAAAAATGTCTACATTTTAGGGCCATTATTACATGACTTATTAAAAAAACAGATTTAGGGTCGTACCATAACTATAAAGACACTTCGAAAAATAGGTTTTTATGCTTACTAGGACATTTCAAAATCGACCAAAAATACAAATAACATATTGTATGAAGGTATTACAGATACAGTGGAGCGCCGTTTATCTGGGCTTCTCGGGACTTGACCTCGCCCGGATATGCGAATAACACGGATAATGAGTCAAATGGTAAATATTTTTACCAATTTCTGATTAATTTTTGGAAAATTATCTTATGTTTTGAAAAAAATAACCCAGTTTTTATTAGCTTTATGTTTTCCTCAAAAGAATATTTGAAATTTGCCTTGAATTATTTTGTCTTTTATTCTGACAATGTGCTCTTTTAACTGCTTTTTCAAATATCCTCCTCATAACGTAATGTCACCATTGTATTGAACTGTCATTTCTCAACAGCACGGATAAACGGACATCCGGATAAAAGGTACCCGGATAAAATGCGCTCCACTGTATACGTTTTTAACGATTTTTAAAAAAAATAGTTTTTATAACTTTTTTAGGTTTTATTAGTTTTATCAGGATAAATCAAAAAATAAGTTTTAAAGATATTTAAAAAAAAAACACACATTTTTTTGTACTTATACAGCCGTACCGGGGAACTTGTTCATCGAAAAACATTCGTCGCTCATGAGTAGACAGGTTGGGCAGTACAAAACCTAGACGGTTTCAATTTTTTTTATCTTGAGGGCTTTGAAATGAGGTAAAATGAGCGTCACGGCGAACGTTCTCTCAAAAATTTGAAAATACAAATCAAAGTATGTAAAAGATTTTCAAAAAATAATTTTAAATTGCCATGTGAGGCCAAAAATACACGGACCGGAATTTCGCGGCCTCGGAATTCCGCTTGCTGTCAATCCCATATACAAAGTGTCAACGGCAACTTTCCTGAACTGTCAGCACTAGTAGTTTTTTTTCGCCAGCAGGCGGAATTCGTGGCCGCGGAATTCCGCCTGCTGTCAATCCCATATACAAAGTGTCAACAGCAACTTTCCTGATCTGTCATATCCATACATTTTTTAGCAAGCGTAATTCCGCGGCCGCGAAATTCCGGTCCGTGTATTTTCGGCCTGAGCCTAATCAATTTACTGAATAACAGTTCAAAACTGATCCGATCAAACAAAAGCGCAACTTACTTACTTGACTGTTGCATTATTATACATATTTCAATCGCTTTCAAATCGTTCGAGCCCAAGCGAGTCATGAAAACGGTTGAAAAGCTGGTGAAAAGTATGTTTAGGTATGTCTTAGGGTTTGATACTTGTTCGGCTGGAAATAGACGAACCGAGATCGTCGCGGTACCGCGAAATTCGCGCCTTGTTTATAACAGTTGTAGAACAGTTGGGTTATCCGGTCTCGTACAGTTATCCGGTCTCGTAGTACAGTCGTCAACTCGTGCGACTTTACAACATGCCCGTCATGGGTTCAATCCCCAAATAGACCGTGCCGCCATACGTAGGACTGACTATCCTGCTATGGGGGGGAATCAATTAGTCACTGAAAGCCAAGCCCACAAGTGGGTACAGGCAGGCCTTTACCGACATCGGTTGTTGAGCCAAAGAAGAAGAAGAAGAACAGTTGGGCTGTCAAATCATCCGCGCCTCCGATCGCGCCTGCTGTTTCGCAGAGATACCCTACTTCGGTAATCCTGAGATTTTCGCGGTAGCGCGAACCGATTGTTTTCAATTTTTCTGGTGAATTCGTTTGAAAAAACGTGTAGAGAAAAGAGTTTTGTATTTCATTTTGCATAAACTATGTGAAACAACCAATTTGATTCGCAAATTGATAAACAATATTTCTTCTTGGCACATTCAATCGTCACCAGACCTCGGATGATTTAATACACGAACCGCGATTATCTCGCCTATCTGTCACCGTAGCAATAGACGATGCGCAATCTCAGATTGCGCATATATTTATCTGTCAAACGGGTCGGTTTGATATATTTATCTGTCAAAATAAATTTATATATCTCGGACATATAATCTTGAAAATTTATGCGCAATCTTGGCGCAATCTGAAAATGTATGGAAATGACGTTTATAGCTCAGGGTTGGCTACGCCAAATGACTTATGTTTTGATAAAACTGATATATGCGCAATCTGAGATTGCGCATCGTTTATTAATACGGTCAGATTTTATAATAGAATTGACAGCTCAAGCCATACGCGATTTTCGCAGTACCGCGACGATCTCGATTCGTCTATTTCCAGCTTTCCGACGCAGCGTTTCGCAACGCATTGCGTGACGCAAGCTGGTATCTGTTCGCTGCGTTCCGCATGGATGTGTCAACACATTTTACAAAGAAAAACATAAACAAACAGCAATAATGCCTATTATTTATAGCTTCAGAAGTAATTATAATGTCAAATAACAACTGTGAAATCCTTGCCAGTTGTGTCCAAAATAGTTCAAAGCATGTTTACGCTTTTTATTGCATATTGGTACTGACCCACACACACCTTATTTGCAGCAACTACGAAATTACTTTCTTTACATTCATTTTGTTTTGTTTATAAAATTATTTAGTTGTCCAGTTACACGCAAAACTACGATTGAAACAATTCAACATGAAAATATATCGATTTTCACTCGATATGGTTAAATCATTTTGAAAGACGCATCACGACGTGCGTCGAAATAGAAATTTTTCTACTTTGACGCTGCGTCGTGCGTCGTTAACGCATGTGTCTGTCAAATCCCATACATTTTGGCAAAATCGCAACGCATTGCGTCGCAACAAGTACCGCTCTCTTCGCAACTGATAGGCTTGGCTAAATGTGATAGTTGTAGTTTGCCAAAATGGCATCGGCCTCAGCTGTAGTGACACGCGTCAGCACTGTTAGTATGCGATTCGAAATTCAATGCAAATGACACGCGATTTCTACGTAGCTTTCGTTCTCCACTGACAGAAAATATCAAAGATTCGTTCTCTTGTACAACGTTAATCCGGTGCCATGGGCGTGGAATGAAGACAAGAGCCCTGTACTTTTTTGCTCGAAATGTTGTCAGTCGAGTACTTCTCTAGTTGGTTGTCCCTTGGGCACTCGATTTGAACCTTCACAGTCACTCACACATAGAAAATGTTAGGTTGAGAAAATGAAAAAGAAATACCATAGTTTTCTTCTCCCTCTTATCGCTTTCTGCCTTTTGCTGTCATGAATAACCATGATTGTTTCGAACTCGCACCATTGGACAAAATTTGTCTCCCAAATAATTACAAAATCTTGTTATGTTCCCATTTGTCATCCTTTTCACTGTTTTATCGTTTTGTTCGATGAAAAGAAATATTTGCAAATATTAGACATTGTTGGTTCAGACTATAATTTCAAGAACGAAGCGATCTATAAAGATTTTTGTACAGATGGCATAATAGAGCAAATCCAACACTCTCTAGGGGTGTTTATATGGCAAGTACTGTGCGTGCGCTGAGTGCTGGCATTGCTTCTGTAGGAGTGAAGCATACTGGCCGTTCAATTGTCTCTGTTACGCACATTGGAGAGATGGGTTTAGCACACTCGTCTTTGCACAATAGGTAGAAAAAAAATGGTTTTGGAACATGGGAACGTGTCTGCTGTTGGCCATTCAGTTTTCGTTGTTCACCGTGGTGGATGCTGTGCTTGGACGTTCGAGCCTTTCGATCGAGACTACTTGTGCCGAAAGGGAGCCATCGTTTCTTCCTCCACTCTCGACCACTGTGTTCAAGTTTGGGAGAAAAAAGTTTTTGTCCGAACGATTGCTATTCTAGTTTTTTGCTCCCAAACGTGCAGTGTACGGCAAGTGTGAAGAAGAACACCTTCCATTCCAGTGTGCTGCAAGTACGTTTCCGTACTCGTTTGCTGGACGAAATAAAGTATCAGTAAACCTACCTAACTGGTATCGCTCGCTAGAGCAGCGTGCCTGTTCCACAGCAGAGACGGGATCTCGGGATTCGTCAGCAATTTACTTCCGTTCGCACAGGGGTCGAATCGAGCGTTCAGGCAGTGTCCCTAAATTCTTCGTCGCAATTGTTGGGCCGCTTAGATTGCTTGGCCAGGGCACGGGGAATCGTTGATGCGACAGGCTGAATCAATACATCGAACTCGTAACTCCCGTTTTAAAGTGTACATCTTGGCGAGGAATGAGCGACAGTGAGCAAACGCTTTAGTATTGTGGTGATAAATTAACACAACTGTGAGGAAGGTACTGGGACAGAAATAGCAGTAGCAATTATTCCACAGTCTTGGGCTAGAATCAGAAAGTGATCTGCCGGAGTTGAAATCGTGTTTCAGCAAGCATTTGCAAGCGGTGGTAAAAATCGCCCAAAAAGACCAAAAAGTGAAGTCAGATTTTTCTTTCACTGACCCTGATACTGCACATCACAGCCAGCGGGACAAAGTGAGACAGCAAAAGCAGCCCAGCGTTGCGAGTGTGAGTGTGACAGAGGGAGCCAACAGTGAAACAAAGGCGCAACGCAGGAGTGAGCGAGACGGACGATCTAAAGGGGAGCTGTAAGTGCGGAATAAGTGTGAGCGAAAGAGCAACACGAACTCGCCTGGATGTGAGTGTGTGTGAAGGGTGTGTGTGTGGAAAAGTGAGCGAAGAAAATTCATACCAGCGCACGAGCTGCAGGATACAGACGCAACGTTATCGGAGCATACAGAAGCAGGGAGGGACTGTCAAAGTAACGCAATAGAAGTTTTCCATCGGATCCAAGCAGCTCGTGCTTATTTCATTGTTGACCACCGTCGGAAGAAGTGCTGCGCCGCGTTCTGTTCGGTTGTGCAGGCTGCTGCTACCTCTGGCCGTGTGGTCGCAATTGATTGCGTTTTGTGCGTACACCATAGTCGCGTGTGGCATTGTGTTAGTGCTCGGTCGCTCAATTAAGTTTATCGTGCTTTTGCTGCAAGTTTTTTTGTGAAATCAATCTTTGATTGATTTTTGGGACTTTATCTTTTCGCGAGCGTCGTGTGTGTGGACTTGTTGTGGATACCGTTTTTGGGATTTGGTGCTAAGGAAGAAAATCTGTGAAAAACCCCACCATTGGCTCCTACTGCAACCGCGTGCCGAAGTAGTCGTATGCGAAATTTCCCAATACGGTGTTGTGCCAGTGTCGTTCGGGAAAGCAATATTTTGTTACGGACATTGCCAGGACGGTCAAGTCCTGTTGTTGCTAGCTGCGTGAACGGTGTGGAAATTCGGTGAACGTCGGATAATACGTGGTAGCGATAGAAAGAAGAAGAAGAAGAAAAAACACAACGTGAGACAATATGCTGATTAAGCTGGTGAAAGAAGACTTTCCGTGTCTGAAAAACGGGTTTATATAACATTATCTTCGTGCTATCGAGTTTCTTCGAATCTACTTCAACAAGGTAAGGGTTTCACATTTGCAGAAGAGAAGGGTTTAAGTTACTCTTGCCCTTTCAACTATGCATTGCCACAACCTCAACTTCGTAGAATTGAAAAAGGTAGCATGTTGAATGTTCACTTTTGTTAAAACTCCTTGCTTTTGTTAATATTTTAATGTGATGTTAATTTGTCTCGTTTTACTGCTGAACTTTGCTATGGTCAATTCTCTGTTTTATGCACACAACGATAGGCTAAATGTGAATTGTACGCACACATAGCAATAAGGGGAATGTACGTGGTGTGTGTGTGTATCTATACCTGTGTTAGTGAGATATTTGCTTTCTGTGTGTAGCAACGAGCCTTGGATAGGTGGATAGCAGAGAGGGTGGAGAGCAGGAGGGTGCGAACGCAACGAAAAGCGGACTGTCAACAAAATCAGCTGTCAGCCGTCGGCACTCACGAGAAGGAAAAAAAAACATAAAGTACTGTCAAACTGACACTCACGGCGCTTTGCTCTCCTTGGTTGGTAGCGCAGAAGCAAAGAAGAGGAATAAATGTTGGATTCTTTTATTCTTTAAAAATATTATAAAAACATGTTTTTATAATTCGTTCAAATGACTAAAGAGGCTGTTTCGATTGAAAATGCTGTAATTTGTATGTACTTATTATGAATCGATTAAATTCCGAAGTAAATTAAACGATACAACATGTGTTTGTGTGGAAAATCGAACAAATGACGTATGGAAAGCTATTTTGCCAAGTGTTTCGTGCGTCATGATGGAGGTAACTTTTGCAATGTCAAATCATCAACGGCTTAGGCACGCACAAATAAAGCTAGTCTGACGTACTTCTAGGGTTTTTAAATCAATCCTAATCGATCTGAAAAATCAATAAACACTTTAAACATAGCTTAGAGATTTTAGGTCCTTTGTGATGAGAAGTACCTTTTACTCTGGGTCATTTTTGTGTGGTTATTGATGAGTTCTGCTTAGCCTGGCCTCCCCGGTGCAGTTCCTGCCTTGTTGTTTCACGATACCCTTCTTGTTGTTCTGTTTGGGTGAGATATTCTCTGCTTTTCCAACCCCAATCACTCGGAACGCAATCATTCGGACTCCATCCTTTCATTGATTTGGACGCTTCAATGATTTAGTTGCGTATGGTGATGCACGAATGAACGACGGAGTACCGAACATTGCTAAGGTCAACGAACGCGTTTGTGTATATATACTTGTGTGTGTGTATGTTCTTCTTCATACATCAATTGAAATATTGCACAAATTCAGCACGATATGCTGGCGAATATGGCATCGCAAACCACTGTAACAAAACTCACATTATTTCCAGTATTGTCTCAATTACTTCGTTACAACGAACACAATTTGAAAAGAATGACAGTGTGAAGAAAAATACGACACCGATTGCCATTTTCCACAGACAACAAAGGACAGTTGAACTTTTACAACAATTATATTTCTTCTTTTTCTGCTATTGCTATTGTAGCATTTGATTTTACCACCAAATGAGTCATGATTAGGCTACCATACTTGATAGAATATTGTCTAGAGACAAACAGGAAGAATTTTGCGTGATTTGAATGCGCTGAATAGCTACGTATCCACGATGAAACTGGCAATGAAACGCTAATCATGACGAAACTGGTAAAAATAAATCTCAAATTTTGTTCTGATTAAGCTATCGTTCATCGCTCAATCGGCAACGCCCTGGCCATTTTGAGGAAAGTACGTGTTTCAGCTTTATTTTTAAACCCCCAGAAAATGTCGATCCAGTTGCAAACCCTCCACCAGTGTGGTAAGGCTACCCCCACCTGTTAGTTGACCCTTGCGCACTTCGGCAGATATCTGTCTGTCTGCAGGGAAAGCAAGCTAACGATAAAAGGTTCTGAGATCGCTCGAGACGGGATGGGTAAAGAAAAAGTGAAACAAATGCAACCATGCAGGATGGAAAACGGGCGAGAATGCATTTGATGTTTCATCCAGGGTACAGACAAACAGCTTCGTTGGTGCTGTGCCGTGTGTTATCTTTGTTTGCTTCTCTGTGTTCCCGCAGAGTGGTGTGGACCGTGAGCTGGAAGAGCATCGACTGCTAACGTGGTTCATTTTACTCGCTCCAAGCACACGGTCCGTCCTGCGTTATCGCGCACCAGCTAAACTCCGTCAGTTGTCCTGCGTGTATTTGGAGTTTTGTATTTTGTTTCTTTCTACTTCCATGACTCCATTCCACAGTTACTTTACTAGTGCTGCAGTGAAGAAGCTTACCAAACTGGGGAAATATCTAAAAGTATTAAGGAACGAGAGTGTAATGTGGATGATGATGGGGCTTATCGTTATTATTTCATGTTATAAGAATTGTGTCGTCAGCATTATATACACATGTAAAGTTCGTGTTAGTTTTCTACTTAATTGTGATTTTTTTTTAAATTTTAATCTTGTAAAACTTCATAACGCGTCCATTAAAAGGGAGAGGTTGTTATTGAAAAATGAAACCTTTTTTTGAGCAGAAAAATCTCATTAGAAGGGTAAGTAGATCACATTAGTAACAATGGCGTCTGGTATGGTTTACTTCGCGCTTGGATTCATTTTTCTGTATTATTTTTTGTGAATTTATCTTTTTCGGAAAAGAAACAGAAGCAGTTTTGGATTTTTGTTCATTATATGTCACAGTACATTACTGTATATAAAACGGATGAATCGAGGCCAAGGATAATAAACATCGCTCCCTCAGACTGGCAGTACGAGAGTTGGCGACGATTGGGGGGGGGGGGGGGGGGGCGATGCATCCGGCTGCACAAAATGCAACTGGGAAAGTTTGTAGCTTCTTTGTTGTCGCGCACCCCGTCCTACGCGGCATGATTGAGTCGTCTTCTCTCAGGTGGGGCAAATCCGTGTCCTAGTCACTTTTTGTCAACATTCTTAGAACAAAGAAACAGGAAAAGCTATTTTTTGTGAATTTGGCGGTTTTGTTTGCAATGCTTTTTATTCGCTATTTCATTTATTATTACAACAATTATTTTCATGTTTTTTCTATGTTTGATATATGTAATACATATGTACAGTGTGTTTTTTTCGTAAATATTGAATCATAATTGATATGAATTAGATATGGCCAAGTAACATTAGCATTTACACGATACACTAGAGTGTAATTATGCATTGCGATACTGTCACTTAAATACATTTCAACTTCTTAAGCGTAGCGCTCCATCCTTTGTTGCCGTGAAAGGGTTCCTGGCGGCAGCAGCACCCATAGGAAAACAAGGACTTTTAGCGTCCCGTTCGGTATCAGGGATCGGACCGGTATCAGGGATCGAAAAGCAGGAGTCGCATCGGGAGAGGACATGCGCAAAATATCGAATCCCCCTATGCATGGGACGCAGGGGCGTGTAACACACAACTTACCCTGTCGCCCTGCGTTGTAGACTGATGCTAGTGTCGGAATTTCTTTGTCCAAACGATTAAGGTCTATCCTTTCGTGTGTGTGTGCGCGTGCTTACGTACGGCACATTTAAATGAGCACAATTCACACCACCTTTTCGTTGTTTCGTTGGTGGCATATACGGCACGGTGTAAGGGGAGGGAAAACTTACAGAGCTTATATTAAGGTCAAGCTACGAAGGAGTTGGTGGGGTTCATATCAGCGTGCACACCTCGATAAGAGCGCGTGTGCTGAGCTCCCAAAGAACTCTGTTGAGGTACACTTGATTACACCCCGTCATACCCGAATCTATGGTACCGTGTGTTGTGCCACGTAGATATGCACACCGGCTATATGGTAAAGGTGAGGAAGTTTACTTCTTTGCTGCACATAATTTTCAACATAATGGAACAATTGTTCCAACATGCACAAACACCCAAAATGCGGAAGGGTTTGAAATGAAGCAAAGTAATAACCACATGTACCACACACACACATACTCACACATACATACACACGGTGTTGATTTGTAAACAAGAGATGGTAAAATATGAGCCTATGGGCTCTCATACATAAAAAAATGGAAAAGAGAAATCCGGTTTGCTTTCTTACGCAATAGCTCGTGTGTAGTGGTAGGTTTAGTTTCGGAAAAACAAATTATAACAGCAAAATGTGTAATAATGCTTAAATATCTGGGCGCTTGATGCTTTGGATGGACAATTTAGACCAAAAAATCGATGTTCCAGCTTCTTGCGTGTTTCATAATGAAAGGCTCATAACAAGATCAGACATGAATTACATACTATCCAACCTGAACAGATTCTATTAAACCACCTTTTAGTTATTGAACAATACAAATCAAATGGAGCCAGCTCATACCAAAAATCTTAGTCATTTTGGATTTAATTTAAATTACTGTGTCTGAAAAGTTTTGTAAGTATAGTACATGGAGCACATAAAGCTGCAAAATAAATACATATAAACTGTTTAATAAATAATGTATAACACTATTTATTTAACACGACCACTCTCTCTCTCTCTTTCTGTGTGGTGTGGTGTGACGGATCGGAATCTCCCTGTCTCATTTAATTGTTGAAAAAATTGACTAATTGTGAAAAGTGGGGTACTCACTTCCAGACATCTTTTCTTAACGCTGTAGGTGTGGAGTAGAATTAGTTTAAATCATTTAAACTCCACTTAAAATGTGGCCGACCATCTGACTGGAAGTACTCGCTGGGCTTAATTATTATTTAACATACAGCCCTCATCGCGTCCGACACTTTATCGCATCGGAACCAAATAGACGGAACTGATATGGGAGGGGAGAGAATTCAACATGAAGTGTGTAGCGCGTTCCCTTTTGGCGAAACTCACGATTTCGCATCATTATCAATGACCGTGCCACCGTATTCGATCCAACGGCAAAAATACAATTTAAAGAGGTCACCGGCGCTGGTTTTGTACTGTACGACTGGCCAGCAGCGTGCTAAATTACTTTCGATCCATCATTGTGTATGTGTGCAAGGAAGAGCGAGAGAGAAAGAAGGCTGTACAGTCTAAAATATCAGTAATGTATGAAACACATTTGCTTGAAACGATGCATGGGAAAATACGATTTAACATAACAAGTACCTAATCAAATTACTGATTTCGGTTTCTTCCTCTCCTCTAAATCTGACACTTTGCTTCCTATTATTAGCTGCTGAGTGGCAAGCGAACGAAACATGCACGTTCCTGTCTCAAAAGCTGACAGACATGTCGGAGACGCAATTTACACCCAGCCCATCGATGGAGGACTATGAAGTGAGGTGTGGTGGCTGCCACCTTCGACCGTCCTTATCAGTTAATGACTTACAACACTACAGCGGAACTGACGATAGCTTCTTGTGCGAAACAGTCAGAACAAAGCTAAATGTTTGCCGCATTGCCGTTGACTTCTGGATTGGAGGCCAGAGTTTGGCAAATTCCATCGTGTTTTGGATACATAATAAGCCGCCAGATCGTTCACTGCGTTCTTGAAGAGCAACGAGTAAAAGAGATAAAATGTATGATTTTTGTGGTAACAGACACGAACTCATTCGCTTGTGGTAAGTCGCCCTTCCGATAAGATAAGGGCTATTGAAGAAACCGATAAACAATTGTTTGTTATCCGAAGCAACAAAGCGAACTATTTTGCCTACTTAATATCTAATGCTGTTACAGCCAAATAAGTTTTTCCAAAGAGTGTTGTAAAGAAATGCTTCTGGAAATAGCTTTAAATCAGCTGTTACATTTTTACAGCATTTCCCAACACCACGAACCATTGAGTCTGTTGGACGCATTGTCAGTCGTAGGATTTCCTTTATGGTATCGTCTTGTTAATTTTTTTGGTGCTTTTATGTGTTTGTATATTCTTTTCCTCTAAGCTGCCTGTATGTATTTGTGGGCAAATAATATTCTACATACATGAGTGTACCCTTTTTTCTTCGTTCCCCGTCATCGGAAAGTCAATGGCCTTTCGCGTACCTCTGGGTCGTGTCGTATGCAGGGTGTCTGTTTATTTCGACACATCGCGTCAGGAGTACGATCTCCTCCGTATCCTTCCGTACTCGGTTCCGTCTTAGCAAAGGCCAGGGTTTTTCTTCGCAAGTTAACGTCGCAATACAACGAGCGCGGCAGTACCTTTCACCTTAATAGCAAAATAATGTAGAACGAGAAAGAAAAAGGTGAAACCATTACAACAGCAAAGGGGTAGCAAAAAAAAAAACACCGTTCCTGTGTTCTGATTGATGATGGGCAGTGCGCGGACAGGTTGGGCCTGTTTTGTGTTGTGAATGTGTGCGAAACCGCGTCCTGACATAAATTCATGAAGAAAATAAAACATATACGCAACTCTCTTTGCTTGCTGTAACATTTACAGGCAGTGTAAGGTTTCTGGTGCGTAGGTTTGCCCAATTGCGTAGATAATAAAACGCAGGAACAGCAGAGCAGCACCTCGCGGTCGTGGTGGTGGTGTTGTTGTGCGTAGAGTTTCACCACTTTTCGATGCGCGAAGGTTTGCTGAAACGGTTGTACATGTGTATGGGTGCGAGAGCTATACATTGAAATCAGTCGTCATTCAAGGGATTGCGTGTGTTTTTTTTCTTCTGTTCGTTCCGTTTCGTTTTCATCGTTCGATCTCGTCATATAGCATCCTCTCGCAATGTGAGATTTTTCTCTTCTCGCTCCTCATACTGGGCAGATACACCAGGGGAGAGCGAGAACCAGAAAAGATGGGAGAGTACTTGAGGGGAAGGAAAGGCAGGCAGGTCGGGACGGAAACGACTATGTGAGAGCGCGTTTGGGGGGCCCTGTGAGGATAAATGGAATTGCGTATTAACGCAAATTCGGTTGCCATGCCATGCTGGGGAGGTTCGCCTTTTGGAGGAAATGACAGAAAAAAGTGTTTTGCTAGTGTTAGTTGCAGAAAAACAACACTCATTTAAGGGCTGGAAATACTTACCCCAGCATTATTCTGTGAGAATTCGCAGTTTTAAATAAACAAATAAGTCGGAAAAATTGCCATCCAGAGCGGATTGTTCCTGTCAAAGTTTTTGTTAGATTATAGAATAATTTGGTAGAATAAACCACAAAACAACTCTGGCCACTTTCAACACACAACCATCAACGAACAAACCCATTGTGTGTGTGTGCGTGTTAAATGATCCTGCAGACAAGCCACGAACCAACGCAATACTTGACTAAGGACCCACAGACGCAAATGGATAAGACGATACATAACAGAAAACTTGATTTGCCGTGTGTAGAGCAATAGAGATAAAGCTGAACGTTGAATGTATGTATGGTGGTTCAGTTCATATGTATAACGTAGTTGTTTGTGTGTTCTATTGGTTTTTTTTTTCGCTTAATTGCTTACTAAATCGTCATGACGCTATATTTGTACAGCGTTCTTCCTATCAAGCGACTAGCTAACGATGTTTCAAATCGTTTTCATACAGCTGTATCGTATGGTTTACTCCCTGCACGCTTCCTGGTGCTCTTGTTTACTTGCCTTCCTAAGGTATTATTGGAGAAAAGGTAGATCATGGTTCAATTTGTATACCAACACACAAATACCAACACACACCCCCGTTCTGGCAGGATTCCAAAGGAGAGCACTCTACTGTTGCTTTTCATACCTTTTCTGCATGGGGCATGTATTTGTGAGCGAGAAAAACAACTTCAGTTTCTAACGTCGTTCTTAGGCAATAATAATAGCATTCGAAGCGAAAAAAAATATACACTGCTCGAAATTTAACACAACAGCTACGATTATTGGTTTATGTTGCGACGATATCCCAGCTCACCCATACCTTTTATGTGGAAAGGGTAGGAAGAGGGAACCAACTGATGGATAACCGCGAGAGAGGGGTGTGTTGTTCAGGCGCAATAGCAGTAGAGAGATAGAGAGAGAGAGGAAAACGGTTTCAATGCTACACGCACACGGTCTCAACATCGACCAGCTGATTTCTGTATATAAAACGGCCCAAGTGTCATATTGCCTACCGTTGCACAGCGAAACAATCAGGCTCTCTCTCTCTCTCTCTATCTCTGTATCTCTCTCCCTCTTTTTTCTCGCTTTTCTGCTACGAGAGCTTGTGATATCCACGGTGACCATGGCATGCGCAACATCAACACCAGTGTAGTTTTCCATTTTCGAACGCTCATCATCCCTTCCTATCAGTCACACATACACACGCACACACCCCTTCGATGTTGGGGGTTAGTGCCGTTGCGCGTTATGTACAATAGTACCGCTCTTCGCCACCTGCTGGCTGTCAGGTCGCAAGCAGCAGAAGAGAGGCAGGCAAAGCGTTCCTCTGGTGTGCGTGTGTGTGATGGTTAATCATTTGTAGACTGTGTGCTGCACTGTGTGGGTAGGGGTTGGATATTGTTGGCGATATACATACATGACAGTCGGGAGGGGGGTAGTGAAAACACATGTGGCCTGCTGAATACGGCAGCAAAAACAACACAATTCTAGCAACATTTCGCAGCTTAATTCTATCTAAGCAGTTGTTGCGAACGTATCCGATTAATATAATCGTCTGTCGTTTGCTCCCTAGACCAGCCTGCCCGTATTGCGTAGTTTTTTGTTCTTTGTTTGTCAATATTGCTCGCTTCATATCCGATATAGAAGCTCCCTTGACCCATCCCCTACACCACTGTTGTCACTGTTTGGCAATGGTTTTCAAATTTGACGCTCTGTTCTCTCGTAACTCATACACAATCACACACTGACTCGCGTACACAAACACACACACACACACACATACATATAGCACACCACACCCTGGGTTATGCTTTCAAGCACTATCTTCTGCACATCATCATTCTGGTCGACCGCTGCTAAAGTCTCCCCCACCCGCCCAACACCCACGATCGGTTGCACGATCTGTGGGAGTTTCGCGATGTCCAAGCACGGTGGCCGCGGGGAGATGGTTCAGGCTCGTGCGCACTTGTATGTGTTTCCGAGCGAAACGGTCGAATGTAAACAGAAATACGAAATACAGGGTTTTCGAGGATTATATAGACATGTTCAGCGAGTTGTTGATTCGTTCAGACATATAATAGACTCTTTCAGCGAGATATAGAATTGTTCGGAAGTAGGCGTAGACATGTTCAGCGATTCTGTAGAGCTGTCATTTGTTTTGTTTACACACTGTGCCGCAGGGTTCAATTTTTCATTCTTAAAAGTCCTAAAAGTAGCTAATAATCATTCTCCATAAACAGCTTGGAGACATAAATTAGTTGAAAAAAGCATATTTTTTTCGAAAACCGTTTGTTTACCTTCTGATGAGAATGATCCAACTTGCAGTCCAAGGGGTACGAAAGTGACAGCTCTACAGTATAACCGAACATGTCTACACCTACTTCCGAACAATTCTATATCTCGCTGAAAGAGTCTATTATATGCCTGAACGAATCTACAACTCGCTGAACATGTCTATATAATCCTCGAAAACCCTGTAAATAGGTACATGCGCGAATGTGAAAATGATCCCATAGTTAGAGCTCGTAAAAAAGAAGAAGAAGCAACGAAACACGAGGAGGGCGATGTGTACCGATGGGGGCAGAACCAGCGAGTCAAAGGGGGTATAAACAACTGCTGAGCATAACATATTGAGCTAAAAACATCCAATCGTCCCTTTTCTGATTTTTTGGGTTTTATATTCATCCCTACATCGCGTATAACGATGTTGATCAACTATCATTGTATAACGATAGATGTGTATAACATTATTTTAGTTCATTTATTTTTATTTTATTTTTATTGTTCAACTTTGGTTTAAATTTTTATTATTACTTTATAAAAAAACAATACTTTGATCAGCTCGATTTAAATAATGATTATTTATTGGAGTAAAAAATTTGCATTTTCTTATTTTTATGTAGTATTTCATTTTTTTACAATCCAAATTCCTATTGTTATGGATGTCACTGTAGACCAGCTGTAAACCAGGGACAATCATCACACAGGTTAGCGTATTAATTCTCCCACATCTGTCATACAGGGAATATAAATCTGGTGGCGTTGTTTGTGTGTTACTCCGCGTCCTCTGTTGTCCAAATGTAGACGACGGTTCTGCTCTGATCTTTTAGAACCTGATTGCTGTGTACGTCATTGCTTTAAACCGTTTATTTTTTATTTTTGAGAGAATGAAAAAAACACAACGGTCCAACAGAGAACGACAGTGGAGAGAAGAGCTATCCAGATCGATTCAATGTGCAGTGTTTGTGTGTCCTCTAGGGTGTAGAATAAGGGCGACTATGTCATGCCTTAGTCAAACACAACTCGGAGTGTTTGTATTTTTAGAGGTGAACGAGCAGATCGTGTAGCGCATGCTGATGATCATGATGACGGCGATGGCGATCGCGGCCTGAGGAGAACTGAACGAAGCAGCGTGCGAGACGCGAGAGAGACCCCGCTAGGCATGGTTAGTGGTTTCCTTTTTTTTGGCCTTTGCCGTTTTAGCGCAAACCAAAGCGCGACCGCTTTGCCCAGAAAGAGGAAGTCTTATGAATATTGGATGAAGTTTTCTATCTACTTTAGCGGTTTGGGTTTAGTTTGTTTCTCCATTGCGTATTTGACGATGGCGATGATCGAGAGGGCAATCTACGCATTGGGCTTCAGAAGTTGAAGATTAAAAAAAAAACCTGCCCGTTACTATGCGCGAGACATGTTGTTCGAGGGTGGTTTTTGTCGTCGTCCTCGGTCTGCCAACAGATGACGTTGCCTCTCTTATACACTCTTACTGCGATTAGATGGTTGATGGGGTTGAAACGAAGCATGAAATAAGAAAGATACAATAAAGGTTGCACTTGAACTAAAATCGGGGTCACTTCTGTGCACAGATCTTTTACATTTTATTTGTTTGAAACATGACAAATTCAATCAATTTGCGTTTTATGTTTAATGTAAAAGCAAATAATCTTTTTTTTTTTCAATAAAATGAAAATAATAACTAATTTTATTATTGCGTTGTTTTTCTCATTACAGGTATGCATTGACGTGCCCACTGGAAATAGATCCCGTGAGTAATGAAAACTCCTGTCGATAAAATAATGTCATCTCGCGACATTCGCTTGGTACGTTTACATAACCACCAGAGGCGTACTCCATTTATCTGCTCCGATGCATGCGAGTATTGTGTGTATGGGTGAGCTTTGTTTGTGGCACCTGTACTACCCAACACCAAGACGCACATTTCGAAGTGCATTCAGAGTACATTGCAATTGTTATTGATTTCGGTTACCTTAACCTTTGGCTGTCCTTTACAGTTGTCTTGTTGCTTTTTGTTTGATATTTTTTTATATTTGAATTAAGGATCGATCGATCTACCTTCACATAATACTTTTTTTTGTACGGTCAATACTCACCCCTTACTTCAACAATTTGAGTGTGATTCAACATTTTCCTTTTTTGTTGCATCTTTGTGTCCCATCAACGTTTCTCGTGTTCACTGTTAGCAAACGAGTACATACACACACACATACGACAACGTACATGCAGCAAATGCCTATTATGGGTCCGTTTGCAATTACAGTTTCAATGACAGTCACTTCATGTGCAATGAAATCAAGACTCGTTAGCTACTTCTGGGGATGAAAAAAAACATATCCTCTATTTTGGACACTCCATTCGGTAGTATCAAGTTTGACCGCTAGCACATTAATGCTTCTTATTCACCATCTTTTGCCACAATGGTAGCTCGGCAATACCATCAAAAAATTTATTGGCGAGTTTTTCTCGCCTACCGTACGTACCGATCAGCAATCAAATCTACCGCGAGAGCCCATACAATAATTGATTCAGTAATGAGTACATTATAATGTCGTAAATTTGACCAACCCATCTTAAAATTTAAGATTTAGGTATAAGCACATTTTAAACCCAAAACTTATCTACCAGCAAAAAACTTTAGTTTGTATATCTAAGCTTATGTAGTGTCCTTCTTGACATCTTTGACTTCTTATCCACCTACCATAGTTTGTCCCCAACCCTATTATAGAGCGAGTAAAGCTCCGCTCTACTTTATTTTGCACCCTTTAACCTTCCGGTCTGGTTGATATATATAAGCAGCGTGTGTCAGTTGTGTGCGTTTTCTTCGTAATTAACCTTCAATCGGTATCGGTTACTTGTGAATAACAGACAATTCATTCTTATTTGGAATTGATTGCCTGATGTTGTGACGTTAGAAGAAATAACGCTGAAGTTAATATAATCTAAGCTAGGCATGTGTGCCTACAGCTAAATATCATACTTATGACTTTGTAGCTGAGCGAATGGAAGAATATAGATTTTTTAAAATAATCCAATGTTCAAGTCACTAGCAATAGAGCATTTACAATATTTCACCAGCAATGATAGCTCAATTGTATTAGAGTCTAAACTATTCCAATTATGTTCAATTACTGAACTAAAGTAATAGGCCTCAACAATACAGGAAGGCAACTCTGTTACGAAATTTAATCATTATTAGACGCGATGGACCTTGATTGTATTCAGATGATTTCTTGATCATATTATGCAATTGCTATTGTTAAATTCAAACTGCCAAGCAACTAATGAAAGATATAATAGGTGTCAAGTTATTTGGACAGCGTTCTGCTGGATATATTAGCAATTGTTAGCATGAGGAGGGCTAAAATACACATTGCCCTTCAATCAAGGTTTTCCGGTAAATGTGTGTGTGTGTGACTGAGAAGCGAACTCATATTGAACATTGCAAGTGTGTGTGTGGCTCGTTGGCTTCCATCAAGTAACCGTGTGGCACGTGGAACGTATGGATTTCATTAGAATGTAATTTACCTTAGCGCGGGGGGAGAGAGGCTTGATAGAGAAACAGTACAGCTACAGTGGGTGTGTGTGCATTCGATTGAATAAATAGAAGGGGCATCGCAGTAGCAAAGTAACAACTGATCAAATGCACACAAAGCCTTTACCAACATCACCATGCGCGCGGTGCGAAGGTAACACGCGACGTGAGTAAAGATGCTACGGGCGAAACCCAACATCTCAGCTGCGGGTGCCGCTTTGTCTGTGTTGAGCATGCCATTCGATCTTGCCATTCGATTGCTCTGGCTGGGCTGGCCTGCCTTTTATAATACGTGCTGTCGAGATCAACCTGTGCTTCCTCATTGTGCCTCGCGAGAGAGGGTGGTCAGCCGTTGGGTGGAAGCAACGACGTCAATTGCGGTGACTGCGGCTGGAGAATAATTTAAAGGAAAGGGTGTAAGTGAAGTAGCGGCAGCTATTTCTGTGCGCTCTGCGAGTGTGTATGCGGTCGGGTCTGATTGAGGTTTCTGTTACGCGCGTTGCCGTCACTCACCGTAAGACGGCGGAACCTTCCCCACACACCCATCCCATCCTATGGTTCGGTGGGCCGAATCGAAAAAGACCTTAGGGAAGCAACCAGGCTTTGGGTATGTGTGTGTGTGTGTGTGTGCACCGTTAGACTTCACTTTCTTTTTTTTTTCGCCACCGACGGCAAATGGCTGACGCACCGGTTGAAGGCGTGCGGCGAAGGAAGCGGACAACGAGCAGGGGAGCGGACTGAGCAGTGCAAGAAAATCGGCACGTGTCGTTTGCAGGCAGAACTGCCCTCTGCCAATTACAACCGCCCCCCCCCCCCATCTGATCCACATTATCAATTTGCTGCAAGTAAACATCTGCATAGTCGCACTACTACTACTACAGCCAATGCGAGCGTGTGTAGTATGTTTCTCTTGATCGTCGGTTTTGGTACGGACATTTCAAGGACTCGCCAAATGTTGGCCTGGGCGATCATACACACACACACGATCGTATCCTTCACTCTTCGTGTCGTCGGTCCCTTCACTCAGGCTCTCGGGCATACATGCACATGGTGGTACCGATTGTGAAACAGCTGATTGCGTTGGACGACGAGTGGCAACGTTGTTGATTGCGTGTGTTTTACTGCATGAGATAACGAATTGGAAGCAGTGTTCGGGTGCTTGAAATCAGCGTGCATTCGTCTATAGTCTAAGTTTGTAATTTTTTTTTTTTTGCTTTCTGTATCTGTAGTACTATCGACCCTTATTTTACCTCCCTGGCAGGCGTGTTATGTCAATGCAGTACAAGCGTTCATTACCGGTTATCCGGTGTGTGCATGTATGGGATTTTTCGTTCAAGGTCTTGCACAACGTACACACTGAAGGTTCTTTCAACGTTTCTTCTAACATGGTGTCTGTAGCAGTTGCAGATTTGTTCATTTTGTGTAACTATTTCTAACCTATGCTACAATAATGCAATATTTTAATACAAATTCGCAAACCTTCACATTATATCAATGGTATAAATCGTGTAAATGAAACATTGATTTAAAATGGTGTAATATAAAAGAATGAAACAAGGTCGGTCAAACCAATTTGTTCATCCTTGACGTGGTGACTAGACCTAACCATGGGACGAACCCCAAACCTCGATCGAAATTCAACCGATAACAACACATCATCAGAAATCGTTGACCTTGCGGTGGTAGAATGGTTGGTCGCGCTGTTGATAATGTTGCTGTGTTTGACTAGTATGAGATAATATTTTTTCATTATTTTTGGTTTTCTTCTTTGCCTTGCTCGGCTTTGGTGTTGGCTTTTGGACTATGTTTTAGCGGATATAAGAGCATACAAAATTAACTCACCATGTCCGCTGTACATACACACATGCACATTTATAGTACACATAAATAAGCAACAATATCATTTTTCGTTCCTATTAACTCAATCATCTAGTTATTTTTTGGCATTCAATTTGATTGCCCTAGAACGCCTTTAAGTATTTGTATGATTTAATAAAAAAAAATACGGACTTTCGCTGTTGCCTGTAGTAGAAGCAGAACATTCTTCTTCTCGCTGTTGCTCAAAAATAGAACTGTGTCATGTACGGCGAGTCGACGTGTTCGACGGTCGATGGTTTCTAATTTAGTTCATTCGGTTTAAAAGCAACCTTCTGGTCGCGCAACTCTGATCGCGATCATCGCAAACGCACATACGTTTGATGTGAATCTTCTCGCTGCGGGACGCATGGCTACGCGGTGACTGAAAGAGATTGTGTGTGATCCCGTGACACCCTTTTACGATAGTTGTATGTTTTTCCACGGCCTCGCTCAAGTGACCGACACACATACACCGATTCTAACTTTGCCTGATCATGGACCTACGAGAAGGTACAGTTTTCTTTTTGCCCTATGTCTCCAAACGGCGCAGGAGTTGATCACTTATCGAAAATGCTTGACGTAAAAAGGTATTTCTAACAAATGCGGATGTTGTTTTGATGAGAATGTAAAGTACAAAATACGGAAATATTGAAGGATCACCACGAGAAATGCCGCGTATACGTAATAGTCGTGGTGGATTTTAGTTAATAATAAATCAACATATATTTCCTGCACTTGTTCTGCAACCCTCTGCTTGGTAGGTACTGTTGCCCTTTCACCACAATCAGCTTCATTTGAGTCCAATGATCATCGCCATCAAAGACGACTGCGCATAATTAACTTTCACTGAAATCTTTCCAATGTTCCAATGAAGTAAGGAATCGGGGGCCTGACTTTACGAAACGTGTTGCTTCAACTTGTTGCGTATTTCTAGTTGGGGTAGTGTGGATTTCTCTGTAGAAAAGGGGGAAAAATCGAACGGCCAGTAGGAGGGTGGTTTGCATGTGCCGCACTCTGGCAGGGGGTGGCAGCAAAACCGGTCCGAGGGAAATCTCTCTCTTGCCTTGCCTTTCTTGCGGCATTGCACCTTGCCACGTGTATGTCTCTCCTTTGGCGATCGCCACAGAAAGAAGGTGGCTTAGTAGTTGGCACTTGTTGGCTTTATTTATATGAGCGTATTTTCGTACTAGTGTGTAGCGTTCTGTTGTGGCAGCAGGGGAGCGCGCAGCACGTGCCGTTAAAAGTAGTACGTTGTACAGTGCTGGCCGTGTACCACACACAGATCTGCTTGTTGCACTGTAATGTCTTGGCTTTCGTAGTGGAGGACTGTTTATGGAAATTCTGAAAATATTAACCCTTGAGGTGTATGTTTGGGTGTATCCGAATTGAATTGCACATTTGATCATCTAATTTCCTGTTTTTATCAACTATTTACTTGTGCTGAAAGCATGACCACGAGCCTTGCATTTCAACATCCAGAGTGCATCCAGAATGGTTAAGGTCTTCAAAAGGACAGATGCTGAGCAGGATGTTACTCCGACGCGTGTGTTCGATTCACCTAATTGAGTCGCTGTATTCGAGCACGCCTTCAACGCCTGATCACTGACGCTGTGGCTTTCATCGATTACTACATTATCAATCGACAGCAGAGAATGAGCCTGGAGACTTCACATGTCGTAGTGGTGCCCCATCGTACGTAAAGTCATACACTGAGTTTGCAGTTGTTGAATTCAACTCGGCGTTATTTATACACACTCTACGCAAGCATAATACAAACGGCAGTCTCGCGCAATCGCACTTGCCCGTGAGTCGCTGGCCATACTGTGCGCCTTTTACCTTTGCCCTCCCTAGTCCAGACGATTGAGACGTATCGTAATCGCTTCTTGCTCGTATAAAACTCAAAACCAGCTATTTCCAGTTCCTTAGGGCACTTTTGTTCATAGCAGTGTTGGTCGCATGCGTAGAATGCATGTAGCTGGGGGGAAAGTATTTGCAAGCGGAATCGACTAACAGATTCGTTCAAAATTCGCCATTGTAAAATGGCTTCGCTTCACGGGGGGGTTCATTTAAGAGTTTGGGACAATCGTTGAAAAAGGTTATCGCATAATAGCCGCACGCTCACGATAAGGCGACGACCGTACGCAACAAGCTGCTTGCTTAAGTTGTGCATATTGGTTTGGTGGTGGGCTACCAACATGTATGATGCTGCTGCTTACTCTCTGCACGGAGATAGCATGCTTCAGTGGTTGGTGGAATGTTCTGATTGCTCCGCTTGTTGAACTTCTGAACTCCTGGCAGCAGCAGTAGTAGTAGAACGATCTCGTAAAGTTTTCCCGGAACTAACCAGAGGGGGAAGTATGAAGCAGTTCAGTAGACGTAGACTTCGATATTTGCTTAATCAAAGAAAGCATTAAGATCTGAAGGACGGTCAACAACTTGGGTCGCCGCCCCTGTGGGTCATTTACTCGGAAGGTACATTTACTGATCAGGCCAGGCAATCATTGTGTCTGGTCTGGTCCTTGCACTGGTGTGCTATTTACACAAGCGATGCGGCTGTACTGTACTGCTTTGGAATTGGTACTGATCTTCGCACTTCAAGAAGGTGAACTGCTAGCATCTTCAGTCTCAGCGTGTGTCGTTGACAGTTGACTTGAGTTAAATGAACTGTGAATTACTGGTGTTTGTCAGCGGGTGTGTGCGTCTGGCCATGGAATACTAGGCGAGAAGCATCGGACGGAAGAAATGCGAGAAATGCGCGGCACCGTTCGAGAGGAACCATCTGCGTCACACCGTCTCGAACGTGTTTACTGATCCCCGTCCAGATCTTTGCGTGGGTCGGTCTCTTTTTCCTTTATTTTTATCGACCTCTTGACGTGGATGTATAATTAAGTTATCGAATGAAAGGGGAAAACGCTACGGAATTGGGTATAATATTGTCGAACGCTGATGATTGCCAGGACTTGAGTATTGGGTGAACCTTTTCTACTCCAAAGCTTCAGTTTCTATGCTACAAACATAATTCCTTCTATATAGAATTCTTGCAAGCAGTACTTCAGTGAGACTCAGTATGTAGACATTAAAGTAATCTCAAAAGGTTTCTCTGATACACCTTTCGATTTTGCAGACAACTGCTGTGCCACCTTTCTCTGTTGATCAACCTTGTACGAAAAAATGGGTTAAACGTATTGGCAGTAAAAACTTAATGAGTCTCCCTCCAATCAGTCTGTCCGTTCAATGAAGAGCTACTGTGGCGGTTGGTATTACTTTCTGAACGTCGGCGCGCTTCGTGATTGGTTTTGCTTTTACCATTAGAAGACCTGTCAGGGAACAATCACGCGTGAGAGGATATCTTCGCCAGTTTTGGATGTAGGTATTGGCGTAATCTTATAGCAACATTAGTTTCCCCTTTTGCCCTGTCCTGTGTCTGCGTCACCGTTGACGAATGCTTAACTAGCTGACTTTTGCGTTCAATCGCAATAGCCTTTTGAACGATTTACGCTACTAAACTTCTCTGCTAAGCGATCGTGTTGACGATGACGAACGACGGTGATGTTAAAACTCGATGATGACAATTTCAGTTCCATCAAAATCACGTGTTGTTACCTCACCAGCAGAGGCAGTCCCGTCGCTCCGCTCGCTCGCTCGCTCGCTCGTGCCATGAACAAAGAAAAGAAACAAATCGCGTGTGGGGTTGTTGTATATAGGAAATCAACTGTTATGAGTAGGGGTAAACAATGATTCCAACCTTGCGTTTTCGGTTCTCTCATTGAAGAGGGAAAACCGTTTTCGCCTCACGCCCTTCTCAGCTGGTATGACCTCACCGCTCTCAATGCTGGAGCTGCTGCTGCTGCTGGAAGATGTCATGTTGCTGCTTGTGTTTCGATTTTGCTCCACCGAGTGACGCACGTCATCGAGTTCTCTTGCCCTGCTTGTTGGCCTGGTTCGCTCCTATTTCGCTTCAGGTTTCATAAGTTGGTCGATTTTCTCTCCTCTCTTGAATTGCTTGCAACATAGTCGTCCCTTGCTTCAGCTCGATATATTCGCTATCTACCACTCTTGCCGCTCCTAGGCGAACCCTCCTTCCTTCAATCGTTCGACCTCAACATGCGCCGTTTTCGCCTTTGCCTTGATTTCGATAGTACATAACGGTAGGCGATGGGGGTGCTGTGCAGCATGGGCGAGCTTTTTCACATAGCTTTTGACACTCGGACACATGGTCACGCACACAGGCGCAGAAAAAAACATATGATTTCTCAGCCGTACACAGCACTACTGACGGGGGCATTTGAGAAAATTGAACGCTTCTGATGATGAGAGCAGGGGGAAAAATAGAGTGTGACTCGGGAACAGTGGATTGCATGGTTATTGGAGTGAATCGTTTGTATTTCCGATGGAACGCTATTCCGGTGCAAAATATGCCCATTTTAAGGCTATGATTTGTCAAAAGACACATCGTTCCTTTATTTTTTTTTAAGTGTAATACCGTTAAGGCTGTAGGGACAATTATGCTATCTTCAATCAGTGTTATCAATTTACTCCAAACTAATCACCTTTCCAACATTTATTCAACATACATAGGCATGCTCACAAGCAGCTCTATCATTGAACTCTATCAATTTCTTATTTATGTTTCGCAACACATCATTTCTACCCTCGCTTCTAAAAACAATCCAAATATCCATAAATAATGCCCTAAATGCATTCTCGTTTAGCTTCTTTTGTTAAGATTTTCAGCTTGCCGGGAACTATTTTTAAAAGCACAGCAAGGTTCTAAGGGTGTAAAAGGTATACATGGTGACCTAGTTTTCATCGCCCCTTTTTAGGTGTCCACCAGCAGCAGCAGCAGCTCGTACCACATCAACATGAGGCGGTATAGGCACCTAAGACCCCAAGAACGTCAGTACGGCTTTAAGAATCTATTGGCATAGTGTGTGCGATACATACATAAGACAGCACACGCACCCCCAAATGGGGCCACCCGAAGCAACAATGCTTCCTCTTCTTTAATCTCTTTTCTCTCTTTTTATGCTTCGTCGTTATGCAGAGAGAGCGAGAGAGATAGAGAGAGAGAGAAAGAGAAAAGAGAGAAAGGGAAAAGCAATACATTGAAGGGAGTTGTCCTACAGAGTAAGTGGGACAAAGTGCCGACCAAGGCAGGGGAGCTCACATTTTCCTAACTCCATCAACACATTTCCCGTCCATCGGATAGTTGAATTTTAACGAGAGTAATCCTCACTGACCGTAACGGTCTGTGTATGTGTGTGAGTGTGTTTGTTTGTTCGTTTTACTACTTTCGGCATTCATTTCCCTTTCACTCTCTATGCACTACATTGATCATTTTGCTTCTTTTTTCTTATGTTTTCTAACATACTTGTGTTAAAATAAACAAAAGAACAAATGTCTATTAACTATTGGAAGTTTAATGTACATGTTTTATAAGAAAAAATAATAGAGGAATATAGTAAAGTTTATATGTTTGTAAAATAATCATTTTAAAGCAATTGTTGCATTTCCATTCCTTGTTTTGCAATAAAACAATGCATTAACTACAATGTGTCCAAAAATAAGTAATAAAAATATAAAACAAGAAACAAAATGAATGCTCAACGTTATCCACGTTTCACTTCCTTGTCTTTTTGTGTGTCGCCTCATGAAACGCCACGTACAACAACCAAAAAAACGCCAAACTAGAAGAACGTGTGACATTTAGGGGTTTACTTTTGTAGCTTTAAACAACACTGGTGAATGGAATGTTGCCAACTATCACATTCGCCATCGTTTGCCCGCTGGTTGGCGTACTTGGCACAGAAACAGGCCTCGTGTTGTGTCTTCACCAATTCACGGTCATTTCGAACGTTACGAATGTCCACCAGCAGCCAGCACCATCGACCAGGTGGGGATACCTTTCGGACGTTGAGTTGACTGTTGCCAGCCCCTACAAAACCAGCCAGTGGTGTCGGGCACGTGGAATGAACCAAGCACCAAGCAGCCAGGTCCACTGCCTCCCAATTTCCAATCCTATATTGAAATGAAATCGACCTAAAAACGTGGCTAAGCAATTGCCTCCCCCGGGTTTGTGTCGCTATGCTGTCGTGTGTCCATTATTCTTCAGAGCATTTAGTGTGTCCGTCCGGGGGCTATATACACGCACGCGACGTTCGATGGTATGTGTGTGTGTGTGCCTGTATTTGGTTGCATAATTTATGTAGGCAAGCAGCGACATCACCTGCAGCAGAGCACACTCGCGCTCACTCCATTCGCTTACATTTACACTTTGTGAAGGTTGATGGGTGTGTATTGTGCTGTTACTAGAGTGTCTCCTCTGATCATAGGAGGGCTTATGTTTTATGGGCTATATTTTGCATGCAAAGATTGAACTCTTATTTTATCTTTCCCTTGGTTTTACATGCCGAAGGCCACCGTCACCTCGTTAGACAACAATCACTCTCGTATTCGGAACATTGGCAAATATACATTTGCTACCTAGCAGCACAGTATGGTCGGAACAAGTTTACAAGCTTGTTTGAACATTGCTCACTTGATTGATTAGAAAGTATTTATTTACTTACAACTCACACCTGAAGTAAAGAAATTGTTGCAAATCGTATTTACATTTTTTTAATTATTATTTTTTTCTTCACAATTTAGATGCACAGCGGTAGCTCCATATCACCTAAACATCCCGCCATACCGATATCAATCGGTATAGCCTCTCTGGTACTTGAGGGAAGATCATCCGCGCTAGATGACAGCTCGATCCACGCTCCGTCCACGTCGTGTGCTGCAACCTCGAGCGTTCTCGCCAATGGCCATGGGACAGGCGACGGTGGTGCCGGCGGAGGTTCTTCCTCCGGTTCCGGAGGTGCCGGTGGCGAGGATGATGAGGACGGTGGGTTTTGCAGACAGAAGCGTTCGAGCGAGGGCACTGGAGCAGGGGCATCGTCGCTTCAGCAGTGCAGTCTCTTGGCCATCAACGAGTCACACGGCAAATCGTTGGCGATGTCCTGCTGCCACACACCGGACGAAGCGCAACGAATCAATCTGAAGCTACAGCAGATACGATCTTCCTGCCCAAGCACGAGCAAGGACGAAGTGCAGCAGCTGGTGACAGTGTCGGGCGAACCGAGCCGACTGCCCGGAGGCCGCAGACATGAGCGGGAGCTGTACCAAACGTACTCCAATGCCGCCGGTCAGCGCGATTCCCTCGAACGGGGAACCGCATCGTCAGCATCATCGGCTGCATCCTGGGTATCGCATGACCACGCCGCCATCTCTTCGGCTGCCGCTGGCGTCGTTATCTATAGTGGATTCGAGAAAATGAATGTACTTGGTACCGTGTCGCCCATCAAGAATCACCCGATGGGCAACAGCTTCATAAACTTTTCCTCCCCAACGCCGACGGCGGGTGCTGCTGGAGCAACATCGTCCGCTACGGTCAATGCTATCCAGTCCCGCAAACCAGTGGCTGGCGGCGGGTCGTCTTCGTCGAAGCTACAAGCGTCGTCGCGTCCGCGCGAAGGACCGCACTGTGAGCAGTTTCTGAAGAAGATCGGACTCAACAAGCCGGAGGCAGCTGATGGACCGGAGCATCACTGCAGCTATCGCAACAAATACGTAAGTTGTTTTCAATAGCACGAAGCAAAATTGCATTACGTTTGTGCAGATGATACATACCAGCGATTTGTTGCTTGTTCTTATATTTCTAGTGTCTTCGCTGGCAGGTGTACTTCAAGCAGCTTTCGTCCATCCTGACGAACGGTGAAGCGGTTTGCATCGAGGTGTATCTCGGACCGGAAAACCATACCATACTCCTGGAGCAATGGATTCTTAAGCTAGTGATGACGTAAGTAATTCGCAGTCAACGCGCCACGCAGTTGAAATACTTATATCTGCGCTTTTCTTCTATTTTACCTCATACAGCAAATCACCGGCAACCATGACCATCCAATCGTTGTGTGCCGCCATACGTAGTCAGCTGTACTTTTCACAAATTTCGGCGTGGAGCGATCTGATAAAAAAATCGCTCGAGCCTGACCTGTTCTCAAACCCGCGCATAAAAAAGTTGATCCCTGCGGCAAAGTGCAAAGCGGGCGGAGGGTCTCCTTTTTCCCTGGCACAGGCCAGGCTTGATATTCTGTTTCGCATTCGAACATACGACAATACTGCGTGTTTTAACGAGAAACCGAACGTTCACAACTTTCCCGATGCGAGTGTGGCGGACAATTTCGTGATACAGGTGTGTCTCAAAAGTTTGCCTCGGCTTGACCGCATACCGGGAATCGATGCCGCGTTGGATGCAGCGAAGATGAGTGCAACGCTGCAGAAGCAACAGCAGGTTGACCGTATACCGTTGCCCTGCCACGAGAAGGGCAAGCATCGGTGCGCGTTTAGGGTTGAGCTGGAGGAAGAGGAAGACGACGATGATTCATCCATGGTAGAGGGCGGGATGGAAGGCGAAGCGGGCGACGGTGATGTTGGTGGCGAGGACAGTATGTTGCTCACATCCGCCGCAATCAGCCATCGCGAGAAACAGCTGCTCAAGTACAGAAAGCGAATGTTGAAGCGTGAAAAGAAAAAGAAAGCCGGCGGCGCTGTGGGAGAAGGAAACAGCAATGCGAGCCCTACGAGTAGTAGCAGCAACACTAGCAGCGGAGCAACCAGTGTCAGCGATCGGAACGGATCCGGAACTGCCGATGGGTCATCGTATTTGTCGGCAAAAAGTTGTTACATGAGCGGTCAGATCGGACCGTTGGGTAACAATATGGGAAGCAAAAGCAACCACCCCTCCACGGAACCAACGGCAAACAATGCGTGTAGCAATGGAAACTGTCGCAATGCATTAACATCATCTATTAATTCAATTCAGCCACCGCTTTACTCCTCCACCGATCGTCACCAGGCAATGATGGTGTGTGATGATCGTTTTCATGCGATCGCTACCAACTCGAAATCCACCCAAACAGCAACGGCTGCATTATCGGTCGACCTGCTGTTACCGCCGCTCGTTTCGGTAGCGACCCAAACGGAACCCACTGTTTCCACCGCAATGGTTTGCAGCGAATGCAAAACCAGATCATCCCGGACGGCAAGCGGGAATGAAACGCGCTCCTCACCAGCGATGAGTGAGCCGGCGCAGCGCGAGATGGAGGTTAGCCAAAACATGAACCATGCCAGCAGCAGCATTAGCAGCACAAACCGTGATAGAAATATGCAATATTTTAACGATTACTATAGGACTTACGATATTATCAATGAAAACTGTGATAAAGGTCCAGAGGCGCCTGTCGGGTGCGGTAAGCAACAGCAGCCGGGCCGTGCTGATGTGCACATGCAGGATGGCGGCTTCCGTAGCGACCAACAGTCAAAATCGAACGGTAATGGAGTGAGCGGTTGCGATTTACCCGACACGTTTCGTCGACCGTGCTTCATTGTCGGCGGCGATGGGTACGAAGGGGATGAAGATGACGAAAGCAGTGCGCAGAAAAGGAACCGTGCAATCGCAAACGAAGCACCCGCCCTTCAGCAGGGCGATCTGCTCCTTCAAGCCATGCAAAGAACTGCCATGTTGAATGGGTCGAGTGAGAGAGACGGCCAGGAGCGGTATGGCAGGGCGAAAACTGTGCATGGAAATGTGGCTTTAAACAACAACAATTACACCACTGCAAACAACAACTTCGTCGAGCGTGATAGGGGGAAGGATGGTACCGCCGTTCCGGTGGCAAATGGGGGGAAACAGCACGAGCAGCATACAGAAGCCACTAGAGGCGACGAAACGGGCGAGAGGAATGGTGCGAAATTGGCAGCAGCAAATTGTGAAACAAGCGAATGTGATACCTTCAGTAAGGAAAAGAAGCTAGATTTAGGTGACTGTCGTCTGTGCAAACGACAAAAAACGAAGCATAATTTTAAACTAAACCTTACCCCATTGCTCTCCTCGGCGGCCGAGGTGCCCCCGTCCTCTTCGAAAAAGGAAGCATCGAAGAAGACGACGATGATCGCTGCGAGCACAGTACTGGACTGTGGATCAACGCCGCCGGGATGCCGTCGTACGTTGTCGGAGAGTTTAGTGGGACATTTTACCATACCAGGATCTTCGGCCATGGCATCCGGGTCAAACGGCCACGGCGCAGCTAATTATGAAGGCCCCGATAGCGAAAACGTTCATTCTGGACGTGGGATGAATGAGGCGTACGGGCTTGCCTATTCCAACGTAGAAAATCTGAGCCCAGGGGACAGTCCAATGCTGAGCAGCTCGACCGGCGCTGTTGGAAATGGCATTTTTACATTCGAACAGATGAAATCGTACAGGCGCGCGTTCTCGGAAGATGTGATTGACACGATCACCTCCCTTGGCCCTCGATCGTACGCCGGCAATGATCGCACCCAAACCACCGAAGAGGATAGCACCGACGACACTGACGGCAGCAACGGTGGTGATAATGAGGTCGAACAGGAGACTCATCTACAGCAGTCGGGAGTTTGCGTTGACCATCGTCGTACAGCCACCGGCGAAAGTTCACGTACTGCGATGGGAACATCGGCCAAATGCGGGCAACAAAGTACACGCCGTCATCGGCCGCATACCTCAACGCCAGCAGGGAATGATACCGTGTGTAAGGAGCCGCTCTACATCAGCTGCTCGGAGACGGATTGTTCTGTCAGCACTGCAAGCAGCGTTTCCCCTCACAAGAAACAAATTCTGAGCTGTGCTGCCATCGGAAGCGCCACGAGCGCCTCAGAAGGCAGAACAACCGCTAGGGGAGAGGATTTCTCCAATAACCTAAAGCAGCAGCTCACACAGCACAAAACATCTTCGAAAATCAACCTCAACTACGTGTTTTGCTTGTCACCGCTGGCGCGCGATGATTCCGGCTTTACAAGCGGTAGCAGCCCGGCCACTTCAACCACCTTTCCTGCCACTTCCCCGATCGCGATCGATGACGCAGGAACGTTTGGCAAAGCTACGAAAAGCGTTCGAATGACCAACAGCGCACACAGCGCGGGACTCTTTCGTTACGACTTTGAAGAGACCCCGGTTAGTCCGGTATCGGGCACTATCAAATCAAAATCCGCCCCTGCCTTTCCATTCTCCCCGCCGTTGGGCGGTGGTGCCCTGTCGCCACGCTTTTTTCGAAATGCCCAGCGCCAGTTTCACCATCGCACCCGGTACCCCTCGGAACGATCGTCCTTCTCAGAGCGTTCGTCTATCGGCTCGGATGAGCAGTTTTCCGATGACGATCTATCATCCTATCTGTTGGACTCATCGAACGGCGGCAGTTACTGCAGTCCACTCTCGGGACATCAACTCCTGCCGACGGAGGAAGGGGGCGTTGGGTCCGCTCTAAAGATGGGTCGTTATATGGCTCGCACCACTGCTGGCCTGCTGCCTACGGCGCAGATGCTGAGCAAGGTGCTGAACAGGAACCTGTTCCGGTTTGGACGTGCACCAATGCTCGGAACGCTGGAAGAATCGCTGCTGCAACGACGGCTGAGTCCGAAATTCCAGGTCGCCGATTTTAAAGTGCTGCTGGGTGCCTCTGGCAGCTTCTGTCCGACACAGCTCACCATACCGGCTGCATCCTACTTCTACGAGCTCCCTGGGCAGCACTTAACTACACCGTATGTGGTAAGTTTGAGCAAGCGGTAGTTCTTCCTTAGCCCTTACGCTGTGTCTGAACCATAGCTAAATGAGTGACGTTTCGTTTCCGGTTTTAGTGTGAATTACGTCTTCCAAGAAAGGGATACTCGATACCGCGCACAGGCACCGTCCAGGCAACGTTGCTCAATCCGCTGGGAACGGTGGTGCGGATGTTTGTCGTGCCGTACGATTTTCGAGATATGCCAGCTATGTCCACTACCTTCATACGGCAGCGCATACTCGCCTGTGACGATAGCAGCCTCAAGCTGCTCGGCAAAAACATCGAACAGCTCAGCAATGCCGAGCAAATGAAGTTGCTGCGTTATGCGATCCATTTGCGGTAAGTAGTTTGCACAGCCTTTGAAATTGCTGTTTGTAGCTTCTTTAAACGACAGTGACACTTATCTTAATCGAATCGAAACACTCCCTTCCCTTTCCATTCCGT
The DNA here is from genome assembly GCF_016920715.1 of Anopheles arabiensis. Taxonomy (NCBI): domain Eukaryota; kingdom Metazoa; phylum Arthropoda; class Insecta; order Diptera; family Culicidae; genus Anopheles; species Anopheles arabiensis. The sequence goes on along the minus strand of NC_053518.1, from coordinate 43,910,662 downwards.
CGCAGGTTTCAAACATCGCGATCTGGAAAACTGTCGCTTCACACAGACATCCGGCTGCTGATTTCCCGCCGCACCGACTGTGATACGGCCGCTGCCCATGCGAAAAATTTACTCGAGTCCCCGAACGAACTGAAAGTGGTTACCATCGTACCGGATAATCCCAAGTTTAGTTTACGTATTGATAAGCAGCAGTAGTGTGGCTTTAACAAACTCTCCTCTATCCCATGCGTGGTACGGCGAGTGAGCATTCGAGGTGTGTGAGAATTTCGTCAACAGTCAACCTATCGACTGGGAGGCCCTATTAGACACACTGCTCTATATTCTCTCTTTTCTTCCGCAAATCCAACCGTAGAGAGGGATTTATTATCGTTTTGGATGTTTTTTGTTTCCCTTTTGTTTGTCATACCGATTGGCACTAAAACCGGGCGATTGTTATTCATTAAGAAATTTTACTTGTTTAATGCGTTTTGTTTTATAATAGCTATATGCAATTACAATGTTTCGAAAATATTTGTGTTTATTATAATCATTTGCTTTCTGCTAATCATTTTACCACTTCAGTACAGTGTGATCTCTCTCGCTCGGGCTCGATAAGTTCAATAACATGCAGCAGTTTCTGCAAGTCTATTTTCGTGAAAGGAATCTTGTTCCCCCAGCTTTAGAGTATAGTAAAAGGGTCAATGATTTAAACCACCTGGGGAATGAACCGGGAAAGTTGTGCGTCGCGCAGGTAATGAAGCAACAGAGCAATTGAAGTTCAATAGTTGGCACGTGTGATGGGGATGAGAAAACGAAAACTTTATCAAACGGAATCGTAGGATTAATTCTAAATGGAGAATGAAACTCATTGGTGAGTCGGTGAAAACCCATCTGCAAAGATACAAGCAATTGTGATCTATAGATCGGTTTAGATTTATGCTTCAACTGTGATTGACGAAAAGCGTAAATTGTATGTTAGATACAAACACAAACTGTGTATAATCCGATGGGATGTGTGTATGTGTAGGCGAATGAAAAGAAATGGTAAACAAATTCACAGAAAGGAAGAAAACAAGTGGGAAATATACTATCATTCCAGAACGAATGGAAAACGATGCAAAACAGAATGCTAACAATACCGATACGTGGAAGAATCACAATGGAAAGTGAATAAAAATACACCGTTTATGTTTGGAAAAAAACGATAAACGATAAAAGGACGACAAACAGATGATAATACAGCAAATGTACATAGCACGTTCTTACATGTGATGCAAGGGCAATATGATGATGATGATGATGATGAAGGCGAAGATTTTGCAGTGGTTTGGGGTGATTGTTATAGAACGAACGCCTGTGTTCATTTGTTCGTTACGCTTGTGCTCTTAAAGACAATGTTTAACAAAACTTTACTTTCGCGCTGGGTTCGCATTTACGCTACGACACGTTGAGTTCATGCATTGCGTACACACAGGCAACTGGTTTACTTCTTCATCCCCTCATAAAACTAATGTTTGTTACACTTAGTGTAGGAAAAAAGTAGTGTAAAGGCAGAAGCAATGCTGTGATGCTGCTTTTTTTTGCTGTTCTTCAAACGTTTCCCGTGTCGTATTCATCTTGGCATTGAGCAAAGTAAAATTTATCTCGCAGAAAGATTAAATCTTTCTAGTGCAATTTGCCAACAATCCCTTTCCTGTCTTCATGTTAGTGAAATATTTGCCGCGATAATAACGATATCATCCCCCTATGTCGATAATTAGCGAAAAAATCACGAACTAAGGATTCAACAGATGCGCATACACACTAGATTCAACACACTGCCATATAAGCGGAATGGGAGGAGAGAAAAAAGCACGCCAAAGCGTTGTAAGGCGTGCCGATAGCCGATGAATGGATGCGTAAAAAGTTGTACTTTAATAACGTAGCTAAAATTCGTTCTTATAGCGCCTAATGTTGCAAGTTGACTTTACCGGCATTGGAATGTGTATGGAGTTATACACGTCGGCTCTATATATGTATGTGTGTGTATGTGTGCGTGTAATAGCGGTGCTTTTTCTCCTAGATAAGCAAAAAGGCGAATTAATACACATAAACTTTGGCTGTTCTTTTTGAACAGAAAATAACAATAATATCTTTGATGTCGCCGGAAGGATTCCGGCAAATTGGTATGCCGCCAGGTTACGAGTTGGAAAGCAGACGCTCGCGTATATGCGTTGGTTTATGTTTTGTTGTACAATTAATTTGTTTGTAAAGCATACGTGCGTGGGAGGGATTGATTTGTACTAACGTCCTGTGCATATCCTACGATCGGCAAATACTACAGCACCACTGATCAGGCAGCTTCGTTCCGATTGCCGTCCCGACGCTTAGTGCATCCGTGGTACACTGTGTGTTTTAGAACAAGTAATTATTTTACCATAAAATAACTAGCAACATTGCCACCGAGAGATGAGTTTAAGAAATCATTACTAAACATTACTAAACAACCACATAGGGCACAAACTCTCTCACACACACACACACACACACAGACACACAGCTGTGTTTGTGCACAGATAGAATGAACAGCAAAACGCAAAACAAGTAAACTAGTCACAGACCCTAAAATGAGTCCTTTTACTCATCGCAAGTGTACGCGTGTGTACGAATACTTTGTTTTTAACCACCGGAGTCACAACATTTCAATTACCATCAAATAGATTTCTCCCATCAAATTGATATCAGAAAGACAAACGGATAATACGGAACACGATTGCAATGCCATTTTCCTCCGACACAGCAATTAGGAGGGAAAAACCCAAAAAAAAAGAATAGGAAGGGTAAATTATAACAACTCGTTTCTGGATCTATTTTACGTTAACGTTTTGCATCCTTATTGCGTATCTTTTGATTTTGAGCCCGACAACCGCATCAACGCGCATTCAAACTGTAGATATAGGTCTGGGGAGTGGCTCACGAATTCAACTGGCTGGATCAGAGTGAAAGTTAAACCAAAAACTTAAGAAAATACTATACAAGGTAAACGATACAGTAGTAAAATAGAGAACAAGTTGAACCAGAGTCGAGACATAGTAACATTACGAAAATAGTAACATTGTAAGCTATGTAGAAACAGGATAACGGAAGGGAATTAAAAAGAAGAAAATGATATAATAAAAAAAACACACACACAAACACTTACATCAACACACAACACACACACATACACACAAGTGAACGGTATGAACAAAATGATGAAGAACAGAATAACAATATACATTTACTATATATTTATATATACAAATTTTTTCAGAAAAGTAATGAAAAATATTTAACGAAATAATAAAGAAAAACGAAATCATAATTCGCTAGATGTTCAGTTAAAGATTAAAAATATAACCTAGTCCTGCGAGTATTCTTTGTTTTACTACATTCGAAAAGTAAATGGCCAACAGCTCAGTTCTAACTTGTTTTTCACTATCCTTACCATAGACTGCAATGGACCATAGAAGTAATCAGCACCCGCTCCGTCGAGGAGAGAAATGTGCAATGATTTTGCAAAACTTTGCGAATCGATGGTCATAATCTTTGAACTAGAGGCAGATGCTCTCTGATACAATTAATTACAAATGTTTGAGTGAACCCGAGTAGAATAAGTACAATGCAGCGTCTTTTTTTTTTCAAATTAAAATTGATGAAACTCTTACTAAACCATGACTTGGTTTTATATTTCGCCACTTATATATTCCGCCATTGTGCAAATGATACGGTTCTTATATCTTACGGTTCTTAAAAACATGCCCGCCATGGGTTCGAACCCCGAAAGGACCGTGCCATCATACGTAGGATTGACTATCCTACTATGGGTAATGAATAAGTCAATGAAAGGCAAGCCCAGTACACGCCCAACCAATAATGGTTGTTGTGCTATAGAAGAAGAATAGTTACAATACTGGGTATCTATTCAATACAATAGTTCCATTTACTATGTTTGAAATATCTTCTGATGAAGATTTTTTTCATTTGCCGTGCCATTTCCTACGATAATTAATCATTTTGGAAAAAATAGTCGAATTTAGCTCAGATAACGACATTTGGGCTAAAATTTGAATCAAAGCACTGCTTCCTATATGCACCTTGGTTGACAAACTGCATACCCCTACCTTGCGTGTAATCAGCTTGTGCCAAAGTGACGCTGTCAGTGGCATCAGTTTTCATTTTGTGTTTTTGCGAGGATAACAAAAAAAACGAGAAGAAAGAAACAGTACAGAAATAAATAGTGTCGAAAAATGAAAACGCATTTAACTCTCAGCCCACCAGCAGAACACGATATCGATAGTTTGTTTTGGCTGATGTAATGTGCGGGTCCCATCATTAGTACGGCTCTGAGGTGTGCAGTGTGCTTTTGTTCTGGTGCATCTGTGCAATCCCACGCAAGGGGGCACGCAAGCGGACTAGCATCGCGTGCGAGGTGGCATTTCCTCCTCCCTCAGTTGGTGTACAGGGGGTCGTCACTTCAGGTGTAGAAAATAGGCGAGCGGAACGGCAGTGACACTGGTCCTTGCGGGCACTGGCCAGAAAGGGACATCGTCTCCGCTGCAAATGAGTACCATGGTGGGTACGCTATAGAACGACTGCAGACCCGCTAGCTTTGTGTGTATGGTACTGCGTTGACATCGTTACACAGAAGGTTAAAAACACACACGGGCGGATGGGAAGAGTTGCACAATTGATTTTTCTCAAACCTCGAACGAAGGGCCGTCACCCGCACGACTGGGTGTGAAGCTTCAAAACAAACAGTGCATTAGCGACACCAGTGTGTTCGGATAATTGGTTCAGAGGTTCTCCGTGCAGTGTGTGTTTGTGTGAGTGTTTCTGTTCGGTGTGATTGAATATAGAAGCTATATCGAGACACTTTCCCGTAAAGGGATAGTCCATCATGGAAGATAAACTGTTCACCAGCGTCGAGGAGGAGTGCCTGTACTGGAAGGAGCGCTGCCTGAAGGTGTCGCAGGAGCGGGACGATGCGCAGCGGGAGTTCGATGACTTCACCACCGAGTCGCGGCAGCTGGAAGCCGAGCTGGAGATGACGGTAGAACAGCAGGAGAAGAAGATCCGCGACCTAAATCAGCTGGTCAATCAGCTGCACAGCGAGAACGAATCCTACAAAAGGAAGATGCAATACTCGGAAAATGAAACCAACAAAATCGATGCCGACTTTCGGCAGCTAGCAAAGGAGAACGAAAAGCTGAAGGTAGGTAGTGGGCGGTTCCACCTTAGGAACAGGTCATCATGGAATTTCGAGCCTCTAATCCGTCTCCCTGTCTCCTTTTAGATATACATTCGCGAACTGGAGCAAAAAAATGACGATCTGGAGCGGGCAAACCGGGTAGCGAGCGAAAGTGTGGCCGAATTCGAATCGATGCTGAACCAGGCGTACGAGAAGAACGCACTGCTCGAGCTGGAGGTGGACGAGAAGGAGCGCATGCAGATTAAGCTGCAGCGATTAATGGATGAGGCGCGCGATTTGAAGCAGGAGCTGAAGGTGCGCACCCTCAAGCCGGACGAGCATGGCGAAAAGCTGGAAGATGACGAGCTGGGCGAACACGGGGACGGTTCCAGCAAACAGTTGGATCCCTCGAACGAAAGTGCATCGACCACGACAACCATCGCTACCGCCAACGTAACGTCCGCGGTCGGTGCGCCGCAGCAAATGAACAGCGTTGGTCTTGGGGGCGCGGATGGCATAGATCCGGACGATGGTACGCTGGGTGGTTCCAAGCTAGAGACGCTCAATAACAACCTGAACAGCAGCAAGCAGCAGCGAAGTGCGCTCGTTTCGCCCATGGTGAAACTGTCGGCAAGCAAGTTGAATGACTTTGGTCGTGAAACGACCACGCCAGAGGATGGCATCGTCGGGGACGGTGTAAAGTCAACGCTGCTGTCCTCACCCAGCAGTCAGCTGATAATAGAGCGAAATGGCAACAGTACGCCCTCGAGCGCACTCGTACCGGGTGGGCTGGGCGGGCTCAATGCCCCAATGGCACCGAGCGATCGCGTTTCGACGCTGAACATTGTGGCCGACCTGCTGCGACGGCTGGACAATATGGAGGCAAAGCTGAAGGCGTGGAAGATTCGCAAACCCTCGTCGCGCACCGGCCCCGGCAGTGCGGGTACGGTCAGCAGCAATGTTCTAACATCTCTGCACACCAGCCACACGATTTCGAATCTGCACCACAGTGCCGGTACAGGTGGACTGATGAACAGTCATAATCAGCATCATCCTCACCACCACCATCACCATAGCAACCATCATTACCAAAGCCAGCTGCAGCAGCAGAACCACCACGCAGACAGCAATCTCTCGCTCAATTCGCTCGGCTCCGGCGATGGTACGGTGCTGCTCGCCTCGTCGGCCAACTGTTGCGGCGCTACTGGCAACGGCAGTAGTAGTAACGCGGCAGTTGGCAATGTGCAGCTGCACTCTTACCAGCCCAGCACCATCACGATCGGTACGCAAACATCCCAGCATTTGCCGGCAACCTCGTTGCCTACCAAGACGGAACTATTGCGTACGAATAAGTAATGGTACAAAGCATGTCGTCAGCAGCACGTAACCCCGCACACAGAACCGACGAGGTTGTGTTTTGCAGTACACAAAACGGGAAAAATGCAGAGATGGCAAGCGGGAAATTGCGCTAAATGTTATATTCCGAGCGTGAAAGAGTGATGGGCGAGGGTGATGAAACTACCAACATAAGACACTGTGACAAAGTGATTTAATTTAAATATTTTCGAGTTTTGTTTTGTTTTTTTACGTTACACCGCAATCATCGCACCATCGCAAGGAGGAGGTGGTGGTGGTGTGTGGGTGGATTATGCAGATTATGTGTCCGCTGCATACAGTTCGGTTTTAATCGTACAATTAATTGGTTCAGTTTTGATACTAACTTCCTTTTCATCGGTTGTACATATACATAATAGCGTATGATGAAGAAAGACAACAAAAAGTGTGCTAAAAGTGTAACTAGCGCTCTTGTTGTAGGAATTATGTAGTTTGGAATGATTTTTGGTTCCCGGTTTTCGTTAACATTATCTATTTATGATATATTCCAGGAATCCCGTGCGCATCCCGTGTGTCTCTCCGTGTGTCTGTAGTACTATTTTTGTTTTACTTTCCTCTGAGATTTGTTCTTGGACAGTTTCATCCCTATTTTGTCCTAGTTGCTCTCCGCAACAGAGTGTATGCTAAATTATAATTTATGTTTGAATTTGGAACCGTTGATCGTTTTCCAGATTTTGCTTTTTTTTTGCTGTCCGCGAAACGACCTGTGTATGCTAGCTAGCGAAACCTGTGTACTGTGTAATTATGCTGCTTCTGGGAATGTTTTAATATGCAACGGGCAACAACGTTTCATTCGCTTCCGTTTACACCCCAAAAGCGTCACCAGTATATGCAGTATTGTACGCAATATTTACACCGCTAATATGACACACGACACAGAGAAAGACGTATATAATGCAATGCTTTAATCGATTCCGTGAAGTGTATACAATTTTTTTTGATAAATCAATGGTGATGTTTTCGAAATGGTTATAAAAAAACATTTCCTTCTATCGGAGCGCCGCCTTACTTTCACAAAACTTACTCGCTCTAAAAAAAAGTACTGAAATAACCAACCATTTGAGTAGTGAATGTGGGTGACACCTGCAAAACATTTCCTACTTCACGCCGCGCGCTAAAATCCACCCGAGTCACAAAATACTCTGTTTTGGGGAAGAGATAAAACCTTTAACAAAAAAAACTAAACCTTACAATTCCTGCAACATTGGCGTGGGCAAAGGAGCAATACTACAGCAGCCCACCTTGAAGGGAAGAATTTAGCGAAATTATAAGTATAATATAATATATTTTGATCGAGGTGTTAGTATGATACAAAACAAACTATTTCTGCAATACCTTTTGACAAATACTGCACGGGGAGGGAGCAAGCTATGAGCATCATCCGCGGCAATGTGAGCACGACGACGAGGTAAAATACCACTATTTGAGCGAAACAACGTTCCCATCTCACAAGCTTCTTTCGCCTAACACCATTGTTTGTTAACAAAAATGTAAAACTGTGCAGAATGGGCTAGAGAACGGTAGTGGAATTGAAATTAATTGGGAAAAACTAAACTAAAAATAGTAACAACAACCAACAAACAAGTTGTGTATAGACCATCAGAAGAGTAGTAGCAAAGTAAAATACAAAGCGAAGCAAAAATGTCCAACAAAACAGGCAAAAACTATAAGAAAGTGATCAAAACTAACGCATAATAAAGGCTATATTTATTCAAATGGTATATGAATAACAATAGTAGCAGAAAAACAAAAACAAACACCTTTTCTATAGATTATCACAAACCATTTCATAAATTCTCGCGCTTCCTTTCTTTCCCACGCATTCTAATTTTAAACAGTACATTTAATCGATTTATTATATATTTTTTATCTTTATGGATAATTTATCAAATCACGATACAAGAATGATTGAACATATAAATGAGATGTAGTAGAACAGCCCCAACCAAGTTGTGCAAAAAAGGATCGGGCTGGGGATCGTGTACGCGGATGCAGGATTAATATGGTGGTAGTACTACACACTGTACTATATCTAGAGTTTGGTATGCACATCTATATGTTTAAAACATTTCACAATTGTTGTTTGTTTGTTTGTTGGTAAGTGATCGAAAAACTGTTGATCAAATGTAACTTGAAAAGAAACAGCGAGCAAACAAACGAGTAGAAGAAATACGTATTTCGGCACTTTCAACGCAAAAGGTCGGTTCGGTTTCGCGCGTTTGCACGGGGGTAGCACACACGCGAGTGGTTTGCTATTCAATCGCAGCGCTTTATAAGCGCATCTTTGGTTTTGCGATGGCGAATGTTAGGCGCGCCGATTGGACCGAGGGATAGAGATAAATCCCCAAAGGAGGTTGTTTTTGTGCCTTTTTTGTTTAGACGACTACCGCACCCGCCTCAGAACGACTGGTCGGTAGATCCGGGCACACCTTCCACTGGTCTGTGATGGGATTGTAGCACTCGAACGAAGCGATTGTAATTTGCGCCCGGTAAAAGTTGATCTCGCAGGGCTGATCACCACCAGCCACGTACAGTAGGCCGTCGGCCGCTGCTACGGCTGGGCTGGACCGGCGTACCGTCATCGGCGAAACCATCGACCACTTGTCCTCGTCGAAGCTGTAGCGTTCAACTGTGCGTAGCACTTCCTGCTGGCTGCTGTTGCCACCGACCACGTACAGATGACGGTCGAGAATGGCTACCCCCATCTGGCAGCGAGCCGTTTGCATTCGGGCGAGCTTCGTCCATTCATGCGTAACGGGATTGTAGCTGTTTGTTGGAAAGTGGATAAGCATATTAAAAAGTATGGTCTTGCTATTTTCCATTCAATTCCACTCCTTGCTAAACTCACCTGATCAGATCGGTTAGATATCTCGAGTGAGTATTGCAGCCACCGACAATGTATATCAAGCCTGAAAATGGGAAGAAACAATTCGGTTAATGTAGAAACACCCCACCACCCTGCCGGACAGTGCCACTTACCTTCGAAGCTTACGACACCCATACTGAACTTGGGTTCCGGCAGATCGCCTACCATTCGCCACGCATTTTTCATCGGATCGTAACACTCAATCGAGCCGCCAATGTCCTCCCCGATCCAGCCGCCCATCGCGTACAGCGTGCCGCCGAGCGTACAGAGCCCAAACTCGCACCGGGGCACATTCATCGGTGCCATCGGTTCCCAGTTGTTGTTCTGTGTGTCGTACACCTCCCCGTTCGCCAGGATCTGGCTGCCGCGCTCGCCACCGATCACGTAAATCTTGCCACCGAGTGCGGCCACCCCTGGCAGTATGCGGCCGATCTCCATCGGGGCCGATTCGATCCACTCGTGCCGAAAGATGTCGTACTTGATAACGGACTCAAAGATCCAATCCGTTGGCGTCCATCCGGTCGACCGTTCCCGCCGCGATCCGCCAATCACGTAGATGCTTTTCTTCGCACAAACTCGCGGGCACACGCGCAACGGGACGAGCTGACCGCGGCGCGATGTCAGATCCTTGCGCACCGAGCGGAGCGCAATCTTTAGCGACACATCCCGGCACTCGGCGATGGCCTGATCGATCAGCCCAACCGGCACTAGAGCGATGCGCACGTGGGACAAAATTTCAAACACGTACTGGCGGCGCGGCACCACATCGTGTCGGATCCAGCGCAGGGCGGCATTAAACACCTGATACTCGCTGTCGACCCGCAGCGCCTCGGAGGCGATCACCTTCACCAGCAGCGTGTGCGGAATGTCGAGCAGTTCGTCCTCGAGGGCGACCTTCGGAAAGTTGCTGTGGACAAAGTTGGCCGCCACCTCGGCAAGCTGGCGGCAGTTGTGCGCTTCGGCAAAACGCAGTATGCCAAGCGCGTTCGATGAGTGTAGCTCCCGGCACAGATACTCGCAGCAGCCGTCCACTACCTCGGGCACCTGCAGCATGTCGGCAGCAGCCAGCAGCTCCTGCACATTGCTCTGGAGAGGAAAGCAAACAGATGAGTAAAGCAATTAAACATAGCAGGCGGCTACAGTCAGCGATGGTTACCGACTTACCTGTTCGATTTCCATCTGGCCGGTGTAGATGAACTCGACCAGCAGCTCCAAAATGTCGGCCCGAATCGAGTGGAGCGTAACGGTCTTCTGTTTGCCCTCGCTCAACCCCAGCTCGGGCCGGAACATGGCCTCGAAGTAGGCGGAACTGGCACTCAGCACGGCCCGATGGGCGTGGACGGACGTAGCATCGCCAACCTTGATCTCAACGTCACAGAAGCGTGAATCTAGCCGCAGCGCGTTCAAATTAAGCAGCATCTTTTGTGCGTAATGCGGGCAGCTGAATCGCGGCTTGCCCCCGCTGCTGCCAGCAGTACCACCTGCCGCTCCACCGACTGCCTGCGACACATCCGTCGGGGAAAGTGGTGACTGCGTCGAGAGTGAGCATATGATGTCTCCACAGTTGTTGCCATTGTAGTTGTTTAGTGGGGGCATGGTTGGGCCTTCTTCTTTTTTTTGCCTGCCCGTTTCACCAGCTCTGCCGTGTGTGTGTGTGTGTGTATGTGCTTTTTTAGAAAATTGCAGGCTTATCAATTCCCACCTTGGTTTGGTTGCAACAATCTCGTTTTTCACCCGTTGAATGCAATGAGACGAAGTAGTTTCAGTGTTACACCATCTTTACTTCCGTCTGACAGGCGATTCCTTGGCGTTTTTACTCCATGCAAACCAATCACTGTTCACTGTTTGTACTGAGCAAAAGAGCTTCTTTTTCCCGTTCTGTGAGCAATGTCCAGAGCCGGACACAGTGCCACAGCGGCAGCACAATTTCGTTATTCGATTATCTTTGCGATACGGGCCTTAATTAACACGTACATGACACTGCAGGGTAGCCGTAGTGTGGTGTGTATGTTGGTTATTCGACTGCTTCCTACGCCCTAGAGTACCCCTTCTCCACACGCGACTTTCGAGATACGTTCGTTCATTGTCTGCCCGCGAGACTAATCAAAGAATCTATCAATTTAATAAACCATCTTCCGTCGCACTCGCGAAGGTCTGCGATGGCCGCGACCCTTCACTTTACTTGGACACTATTTTATGCACCCGTTCACAAACCGCAGCACTGTGTTCCGCAGTTTTGGCTGCTCCGTTGCTGAAATCGCCAGAAAAAGGGTGAGAGAAACAGCGAGATAGAGAGAGAGCGCGAGAAACGCAGACGGGTGTGTAACAATTGCTGCAATTCACGAAACGCACTGTGCGGGAGTCCCTTGCGAACGCGTCATTCGCCCACAAGATGTCATTTCACTTGGCAAAGTATTGAGCCAAAGAGTGCAACTGTCGTATCAAACCTCTCCGCTGCGGCAATATCGTTGCGGACGGACGTGGACTCTCTTCGCGTTGGCAAGGCGTAAATTTTCTCCAACAGCAACTTCTCGCCCAATACGCAGCAGCAGCAGTACGCAATTGAGGTCCGCTCGCACGTCGACACAGCTCTTTGTTGGTGTGAGTGATTTGTTTTTGTTTTGCAAAACCATCGGTTGCTTCGTCGCGTGGGCTGCAACACCAATACACACGCGCACCTGTTACAGCTGTCAGTTGTTGGACGATGAATGAACGGCGCTCTTTGGGTTGGGATTGCTTTAAAAAAATGATGAAACTGAAACTGCTGGTGGCGCACGCTCGATGATACAAAGGAAGCTCTGCACTGCCTAGATGCTGGCTGCAACATCATCTTCCACGATATCGTTGTTTCGTAGTTTCCGATACAGCTGAATTATTAAACTACCATCGGTGACTGCCTGCAGTTCGAGCGATAGACCCTGGAATGAAAGTGATACGAATAACAATATCATTTTGCCGTACAAGTGCTGCAAGTGGGCTGTTAAGAATTGTACTTACTTTTAGCTTATCTCTTCTCTCTTCCATTTCAGCCAAATACTCCTCCGTATCCAGCAGCAAGCGTTTCACCAAATCCATCGCTACTGGACAATCTGTTTTCGCGCACAGTGTGGCTTTTTCTCCGTGCCAACGCATACGGACCGGTGCATCCAATGCGAACCAGGTGTCATCGGGTTTATCTTCCAGGACACTAGAAAAGCTGGCTGCTTTCGTTTTAGATTGCTCATTTCGAATGCAGTACGTGATGGTACGCTTCTCGTCCTGCTGCCGAACCGGGTGAGGATTGTTTTGTGCGATAATGTCCCTAGCAGCGTTTTTCACACAACACTCGGACACGATTAATGACGATGGCGTTCGGTGTATCAACCTAGCAGCACACGAGTTCGTTGATTCTATATGTGCAGGCATGGGAATCGACAGTAGTAGGCTTTCATTTCCATTTTGAACCGTTGTTACCAGCATGCAGCGAAATGTCGGTAATCCGCATGCCAAATCTTGTGCAGTTAAACACACAATTGCCGAGAGTTCCCCTGCTGGACTGAACGTGCCAAGCACGGGATAGGAGTGCAAATCGCTGTCGCTTTGGGCAATGCAAATGCTCCACTGTTTTTGCTTGGAAAGTAAAGCAAAAAACCCTTGGTTGATGGCTATTTTCACACTGGCAAACAAACACACACACTCCTTGCGATGTCCAAACAGAAGAGCTTTCCCTTTTCTGGGTGGCATTTCACGATGAAATGTAACATCCATATGGGCAAGCGCTTCGAAAGCTGTTCTGTTTTGGTACAGTGCTAGCACGTCGAATTTGGCCTGCACAACTTGCAGGGCTCTATCTATACGTTGGTCAAATTGCACTTCTTCTGTGAGCATCTTTGTGACACGTTTCGAACCCGCACGATTATCCTTGCGAAGTAAAAACATTTTCGGAACATCAGATACACTTGTCTGCTTCTCGCTCTCCCTGCAATCGATGGTGTAGAATTGATTATTTTCTGTCAACAGCAATGCGACCGATTCGCTTGCAAGCACCGTAATGCCTATCACGCCTCGAACAGGTACTTCGCTACTTTCCGTGATGATTTGTTTTGTTTCTTCCGAGTAGTAAAATTGCACACGATGTGTGCTAAGCCCGTTCGAGTACAGGAACCCGTTATTTGCTTTCTCGAATGCATATGCTTCGACTGGGGCGTGAAGGAACACCGATGAGGTTGCCACCAGGAGCGCTTCCGGGACAAGCGATTGGGCAAAGATGACCAACACACCTGCCTGCAGCAGAACAGTTAGGCATAGGCTGCTCTCGAAGAAATCAAAATCCAGTACACAAGAGGCAAAGCACCGCAGCGCGATCAGATCACTTTCGCCATTGGCTTGCTCCTGCACCCAATACAGCGTGTTATTAATGGCAATCAACAGCACCTGGTCTCCCACGGAAAGCTTTGTGAAGCCGAGAAAGTTGCCCAAAAACCGTTCATTCACTGCATTCACTATCAAACATTTGATGCTAAGCCGGGCTGAGGAATCGATACTTTCAATGACCAGATCGCAGCTCTTGAGCGTCAGGTGGGACGAACATCCGTCGGATAGTTCTATCAACTCCAGCACTATTTTTCCGGCACTGGTTTGCCTCACTTTAAAAAGCTGTCTCTTGCCAGGACCTTGCTCAGCGTGCAGGACATGATTGTAGGCATCGATCTGCACGAACTTTTCATCCAACGCTTCATACACCAGCAATTTACCATCAGATGAGATTAATAATATGTTCGATTCAGTCCTTTTCAGTTCACGTACAGGCTCATCAAATTCTTGTTCACATCTTGTAAATACTTTTGCTTCGTTCTGTTCCCGAGTAAGGGTCGTCATGGAGACAGAAACCACCTGCTCAACACTTGCAACCATTACGGTCGTGCTTTGTTGATCGTTATTCGCAGCACAGACGATTGAAATGGGATAGAAATTGTTGTCTGGTATTTTCCAACGCGCTAAATATTTATAGGACATTTCCAAGAGAATGTGGAGAATATTTGTACGCTGCTATGTTTCCGTTCGTTCCTGTGTTTATATTGGCAACTGCCGCCGGCTTGGCGCCAAATCGTTTGACATCACAAGCAGCAACAACAAAACAATGCACGTTTCAATCCACACCAGTGTGGCCAGATTTTTTGGCGTTTTTCGGTAAAAAAGAACAATCGGTAGGAATACAGATAAATCGGTTGTTACGAACCGGGCTTCTCCGGCAGGCCACGCGAAGGTTTGGCCCTTAGCAAGAGTTGCAGGGTTGTAACGGAGGAGAAACAAACAGCAATTGTGGACAGAGTATTTGATACTTCGCCTACTAACCAGTCCTTCCCGCTAGTTGCTTCTAATCCAAATGTTGGGAAGCCTATGCAGACGGAAGGGGGTGTTTGGCTCGGAAATCCAGGGGCTCTGTCCTATTTCGGATATTGGAATTAAACCTCTTAACTCCAAGAGGTTCTGCGTTTGAATCTGTCTATTGAAAATATGGCCTACTTTTATACTAAATTTGTCCTTACACGTTTACCCGAATATCCGTTTGGACTGGATAATTCGTGTTTCCAGAAACATCCCAAGTGACATTTGCTCGAAATTGTTTTTCCATATCTGCTCGATTAGTACTCGATACGCCTGAAATTGTGGATTTGTGTGTGATCAAGTGTGTTGAAAGCGCTAAGATTTGGTGTGTTCGTAAATTAGACTTTCTTCTATCGATGGATGATGCTGTCGAGCTCATTTTACATTCATAGCTTTGGTATTTGATGAACAACAAAAGTAAATTTTGTGTGAGGTTATTTTCTAAAAAATCGATATTATTTCAGTATAAAATTGCTTCATGACCAACTATAACGATAGGAAACATCATTTCCGATCGAATCTAGAAGAAAGCAACGAAAAAACCGCATCACAGTTGATTTTACTGGACTTTTTCCAAATTCCCTTAAACTGGTGCAGTTTAAGGGAAGTTTAAGGCTCCAGTTTAAGGGAATTTGCTCAAATTCCCGATTATTCGTGTTCGAAAATGTCAGTTGGGATCTTATTTTGATGTGGAAGGATAAACAATGGTTACTAGGATCAGATTGGTGAAAAAAGAAATTTAGAATCGCGTGTGTAACATCGGTATTTCTGGTCACTCTGATCGCCTTGCTCTGCTGGTTTGTTGCTGTCAAACAACAAAAACAGCTGTTCCTAGGACGCCGCCAGATCTTGAAGATTCTTGTATAGAAATGAAAACATGTGTACAGTTTCCTATAAATTCACCAGTTCAGAATAAATTGCGCTGATCAAACATTTATCGTGCAGTGCAGTTTACACATTTACCAAGCCAGCTCTTCTTCAAACGGCATTTCAAGTTACTTTAAGTAGAATTTAAGCACAGAGCAGAGGTCGTTTGAAAAGCGGTTCTGAACGGTTCCTTTTACAAATTTGCCTTCGGGGGCAGGATCAAAAGCTGTGAAGTTAAGAAACGTATAACAAAAAATGTCTCGCGCAATAGGGGTAAGTGTTGTGCAATGTTCAAGAGATTGAAGTTTAAAGTTATTTAACCGGCTAACATGCTCATTCTATCAATTGCTTTCAGAAAGCCCATATGATTGTACTGGACGTAGGTCGCAACTGTGCGATTGCTACCGGAAGGGATAAGCAATCGTTCTTCGACAAAGCAAAAACCTGTGCCTCCCTCATCGTGCAGCGCTTGGTATGTATGAAGCAGTAATTGTTTAAAGAAGCGCGATTTCTAATAAAACATAATAAAACTAGATTTTTAGCGCACCAAACGATCATGTCGGCATAGTTCTGTTTGGAACAGACGAGACAAACAATCAGCTGAACGTGGATTCTGGAGGGTACGAAAATATCACCGAAGCTTTTGAGCTGAAACCACCCAACTGGCAAACGCTAAGAATTTTGCAAAACCAGGTGGTTCAAACGGAATCGGAAGCAGGCTGGTTCGATGCACTGATCGTTGCCACCAATTTTCTGCGTAACGGTGCATTGGGCAAAAAGTTTACCGGATACAGTATCATCCTCCTTTCCCCACTGTTCGTGGCTGGCGATATCGATCAGGGTCAGCTAGAGTCTGTGGCGGATGGAATAAGCAATATGTTGGGTGTGCTGCACGTCATCACAAATTACGTACTCCATCCAGCGGCATCTGTCGCCTCGATCTTCACCACAACGGGTACCTTCGATGAGCAGGCAAGCAAAACCGAAGCACGGATCGAAAACGAGCGCTACGTAAGACAAATATTGGATACTACGGATGGCACACTGGCCAACATAAACTGGGCCGAGCGGATGTTGACCTTCTTCGATGCAAAAGCAGTCCGACCGACGCCCTGGAACTCCACACTGACCATTGGCACGAAGGTAAAGCTGTCAATTTCGGCCTATTACATTGTCTGTGAACAGAAGGGGCTTGGCTCCTTTAAGGTGGATAGCGTTGACGATGCTGCCTCGCGGGTGGAAATGAGAACGCAATACTTTTTGAACGACAAACCGGCCGAAATTTCCATGCAGGACATCATTATGGGCTACATGTATGGGTCTACGGTGGTGCCGTACGATAATACGATCGATATCGAGTACAAGTCGGGCGATTGCCGTTTAGCTTGTTTGGGATTTACCGCATCCAGCAACATTCTCGAGGAGCATCTGTCCGGCAAGGGATCGCACGTGGTAATCGCAAAGAAGGGATGCGGCGCTTCGAATCAAAAGCTTTGCGCCTTGGTCAAGGCAATGCACGAGCTGAACGTGGTCATGATCGCCACCAAGGTGTACCGTAAAGATACCAAGCCAAGGCTGAACGCACTAATTCCTACGTACAAACATGGGAATCCGTGCCTCGTGATGCTGGAACTTATATTTAAAGGTGAGCTGGCATAATGTCTATTTTTGTTTGTTTCTTAAACGTATGTTAAATATTTTACTTTTTTTAGATGAGCTCTGCAGCTTGAAGTTTCCCTCGTTGCTGAAATCTTCTAAAAACAAGCCTACGAATGAACAGTACGACGCGATCGACAAGCTAATTGACAGCATGAATCTGATGGATGCGGTCGACGATTCCAACGGGGAATGTCGTGAAGCGTTTGCCCTCAACAGCACATTTAATCCGACGCTCCAGCACGTGTACCAAACCGTTGCTCACCGTGCACTCAACCCAAAGCAACCGTTGCCTGATGTGAACAGTACATTGCAAGAATTGATCGACGTTCCGAAGAAAGTGGTAGATCGATCAAAGCCAGCGCTGGAAGAGGTAAGGAAGGCGTTTGAATTGAAAGAAATCAAACAAAACACGCGTGCCGAGTGGCTGCAATGGATGGCAAAGATCAAGGTAGGGACCGATGCTAGCGGCAGCAGCAGCAGCACAACCATAGACAGTGGTGTTCTCATGGACGAGGAGGCCGACGATGGCAGCGATGATGCTAACCGTAGAATGGTCGTGTCCGTGGGTACAGTAACACCCGCCGAAGACTTTGCGCTTCTTCTGCGGCGAGGTGAAAAGTTTGCCACCGTTGCCACCCAGCTGCAGAACGCAGTGTTCGAGCTGCTGTTCACGTCAATGCGACCGCCCGGTAGTAAGGTGATCGCTGCATTGCTGGCTTACCGCAGCGAGGCACAAAAGCTTGGCCCGTACCGGTACAACGAGTGGATGACCGAGTTTAAGGAAATGCTTCTAACACGCCAAAAGGCAGACTTCTGGGAGACGGTGATCGTTGGCGAGAAGCTCGGTTTAATCGATTCCCAGGAAAGTGAGATGAGCACGGTAAGTGTGGATCAGGCGGCAAACTTTTACAAAACACCGACACAAAACAAAATGGCAGTGGAAAGCTCGGATGGAGATTACATAGATCCGGATTGTTTGTTTGATGAGTTGAATGGTTCTTTCTGAGCCATTAACGACTTTCGACGGCAATTGGATACGTGTTCGTGCCTCGGCCAGCGCAGCTGTAAAGGAATAGAAATATAAAGCACTTTACTAAAATACAATAACCTGTGTACGCAAACAACTACTACAAAACACTACGTGAGATGATTGCAATTTCTCCTCCGTCACATGTTCCCAACGGTTGCATCGTATTTATCGAGTAAATTTCTTCAAGTGCAGCCAATGTTCAGAGTGCGTAAATGCATTTATCAAACCGTTCAAACAAGCGAACATTACTATTATCTACGAGATGCTCTACAAAAAGTCAAGTTTGCATCGGTCCAACGCCGGAAGTTTGTGCGACATCTCGTAATTAACCCCTCCAAGAACACGGTAATGATAAGAGCTCTGGAAAGCAAATTTTGTACAAATATTGATTATGTGAATAAGGAGAATAGATCAGAATAAGTCAGAAATTAGACAGGATTTACTATTGTTATGTGAGATAATTACACGAAATGAGGATTTTTGGTTGCAGGGTGAATAAACTTAAAATCTGGCTCTTAAAAACAATAATTTGTGTAAAACTCTGGAATATATCTACTCATGCACGATAATTTCGTTCAATTTAGTTCAGTTTTCGGATTTGAGTTTTAAAATAACTCCCACCAATCCAATAAGGCCGCATCTGATAAGACGCTCAATTGATACTAGTACAAACATCGGATCGCAATACCGATAACATTATCCAATCAAATGCCCAAAAAAGCGAAACACTTTTAGCCATTCATGATGATGAAGTATTTTATGCATTTCTCCGTCCTCCAGCTGCTAATACGTAGTAAAGCAGTGGATAACCCTCCCCAAAAGAAAATTCAACACGGGCAAGAAAAAAGAACAAGGAAACCGCCCAGTGCGATAACGAGATACTTCCAGTGCCCAATTCCTTCTACAGGCGCGCTTGAATGTCCCGCCCGTTCGGCTAGTGTGCAGGCGGCATCGTAACGTGACAGTAGTACCGCGGTGTCCGGCTCGGTCAAACACGGTCAAGCTCAACTCACCTTCTGGAACAGTGACGGAAGCTAGAATACGATTCACAAGGAATTATCTAAAGAGCGTCACGGATCACATCCTTCATCATACCGGCAAATGACACCCCGCGAAATGCAACGGAACCGAATGGCGTGTCCACTTATCTGCCTGGAAGACTCAACAGACTGCAGCTAGACACAAGCTAGTAAGTGCGTTCCCGTGGTTTATGGGAGACGTTGGTGGTGGTACTGCTTGAGCATCATGGCAGGTTGCTTGGATGAAGGAGCGTTATTATACGGTGACCGTGTGTGGTTTGGGCAAACATTTGTGTGGAACAGCATAATGGATTTATACCACCAGCCGATTCAGCGTGCCGGCAACAAGTAGCCAGAACACACACACAAACGCAGCCTCCCCCTGGAGGATTGTCGTCGTAATCACGCCGTCACAGTGTCATTTTAGTCCGGCGACCCACGATAACAGCAACATAACTGTTTTTTTAAACTATGTGTTTGTGTGTGTGTGCGTGTCTTTGTCGAGAAGTGGCTGATTGTACAGTGAAGCTGCTCCCCGGATCGATTATCTCGCTGCGCGGCTGGGTGGGTTTTTGTTTCGCGCCATGGTCAACTACCCGATCGTTGTACTGTTTGTCGCCCGGGATCGCTTGTGTAAGTTGTGTGGGTGATTGTATTGGGAAATCGCGCATGTATCTTTCTCGTACCACACTGACTAATAGACGATAATCCGCCCAGCGGAAGTGATCACCGGATTATCCTAGTGTGTGAGCAATTAGGCAGGAATTTCATTACTCGCGCATTTGCCCCCGAGACACCATTGCACGGGTAGCAAGCAGGGGTAAATGTTTTGTATACACACTCATCCATAGTACGCTGGCAGAGAGGGAAAGCGGGAGCGAGATAGAGCGATCGCAAAGGGAAAGGAAGGAGAAGTGAATCCTTCTGATAAGATTTGCCCCGAGACTCGCTTCCAGTTCCAGTGTGCGTAATCATTGTTGTCTGGGCAGCTTGTTGACCGTTCTCTCCCTTCCCGGCAGGCGCAGGGCAAACAATCTGTAACACAACGTTGCTCCACATTTCATTTCGTTAATCGCGATGCTTTCGGTGCTCCTCGTGCGGACATACTCTGGACCGGTCTTGCTTAATTTACTGCGAACGGAAGCGTGTTGCTGTTAGTTCGTGCAATTCCTGACGGTGCGTTAAAATATAAATAAGCGTTAACCCCCCTCCCCCATCCCACCCCCTCTGCGATCACCCAGGAGGGTTGAACGAGAGAGGGTGGAAGAAGGTGTTCGGTTGGCAATCGGTTGGCGTTGATTATCTAGTATCTTATCACGCGCAGCGCTATGCCGTCAACCCCGCATAAGGAAATCGTCGCTATCGGGATGCCACCGCAGTTATGTTGTGTTGTTGTTGTGGTTGTTGTTGCAAAAACGATAAACCCTTACCGTAGCACCGTTCCGATTCACATGCCCAGTGTTGTAACGTTTCTGTCGTTCTGCAGGTCGGGTTGCAGTAACCGCGGGAGCAGATCGAGCCACCGCATCCAGTGTGTGTCTATGAAGGCGGTCCCCGATAGTTGAAAACAGTGTTAATCCCGAAGGAAACCAGTCGTGGGGGTCATCGCGCACCGCACTCCGGCACTCCGGCCCCCCGCTTGAGGTGATGCAATTTATTCGCAACAGCCTTTCGTTTTCGTTCATCAGTAACCCGGGAAGCACCCAGCAGCGATCGCCCGAAAATGGACCGTCGGAGGCGATGGCGCCGGACGATGGCAAGCTGCCCCGGTCGGCATCGAACGTGAGCGAACAGACACAGTATGCGACGGTGCGGTCGAAGCTACCGCTGAACCTGGGCAGCCCACCGTCCGCGTACAGCACACCGTTCCAGAGCCCGGTCATCGCTAGCCGCACCTTTCCGACGCTGGCCGGTGCCGCGGCAACACTGAACGGAGCGGCCACCGACGGGCGGGATGACTCAGGCAACGGCACGATGAAACCGGAGCGTAGCAGCAAGGTGTACTTCATCGAGCAGGGCCAGCTGCAGACGGACTACGAGCTGCCGGAACGGCCAGGGCAGCCGACGCGTGGTGCCAGCCTGGACAGTGGCATTGTGAATCCTGCCTTCACTAACGACGCCGGCGCCACCGTGATAAACATGTCCAACACACAACCCAGGTGGGTAATATATAGAGCCGAGCAGTGCATGGTGCAGGTCCCGACAAAAAGCTCCACATTCAGGTGTTCAGGGAAGGGAATTAGAAGGATCGTTTTAAAAAGTTCGAACCGTTAATTTCCAATCAAAACTTTTCGTACCGTATCGGGCTACAACTATTCCTCTTCCTCATCCGTATCTGGATGAGGGAGGGTAATCGAAACATGTGTAAAATTGCGGTACAGCCCTGCGATAACATGGTTGCGATAAGAGCAACCGCAAAGTGAATGTCATTGGCGCGGAAACATGCGGAACAGTGGATATTGAGGGTGCAGCAGCAGCAGCTGGTGTTGAGAATGTTAGTGAGTATGTTGCAAAAGCATTCTTTACCCTCCAAAATGATAAGTGAACGCTTTTATTCAATACATTCTTTGGAATCTGCAAAACTCCCAGCAAAGCGAAAACTCTAAAGCATGACAAAAGACCTGCCAGGTGTGTTCAATGATGCACCTGTGCTTTTACCTCAAGAGCCCATAAATCATTATCACTGGTGATTGACGAATAATAATACTTCAACTATCGAGGTGATAATAATGTAATCCAACCATGTTGTTCAATGCGGTTCTCAAATGCCGGACATGGAAACGGATAATAATTGTTGGTGCACTACTCAAGCGGCAATCGGATTCCGATTAGCAACTGGCAGCCGGATTACCGGAGGCGTCTGGTTTTGGGCATCCCATGAATCATACGCCCCAGGGGCAATCAATCATTGGCACGAATCTGAAGCTATCAATTCAATTTTTCACCCTCCAGTGTCCGCTATCGTGTGCTCTTATCACGTCTGTTTTCTCCCTGTTACAATACGTGTCCGACTTATAAACTTTTATTTGTGCGTCTCTGTGGACATTCACATTGGGTCTGACCCAAAACAGCGCCGAGAAGATGATTCACCTTCACGTCTGATAAATTGATGCATCTTTCTTCTTCTTGCTCTTTGCAGCGTTATACGCGAACAGTACTGGACGTGGTCGTGTCGATGCCGGCGGGAGCTCACCCCACGCGAGAAAGCTCTGCTCATTGTGATCTTTATTCTGGTGCTGGTCATTGGAGGGCTCGCAACGTACCTGGGCATTGTGGTGGATAGTGATGATGGGATTACTGGTGAGTGTGACTGGTGTGGCTTCAGGAGGGAGTTCGGTTTTGAAGCGATGAACGGATTTGATTTTCAACGAAAATGTTCACCTTTTAGGAGGCATCCTTACGAGAAGTATGCTTGAACCAGCGACAACCCATCAGTAGGGCCGATCAGTGATAATCATCAGCCGATCATACCACGCATCACAGAAACACGTCCCATCGAGAAAGTGCTCTAGCTTAAAACGGAACTCTATACCGATAAGACTGCAGAATCACACAGGTTTTCCATCCCATGATGTTTGCGGCGGAAGTTATACGTACGCATGGCATACAAAAGTACATACACCGACACACTTAGCTACTAGTATTCGTACGTCTCTCGATAGATATATTTTTTAGCCAGTTTACAGAGTACACTTCGATAAACCGGAACGGGCCGGTTCCTTCAAGTAAGCATCTCTTCTAATAATTGAAAGTAGAAAAGAAAAACATCCCTAATTCAAGCGACACAGTATAAAATGGTCAGTTTTTAATTTGTAAATCTATTTTCTAAGAGATGGTGTAACCTAATCCCAAATACACACTTAATCACAAAATGAAGAATGGTGATTGATGCTCTTCTTTTTCTGTAGTGATCTGCTGCTTATACGTCATGCTGATACGACCAGGTTGATCTGTCCATGGCTGCCTCCTTTCGCCCTTATCTGCATGCGATATCCGAAAGGATCCAACCATAAAGCTGGCTATTCGTCTCTTTTCCTAATGTCCTAACGTCCTCTCTCTCAGGTAACGTTTCCTGGCAGATTTTGCTTTTGCCAGGATCACTGTACAAAGTGAGAAAAAATCCTACGTTAATTCCTACGCTGAATGTCTTCGCTTATTCCAATGCTCCACATATACTGTTGAGAATGGTTCGACGAGCTGCGGAATTAGGTACTGAATCGAGACAAGCATTGTATTCGTCCCAGGATTAGAACACGTTCACGATTCGTTCTGAATCCAGTCCGGGACCAGTGTGGGTTCGTGATCGGTTCAAGGTTTCAGTATTCTAGAATCCTTGGAAAATATATTTTGTTGGGTAGTGTCACACACGAAGCTTACCTCGGAGTAACTGTGGCGATCAAAGGCTTAAGTTAAACACTGACTTTATTTTCCATGATTTTTCCCCATGTATACCCAATTAATTCCTAAAAACATTTACATATATGTTTTGTTCTTACTCCCTAAAAACGCTGCGTCGTCAACATGCCGATCGGTCTCCGATCGGACACGTGATTGCGGCATTGTTTATTATTGTTTGTTAGTGCAGCCAAACCGTTTCGATCGTTCGATTGAGCGGATGACTGTTTTTGATCTAGTAATCTACATACATTTAATTATTTCTTATCCGCCATCGACACGCAGTTTGGTTCAACATCCATTCGGTTCCATCGTTCGATCTTTAGCTGTGTCGCCGGCATGTGCTACAACAAGTATCAATAGCAGGACCGATATGAGTACTGTATCAGTTCTTTTGACTGGGTTCATTTTGGCGTACATTTCAAAGTAAAGGGGGATCCAATAAATTTAGCTGCGTCGTAGCTCTCTACGGCTAGTCCACCAGTGTCCCAAAAAACACAATCGTGCAACGCACGGAAATCAACAAAAAGTATTTAAAATTTCTCATTAGCGAGTTGTTTTGTTCGTTAAAATATACGCGCGTTTTCATGCACAATTTTGACATTTACCTGTCAACCTCGCAAACCGGTTTGTGCCCGTGCGTGCGCGCCAAAGCAGCAGCAATAGCAGCATACAATCCATTCGTGTGTAAAGCCTTGATCTGGAAAGCACGCGGCAAGCGTAAAATACTGCGTAAAAACAGGCCTGTTGGACGAAACAAGGCAACTCAGGTTGGAAAAATGGCTCCACGCCGTAAACGTGCAGCCGCAGCCAAGTCCACTGAGGTAAGGTGCGAAATTCCTCGGGTACGAATAGAGTCAAAGTGAAACGAGCCTTTTTGTTGTTTTCTGTCCTTGCAGACTGCGGCCAAGAAAGCCAAGCCAGAGGAATCTTCCTCGACCCCGGTAGAAGAGTCCCAGGACGGGGCTTACGTCTTCATCGAACACTGTAAATCATGATCCGTGTTCAAGCGCAAGGCCGCTGAGGTCCACTCGGGACTGTGCGAACTTGCGCCGGAACACAAGTTCCAGCTTGTGTTGAACGAGGATGGTAAACCGCGCCGCGGAGCATTCGAGATTTCCATCGCCAAGGGCAAGGACGGCGAGAAGGTACTGGTATGGTCCGGTTTACCCAAGGGACCGCCGAGGAAGGATAAGTTTCCGGAACCGAAGACCATCCTGGACGATGTGCTGAAGGTGCTGAAGAAGTAAGGCACCCGGGATGTGCCATTATTGGTAGATGGGGAGCAGTATGGGGTACTGCTACAGTGTGCTCACACGCTTTAATTTCTTCGAATCGCTATGCCGCATGACGAAGCCTGAGCAAACCCCACGTGGGACTCGAGCCTTTGAAGCTCTGCTGGCGTTTCGGTAGAATGGTGCAGCACACTGTCGCCGTACCACGCGTACCGCCCCGTTACAGAGTACAAAGTTGCGAAATAAACTCAGGGTTACGTTTGTGTACACATATGGTTGTTTTTATTGCTAATAATCCCAGGCTGGGGCGAACTAATGCCAAAAGAATGCGATGGACATTACGAAGACGCTGTTCTATCGCAGGATATAATCTTTCGGGTAGTCCATAACCTTGGGGAAATTGCGAACCACTTCCGGATCGATGTGATCCAGCCGCTGCGGAACACGGCGTGGCTGACGTATCTGGTTGGTTACATTCTCAAGAATGTCCTTCGGTACCTCGGCGTCCTTGAACAGGTGTAGCCGTTGCATCGTGTGTCTCCGCTGCAGATTACCCTTCATTGCTCGGTAAACCGCTTTCTTCATGATCTAATGTAAGAAAGAGAATGCTAAGTGAGGATATGTACGATTCCCCGAAAAATAACTCCTTTGATGGGCAATCCATACCATCGTGGGATCTTTTTCGTGCAATTGCCATGCCAGCGTCCAGGTTGCTCCTCCCGCGTAGCCCGTGTGGTGAAAGTAGGCACGCTTTTTCCACTCATCGCCAGGAAGTGCTATTTCGCCCGTATTAATGACCACTACGTGATCACCACAATCATCTAAAGAGAGCAGTGAAACAGTCTGCTATGAGTTGCTCGGGACATCGCTGTTGTTTTCGTGCTGTAGAGAAACTTACTCATCGGATGGTAAATCGGTTTGTGCAAACCCATCAAGTGCTTTCTTATCAAGGACGCTGCTTCGAAGGGGTTTTGCCAAGTGCAATCGAAAATGTGCCATGTCCTAGCGAAGGTGGCCCATTGCTGAAAAGGAGCAACGAAAAGCGATTAGGGCTTTTGATTTCATAACATGCCGGCAGTGGAGAGGGTGGTTTTGGTTGGGAACAGGGTGCACAGAACCCGACCAATCGACCACTATTGTTTACCTGAACTCGCTGTGTAACCGACATCCTCGCAAACCTCGGAACGACGGATAAATGCTAGTTGCAAGTAAATCCACTAAAACACGCACAAATCCTTTCGAAAACTGGAGAAAATTAGTGCAAAAAGTGTATGTTTTCTTTGGCATGTGCAGCAATCACAACACCATCTGACAGCACGGTTTGACGTTTGTGCGGGCTGTTGACTTTTGCTTGATGTGTCATATTGATCGGGAATGATGATTTCCCGTTGCCATGGTGTTTAGAATTTGCAATCAGCACTTTTAATTCTCACTCAACAGTTGGTTATCGTGCCAGTCGGTGTGTTGAACGGAGCGTAACATACTGTGTCCCGTCTGTTTGCTGGTAAGTGTCCTGGCGGCGGTGGACGTTGTGGCCATGGCGAGAACGCTCGGTAGGAAACGAAAGCCTCCAAGTTTGAAGAATAGAAAGAGGTCGTGGGCTGTCAGCGTTGATCTGCATTGACTACGTGCCACCATTATTCGTGATCTCATCTGCGTGGGTCGCACACGATGATGCACGGCCGATGAGGGGCAGATAAACGCAGACATACCTTAATTAGCAACCATTATTGGCAATCATGTATCATTTAGCTAAGCGCTTCATCTCGGTGCTGTTTACAGTTTGCGTCATAGTTTCGCTGCTAGCCCTGTACCAGCCTGCAAGAACGATGCGATTGAGCCCACTGGATCCCAGCTCCTACTCCAATGCTCGTAAGTAGCAATCCCCCCCGGACAAGATAATGTGGCGGAATGCCGTCGAAATACTCGATTGTTGTCGCTTATCTGCCACTTACCATATGGCTCGCTTCACATTATCCATCCATCAATTGAACAGAGGAGCTTATCATACGGCATGTGGATCTGGACTGGACGGTTAACTTCGATAAGAGCACTATCTCCGGCACTGCGACCCTTCACTTCAAGCTGACGAAGAAGGACCTCGAGGAAGTTGTACGTACCGACAGATTGACGATTGTTTCGTGCCAAAGCCCAACGAAAGATTCCTTTTTTCCCCCAGTTTCTGGATGTAAGCGACCTCACGGTATCATCGGTCGCGGCAAAATCGAATGCCGGCGAGGTTCCGCTGGACTGGGACATCGGAGGTACGATCGAGAACATTGGCTCGAAATTGACCATCTACTTGCCCACGAAAACGAACGATGAGCTTACGTTGGTGATTGCCTACGAAACATCACCCAAGGCGAGCGCTCTGCAATGGCTTACGCCCGAGCAGACGTTTGGCAAGAAGCATCCGTATCTGTTCAGCCAGTGCCAGGCGATCCACGCCCGATCGATCCTGCCCTGTCAGGATACGCCCGCCGTGAAGTTTACGTACAACGCAACGGTAAGTGGATGGAAGCGCATGGCATCGTTAGGCGTGTTCACCTATTGACCATTTCATGTACAGCTTCGCCACCCTAAAGAGGTCACAGGGCTGATGAGTGCGATTAAGGTGGACTCGGAACCGGGAGTATCGAAGTTTCAGCAGAAAACTCCTATCCCAAGCTATCTGCTGGCAATTGTGGTAGGTGCGCTGGTGTCGAAACCAATTGGACCTATGTGAGTATTTGAAATGAGTATAAGAGCGTTGAGCTAACCCACGAACTCTACACCACATCCCTTTCAGCTCCAGCGTGTGGGCCGAGCAGGAGCAGATTGATGAGGCGGCAGAGGAATTTTCCCAAACGGCCGATTTCATCGCGAAGGCGGAGGAAATCTGTGGTCCGTACGTTTGGGAGCGGTACGATTTGCTGGTAATGCCGCCAAGCTTCCCGTTCGGAGGTATGGAGAATCCTTGCCTGACGTTCGTTACGCCAACACTGCTGGCGGGTGATAAATCGCTTGCCACGGTGGTTGCGCACGAAATTGCGCACAGCTGGACGGGCAACTTGGTGACGAATAGAAACTTTGAGCATTTCTGGCTGAACGAAGGCTTTACCGTGTTCGTCGAGGGAAAGATCGTCGGACGGTTGTCCGGCAATGCGTCGCGCGATTTTCACGCCCTGCACGGTTTGAGCGAGCTGTCGGATTGTGTAAGTGGTGCTGTCGGTTGACGCCATAAGCAAAACACGCGGCGGATGATGCAATCTCGGTCTTTCCTTTGCAGATTAAAACTCAACTGGCCGACACGCCCGAGCTGACGAAGCTCGTCGTAGATCTGTCGGAGTGTGGACCGGACGATGCCTTCTCCACCGTGCCGTACATTAAGGGCTCGACGTTCTTGCGCTACCTGGAAGATCTGCTAGGCGGACCGTCCAAGTTTGAGCCGTTCTTCCGCGCCTACCTGGACCGCTTCAAGTACCAGTCGGTGCTGACGAACGACTTCAAGCAGATGCTTTACGAGTGGTTCCGCGAGGATCCGAACAATGAAGTGCTGCTCGAGCGTATCAACTGGGATTTATGGCTGTTTGGCGAAGGAATGCCACCCGTCATCCCAAGGTACGTCCCGGAATGGGAGAGCACATCATGCCCGCACACTAACGTGTCCTCTCATCTTACTCCTTCTCTCCCCCAGTTACGATCGTTCGATGCTGGAGGCATGCCTAGCACATGCTACCCTGTGGGCCGAAAATGATTTGGACACGATCAAAAATTCGCCGCTGGTGAAGCAAAGCCTCGTTAGCGTGCAGTTGATCGAGTTCCTTGCGCAGTTGCTGGAGAAGAAAAAGATCGTCGATCTGACGGCGGAGAAGGTGGCGCTGCTGGGCGAGACGTACGGCTTCAGCACGACGAAGAACGCGGAACTGCGGTTCCGGTTCGTGCGGCTGTTCATACGTGCCCGGCTGATCGAGAAAATGGACGAAATTCTCGCCTTTGCGAATAGCAACTTCCGCATGAAGTTTGTGCGCCCGGTGTACAAGGAACTGGGCGCCTGGCCCCAAGCTAGACCCATCGCCATCGAGAACTACAACCGCGTAAAGGATCAGATGATGACGGTTTGCGCCTACACGGTTGCGAAGGATTTGGGCATTTCGGATGCATCGGCTTAAGGGGTGCAGTGCATTTCAGAACCCGCGCAATAAGGTACGATTTGTATGGTAAAATAAAGTTAACAGCAGTACGTGAGATTAATTACACCATGACGGATTTTCGTGGCTCGCTCGGAGTGGTACGAATATCGGAAATGTTTCGCTCACTCGCGTGTAACTGCAGCTCCTCCGTCTGGACCGTCGTTCTCCATCGAAGAAACAAAACGGTTCCACTAACGGCCAGCAGTAAGGCGGCTATCATAGTTAACGGCTTTTGAAGAGAGGAAGGAGTAACCTTTTAAAGGTGAGCCAAACTGGGATAAGGCTGGTGGCGGAAGAGCGACTTACCTCGGGTATTTTTTGCACCACTTGCACCGCACGAGTGCACTGCGTCATCGTGATGATCGATACGATCAAAAGAAAGAAGAAGACGATGTAAGATACGGCCAGCACGGAGATGTGCTGCGTTCTAAGTCCACGATCCGTGCGTATTAAATTCAGCGCAAAGCTTGAGTATGAAACCATCGTTAGAAGCGCACTGGCTGTAGTAATGGTAATGTAAGTAACATTCCTGCAATAAAATACGTTTTCTCTTAGCATATTCCATTGGGTTTGCGATGGATGGAAGCACTACAAAAACACACCAAACTCTGGACTCCACGCAATCTCCGGCAGTGATGAAAATCATACCACCAACAATCATGCACAGCTGTGGAATACATTATCACATTTAAATTATTTGAAAGACTCGAAGGCGGTTTACTGTTGTAACTAGCAGCCTTACTAGGGACACTATTTTTGCCACGCCAACAGGAGAAAGCACAAATTCAGCCCCGGTCTGCAACATTCTATAAACTGCTTGAATTTAATTTTCACGCAAGCTTCTCGGAAACCATCCTCGGGAATACTACTGCTGCTCACTTCGTCGGTACCTAGCTCGTTGTGATGGCGCACCGTTTGAGTGGAAATTAAACGGAAACTAATTGCATTGTAGATCGGCGTCTTTCGATAAGAAGGGACAACTCCACAGATAGGGAAACCACTCAAACACGATGCCTATCATCTAACAAGTGACAATGATAAGCAGCCCTTTTGCGACCAGGTGGAACAGTAGTAGACAGGCGTGCTTCGACGTTCTCTCTCTGGTTGTCCAAGGAATTGCAGAGGAAAAGGGTACGAGGTGTGGACATAATGTACAGCACAATAGTAGCTGTTGTACGAATTGTTTATTTATATCTTAACTAGGATACCCGAGGGGTTTACGCAGTTAGAATTGAAGCAAGGTTACAATTACGCTTATCTCTTGAAGCCGTACTTTTTCCGCTCGTAGAACAGATCCGTCTTTGAGCTGCCAAGGTTAACGATCTTGGGACATCCGTCACGCTGGTAGAAGGACAAAAGGACCGTTTTGTTTTGTTAGAATAAAATCCTTGTTAATGGACATGATGATGATGTGACAATCGGCTACTTACGTCCTTTTCCTGGATTGTACACTCTTTGCAGTAGTAAGCATCCGACACCCCAGGGCCACCGCAAATAACGCAACGGCCCTGGTACGAACCGTAGTTACATTCGTCACAAATACGAACCAACGTGCACGGTCGCACGTACGAGTCGCAGATCACGCACTTTCCATCGCACTTTTCGCACAGGCGTCCGATGGCTGGAACGGAAAAAGCGACACCGAAGCTGGTTGGCGGACCGAATACCATCGCTCAGTCTTTATGTTCGAGGAATAGTACTTACCCACGCCCGGCTGCTTGCGGCAGAAAATGAGATCCGGATGATGTTTGGCCATTGCTAATGGTGATATTTGATGCGGTTTGTTGTAGTTTGCCGCTTTTTGCCGGTGGAAATGCGTAAACAATGTTGTTGTTGATGCGCTTGACGTTTAGCAGCGTTCGGCCAAGGTGGCTGTAGGATTCTGTAAGCACCTTGCGCTTGCGATGTCAACCTGCACTGACAACGGGGAAACAACCGGTGTTTGCAAAATAGACAGTGTGTGTCCATGCGGTCGCCAATGTTTTTCAATTGCAATTGTAGCTAAAGTTTCAAATTGAATTACTTTCTGCATCGATAGACTTTTCCCGATTGTTAGTTTTTACAGCCTTGTGGTAAGAATGCAACTACTGACCTAGGCTGGCGAGTGCACCAATGTTATTCTGTCGCTTCTTTCAGATCTTTTCAACTCTCCTCATCATGACGGACAAGATCAAGGTAGGCGATTACCTGATCATACAGCGCCAGAAGTACACCAAGCTGCAAAAGTTCAACAATTTGAACACAACCGTAAACCTGGGCAAAGATCAAATAGAGCTGCGGCTGGCGGAAAACCATCCGTACTGCACGACATTCCATCTGGTGCCGAAGCAGGAACGTGGCAGACGGCTGTACACGCTCGATGCACTATCGACACCGTCCGAAATACGGAACCTGAAGGAGCTGCTGATCAAGGAGAGCGGAAACGACAATCGGAACATCATCGACGATCGACAATCGCAGGCCCTTTCGACCGAGGAAATTCTGAAGCTGCGCGAAGAGTGCGAATCGTCGTCGGAAGTGATCGGCAAGCTGGTGGAGAACTCGAAAAGCTTCGCCACCAAAACGGAATACTCGCAGGAAAAGTATCTGAAGCGAAAGGAGAAAAAGTACTTTGAGTACATTACGATACGCCGTCCGTCGATTCGATTGTTAACGGACATCTACTGGCGCTTGGATCCGGAAAAGGTGCTGGGCGTCCGTTTCGACACACTGTCGCAGATAATCTCCTACAGCGGGGTGTGCAGTGTCGGCAACTACCTGCTGTACGAATCGGGAACGAATGGGCTGTTGCCGGCAGCAATGCTGAACTCGATAGGTGCAGAGACTGGCGGCAAGCTGGTCCATCTGCACCCTGGCAACGTGGCACAGAAGCAAGCACTCTTTGCGATGGACTATCCGGCCGAACAGCAGGCACGCTGCGTATCGGTTAACATTTACTCGGTGCTAAGACACTTCTATCAGGACAGGGAAGGAGCAAAGGAGAATGAAGCACAGGAACCGGCGGTGGCTGAAGCAAAGGAGAATGAGACACTGGAACCGGTGGTGGCCAAAGCCGAAGACTCCACTGATGGCGAGCGGGCAGAGGAAGTGAACGGAACTACTAAGCGAAAGCACGAAGAAACGCAGGACGGAACTGCCGAGGAAGAACCGGAAGCAAAGCAGCTAAAGGTGGACAAACAGAAGCAAGCGTGGGAGCTGGAGAATGAAGCCGCTGCGAGTAAAATGCGGGAAAAGTTTGATTCGCTTGTGATTGTAGCGAAGGAGCATCCGTACAGTATTCTGAAAGCATTGCTGCCGTTCGTCAAACCGAGCCGGCCGGTTGTAATTTTCAGCACTTGTAGGGAGATTCTTACCGAGAGCTATGTGGACATGAAGGCGGAAGCGTCGGTTACATATCTGCGTGTAACTTCGAACTGGATGCGACAGTATCAGATTCTTCCGAATCGTACCCATCCGGATGTTACCATGTCCGGTAGCAGTGGATATTTGCTCACGGGGTACACCATTGGCAACTGAGCGTCGGGGGAATCCTGGAGAAGAAATCGAGCATTTTTATTACCTTGCGACCATTATTGGAACGATGTAATAATAAATGGCCACACTTATAGATATATTTTTAAAATCTTTTTTTTTTAAATAAAACATAAAACATAAATAGTCAAATCTTTTGAGAAACCCTTTGTTCATAAATGCGATTCTGTTTAAAATTAAGAATAAGTGAACAATTCATTTTTGTCGCCGAAAGAACCATGACAACATTAAATAAAAAAAAGTACAGCATCCTCCACCTAGAAATGTCATTTGGTTGATGCATCGTGTATTTGTTTACGAATGTTTTCCGCAACATCTTCGTGAATCCACAGTCGCTATCAACTTCTATGCCGGTAATTATACGCGCCCGATGCGTGTACTTAACGCTTCCGCTATCGTAATCCATTCCTTGGCAAAGCGCTCTATCTGATCATCGATGAATCGTTACTTAATCAACTTATCCTACATCGGCACTCGGTTTCGGTAAGTGAACGTGTTCGC
This sequence comes from Anopheles arabiensis, assembly GCF_016920715.1. Taxonomy (NCBI): domain Eukaryota; kingdom Metazoa; phylum Arthropoda; class Insecta; order Diptera; family Culicidae; genus Anopheles; species Anopheles arabiensis. The sequence goes on along the minus strand of NC_053518.1, from coordinate 43,877,437 downwards.
AGCATAACTCGCAACTGTAGTACAGTACCAAATTAACGGTGGCCCATTCGTTCGCAGTGGCATTCAGCGCAAAATCGACAAATCTGCCGGTCAGTTTAAGGATCCACAAACAGTGCAAGGAGTGATCGAGGAGGCTTTGCTAAAGTTACGGCCCGTCAATGAACCATTGCTGAAGCTGTCGAGTCGGTAAGTTGGCGGCACTGTTTACATAATATTCTACGGTTTGCTCAACAGCCCTAGCATCTGGGGTGTAATCCGTGTTGGTCACATCTGTATCCGAATACCCAATTGTATACCTTCGACAGAACGGACACGGGCGTGCATGCGCTGCACAATACCGTCCACGTAGATTTGCAGCGCCCGAATGGAAAACCGTACGATAGCGATCGCATAACCAAAACGCTGAATCGTGCGTTCGAAAAAGATGGCCAATCTTTACGCATTCTCAGTACGGTGCGTGTTCCGGCCTCCTTTCACGCACGTCTGTGCGCCAAATCGCGTACGTACCTTTACCGGTTGGCGGTGTTGAAGAGGGAGTATGCCCGTGAGTCCGGCCGGCAGCAGCATCCGCACGCACGCTTCATTCCGATCGAGGAGCACGATCGCTGCTACTTTTTAGGGTAATGCCGTACGAATTTGGGTTTTGCTAAAGGGTCTTGATGGATAATGCAACGTCCCTGTTTTCTGCGCCACACAGACACCCGGAGTTTGATATAAACGCGTTTGCTAGCGTTGCTCGGATGTTTGAAGGGATGCATGATTTTCGCACGTTCATGGCCGTTGCTAAGGGCAACCCAAAACAGCAGGAAGCGATGCATTCGCTGAGACGCATCGACCAGATCACGGTTGAAAGGGGACACACGATGACGGCGGCTTTTAATAGGGAACGGGCTGAGCGCTACTATGACTTTTGGGACGTACGGATACGGGGACGATCGTTTTTGTACCGTCAGGTGAGCACGAATCCACTTTCCCACGAAACTATGCTTCCACACACGGATGAGTGTTGTACAGATGCGATATGAGTGGCGCAATGTACAAAGCAGCATCAAAGCCGAACAAAGGCTTTTGTAATAATGTAAATGCACTCGTTGCATCTTTTCCAGGTGCGGCGCATGGTTGGTGCTTGGGTGGCTGCAGCGGAAGGGCGAATTACCGAGCGGGACATTTATCGCATGCTAACCGTGCCGTCGCAGAACTCCTGGTGCAGCAACGTATTTGTAGCGCCCGCGTACGCACTCTACCTTTGCCACGTCGAGTACGACCCGATTGATCTTGCGTTTCCCGCCGCAGCCGACGAGAGCAACGATGGCCAGCTTTCTCGAGCAATTGCGCAACCGTAAAACGGAGCTGCAGCGCACAGAAACCACCGTTACGTACATGGATGGTAGCCGTAAGATATTCCGCAACAATTGCGAAATCGATGCCCCGCCCCGGCTGGGCTTCATCGTGGACAACAGTCCCGATCAGGTGCCGGCCTGTATCGTTTCGCAATTTCTGTACCTCGGTTCGCAGGACTGCGTGCGACCGGAGGTGCTGGAGAAGTACGGCATCACACACGTGCTCAGCGTTGGCATAGAAACGCCACCGTTCGACGAGTTGCGAACAGAAGGCGAACAGCAACAGCCCCGGGTAGAAAGCCGGTTTGTCGAGTGCTTGGATCTTCCGGAAACGAATCTGGCCGAGGTGCTGGTCAAAACGAATGCCTTCATAGACGGCTGCAGGGCGTGCGGGGGGCGCGTACTGGTGCACTGCAATGCTGGCGTGTCGAGGTCGACGTCGGTGGTTGTGGGCTATCTGATGGAGCGGTGTGATCAATCGTTCATGCAGGCATTCGGAACGGTCAAGAGCAAGAGACCATGCGTGCAACCAAATGCTGGTTTTATTAAACAACTGAAGCAATTGCAATCATAAACTGTTGTGTATCCAGTTCGATCGATATTTGTGTAGGTGAATGGCGAAGAAAACATTTCGCCATAATTGAACTTAACGCTAGTCCATACGGTTTGCATGAAGACGAAACGGACGAATACACGTGTTAGATAGCACAAAAATACACAAACTATTATATGTATAATTAAATGTAATGGTGTTATACATAAAACCTGTTGTTAATGTAGTAAAATGGATCTCTATCATGAGAATTTTAAAGATTTAAAATAATACCACGGTTGTGTGTCCGTGGTTCAGCGATTTTTTTAAAGATAATTTGCGCTCGCTCGCGATCTAACGGTTTACGAGTAAATAGAGCTATGCAATATAGTTTGATATCACTTTAGAATGCTTTAGTGCGCGTACGGTGCCACATCGGGCCATAGGGTTGGCCATCCGTCTGGCGAGCCTTAGGGCGCGACAAATTGGCTTGAGCAGCACGGCCCGAGGGACTCCTATTTCCCCTCCCCAAATGTGGACGATGGTGGAAAGAGAACACACGCGCGATGAGGATGTGTCTTACAGCACAAGCAAATTATCATCAGCATCACTTTCATCGTCATCACTTTCATCGTCATCACTGTCGGTAGCAGAGTAATCCGGATGGTTCAGATCGATCAGTTCCTGGGATGGTGGATCGACAACAACAGTGCCGCTTGCGCTGTTTGCAGCAGCTGTACTGGAGCTGGCCGGCGAATCTGCGGTCGTGGTGGAGATGCAAGGCACATCATCCAGATCGTTCGTCGGCTCGTCCGATCGGTGGACGCTATTCACAGCACTGTCACCACCCTCCGCCTGTCGGTCATTGGGATCATCCGAAACGCCTGTGCTCGACACACTCACCATCCCAGCGGCGTCGGACGACGAAGCCGACGTGGAAGCTCCCTCGTTGAGATTCATTTCGCCCATGGCGGAAGACAACTCGTTCATGTCATTGGCCGTCGGTGTCTGGTTGGTGTCGCCCGTCTCGAGCCGCAGTCCCGCGACGCCCTTCTTGGGTATGGTCACCAGATCGCGCTTGATGCGGCGGATGCGCGAATAGTCGTTCTGCCGTATCTGGCACTTGTGCTCGAACGAGACGATGTACACGAAACCGGCCACCAATATTTTGCAGCTCTTGTCACCCCGCAGATAAGCTTCCTCCAGCTCCTGGCTGGTGCGCTCATCGTACTGCCACCAGCCATGGCCTCCCTCGTAGTACCAACGGTACTCGTTGCCGTCCGGCACGGAAGCGGTAGCGGCACGCACAATCTCCTCGACACCGTTCACTAGCTGGGGATGGTCTAGGTATGTCAGCGGAATATCACATCGGCACATTGCGCAGCGCAAATTTTTGAATGCAACACCCTGCAACGTACAAAGGATTTGGATTAGTAAATTGTTTAACAAGATGGATCTGTTGGTGTTTTAGTTTTAGCAATGGTTACCTTCACGCAAAGGAAGCAAAAAATATGACCACACGGCAACCGAACGGGATGGACACACGTCTGCAGGCATACGGGACACTCAAGTTTGGAGTCGGCTGTGATGGCATTTGACGTATGAAAGATACGAAATTATTAATCCATTTATATGCACTTTCTGTACGAAATTAGTTAACGCATGGATGAATCAACCAGCGCTTGTACCGTGCTCAGATTCATCACCAACATTTCAGAGATCGAGGTACGGCGACGAGCCGATTAATAAATCATAAACAAGATACCAATTGAAAAATGCAAGGTGTAAACACGTTAGTGAAAATAAAGAACATAAAATGGACAACTATATTCGCCCAACTACTTGCTTACTTGCTGATGTTGCTTCCGGTTTCTTTGGAAGTTCATCGCTGTCGCCATCTTCCGATCTGGTACTGGTAGGAGTGGAAGCGTTTGACTCGAGGGATTCGGCCATCACGGCGAGCCCACAGTTGGCAAATCACAAACCTCAGACGGACGGAATTTGCAAGTGTGAAAAATTTGCAACGATTTGTAAACAACAATTTTGCTGCTTCCACACGGAAGCAACGACGTACACAGTATGGTGTAGCGACAGCAGGCAAAAACAAAACAATGAACAGATGTAACAGACGTCCCGTAAAACAATCCGAGCCGTTGAGCTGTCAAGTGTTGCTCTGCCTCTCGCTTTTTCTTGTCGCGCCTTCTCACTTCATCTTTGGTATTTTGTTCAGATGTTCGCTACAAAATCGTCAATTTGGACCATCGCCGCAAAGAGAGAGCAACAAAGCAAAATATATTTGATTTCTAACCAATCACATGTGCCAGAGTGAGAAAGTATATTGGATTTGGTTGGAAGATGAGTAGAGGGAAGTATACTTTCATTAGTTTTTACACTTTTTTGTTCTTGATTTATGCATTGTATGATACTCCTCTCTCTCTCTCTCTCTCTCTCTCATTGCACAAAATCAAAGGTTTTCGTTTACAAAAAAAGAACTTTTTTTGACATTTTCACGATTTTTAAAAATAATCGAAATCAATATTTCACAATTATAAAAAAGATTATTATCATCATTATCATTTCAAAACACGTTTTTTGTATGCACTAAAAACTATAGAAAAAGAAAATTGAATTTGAGGTGAAGTATACGACTTTGCTCCATTCTTCGAAGCATGAAATACACAATGGCAGAAAGGAGCAATGAAATACACCTCACGTTTTTAAGTCAATAATTATTGTCTAATGTTTTAGTGCATTTAAAAACGTGTTTTTAACGTGTTTTTTTATATATTATACCTTAATAAACACACGTCATGGTTCTCATTATTTCCACTATTTAAACCAGAGTCTATCCGTTTCGTTGTTCGGCAACGTTTGGTTTTCTTTTCTGCTTTCTTTTTCTTTTATAATAAAGTCAAATACATTTCATGTATTCTTACGTGTTTTACTCTTACTGTTGCACAGCGGCTGCACTTTCAAACAGTTGACGCATTTTGCTTCCAAACGTTTTTTTTTGTTTTGTGTATGTGTGTGTGTGTTTTTTTAAAGAAGATATTGCTCTAAACACCATGTGCAACTTGCCGTGATGAGCTATGCTTCTCGCAGTACTGAGTAAGATGTTAATTACTTTCATTTCTTATGGTTAGTATCTATCGCATTTCGCACCCTTTCCCACACCGGTCATTTTGAAAACCGTAACCTGACCCTTTTCCTCACTTGAATCTGACAAAAAAAAACCTTCAACAAAATTACAGCTTCATCTTGCGCCGCCGTTTCCTGCTTTCCTCTCGTATAAGCGCAAATGTATGGGTGTATGTGTGTGCCATGAGCTGAATGTTTCCGATCTCATTTTTTTACCATTTTCCAACAGCTGCTTAACTGTGTCTGTATTCATAAATTACAATAAAGTATATCATTAGTATAGTAGTTATAGTTATAATTTAGCAAATCTAAACGCAACCATCATGCATTACTACACCGGCGGATTTTGCCTTGCTCGTTCATTTTATCCCTTCCAGCACTGTTCCATCGTTAGTAGTAGTAAGCAGCAAATTGGTTGGTTCGATTAATTGTTCTTCTCTTCCTTGCCAGCACAACGACACCGCTACTGCCACCGCTATTGTTCACTGGTGTAGTAAAAGTTTCGCATTCATTTTCCCTAAAAGTTTGTCCGTTTCTCTTTCTCACTCTATTAATATTATCCGTGTGGTCATACAAGTTCCTAGCAACAATCACCGTTTTCCGTTTACAATACACCCCCAGTTAATGTATCTTTAAATTTAGATATTTTTTTTTGTTATCTGGTTCCTTTGTTTATAGAGTCGCTGCTTTCACATTTGCATTGTTGCAGGATGCAGTTCGTTAGGGAGGAGAATTTAGTACAAAAGAAAACATTTCTCTCCCCCGTGCGTGCTAGTGATTCTGACGAATTTGTAAGATGTTTGTAGTCTGTTTGTCTCTGATTTGTTGATATATGATCGCTGGCTGATGCATCGACAGTATTTAGCGTTTAAAAAATCTCATCACTTTTAGCGGGAGTTTCTAGTGGGATTGTGATACACGTAAAATATTACGCCTAGTGGATTACTTGTGTTTGTTTTGCATTGCTGTTAGTTTCCTTCTCTTTTTGTGTGTGTGTTTTTTTGTTGTTGTTGCAGTTTTAATGAATCTACATCTTTTTTACTACATTTTCATTGCCTGGCATTGCATGGCGCTTTACTGTTAAGTTTATAGTTTTGAGTTTGTCAGGATTGATGAATGCTAACATAGTCGATAGTCGCTTGGTAGATTGGTTTGATTCGGTTTGTCAAATGAGCACCACTTACTTCACACAGTCACTTGCAAACAGTAACATACTGCACAATTTAAAACAAAAATCGATCTACCGGACAAATGTTGTTGCATTGGGGTTTAACTGTATCGCATGTAGTGCTTTGGAGAAAAATAAACATTATTAAACGTTTGGTGGTAGTGGATGTGAGATATTCTGCTCATATTACGATAGTATTACGCTTCACTACTTGTTGACGTAGACGAAAATCGATTTTGTTCCGTGTAAGATTGGTTTACCGTGCTAACCAGAATATAGGTAAGCAAAACGACAGCCTTGTAGTAACGAGAGTCTCCTCCACGGGCCTCATTTTCATTATCTCGATTTTTTTTTTGAATCTTCACGACTATACGGTCAAACTACGCTACACTGCACCTTCTCTTCTTCATTCACATTACACTTTTTTTTCAAAACGGTGGTGTCCAAAATCTTAAGGCGAAGCTACAATGCACAGCTGTAAAATTTGGTATGATATTTAGAAAGTTTCCAATGGCTCTATGTGTAGTGGAAATCGCCACAGCACATTCGGTATTGTTCGTATCCACGATGCATGCAATAAGCAGGCATAATAATCAGAAGTCAAAGCATTGTTAAGCTAAGATGTTTTCTGCGCGTTGCTTATGTTAGTCCTCCTATAGCATTCCCCTTAGTCATTTAGGTTAATTTTTACGCAGTCGTTTACTCTATGCAGAATATGGTGTAGACAAAAATATCTATAAATATGTCGTTGCACACATTGCTGAACGTATTCGAGTTTCAAACACAGATAAACAAAACACACGCTGCGGCCTGGAAACGGTACAATCTGTTATGCAAAAAGAGGACAAAACAATAATGAAGAAAAACCTTTCCTGTGGATGAAAGCTCGCATTCTGAAGCGTACTAAAGTGTCGATATAGTCGATAATCAAAACGTGATCGGGGATGTGGAGATTTAAGTGGTTGAGGTCGGTGGTAGTGAGTCGGTATCGGCCACAGTCGTAGGTTCACCGTCGTCGTCTGTCACTGTTGTGGTGCAGGCAGGAGGCGTGGTAGGAGTTGACTCGGTTGTCGTATCCTTCTCACCGGCAGCATCGTCCGGCGCCGTGCAGTTGTTCATGACTGGTTCGCTCGTAAAGTCATCGTTATCGTTTTCGGATATGATCGGTGGCGGGTCCGATGATGAGGTCGTTCGGTGCTTTGAATGGCGCAGCTGCTGTAGGTAATGGCGCTGGGTCGGTTTGTGCAGCGCCAGCTGCGACATGGCCTCCTCGATCGAGAACCACTGCCGCTTTCTGCCGATCGTTTTCGAATCTTCCCACTCGTCCAGCTCTTGGGTGACGACCATAACAAACACTTCCGTGCGGTGCATATGTTCGCTGTTCTGTGAAGGTGAAGGAGGGCAGCAGAGAGGTTAAATTTAATAAGGCCATAAACAAAGGGCATGCTGCAGGTTAATTTGTTACCTCGAACACACCGAGACAACGGCCAAGCTGACCCATTACTCCAGCCTCTTCCAGTACCTCCCTGGTCGCTGTCAGGGAAGCTTCCTCATCCGGTTCGACACCACCACCTGGCACGATCCACAGTTCCGGTCGTCTAGATGAGGTGACCAACAATACCTATGGGTGCGATAGGAAACGGTGTTTCATTAATGGCAGAGAGGAAATGATAGACTATCACTGTTCGCAGATTGTTCCATTCTCCTCACCTCAGCCTCTGCCTCCGATCGTACGCAAATACATGCCGCCCGTCGACGGTATCCGTCCTTGTCGTAGATTCGTATCGAGTTTGGCTTTTCCTTAACCATTTTTGCAAATTATTGGGATGAAAGTAACGCAAGTCAAACGCCGGTTCGGGATATGATCGACGATATTTCTGCGAATGAAAGTAAAAAGGAACAACATTAATGTCAAGAATTTCTCGTTGCGTCGTCTTTCCTTTCGCTGCTTGGCTTGTTGCGTTTTGTTTAAACAGGTTTTCTTCAAGAATAGGTAGTGAATTCCTAGGCCCAATCAATTTCGTTCACCAGCGAAACAGAATGTTGACAGCCGGTTTAGTGCACAAAGGCTAGTGTTTTAATGACGAAGCCTTCAGACGTAACATACAGAAAGATTGGCTTAAACAGTGCCATCGCGACGATCGAGTTTATGTGCGAGAAATTCTGCTCACTGATAAGAGTCCAGCAGTTCGTGCATGCAGAGAATACGTTTAGATTGCTCATCGCAATCCAAGACGCCATACCAACAGCTGGGAAACACCATCGAGATTCAATCTATCTCTATCTCTTTCTCTCACCAGCGCTGCTCGATTTTCAGCTTTGGAATCAGCAAATGAATCGGAATCACAAACATACACTTATAAACAAGTGAATTTATCGCAAGAAGCAAAACTGGCTTCGCAAATTAAGAGTCAACATAAAATTTAATTTATGCTTAATTCAGTTGGAAGGGGACGACGCCTCGGAGCAGTACGCATCGAAGGTGTGAAGAGTTTCTTCTTCGCGCTCTGTCCTAAATATAGCCTTTCTTGCAAGAAGAGGTAACACAAAAAAACAGGAAAAAAGAGAATCCCCCAAAGATGAACCCGGCTTTCCGTGTCGTTTATTTCAATGGGGAACAGGTCCTCGCTTATGTGCTTCCCTTACTGCTAATCTAAAGCGTGTATACCACATGTGGGCCGGTCGCATACGTCCGTTTACGCCAAACTGTCCACATCTCCTCCTGGTAATCCCATCGCAGCAACTGCTACCCTACCTAACTTTGGTTCATCAACCTTATTTTGCCATCATCGCTCGTATACGCGCGCGTGTGTGTGTGTGTTTTAGTGAGAATGATAATAATCGAAGCAAAAATCAATCCCATCAACATGAAAAGCGAGGGTTCCGTTTTCGGCACCGCTGAAGGCGTAACAGGTGTCCGGGTGTGCTTGATGCCGCTTCCGACGCTTTGCGGACAAGAGAACCAGCAGCGCGCGCGGCGAGGGTCGCGTATCCGTCGGTTCGTGTTTGGTTGTTGTTGTTATTTTTTCACCTCTCTTCTATTTCACTTTTTGAAAGCCGGTTGTGTTAAGCGTGGCATTGTCATGTGCGCACATGCGGGAACATCCGGATGGAAGCATAATTATCTGCCGGTGTTTTTTCGTCGCGTGTGGGCCAACAAACCCTCCCTCTCTAAGCAAAGGTGTTTGTGCAGATCGGCTTACTAAAATAAGAGAGGTATTTGACTATTGACATAAGGTTAAAAAAAACACACACACACACACATGAACATAGTGCGTCGCCTTGTGGCGAAATTGGACGTCACGTCGAACAAGTTTGTTTTCTTTTGGTGGACTTATCGCCATTAAAACGCAGCCCCAGTGCTGCCAATATTGACGTTTTTAATTAAAATAAACTTCTGCAGCTAAGGAAGCCGTCCAAACGATAACAAGAAAAACAAGAGAACCTTCCAATTTACAGCGGCCTACTACTTTTGTGGTTTGTTAAAGGCTTATCTGTTTGCTAGCTACTTCCATTCCTGCATTGCACGGTTGAGTCATGCCGTTCGGTTGAAATTGAAGGACAAGCAACTGCACACACATAATATTCACTGAAATGTTTAAACGAACGCTGTAAAGGGCGGTCATACCTTTCCCGACACCGTTTGCTCGTATCGCGAATACGGGGGCGGAGATGCAGTAAACACACCAATCTGTGTGATGATGTCAGATGATGTCGGGAACGGCTGCAGGACGATGTTTTTTTTTCGCCCCGTTTTTTCGTGTGTGTGTGTGGATGGAGTGCGCGTATATGTGTTTCGTGGATTTACTGCGGCGCAACGACCTCTTGCCTTGCTTCTCCCGTTACACGGTGATCTTTTTGGTTCCTCTCCACTTTACACTCCGCTGCACCAGCCGCACTACACGCGTACACAATCACGCACACCTACACTAGCACACACAGCCACAATGGAACGACCGATGGACCACTAGAGGCACACGCACGAATGCAACACGACGAACAGCTTTTCACATTACGTGCACAACCATACCATACACACACACGCGCGCGCACACGCATTCGAACACTCGCTTGTCCACATACGGACGCACAAACACACGCGCGTACAACGATCACACTATCTATCACTGCCGGCCAATGCGTTTCGTCCTGTCCTGTCCGGTATTTAGTCAAGGGTTCCCGTCTACGTCTGTGTACCAAAGAAGAAAAAAAATCGTCGTCTTCGTCGTCGTTGTCGTCCTCTTGCGCGGCGTAGGCACCTGCTAATTCACTCGACTATCCCGGTTCACCTTTCGTTTTCGCAGGCGTTTGCAGGAGCCGAGCAAGGGTGAACTAGCTTAGGTCGCACGAACGAGCATGAATGCTACGATTGCACACGGAATCTATCGCGCCCATCTTCGTCCGATATGTCACCGCACATCCGGGGCAGGATGTTGCCTCTGGGTGCTTCGATGGACAGTTTCGTCCTGACCGGATGCTACTCGCCACGTCGTTTCGTATCACTTCCGGATGTTTTGTTCTACGCAGTCTGCTGCTCACACTTCCTCTCCTACAGTCACAAGCACCGGACCATCGCCAACGCGATGCTGCATACACATACACACACACACACACACACACACACACACACACACACACACACACACACACGCACAGACACTTGGCAGCTGCGGGAGAGATCGTACGGAAATCCCCTCCGGTACGTAGTACGCTCGGTGGAGGGCTCGGTTCGTGCGGTTACGTTAGCAGGATAATGTAGATTTTCGATCGGTCAAACGGGACCGCAATTACTATTTTGTAGCAGAAATTTTAGCACAGCCGGTTCGCGAAGACACAAGGAAACAAAAAATACAGTGAAGAGGCGATTATCCGGCACGAAGGCTGACAAAATCCGGTTATTCGAGTGTCACGGAATATCCGTACAGCAGGGGTGTGTTTATAGTGCTTGGGGTTGAGCTAGGGAGAGCAATAAGGTCGCGGTTCACCTTGACAGCGGCTTTCATCAACATAAAATTAACTACGAATTTTACTTTTGATAAAAATTGCTTTAAACATTCGTGCATACCATAAACTTGCATTGAATTTTGTGAAGCTATTTGGTGCTTAATATTTTTTTAATAAACTCCATCAGCTTGGTAGAAAATAAAACCTAGCTGCATAAGGTTATGCATATGTGATTTGCCAGTAAAGAGTTTTTTTTGTAAATACAGGTTTCCCCCGAGATACGACTGTATTTGGGACCGAAAAAATGTCCCAAAGCAAGGCGTTACGGCGGTGGCAACGCTTTTTCGCATGCGATTTTATCGGACGCCCTGTCAAATTTTTGTATGGGATTTGACAGATAACGTCGGACGACGAAATCGCACGTCCGACGTTATCTGTCAAATCCCATACAAATCTCGTCCGATAAAATCGCATCCGATGAGCGTTGCCACCGCCCTTAGGCCCGTGTCTGTGCTCCATCGCATGCGATTTTATCGGAAGGCCTGTCAAAATTTTATATGGGATTTGACAGATAACGTCGGACGTGCGATTTCGTCGTACGACGGAATCAAAATTTTTGATTTCGTCGGACGCCGCATCCGATTTTATCTGTCAAACTAAATGTGTGGTGTTTTGTAGGAACAATCTCAACTTAATTTTTCATGATCGTTATATTATTCAAATCATCCAATTAATCGCAATATTATACGAAAAAGCGTTTGACAGCACGTGCGATAAAATCGCATGCGATGGAGCACAGACACGGGCCTAAGTCGAAAAAGTCGTATGTCGAATATCTATGAATATAAAGTTTATAAAATAAAAAATAATGTAATAATGTAATAATTATATTTTAAAAGACGTACACAATATAGATATTCAAGATAGAGTAGTTGTGGAATTTTTAGAAATGTGTGTATAACGGTTGTTAGCCCAGAAATTCAAAAAAGTACATCCATTTCTTGTCAATGACAACTTTTAACTGTCAAAATCAAAATCGTCGTATCTGCGAATCGTCGTAACTCGAGGGGGTCGTAACTCGGGGGACGCCTGTAGCTGAATTAAACGTAAAATCTTTCCAAAAATTAAAAGTTTTGTATACTGCTCGTACGGGAAACCAAATGGAGTGAAGCAAAGACATACGTACCCGTTCAGCAAATGCATTGATCGACTAAAAAATTTAAAGTCACGGTTAAGTCGACATAAATCCTGAAATTACTAAAATTGATAAAACATTTGAAAACACTTGTATTTATTTGTTTAGATAAATATGTGCATGGCTGTCGTTCATGGCCGGCCTGTGCAAATAATTATTTTTAATGAAGAACGATTGAGAAACAAATTTACTTGTGAGCGGAGGCTGGGTTCCTCTTCTCTGGGCCCCGCGCGGCCGCTTAGTTTGCGTAATACTTCATCCGCCCTTGACTTAACCATTTTCATTGTTGAACTTTATGTGGACTTTACGGCATCCTTTTTGGACAGGCTCATTCGGCATCCAATCAGATTTTTACTATAGTTCCATTCTGGCGACCGGTCTGGTGGTATAGTTGTCAACTCGTACGACTTTAACAACATGCCCATCATGGGATCAAGCCCCGTACCACCTAACTCAGCGCGCTATGCACTACTAGGTCTATGGTCTAGGTCATTAAATAAATGAACAAATATGCGTGCAATGTGTCTCATTTTGTTTGCGATTTGGCACAACTCGACATTAGTGTTGTTTTAAATCCCATACCAAATGAGACATATAGCACGCTTATGCGCTATCGTATGGACATAACTTTACAAACGATACGTACCTAATCGGTTCGGAGCTTTGGCTTGCATCATAAAACATGTTTGTTTGAACAGTTTAGAAAGGCTTTGGATCCAGCGGAGTTCTTTCGCCTCTATCATAAAACATAGAGAGAAAAATAGAGATCGAGTAAAGTAAAAGGAAATAAATCATCATCTCCGCTGATTATGAGTTTAGAAAAATGTTAGCTTGATACAAAACAATTAGAACTGACCATGTCTCCTGCAAAAATGCAATTTCCATTGCTCAATTAATGTGCGTTGAAGTAACAATCAGTGTTTGTAGATGTGATAGCTACCATGCGTCTCCATTGCGTTTGTTTATAGAAGCACGTTGCAAGTGTTGTTCGTTTCATAAATCCTCGTCTAACCATGCCAACGAAACTACCCTGCCACGGTCATTGCCACTGCCGTGGACGGGGCGAAAATTGCGGCGAATGGTAACGGTGCTTGACGGCTGCAGCGCGGTGAGCACAGCTTCGGGGCCAGCCAGCACAGGGCACGGCACATTACCCACATCTAGATGCGCATTTGGTCTTAAATGAGACATTTAAAATCAGCAATTTAACATGAATTATGTACGATTTCGCTCGCATATAATTAAGTGACATTATAAACTCATGAGGTGAGGTTTATTTATTTACTAATTAAATCAAACACCTACTCCTCCCGAAGGGACGCTGGCTGGTAAAAGTGGCCGGTCAGGGATCATCCTCCCACCGGTCGGGGCGGTATTATTGAGCGTGACAGGTACATAGCGCTCCGTGCGAGCAAGCCCCTTGCGTTCGATACACGCATCTAGTCGGGTTGCACGATCTCCAGCTGCCCGAACGAGGGCTGCATACGCCAACGAACGCCAGCATTAAGACTTCATGCAGCGACTTCACGCATGTTTACATAATTACGTGCTTGTAAAGCGAGTGCGCAAACGGCCCGGTGCCGGTGCGCTCGGGCTACGGCAGTGGGAGAGGGTGTTTTTTGGGTATGTGTGTGTATGTGTGTGGAGTGTTAATTATAAGTTTATCACCGGCAGATCCATCGACCGTTGCAAACCGTTGCGACCGGGAAGGAAGGCGTGCGAAGATAAATGTTGCTCCACACGAACCGGATCGCATGCTGTCCACTCTGGATAGCTCCCCCGCAAATGCGCATGCAGTTGGGACAGTTGCGCCCGGTTGTGTCGTGGGTGCATGCCAGCAAGCTGGCAGTAAGGGTGGTTTAATTGCATTGAAAATATGTTTACAAGTGCACCTATCAAATCGGTAACGGATTTTGGTACGACATAAGGCGCAGGCATACGGTAACGGCAGTCAGTCGTACGACACCGAACGCCATCGGGTTCGTTAACGGTGCTCATCGACGATGATCTACGTTAATTACCCTCCAAACTCATCAAATGTCAAATTTTGCAGCTACCACACACGACTGTCTGAGACGCCAAGGATGTGGGAAGGTTGTCAGTGCTTTTTTTTGTCTAACTGATGATCACGATTTGTCATGGTGAATTTTGAAAAAGCGTTAGGTATGACCCATAAAGTGAGGGTGCTATTGAAGCTGCTCGTAATTAGTGCATCATTGAATCGTTTGCATACGAGTAATACGGTTTAATGTGTGGGAAAACATAACCTCTATCTAGGATCTATATTTGAAGTAGTGGCAAAAGAAGAATATATTTGTACATTTTGAAACCTTTCCACACTGAAGAATAATATGAACAAATAGAAAAAAAAATTATGATAGAGAACTCATTAACAGATGGTAGGAAATAATAAAATTCCAGATTGGAATGATATATTTTTTAACCCTGGTATAACTTTTTTTAAGGGTATCAACCCTAGGTCAGATTTTTGTTAGCAAATGTTAGCTAATAGTAGCTGCACTAACGTTGCTAACGACCTTCAAAGGGTTTGACAATTATTTAATATACTTGCTTAAATATCCGGCAAAACAGCCGCTTTACGGTCTTTACCTGCTATAGGAGTGTCGGAAACCACTAACTCTCGCACCGTCGTCTGCAGATCGTTTATCCAGGCCTTAATGACGGATGTACGACATCATGCCGCCTCAACTTGTGCCTACCATACCACCTCTGTCCTTGTGGACGCCTTAAAATGACTTTATGGGCTGGGACGTCCAGTTTCTTGCGTACAACATTCCTGTAGGTTGGAACCTGGGGGGCTTGATATGCTATGTGACAATATTGGATGCTACATTGTCGTTCCACACATACGGTACCAACAAATCTGCTGAGCATCTTCCTCTTGCGGTTAATGAAGTTTCGTCAGAATTGGACAGTGTCTCATACGTCCATGCCTCAAAGGCGTTAATTAGTATTGGCGTTTATGAGTACTGATATAGTATCAGCTTCGACCGCCGCTACATTTTCTTTAAGCTTAACGGGTTCTTGAGGCTATAGAATGACCGGTCAGAAAGTTTGACAATGGTTGAGCATTTTTGCTGACAAACGTGCGGCAATTTGTTTTGGGGAATAATATACGGAAAGAGCATTCATTTATTTATTTGTTTATTTTCTTTGCTGAATGTTGTCTGCTACACAACAGCGCTACACAACATATTAGTAGGAAAAAAATTAGTAGGTTAGTTGCTAGGCTCCATATAGGGAGAGGTAGGTGAGTGGGAGGAGGCAAGGGAAGAGAAGGAGGAACGTAGTCGGGAACAGAAAGCATTTAAGGAGAAATGGAAATCAAACAGACCAGAAGAGGCATTAAAGCACCGAATGGCACGAATAAGAGGATCGTCTGCACCAAGAGCTAATCGACGGCGGGGAATGGACTTAAGAGCGCGAGGACGTACTTTTGGGGGAATTAACATAGATAGACGAGAAAAGTAAGGCCGAGTCTAAGAAGTTTAGCAGAAGGCATGCAATGAATGACACCCGAGCGTACGTGCGGCGTGTTCCAATGTTTCGTGGCCCAATATCTGACAACGCTCCAGGTATGAGGACATATTTGAGGTTTGAGTATCGAGCACTGTAGACATAGCAAAGCGTTTGAAAACTTGCTGAATTCGTTCGATGTGGAATATTAAGACCCTACTAGTAGGAGACTAGAATGGTAAGGCATAATCAAAAAAGGATCGAGCTAGCGTGCAACATATGACCAACAAACAATGTGGAGCAGGAAACTCAGAAGCTACAAAGCGGAGTAAACCAAGGATCCTGTTAGCCGCTGTAACAATTTTGTCGTTATGATCGTGAAACGTTAATTTTGAGTTGATTATTACTCCGAGATCCTTTAGACAGGTGGTTCGGTTCAGTGAAATTTAACAATTTTGGGCCGGTCTGGTGGTACAGTCGTCAACTCAAACGACTCAACAATATGCCCGTCATGGGTTCAAGCCCCGAATAGACCGTGCCCCCATATGTAGGACTGACTATCCTGCTATGGTAATAATAAGTCACTGAAAGCCAAGCCCACTTCACTAGTGGGTACAGGCAGACCGGTAGCGGTTGTTGTACCAAAAAGAAAAGAAAAAGAAATAACAATGAATGAGGGGTGATAGAGAGCAGCTGAAGGAAATAACTTGAGATTTATCAGGATAGAAGTCTAGAGCGTTAGAAAAAAATGAACTAAAAGCATTAGGTGCATTCCTTAATTTCAACTATCTCATGGGTTTCAAAAACTTCGGTCTCATAGATCCGTGATTCTATCTAGAAGATCAACAGATTAATGGGCTCGATTCTCTTATGGACTGTTTCCCTGTTTCTGGTACAGTGGCGGACACGTAAAATCAAAACATTGCGACCTTCTGGTCAGTTCCTTAGTTCCACGTTTCAGAACACTTCACATGTTGTTGAGCATCCTCTTTAGTTGTGGTCTCTCAAATATCAGACCGTTACCTTTGAAAATCTCAGAAAACCATGCATAAATGTAAAAAGGCGTGAAACTTGTGAGGTACACTGCAAATCGGGCTCTCTCCATTTCTTAGCAAAATGACCACGTAGCTGCCTTATATTGGACAATGTAGTGCTGAAATTGAAAGGTTATAGTTACTTATTGCTAGTCAGTAGATTGCTTTGGCACTTCATGTGCATTTTGAAACAACCTAGCTTTCGAATATCAGTACTGAAAATTGTTATGCTTGTTTTTTCACTAATCGATGAAGAATTAAGAGTTTTTCAATCGATATTTGAAGACGGGATTTAAAGAACTGTTCCTCAAATGCTCAAAGTGAGTGGACGTATATGGTGCAATGTTTAAATTAAATTGGGTATCCGATTAAGCTACATTTTTTGTAGTCGCATTTGCATGACTTCTTCTTCTATTTGTCCTAACGTCCTACGCGGACATGCCGGCCTATACAGGCTTTCCAGACTCAATTCATTACCACGCGGCCGAATAGTCAATCCTTGCTAAGGGGGACAGTCCATTCTGGGCTTGAATCTATGGACGGGCATGGTATCTTAGTCGTTCGAGCTGATGACTGTACCACGGGATCGCCCCTGGATCGCATAAGCATGACATGGAGCGTAATTTATGTTCCCAATAAAAATAAAAATAAATGATTCAGCTTATAAACTTTATACACTTACACTTTCAAACTTTTATTTTAATCTTAGAGTTATGAATTTACAAAAATAATAGTTGATGAGTAAAAAATGTACAAAGTAGTTGCCCAAACCATGTCCGCAATGTTGTTAATAAGAAGAGAATGTCTCGCCCATAGCCGACTGGCGGTGCCGACTGGCGGTGCCGACCACTTTACTCACATGATCGTACGCGTATCTGCACCATTCCCACGACAAACGGCTCGATGACAAAACCGCGATAGCGATCGCGTCGTGCCGAAGGGATCGGACGAACGGTCACCGACTGCATTCGCATTGTGGGTGCAAGAGCCTGCGCGCCCGTCGCGCAGGCGTTTGGCGCGAACGAAGGATGCGCGCGGGACGCAAAAAGCATGGCGCGAATAAATCGTGTCGATGCTATTAATGGATGATGTGCAATGTGTCCGTTTGTTTGTCGTCGAGGCTGCACTGACACCTTCACACCGCGGCCTGCGGGCACGGGTTTCGAGTGTGCATCTCGTGCGCCCGTTCTCCCGCGGTCCGGTTTGCGTGTAGCGCAATTCGTCACCATCAGTTGGCATTCGCCACCCTTCTTTTGGGTGGTTTTTGCCCCGCGGCTCGTGTATTGTTGCACGGCAATGATGGTCGTTTTGCTATCGTTTTCTTCTGCCCCGTGTGTGTGCCACCCACCGGTCCTGCCGCCCTCCCCTCCCATGCTTCGCTGTCACTGTCAGACGATCAAGCGCGACCGAGATCGGGCAGGCGTGTGTGTGTGTATGTGCAGGCGGTTTCATAAAGCATGGATGTGGACGTTATGCTTACCGGCTTTACGGTTGGCACCTGCAAATGCATTGCTCATTCGCGAGCCGCGCCACCGCATCTCCTAGCCTCCACCTCCCTGATGCCGGGTTGCTGCACCTGTTGGTGGCGGGTTGATTTATGTTTATGGCATTTTAAGTGCTTATTTTTGTTACGACGCTCGTCTGAGGCGAAAGAAAGAAACGGAGACACAAAAACAAAACTCCAAAACACCATCACGCTCCAAGGGGGGGGGGGGAAGGGGGGGGGGAATGCGACCGATTTAAGGATCATGGTCAGGAGGTTCGCGGTTGGACGGGCTGGATTTTGTCTTCATTTGGCATGAATAGGTATCCTTTTTGTTTTACGTTGGGCGAGCTCTGGCCACGATTGTGGGGGCGAGAACGCTACATTTGTCACCATTATTGGATGTTGTCGGATGAGTTTTATTGGCTAAGGTGACATTGTGCTGTTGCGAAAAAAACGAACACCCAGAGAGGCTTTTGTACACAAATGCAAGATAACGCGTTTGAGTTGTGGCTCTGGATCGGTTAGATGTGTCTTTTTGTCTAATATTAGTATTAGCTCTGGTTTAGTTGAATTTGTTAATTTGATACAAATTTTGCCTTTTTACATAGTCTATTGTTTGAAATATCAAAAATAAATACGTTAATGTCTAACCTCCAACAATCTTCCAACACTACTTACAGGAATATGTGTTTCGGTAGGATCTTTTCAATTGAATCATTTCTTGTTATGCTATAAGAATATGCTTTCCCTTAAAAAAATTACCAGACGCCTCCATCATGAACGACCGTAAAAGGCAAGCGATGATTCGATCGGCCACGCAAAACGCAGCGGGCAATCCCAAGGGAACTCCTACGACTCTCCACGATTAGTCATCGCGAAAATCGAAGAGAGGAAAAAAACACTTACTTTAGAAACCTGTGGTGGGCTCGAGTCAAAGTCACAAGCCCCATCGAAAGGGTGCTTTCTGTGCGTTTGTCAAGGTTCATTTGTACATTGGGTGACCACCCTACGGTGGTACGATACCGCCGTCCCGACGTATTCGCAATACATCCAGCAAGCCAGACTGGTGGGCATAGTTTTGCGTCTCCAAAAAGAGGACTTTCAACACCTCTTCAAAGTGGTGGGTGAGTTGGCCATAAACACACACAGACACGGACGTCACGAGCTAAGGGCGAAGAACTTCACCCAAGACCCAAACACCCAAGAACGTTTCCGCTGGCAGTTTCGCTCCTCGCTCGATCGCGAAGTCTTGAATGTAATGCACTTTCGAAGTAGAAGGAAAAAACTGCATCAAAATGTGCATCCAATGATTGGGCGGGAGAGAACAAAAAATGCGCCGGGATAAACGAAGTAATAAACCTCCGTCGAGAGTTAAGGCGACCCCCAACTGTCGTCATAGCGGGATGACAAAAAAAAATGCATTTGCTCAAACATATCCACACACATGCACTCAACCACACAAGCAAGGGCAGCCCCCGTCGACGCAGGCGATACATTATTTATGTGCATTTTTCGTGCCGTTGATAAGAGTGTGGGAGCGCGAAACGAATGTACACCACACCGTCGCACGGTCTCGATTCCGGTGGGATTTAGTGTGGGTCTCTTAGATTTGAGATTCGTCGAGCTGTTGTTGATGCTGTAGTTGCTTTTTTTCTCTCCCGCATTCGTCCCTTTCCTGTGCTATGCGCCGGTTTTTTTTTTGCACCCCGTCCACTCGTTTGTACTGAGAAGAGAGCATTACATTACTGACACTTTTTGCAGGAGTAAATTAAAAAATTGCACTCGACACAAAAAGCAACATAACTCTAGAGTAAATCTTCCTGAGCGATGACTGAAGGCAAAGCCACGATGGGGGACAGGATAACGATGCCGCGCCGATGGGTTTTGATGCGATCGCACCAGACAACTCTGCTGGTGAACAAGAAGGAATTTGTGCGAGTTGGTGGGAATGTTTTTTTCTTACCAATGTTAAGGTGAATGTTATTTGAGGACGCTGCCGTTTGGCGAAGCTTAGCTATTATTTCCTTTAGCTATTATTGCAAGAATAAAGTGAGTCTAATCTATATTAGCTGATATCGGGAAATTTCGATATAAAGAAAGCACGAGGCAGAGGGAGTAAGAGAGAGTAATAAGTAACAGGGAGTAATATAGAGTAATAAGAATGAAAACATTGAAGGACAATAGAAAATGTTAAAAATGATAAAATATTTAATATTCCAAAATGTAGGACTGTTCTAGCTACCATCGAATAACCTTATCATTTTACGATAAGGTTACAGATTTATTAATTTTAAACCGATAATTTTATACTTACTACACGTGAACAGAATTTTAAATATGGCACAGTAGCCGGAAAATTGGTCTGAAAAAGAATTATATTTGTTAAAAATAAGCAGTCGGAAAGGAAGGAATGTCACAACGCAAATTGTGATCCATATTAATGGATCTGCTGGAGAGTAACATGCCGCTATTTAAAAACAAGACCTAATTAATCAGGTTTTATATTTTTTTGTTTTTCTAGGAAACATCATTTTTTCTGACAGAGTGTACGAAGTATAAAAAATACTTTAATGGAAAATTTATTATTCTCATTTGTCCAATTTTACCACTGTTCCTTTTATCTCAAAGTAAATAAGGGTTTTATAATCTTGCACCACTCATACATTCAACAAAATGTATCGATTTTATTTAGTTTTGATCAAATGGCTGCCGAATCATAAACGAAACATTTAGTAAATGATAATCATGTTTATGTACTGATCGATGATTGGTAGATCGCTATGCAAGTAATTTATTGGGATTTTCATTAGTCAAAATGGCTCAATGTTTGATTCTTCTGATAGGGGATTTCTTGTGATAGGGGAAGGTAGGTAAAGATGGCCCCCACACTTCTCATAAATGCATGAAAAAGGTAATTTTCGAATAATCCACCAATGCAGCATCCAAACTGTAAGTAAATCAACACATTTGAGAATATTTTTGGCGTATGCAAAATTGGTTAAACTCACGAACAAAACAAATTTTCAATCGTGCGCACCCTTGAGGATCTAATTTGACTACTGCGGATCTTAAGCTCTGTATCTTGCATTGTTTGAGTGATTATGAGTTGTCGTGATTATTAAGCAAAAATAGGTACATACCTTGTCTTGTCTAGGACAATTAATTGATTAATTAAATCCAGTTTAATTTTGAGATGATGGAAATAAATTAACAAGTCCTCAAACAAGCTGGGGTCGTGGATTTTCCGTGAAGTAATTTCCTGAAGAGAAGTTCTAGACTGTTAACTGTTATTCTGTAAGTTGGAGCAACTTCCGCTGTTAGTGCCCAATATTTTAAAAAAGTCATAGATTCTGCATTCAACGATATGTTAGGAGTGGAGTTTACAATTCCTAAATTCACGGCTGAATGGATCGTCGTAGAAATTGGCCAAGAATTAATTTATTTATGTATCAGAACATAAAAATCATTGGGATATGTTAAAACATTATAAACCTCTTCAATTTCCAACGTTTTTTGCATGTGTCCATCTGTATCATATCAGGCGTCCGTCTTATCCGTACATTTCAAAACTGCATCGAAAAACATGCTTTCATTACATGAAAAAAAAAAAAACGATAGAAACTTAAAAGTAATAACTCATTTTCTGATAAAACATGAGCGTAAGATAAAGACATTTTCATGGTTGTGGTATTTATATGTTCGTATTTATTTTAACATTTTCCTTAACGTGTCTGTCTTTACCTACCTTTCTCTACTATTTGAAAAAATATTCTATAAACATCCAAGAAAATATTTTATGTCATTTTTCATAACTGCTTTGATCGCTCCCGCTTTGATCGAGTTTGGGAAACCAAAATTATTAGCCTAAATCCAATTCACTTCCTTCTTTTGAATAGGCATACAAAATACATCAATTTTGCAAGTAATGCAATGTTGTTTCATTTTAGATAACTTATATTTTAAAAGAAGTAATGGTTAACTTACATTTTTTAAATTCAAATTGTCTCTTCATTTTAAATTATTATTCATCGTAAACGTAAGAAAGATGAATACGAAAAATGACGATTCGGAAAGTTTCGGTAATGCCTAACCACTTACGACAACTCACATTGCTACTGTTACTGCAGGAAAACTCCCATCTTAACCATGGTACGATTCAGGCCTACATCATTTAACCCCCTCAGTAACCGATATGATAGGATTTCATATCATAATTTTCCAGCATCTGATGAATTGATGAAACCAGCTTAGCATTTCCACCCAACATGGCATGCATTTTATGGTAGCTCAATATCAAAGTATGACACATTGGGCGCATTAATCGACCGTTTTCCATTTTTCCATTGCACACACACACACATTTTATGTATCAATACGGTGTGCCTCATATGGATGCAGTCGATACCGGTTACAGTCGCCTGCGTCGCGCCATTCGTAAACGGTCGACGATGGACGGGCGGTGATGGCGCAATGAGACGACACCGGAAAGTGAGTCGCGGGTGTCGTCGGCCGTCCGAGCATTGATGCTGTCGATGTAGCACACGTCTGACATCTGGAGACAAGCCACAAGTGGCACCAGCGGCAGCCGTCTCGATTCGCCAGTCGCCTGTCGGCCCGTCTGCCTCCACCGAGCGTTGGCGGTGGTTGTGAGGATGTGTTTTTATTTTACTTCTTGCAATGTTGCCCCTTTTGCGAATGAGATACGAACCACGACGACGACGACGACGACCGGAGACGATGAACATGATGTTTGAATTACATATAAATAAATTTGCAATCAATGTTGTTTAATGATTGTAGAAACGGAGTGGCCATTTGCCGTCCCTTGCCGACTGGCGCTATCGTCCTGCCGGTCTGCTGCAGTGCGTACCGTGTGGCAGTGGGATGTACTGTGGGGCGATCGGCACTGGAGCACGCGCGACGCAAGACGCACAGGAAATGGAACACAAACCTGTCGTGCCAGTGCCGTTGGGATTCATTCTGAAAACTTAAGAACGCATCAAATGTACCATTGCGAGGGGCAGCACTGAGATCCCTTGCAGAGAATGGGGCCGGGAATGAAAATAAAAAGCGGAGCAGAAAAAGAAAAACTTCTGAAACTGGGCTGCGTGAAGCGTACGTGATCGTACTCAATTTCCAGTCCTGCATCCTCGCATGCTTGCAGTGTCCCGGATGCACCGATACACAGTGTTGCTGTTGCACGTCCATTCAGATAAGCGTTACGGGATGCACTTGCGGAGGGAAACGCCCGCAAGGATGTTGTCCTGGGAGAGGGGGAATGCACGTATGTTGGGGCGGTTATTGGAAGGTCGAAAGCATGTGTCGGTCGTGAAATGTCGCTGACATCGTATGCCAACGGCTGCTGGTCCGAGCGATGGCGAGGTTCAATAAATACACACCGTGAAGCAAGCACCCTCACTGTCCTTCAAGGTGAATCTTATTACAGGTGATCGGTTTGTTTTAGCACATTTGTATTTGTATAAAAATATAAGAATTATTAAGTTTTTTGTTATCCAAAGTATTTGTTTTGGGGACTTTTCAGATCAATTAAAAATGATATTTAAGTCACGTTTTGATTAAAGATTTTCATGGCTTTTCCCTGCAATCACAAAAGCAAACCTGTTTAACTCATGAACCATCTGATATGATATGCGTAACAACCTGCCGCAAATAGCTTGTGGCGTGTTCTGAACATGACGGATTAAATGCAGCTGTGCATCAGCAATAGAGCACACCCGGCAGCAAGGGACGGAAAACAGAAGAAGGCTTCCGGCTGCTCTTTGGCAGCCTGTTAAACCGGCATCAATGTCGAATGATCAGGGCGAAAGGCGATCGCGTGTTTTTTTCTTCTTGCGCGTGCATTCGTACCGAAAGCTCGATGGACGATGTCAATATATAGTAATATATTAATTCAGCAGAAAAGAAAAGAAGTTGATTAATAATTATTTTGATTACCCGGTTGCTGTATCCTCCCGCTTCGTACGCACGCGCAGCGTCAGTGCGTCCGCAGCCGGTGCGCGCATTGCGCAAAGGTCGTAGTGATAGTGCAGCGAAGGTGTGGTGACGCGCTCGTAAGCTCAACACCCTGGTGCCACACCAGCTGCACAGCAATGCTACAACACCCAGCCTGTGGCAGGGTATGGAGAAGGTCGTGCACGTTCGACCGGGGCATTGGAAAGCATCGATCGATGGCGAATCGATGTCCAAGGGGGAAAGGGTGTGGCCATGTGAAAGACGACACGATGCGGAACATGTAGCATGTCTACATCAATGCACGCAGCATTACAACTTGATAAGCTCGCGAAGAAAGCTACGCCTGCTCACAGTGAGCAGTCCCGTGTGTGTGTGTGTGTGTGCAGCGGAAGTTGCCGTCGGGTGGTTTCGGGGGCCCGGTGCAAGTGTCGCAAGTTCGCGATGCAATTGCAGTTTGCCAGCGCGCCCCAAGTCGTTGCTCTTTCGTAAGGCAGCTTACTGGTGGCACCACGCAATGGTGCCCGGTTGTTTTGGTGTTATGGTAAGCGATGTGTCGCACATTTCTCGGTTTGGCGCTGTTGGCGGTTGGACGGGCGTCCCCAGGGACGTGCAATTTTACCTGTTCGCCTTATGTCGCGTTTGTCGCCCATTGGTGCGTCACTCGCCCTGCCCCACCATGCGGCAGTTGACGTGCGATCCCACGGACACGTAGGTCTGCGAAAAGCCGACGATTCTCCCACGAGGCTCGGTGTTATGTCTAGGCTGGGTAGGCGCGTTGCGCTGAACGAAAAGAAAAAGGGGCAAACAACAACAGTCTTGAAGGCAGGTGGAAAAACCTTGGATCAGCGAGAATGAGATTACCGACCTATCCTGCTGCCTGCGTCGGGTGACCCGGCGCTGGCGACGTACTTGTCCACGCAAAGGCAAGTGAAATAGGAAAAAAACAAGCAATAACAACAATTGAGCGGAAAAACATGAGGCTGCTTTCGATCCAGACGCAGCCCCACTTGCACAGCGGAGGTTACTTGAAAGTTTCGATTGCACGAACGTGCACCCGCACGTTTGTTAGCTAGGTGAATTGAACCCCTTTTTTCTATCGACAATAAAGTACGGGATCTTCCAGGAGAGTAGACATTGTGGTTGGGTGCTCTAGATTTCTCTAGATGCTCGTTTTGCACGTTTGAAAGACAATCCCAATCATATAAAGGTATGCAGCCAGGGCAATGGAGCTATAATTTCCGGGAATGGTGCTCTGGGGAAGACTGGTATTAGAGCTCAGTCATAAATTCGATATCAGTTTGATTTGAAGCATATAGTATGCAATTCTATTGGGCTTATACAAGCCTCTTTGAGTCAAAGAGTCGTTGTGGTAGATGAACGAAGAATTCCAAAGCTAATAGTAAGTTGAAGTTAGTGACGTTTATGGCACTATTGCCTAATTCCTTTTAAGCCTTAAGGAACGAACATACGGATGATTAAACATAAACAATATAAACCAACATAAAACAGTTATTTTGAAAAAGTAATTATTTCTTAAGAGTTATATTACATCAGGCGTAGTCTTATAATCGAAACGTCTCGACGTCGAGTTAATGAATTTTGTGTGTTCATTTGTATGGAAAAGTACACTTTGGAATTCAGTTTCTCGAATCGAATCGAATCGAGCACATAATAGAATAAGCCTGCATGTATTAGTATTATACGCCTATTTCGTAAGGGATACACTTCAGAGTGGTAATAAGATTGGGGCAGGTCTGGTGGTATAGTAATCAACTCGTACGACTTAAAAACAAGCTCGTCATGGGTCCAAGCCCTGAATGTACCATGCCCCCATACCATGCCCCCATACGTAGGATTCTGCGAGTGTCCTGCTATGTGTAATCAGTAAGGCACACTGAAAGCCTAGCCCACTAATGGTAAGGGGAAAAGAAGTCAAAAAAGAAGAAGAAGGTAATAAGAACTTTAGCGATTTTTCTGAGCAGGAGATATTAATTTATTAAAGAAATTTTGTGGTACTGTCTTCAAAACGTACTAACCAACAACTTGCGACTTTAAGCCAATTTACCAAACTAGATCGAAGAGGAACGGTAACTCCAGCTACCCAGATAAAACGATTGCTTTATATGTGTCAGGCGTTTCCTGTTCAGTACAATGCATAAAATGTGACAAAATGCATACAATGTGACAAATCAAAGCAAATCACTATTTGATGCTATTTTTGACTATTGTTGTGATCGTTCGCTACTCTTATTGATGCAATGAACGGCATGGTCATGATTACTAGAGTATTGTATGTAACAAAAATCGAATAATCAATCTCTTTTAGGGATCTGAATTGGACTCGAACCTCGTTCATAACTTTCATTGTGTGCAACTAGACCCACAATTACAACTACACAATTAAATGTTTAAATCCTATACACAATTCACACATCAGTCCTAATGCACAGCTCTCAGACAATTCGTGGTGCGAAAATCCGTGGGCTCAAATGCTCCAACCCCAGTTGAGTCAATCGACTAACGCTTGTTCCCTCCCACCTCCCCCCCCAACACATCGACTAATGCCGCCCTCATACAAACACGCGGTGATCGGGGCGAAAGTCTGAAAACTTGATTTAAATTATGTTGTCTCTCATGTTGGTTCCCTCTTCCATCCGTGGCAGTCCCGTATGATTATGTAGATTAACGCCTCGCCCATCCTCTTGCCGACCCGGTCCGGCACGTATGGTGAGATCGTCATTCTTACTTAACAACCGGCTCGGCGGGCGCGCGAAGGCGAGGTCCGTCCGTTCTTTTGCGGGCGCCAAGCGAAACCCATCGCCGGATAATCATTCCCGTGGTGCGGTTCGCTGCAGTGTGTGCATAGATGCACCAGCGGTCGGCGGTGGCATTAATTTACTCCTTCCACAGGGCACGGGACGCACCAAACGTTGGGATAAACGCATGGGAGGGACGAAATTTGACGGACGATTGAAGCTGAAATAAATGTATAATTTTCCGCGTCGACTTCTGTACCGGCGTACATGCCGGTACAGGCAGTAGACGTAGATGGATGGGGAGGAAATCGGAGTTTGATATGGTCATAAACCGGATGAGCCAACAGGTGGCACGTTTTGTGGCCGAATCAAAATTACAGTACGCCCAGTACGCCGGTCTGGGTCGTGGGCTCTTTTGCGTGGATGAGTTTATTAGTGCCGGCGTAAAGAGAGACATTAGGAGATAGTGGTACGCATAAACTAAACGAGCGGACACTATACTGCCATTGCGAGCGGGTTGACGATAGGGTAAGGCAAGCGAGACAGGTTCCACAAGAACGGATGGTAAAGGAAGTAGTGCGTTGAGTGACCATTATTTATCTACCAGCAAGGAATAAACGGTGAAGATTGTGTTGAAGAGACACTAAGTGCTTGCATTGTTTGTTTAACAACGTGATTGTGATCAAATAGACCTGTGGAGGTTTGGTAAGGTGAATGCAATCAATCAATTTTAAAATCATTGAGACTTTCAAAAATCGTGAAACATAGAAACTAAAAATTTAATGTTGGAGTTTTATTTTAAAATTTCTTAAATCAATAATTGTTATAATTGCTTTGATTTTAATGATTAGTACACTTTTGTTTTTAACATGTTAACAAGTAAATAAGGTTAACTTATTCTTTAACGATCTATTATGTGGTCATTACCCAAAAACGTATAATTGCTTTTCTACATTTTTGTATAATTTTTGCATAAAAAGCAATTAATTTCAAACTTCTACTTTCACAAATTCTATCAACTCAAACAATTCAGTTAAAAACCTACCAATGATAATCGTCTATACAATAAGCACGTGAATTTGATATTGCATATTGTATTGTTTGATTAAGACAATGTTAATAATGTGAAATGAAATCGTTTGTTGATCTTTTGAGTTTTGTACTAATTTACAAAAAGTTTATGTGAACCAACATAAACAAAGAACTATATCTCAAAAATGACATAAAGATTGTTTTACCCTGACAAGCCGAACGAAATGATCATCAGAACAGCTCCAATTACTCGCGCCAATGTAGACAATGTACACAACGACAAATGAGCATCGAAATGCAGCAGATGAGATATGGAAAAATGTGTATAATTTTGTGTAATATTTTACAAGGACCACCCGGTGCTTAATCGCAGCCCCACAGTTTGTCGGCACACTGGCAGGCGTTCTGTGTTGGGCATACTGCTCGCTTTTGTCGATTTATGGTGCGTATGCAAATAGCGCGCTACAACCCCACATACACTCATACACACACACACACACACACCGTCGAACAAACATCGAACGCAGTCGAAGGCCCTCAATTAATCCGCTTCGGTTTGCGCGATGCACCCGGAGGACGATCCATCACGTCTTCGGCCGGATGGACTAGTGGGTCTCGCCCGATCACCGCCCGTTCGCACCCACCTTGCGGATGTCCTCGAATGTGCCGTTGCCGTTGAGGATGGGAGCGGTGGCAAGAACGTCCCTGCCGGTGCCTCCCCTCCCCTTCCCAATCCAGAGCACAGCCACGAAAGGCTCAAGGTGGTTGCGAACGTTAATGTGCCATTGGAAAATAATTACCCCCGCAAACGCCTGCCAGCGACAGCGATATGGATGCGTGTGCTGCGCTTCAGACCGGCTTCCGCTCGTCGCACCGGGGGGAAAAATGCTTCGATCCATCCTGGGACCGATGCAAGGTGGGTGCGGGAGGACGCCGATAAGTGTGTGTGTGTGTGTTGTGAAACCGGCACGAACCACGCAGCATCGCAGGTTGTTCGATTTCAGGTTCAGGTGGTGTGCCTATCGAGCCCGTATCGTGGTTAACTCGTGGTACAAATTGCAGATGGCTGCGCGGTTGCAGACGCGCGCGGGTCCTCCAGCACGTCCAGCGGACTTTAATCAGTCGTGTCAGGGCTGCCGAAGCACCGGCGGCTGGATGCAGACGGAGGCAGATGCTTTCGTCTCGTGCAGCAAGAAAGAGAGAGATAAAGCAATGCAGAAGTCACCAATCGTCACACCGTTTCTTCCTGGGGCTGTGTATCCTTTTCGGCTGGATCGTGTGTCATGTATTTACGGGTTCGCGAAGGCTCGTCGCTCAGCCACCGGACAAAGTCACCGAAAGCCACCGAATGGCATGATGCCGGTGACTGGAACGTTCGGAACAACACGAACCCCCTGTGCCTCTGCAGGAGGAGTGATGATTACTTTTCCCCAAACTAGCCGCTTACTTATCGCTGGCGGCAGATGTCGGTACGGCGAAGGCAAACAAGTACCGGTACGGATGAAGGTGGACCGATGAAGTGACAGTTGAAAATGGGCACAAATTTGCATATCACCTGCCCTTTTGGTTTTGGATGCGTTGTTTGCAGAAAATTACCTTCGAATGACGACAAGAGTTTGTAACGCGTTTGTAACACAGTCTATGCTGCCTTTTTGTGGAAACACAAACTTATTTGAATGTGCCCATATTGATTATAGTTATGTAAGGTGTGTTGTCTGCAGTGCGTTTATAATATTGAGAAGTAAAATAAATTACAAGATTGAATATGTATATTAATTTTATTTTTGACTCATATCACTTTAGTAAAATAGGAAGCTAATTAAAAGGACATTCTAAGAGATAACAATCATAGATGAAAAGGTTCACAAAATAAGCTTGCATAATTAACAATTTTTTAAACTACGATCTGTTTGATTTTAAGATAATGGAATATCCAACATTATACTTCTTATTTTTATAATTTATTTCGATCTCTACTTTAGATGTATTATTTATTCCATGTACTGACGTGCTCAATTAGATATGGCCTTATTAACCGGTTATGTCCAATCTCAGGTCATGATGAAAATTTCATTTATTGACCTTAGCATAGATTATTATTGTTTTAGCTATAAACTGGGAGACTTAAGCTATTAACCAATAATCACGAAAGGCGTCATTTTAGAGGTCTGGAAACGTTCTGAATAGAAACGACTGGTTAGAGACAGGTTGGGAGAGGCTCTTTGGTAGTTCTTTAATAAATTTGAAACCAATAAAGAGTTACTTTAGATCTGCGCGGTCATAAGCAAATTAATAAGCAATGGATTTTTTTTGAATAGAATTCATCATTTGAAGATTTAAGGCATTGACGGACGGAGATAAGGAATGCAAGAGATTTTCTCTTTTATTGAACATTCATTTGAATTATAATTCGAATAAATCATGCAAAAAACTATTTTTTTATTTGCAAAAATTAATATGTTAAAGTAAAATGAAATCACTTTTTAAAGATTTATTAATTTCTCACACCTAGTTTTACTTGATTTTAATTTAAATATTGTGGTCGAACCGAATACTAAAATATTTAATTGAAATTGTTTGCATTCTTGCTTTTTATGTAGCTTATTATTTTTTCCCAGCGCCTTGAAGCTGTAAGCACTGAAATTGAGAAAAACTCTTCATTAGATTTAATATTAATCTCACTTGGGCGGCAGCCACTCCAAATGCAAGAGCGCCTTAGCTATCGTTATACGCCGATAGTAATAATAATAAAATGATAAAATTTATAACTGTCAAATGGTTATTAATCGATTGAGCTTTTTATTTCTGTTTTGCTTACGAATCTGCTTGACTTTGCTGCAAAGTACCGAGACGCTGCTATAGCACACCTTGCACATTTAGTTAGCTAAAAAAAAGAGAGCAGAAAAAAGGATTCCAAGCTGATACACCCGTCGGGCTAATGCTGTGTCGTTATGTTGCGGAAACACTCGCACGCCCTCGTAGCGCTCCGGTAACCTGTTTGACGTTCGAGAGTGCAACAAGTAGAGTGCGCGCTAAGCAGCGACAAAGGTGGGGCCCAGAGTGCGACCCACTACATACACAAAACAAAAAATTAAAACAAGAGAAAACGCTAACGCGAAAGAGAAGGATTACGAGCATGCGAAGCGGTTTTCCCCGGTGACTCCCAACCCGGTGGCGGTAATGTCGATGATGATGATGATGATGATGATCATGGTGGGAATCTCACATCGACCGCAGCACAACGAAAGCTACTGCAGCGGGAGAAGGAGAAGGAAATGCACAACTTCCGTTGCGAGCGAGCGGAATCCCACTCACGCAGGCCGTCGCCGTTGTCGTGGTCGTCGCGAGATATATTTTCCACGCTATCGGCACTGGAAGCCGGTTCACAAGTGTAGCCGATCCCCAGTGGGCCGGTTTTCCACACGCTCACACACACACATACACACACCCGATCCACGAGGCACGCGGTTGCTCCGGTTGCTTCATTCAAGATTCCGCGCGCTGCATCTGGCGGGTACGGTCGTTGCAGGCTCGTTGCAGTTTGCCTTCGCCAAAGGCGACAGGAAGATGCAATTACGTTATTAGATGGATCTTTAAACACTTAAGGGCAGCCGAGGTCCAGCACCGGCTGCTGTTGATATTTGTAGCAGTAATGCTGCCCCCCGCCCCTTTCGTCCATCGCACTTTGTCCTCGCGCACGGTCTATGAGGGTGGTGCTTATTGGGCCGGGTGGTGGATGATGCTGCTGTTTCTGCCGCCTGGCCAATCTGTACTTCGGATCGAAAGCAGTAGAAATGGCAGAGCATGTACGAGACAGCGATACCTTTCTTCTCGTATGGCGCACTAGCGATGATGCAGTGAAGAAAGCGAGCAGCCTACAAAAACAAATAGAATAATTATTAAAATATTTTAACATACCTCCTATCTGATGGCGATAAAAAATGACGAATGTGCCACATCCGATCGGCGTCGGTGGTGGCTGCAGTTGTGCAACGGTGCAACAAGCCGCCCTGCTTGCTGCATCCACGCCGGCTGCAGCCAATTGCGTGCTGGTTGGTTGTGACGTGCTGGGATCTGCAAGCGAGCGGCAGGTATACGGGGCGGCTGAAACGCATCAACATCGCATCAAGCGTGGCTGCAGCGTTGTTGTTGTTCGTGACATGGCCACTGACGCAGCAGCAGCCGGCTGTTTTGGGCGATGTGCGCCTAGGAGCATTACCACTGCTGCGGAACCTGTTTCGCAAAAGTGCACCTCGTAAGAAAGGGCAGACACGGGAGCGATAAGACGGTGTTTGTGTGTGTATGTGTGTGTCTTTGCGTAAAGACAAATGGTGCGCAAGGGCGGCCATGCACAAGTGCACAGCAAGCGTGTGCGGGAGTGACGGAAGTGGACAGGTTGGAAGAGAATAAGAAAAAAAAACATGACCAACGGAGTGAAAAAAAAATTGACTGTGAGCAGCAAGGACAGCAGCGTGCCAATAGATGCGCGTGGAAAACTCTACCACCACCTCCCATTGTGCGGCCAGGGAAGGGGAAAAGAGGAAGGAATGTGTGTAAAGCAAAACGCTGAACATGAACCTATCGCCTCCATGGCAGGGCACACAAAAAAAGAGCGTCGCATTGCGAAGGACAATGACTTTTCCATAATTTTTATCACCGAGACGACGTTCTCTAACCAACACTCTTGTTGCTCTTTTCTTTTCTTACGCTGTGTTGCTTTTGGTTTTTTTAATGCTGTTTGTTTGGGTTGGACCGGATGCGTTTTTGTCATTTGCTTTGCTCGTTCCGTACATCACCCGTGCGCGGTAGTTTGGTGCTTGATGAGACTAATTTTCGCTACCGGCCATTATCGTGTTAGTGTTGAAGGATGCATTTTTCTTCAAGATATTAATGTCATTCCTGTTGGAGACGGATTGTCTAGTATCTTATGTGTGTGCTTTTTGCACTATTCTGTAATTGCATAATTGAAAAGATCAATAATCCTTGCGTGTGTTTTTAGTTTTGAATCTCGTATCCAAAATGCTTCTCCATTCACGTTTGATTTTTATCACATCATAGTGAAATTAGTGCCCAACCCACGAATCACACGAATTGCACAAAGAGCGCAGACAAAGCATATCATCATGGGCAATCTCATTCTCGTGCTAAGATGCGTACGTGGCAGAACAGACACGCCGAGAGTGCGTATCATTAGAAAGTTAATTAAAATTTGAAATTCTCCGACGGGCGGGACCGCTGGTTGGTCGAGTTTACCCACACATGCTGGGCTTCCTTTACGTCCCAGCTGCTTGGTTTACTATTGCGGCAGGTTTAAATCGTCAGTTAATTAGTAGCTAATGTTAGCAACATTGTTGCAACGTTGTGGGAAGATGCTGTCGGTACAGGAGTGGCATTGTACAGCCTGACGACACGAGTGAAACAGGATTTCTAAATATTTATGTGCGCTGAGAGTTGAGATTAAGTGAAGTAGCATGTTCACAGTTTGGGCTAATCAATCTTCTGTTAACGATAACGAGTGAGTATGATTGGTGGTTTTATTTTTTGTTTGTTTTTAAACTATTATTTGAATATTATTCACTCACTAGAGATATTATTGTTTCATGACCTTTGACCTTTGATGTCGAATCAATCGTTTGGCATACGAAAAATATGATATCGAAACAAAAGCATACATATGTATATATGTTTCATAATAACTGCATGATTAACTTTCAACTAGTTACAATTTTATCATATTTTGTTATGTGTACGTGGATTGTTCTTTGTCCAATTACAATTCGTACACACGATTAGCTACACATGCACTATTTTATTCTGTTCTCCCGAAAACAAGTATGCTATCAACTCATTTTATGGGCACGCGAAATGTCGTAATTGCAAACAATTGCACATTTCACGTTCCCGCTAATGCCCGAAAAGACTCGTTAAACCGGCCTGCCTGTCTGGGAAAGAGAGAGGAAGAGAGAAAGACCAACAATCACTTAAAGAGAAAGATTTAAATCCGAATAAAATGTCATCATCACCTCAATTGACGCGTGGTTTATAAGCGCCCATTCTTAGTATGTTAGTGCAGCCAAACCACCAATTAAATCGGCGGGCGCAACGAGGACGGTAATGCCTAATCCCATTCTACGCCACACAAACACACGCTCAGGCACAATACGGCTGTGTTTGCGCGATTTATGCGTCGATGGCCTCATTTGCGTAATGGGTCATAAAAAAGCAACATTTCTCCGCAGTACACTGTGATGGTGCTGCTGAAAGAGGCGTTGTTCCTTCTGTTTGTGGTGCAATGGTGGAAACAGTGGGCTCGGTACATCTGCCCAAAGGATGGACTTAAAATTCACCCTTGGTTTGGCGTTGCTCGTCAAGTCCGCAAGGCCTTGGGGGCTTTTCGTGTCTGGGCTGGGTTTTGGGCGTATCTGCAACCCAGGACGACCTGTGACATTTGGGACGCGATGTGCGTAACTGTAATTGTTCCGAAAGGTTGCGGGTGGAGTACGCCGAATGTCGAATGGCGGATTGATGTACGGCCGAATTTCACACGCCTCCGGCACAGGTTGTTTCTGCGGCGGTCAAAGAGTTTTTTTACTTTATTTCTTTTCCGAGTGCGGCATGAGTGACACACGGACAGTTTCTGTAATTGTGCGACTTTTTGGCTTTGTGTCTCCACCACCACCGTGCGTGGTCGGCATGTTGTTGTTTCCGTCTACTCTTCCTAACCTCCCCCCCATTCCGCTGCCCTGTCGCTGCCCGGTGGAGGTGGAGGGTTTTCGTGTGCCTGTTCCTTCGCTGTGTGTTATATTTATACGTATGGGAAAATATGTTTTATGGTTCGGAGTTCGTCCACAAAACAAATTCGTAGGAAAAGCCCCCGATCTGTGTGAATGTTCCGCGGGCACACACACACACACACACACACACGGGATTTAGATCGAAATGGCTGGCAGACGATGGCATCTCTGCCCTCGTCCCGCGAATCCTACTCCCACCTCCTCGCCCCATACCGCACCTGGTGGACAGTTTTGTATGGCCCACTGCAAGCGTTGTGAGAGTTTGTTTGACAAGCGCAACTGCACCAACTCGGTAGCGCGGATGGCGACCGCTACCGACTGGTGCGATCTTATGCGACGATGCACTTTTCTCATGTGCACCCGGCAAGACGGCTGGAGTGCAAGTGGACGGGGTAGCGAAGGAGATAGACAAGAAGCGTATGTGTATGTGTGTGAGTGTGTAAAGCGCTGTCCACCCCGTCGCACAGTACGTGAAGTGACGCGTAGAGTGCGGTAATTAGACGATGATCGGTCGGTGATTGCACTTTGTTTGGCCCGCCGCAAATACCGCGGCTATTAAGCCGGTTATCCCTTGCTGCGCCGCGCGCCACAACCTTCGCGCACAGTTTGCGTGGTTTATAATAAGCTGTAAAAAAGAGTATGCGAATAGATCATAAAACCGGCAGGCAGCAGAAGCACGACGCAGACTTTGGCCGATCGGAGTGTTTGGAGGGCACGCGCGTCCCGCACCGATTGTAGGCCCCCTCCGGTGCACTGGTCGCATTGCACTGTAGCCGTCGGGCGGACCAACCGACGGGCTGGCTGGCTGGATGCAGTCGCTGATTGGGGGTGTGGAATCTTACCTTCTACCTTTCAGCTTTCCATTTCCCCACATGGTAGACGGCATTTTCCCAACCCCTTGGCTCCCGCTGCGATCAGGACGCGCGTCCCTGCGTCTGGCGGATGACGATTTTATATCGGGAGAGAGTTTTATCTCTTTACTACCATTCCACCAAGACCAGGCGCAAGTTCACCTCTACCTTCCCTGGCTGCAGCATTGCCGTCCCGCTTCCGGCAGTTGGTGGAAAAGTGCTCGATCCTACCAGACACACACACACACACACACACACACACACACACACATGTGCGATGGAACTTTTACGACCGTAACCGAGCCGCAGCCCAGACGATAGATATTACGTCCCGGGTGTGTCTGCAGTTTCTGTTGTTGTTTTGCATTTATTGCGGGGCCTCTTCATACCGTTGCACTTAATTTTCCTGTCCCATTTCTACTCTCCCGCCGGTGCGCTACCCTCCAATCCGATAACCGTTGCAGTGGTATGGAGTGCGAAAATTAGCTATTAGTGGGTGCAGGATGTGGTCGACTGGAAAGGAGGGAGAAATAATCACAGACGCACTATACTTAGCACGTTAGGAGATCCGGCAAGCTCGCGTACTTATGTAAATTTGGGGAACCTTTGACGATCGATCGATCGGTTTCAGCGAGCCGACATTATGGTTGTGCGATCTATTGGTTATTTGGAAAGGGTTAGTGTGTGAATGCTGGAATGAAGAAATCAATAAAAAGTGCATTCTTTGTCGATGAGTGTAGCTTGATGGATTTATGGAGAAGGATTATAAAAAGTAGAAGTGATTAGAGTGATTTTTGTTTTGATTTTATGGAGAAGGATTATAAAAAGTAGAAGTGATTAGAGTGACAAAATCTGAGATGTGACATCTACGGAAAGTGTCAACAAGCCTTAATAACATTTCATTTATTTGTGATGAATATTTACATTAACAATTAATATTTTTATTCAAACACTAAACTAATTGCTTTTAAATGTTTGCAGTATGGTTTAAGTGTTCCTAGAATTTCTCTGTATAGTATAATTATAGGCTCACGTAAAATTAAGTAATCATGTAATTTATATTATATATATTATATAAATATGGCATCAGTAGGTTCATTTACAAGTAAAAAAGTATGTGATTATCTTAAAGTTGACTAAAATCATTGTTCTAAATATACTATTTTTATCATTTATTAGTAACTTAAGTAACTATGAAACAGTTATCGCTCAAGTTATACTTTCCTTCTAGAATTTTTATTTCATATTGTGCTTAGAACACATTTCAGAAACATATGTTTTGAATATGTTTTGCCACCTGCAACACCTGCAAACAGTTTGTAAGCAACCAGTTTGGTGTGATGCTCATAAGAACGTAGATTAGGATAATTTATTTATTTTATAATTTTTATTTTTTATTTATTATTGTCTCTAAACAACAGGGACAAACACGAATTGCCGAAACTTGCGGACATATTTGATGTACTAACTATTGAATAAAGTGCAGACGCTCCTTAAAAACATTGATATTCTCGTGAAAGTCGAAACGTTCGAGCAGGCTGTTCATGACGCTGGACATTGTCGGTATTTAAGATATGTGATAGGGTAGAATGCCTATTACAAAACATTGGTAGCAACATACTTTTCGTGGGTTCAAGCCTCATATTCTCAAAGATTGACTATCTGCATGCAGGATACTTATAAATATCGGAAGTCTGTATAGGCCGGCATGAACGCGTAGGTTGTTACGCCGAATAGACGAAGAAGAAGGATATATGGAGCCATTGTTCGAGTATCCTGTAGAACGGGAGACAATTTGGCCGAAAGTGCTCAACTATAAGCGAAGTCGAAGAAACACAAGAGTCTTCTTGGCATCATCCTTTCGCATCATCCGAGCAATGCTTAGATGATGGTTCCTTTCCTATAGCATCAATCAAAATTAACATTGGCACGATGCGATTTGGAAGGAATATTTGATGTTTAGTTGTAATTATTATGTTCATGTGGAAACAAATCATTGTATTTCACTAGTGAGTATGTCGTGGATGTGACTTCGTTAAATAACTAACATTATTGTTATATTCCTAAAACCAGTATTGCATTTTTCTTTTAGAAAACTTGTTAATTCTTTTAAAGCAAAAATTGTGTACGATTATGCTATCGTTGTCGCCATATCGATAAGTGATACAGGAACACTACTTAAAATGTATTTTCTTGCATTGAATGAATCCTATTATTCTATAATCATCTACCATGTAGAAAATTTCCACACTGCGTTTGCTCTACATGCTAAACATCTAAATTATTTAACGAAACTCAAACGAAGAAGAAATTTAACGTTCAGTCTTACCGTGCGCGAAGATGCAGCGAAACATAACGCTAGACCTGTAAACGGGCGCAAAAATTAGAGCAACACATGCAGTTTCGGCGAACGATCGTGTGAAATCTTGATCGCACGATCAGAACCGCCCCTTGACATGAGTTATGCCGACTTTATGTGTCCCTGATGTAACTGCAAAACCGGGAGACAGCTTCGGGACGCTGCGAAGCAGCAGCTCTCCAGGCTAGACGGACTACCCCGTGCCGTGGTGGCACTGCCCTAAGCGGTCCACAACGCCGCAACACACTCTTTGTCTATCCTCAACCCAGCCCGGGAAGGTCCCGATTTTGCTGCCTCGCACCGTGTCGCAGTTAATGTTGCATGCGAAATTAGATTTATTACGCATTCGGATTAGGATTAATGACGGCTAGATAGTGGACAACGCGCGCGCGCTCGTGGATACGGTTGTCCCGGTCCGGTATCGAAGCATTTTCGTACAGCTGACCCAGAGACCAGACCAGACCAGTTAAGAGAGGATGGTACATCGCTTGTCTCTATGGTGGACGCGTCGAGTGAATGAGATTTTCCTCCTCCGATTATTTGGCGGATAAGTTGCACTGACGGGGACGACAATCGTTTGGAGGTTTTTGAAGGTTCAGTTTCCAGTTTCCGAGAATAAGGTTACCATCCTTCTACAGAAGCCTTTTTTCAGTGTGTGGGCTGCCTTTTTGGAGGTAGAGTTGACCACGTAGTCGCCTACATCGAGATAGCTTAGATAATCGGTTCCATCTGATCTGTCCGGCGCAAAAGAAGGAAGGACGAAAGCGAACCGATCATAGCGGACGGATAATGCAGGTCTCTAGTGTCTTGACTGAGAATGGGGGCACAGGGGATGACTTTTTATGAACCCCGGGAAGGCCCCCGGCACATGACACATGTGGACCACCTGCTGAGAATGGTGAAACGAGGGTGGAGACGGTGTGGAGCGAAAATTCCCCAAAAGTTGGATGCAAAGACGTAGCAAAAACAACAACAACAACAATGGCAATAAAAGCGCTTCGAA
Organism: Anopheles arabiensis; assembly: GCF_016920715.1. Taxonomy (NCBI): domain Eukaryota; kingdom Metazoa; phylum Arthropoda; class Insecta; order Diptera; family Culicidae; genus Anopheles; species Anopheles arabiensis. The sequence goes on along the minus strand of NC_053518.1, from coordinate 43,838,355 downwards.
ACGTAGCGCAGCACTGGTGGGGCATTGTGGCGCATAATACAGGTTTGATTTTAGGGTTGTTGTTCGCTCAGTGGTCCTGCTCCCCTCTCCAGCGGGGGTGTAGGGGAGGGAGAGGCTCGTGACAACCAGAGTCGAGTTTGAATTTCTCGTACATACACTCGTTATTGGACACCTGACCACCCGCAATTTTCGCTTTTCGGGGCCGTATCGTCCGCTTGCGTTTGGCCCTGGGGACGGGGGTCTGCTGTAGTCGGTGTTCCGTGCAAGGCAGAAGGGCAAAAACGACCCGAGCAAAACAAGTCAGCAAGGACGATGAGTAAAACCTGGCACTGGTGACGATGACGATGACGCTCTCACTCCACCTCACTCTTTCAGCCTCCGCGCTTGATCGCCACCGGTGGGGCAGGAGCAAGAGGGGCGACGGCGAGGATGATGGCGTATATAATTTCACTTGCATTAATTTGGCTTTTTGATTTATTGCAACATCAAGCCGTCATACCGTCGGGCTGGCCGGCTTCCCAGGCCGGCGTTCGTGGGTCATGTAGCGATACTTGTCCTGCGTTTTTTTGTGTTACCTCTGCTAAAGGTTGGTGGGCTTAGGTTTTGCGCTGCCCCACACATAATGACTACGCCCTCGAAGAAATGGGTGGATGGAAATAGCAGAACGGGGGAGGGAAACAGTCGCCGGAGTGCTGCCCTGTTTGCAAAACAAGCGGGCCTTAGCGTCTAGACGCTTGTTTGAAATGCAGCCTGTCGTAGATGGTACTAAGACCGCGCGTGATGATAATTCGCGCTAAAGAACTTATTTTACACAAACAATTAAAAGCTCGTTCAGTTAAGCAGCACTTTGGAAGTGAGTTGCGCTCGCCATTCGCCATGGAGTAGGATGGGAAGAGGATAGAAATGTTGTTTCTGTTTTGCCCTCCACGCAATCGCGTCTGCCCGCAAGATGCTGACCGTAGCATTGGCACACAGGTTACGAGGCTAAACTGTACGGGATTGGCAAGCAGTGCTTGAACCCCCCCTTCGGTGGTAAGTGAGGACGCTCGAGAGGATGAGCGAAGACCACCAAACCTGGTGCCGACGCCGCCGCCGCCGTCGCAGTGGAGTGGACACAAAACAAAGCAAACAGCACAATCACACACAGACGCACATGCTCCCAAACACTTTACTCCTGCTGGTGCGGAAATTATGCCAAGTGTTATGCAATGCCGAAACACACCGTCAGACCAAACGGTGTGAAGGAAAGCAGGGCGAAGGAAGAGACAAAAAGAGAGAGGCACCCGTAAGAGAGAGAGAGAGAAAAAAAAACACATCCCTGTTAACCTGTTCCCGGGCGATGCAATGGGGCGCGTAACATAAAATGCCCGACCATCCCCGTCGTGTTGGGCGTTTGTGGTTATGCTTTGTACGTTCGCTTTCCCCACGTCGGTTCAGGTCCCCGTACTGTCGTACGGAGTGAGTTTGGCAACCTGTACACCACGCACTTGTGACTCAACGCTCAAGCATTGCTGGTCCGCGATTGTGGGAAACAGTGCCGTACGGTTCACGGCAAAACACCACTCACGAGGGGCTATTTTCTGTCAGGAAAGTGGCCACATTTCTCCAACGCGAGCAAATTTCGAGACAGGCAGCAAACAATGTACGGATATCTGGAGGACACAAGCACCTAGCGGTACCATCGCGCAGCTAGCTTAAGAACGTTAGTTCATTTTCAACAGCACTTTACACGGGGTCCGGACTCCTTGGATGGTCCGATGGTTCAGGAAGGGCAGCGATTACGGTACGGTACACTCACTTACCACCTTACTTACTGATATATTTTAGCACCTTGATCTTGAATTGACAAATGATGACAGGGGATTGCTGTACTTAAAAGAGGAAATGAGAAAGCGTAATTAATTATGAACGTGTCTATTAATGTTAGGGCAAAAAGAGGAAGTGTGGTTTGTTTTAAATGATTCGCTTCGTAATAAAATCGCTCTTGGTTAGTAATATTAGCAAGATGTTATTTTCTTTTGCATGTAGGATTTTAAGCGAAGTTTAATTGTAAAGAAATACATATAATACTATTTGATCACTGATAGTAGAAGGGAATTCATACAATTGCCTGTAATTACTGTATTAGTGTACTGTTCTGGCTAGGAGATTTGGATGAATTATTACAATTGCAACACTGATGAAATTACTTCAAACAGATATTATTATATTAATTCAAAATTGTATATGAACATATGTTCCATGATCCGTTGTGTAAAATCACCAAAAAATAAAAAAAGTAATAAATTATAATACTTTTTTTAAAAAGAAGTTCTTGTGTTATTCAAATTGTCCAAGCTCTAAGTTTGTAACCACAGTCTGCCATCTGCTAAATGCATCTAGATGAGTGCTTTATTGGATTCACAAAACAATACGACGAAAATAGAGAGTAATGTAATGAGTTAATGTTTACGATACTATAGATTTAAGCAAGGTTTCGTAAGATAGCTGGAATAATCCTCGCATAGGGAAAATTTTAAATTGTTTCTAATAAACTTCTCGTTCATCGTTAAGGTGCTTAAATTTTTAGAGCTGACACCAACGTTGTGCAAGACATACCAAAACCTGCTATACAAAGGTGCTTAAAAATAAAAGTATTTTAACAAAAACACCGATTCATTCATTTATTTTTTCTTTGGCACAACAACCGTTGTTGATCAAGGCTTGCCTGTGTACCCACTAGTGAAGTGAGCTTGGCTTTCAGTGACATTTTTTTACCATAGCAGGATAGTCAGTCTTACGTATGGGGACACGGTCCATTCGGGGCTTGAACCAATGACGGACATTTTGTTAAGTCGTACGAGTTGACGACAGTCAAACCAGACCGGCTCAAACCGATGTATTAGTGCGAAATAATAAAATTCTGGACATTAAAATTGGGTCAACTAGATCTACTACCAACTTTTGCCACAAATGGTTACATTTCATCATAAACCAGTTGGGTAAACTGATTCGTATTCAATATAAAACTTTTAGTAAGTTTACAGATAAAAAAACGCTAGTTTTTTCAATATGTTTTTGAGACATTTATATAAAAACGCTTCCAAACGCAAAGTTTTGAATCCACAGCCGGCAAATAAACGTGTGTTTGAAAACACCTCTATATTAAATATGATCTTCCTTTGATTGGTTGAACGTTTTTATATCCTTTTAGCAACATGCAACTTTCAAAAACGAGCTGTATTTTTATTTACTTTTATTTCAAAATCATTCAACGGAACACGACCATAACAAGGTAAAATCTTGTCTCTGTAAACAATTGCCTATGGAATGTATGCTTTGTTTTGGTTTTTATCGAATTAATGGTTTTAAATTTGTCTTATTGTTTTTATCCAAAACAAAGCCTTGTAAGGCACATGTGATTTTAACTATCTGCGTTCACGATTAAATTACCATGAGCATAGCATGATAGGTCTTTACAACATATGAACTCATTCAAACCATGCTTTTAACTTCGTACATTTAACGACTGTACCAACTTTTGCTACATAATTATTATATATAAAAAAATCGTTTTATACTAGTTTATTTTGATATTGATTAAACAAAAAAGCAAGATACAAATACTTTTCTAATGTAGTTTTTAAATCACTCCTCCCACGTCCTTTTTTATCGAAAAAAGAAGCATAAACTCCACCAACAAACAACAACTATCAGCAAGTCCGTCTCAAACGACGGTCAATAAAGAATGAATTATCTTCCATCCTGCATGTTCTGTTTCTGTTTTTAGCACGTAAAATTATTCACCTACCACGTGTTGATCGAAAGCGATAAAAGTTGTTGAACAACGTGCACGAAAGCTATCCTTTCATCATTCGAGTTTGCGCAACCACCGCCACAGCCGACAGTTCGTTTTTTGTTTTCGCACCAACCATAACGGGCAGAGCGTTCCTGTGATCCTGTGGCCACTTTCTTCACCCAGTGCCGATGATCGCTACACACGGACGGCTCTACCCTTCCCATCCTTCCGCCGAACAGTGCACAGTACGCGTGATAGAAACTACCTGTGCTACATGATCGAATCTATGCGCTCGTCTCCCACACGGTACCTTTTCACCACCAACAGGACACCTGTTTCGGTGCAATAAAATTCACTTTTACGCCGGTGTGCAACCTCGCGAACGTGCGGTTCGGGTGCAGTTCCTCGGCTGGATTCTCTCGCGCACCCTGCCACTGGCGGCGTTGCTTGTTCGCGGGTAATTTACTACACCTATCAAGAATTCCACGCCGATAAATCTCGCGGTCGCAGCCTTTTTTCCTGTCCACGGTTGCCAGGCCGTAGCCTGACGGGAAGGGGCCGTCTGTCCCGAAGTGCGGGAGCGCGTGTCGAACGGATTCGTTTAGGGGCGGATGTTAGAGAAGGTTAGGGGTGTGCTAGCTGAGAGTGAAATGTTACGGATGCAAAATCGGAAGATCATCTATTCGTAAAGCATTTTTTATGGTTAATGTTAAAGCTGGGCGGTGTCTTGGAAACAGAGAATGTAAATAAAAGCTTTCAATTGTTATTTTTATTCCATGTCTAAATATATTGAATTTGAGGAGTTCTAATAATATATATACGTTTGCATCCAGGGCGGTAGATTAAATAAGCTAGCTGCTCTAGTTTGTTTCCCTTTCGATAGCAAAATATGCAACAACATGCAATAAATCAATTTTATGTACAATTTTCTCCAACCAATCGAGCGTAGCCAATGGTTCGCTTAAGAGGTCCATTAGAAGTGTTGCTTTGCACACCCAAGCCTAGCGCAACGAGCTGCACTCACAACGATGGAAGGATACTACGAAGACGGCTTGCCTGGATCCGTCTTTTGGGCTTTGAAGGCATTAGAAGCTTCGATGATGCTCATCGAAACGGAACCTGTTGCGTGGTCTTGCCCGTGGGTGGTATCGGGATGGTTGTGATTTGTGTATGGGGTCTGATTGTCTTCGGTTTTCGGTCTTTCCCACTCCCTACTTCCCAGTTTACGATCACGATAGCAAGAGTTATGTGAAGTACCCTCAGTTGGCGTTGTACGGTTCGGTTGCTGTGGTACGGTTCAGAGTGCGCTTCCACCTGAAGAAGCCGTAGTGGCGAGTGAATGCATCTTTGGCATGAGTTTCGGCAACGTTTTATCCCGATGCGTTTCGATACTGTAAGTGTGGAGACTGCTTAGGTACGGTGGAAGATATTTTATTCGTTTGGTATGCATGTTGAAGACGGTCTGTTATTTCACTTACCAAATACCTGATCGTACCACCTGATGTAGCGAACGGCACGACTCATCGATAGCCGTGAAGCGTTTGCCGTGCACTGTGACACTGCCATGCCGCCTGATGTTGGTGTTGGCCCTTCACCGCAAGGCAGCGGACAGGTTAACGGGAGTTAGAAATTTGTACACACCTTCGCAACAATTCACTACCGCTTCGATCCGATGTAGTGAAGTTGTTGGCACTGATTGTACTTGCCTCTTGCACCGTGGCCTGCCGCCCATGAGGTTAGACCATAACAGGGTGCCTGCTGTGTTGGTGCTGCGGTGTTTATCGTACCATCCCGTTCCGCTGGTGGGGAGAGTGCTTGTTGTCACGTTTTTCTACGCGAGGTTGAGAGGTCTCGTTGAACTTGGCCTTATTGGGCAAACGCAGTGCCTGTTGATGTTGTCAGGATTTTGGGGGCGTTAAAGACGGGGTCGTTAGACACTATCTGCAGTTATTTATCGTGCAGGGGAGGCGGGTTCGCAAGAAGACTGGCACCTGGTTGCGAACATTAGACGATGTACAAATTAGCTGCGAAACTTCTGAGCATTTGGTGTGCAGGCAGCGTTGGTTACAAGAATATGGAAATTGCAATGCGACTACATGATGTGTCAATTATGGGGTGGCATACAGGTGGCGAAGATTGCAAAACGAGACTTGGATGGATGACATGTAAGAAGGAGTGGATTATTAAGAACTCTAAACAATGGTATGCAGATTTATAGAACAAAAATGTGTTTGTAGTAGGTGGATGATGGGTCGCAATTCAAAAGAAAGTAAAATCTTATATGAATTGAAATTTGCATTCTTAATGACTCACACAACGAGCGCATATTTTACGTTAATAAGCACTCAATTTGCTACATTGCATCCCAATCATTGCAGCTTTGCTAGCGTCGACCGACTTCCAACGAAAGGAAACCACGAAAAAAGAAACACACACACACACACACACACACACACACACACACACACACACACACACACACACACACACACACACACACACACACACACACACACACACACAAAACCTCTGCACCATTTCACCAAGGGAGACGTCGGTGCTTTTCTGAAATGCGATTATACTAAAAGTGCATGAAACATTCAGTGAACTTCAGACATTCGCCTGGTCGGCCTGGTCAGTAGGCAATCCCATCGTACCGATGTCGGTGGCACCTAGCACAACGGCACCGGACGCGGTGAATGGGGCGGGCCTGCCGGTGCTCAAAAGCGGAGCCCGCTGGTGTGAATGGTAATATTTTATACCCGACATGCACATGAATAATATTATAAATGCACCCGATGAACAGAAGTGCACCGCGCGCGATGGGCGATGAAACTTTTGTTTTTTCATACCCTGTTTGGAATACGCCAGCTTTTGCGCCAGCGGTTGCCGTTTCTCCGGGCGTACCGTGCCTTTCGATGGGGTCCTTAGCAAAACGGTAACAGTTCGGCACTGCCGGACGCCCTTTCTGAGCTTGTGTGTGTGTGTGTGTGGTTTTTGGTTTAGCTGAAGTAAACATGTTGCTGGCTCAGAATGGTAGATGAGCGAGACTTTGCGACGACATTGAGTGTGTGGCGAAGTGCAGTCGGTTGAGCGTAACAAATCCCGTCAGGTTCAGCAAATGTCTTGTCGTCAGAGGCACCTTCCTTTCGCAGCTTCGGTTCGGTCGGATGTAGGTGCTGCTGGCGTGTTGTTTGATTGGGTGGAAAAATGTAGCAAAAAATGATTACCATGGCTAAGAGAGAAAACAGCGCCGGTGCACTTTTGCTTGTCTAGTTTGAATGGAACTAGGGAAGCCGGTGGGGATAATATACGTACAAATGAATATTGCAGATCAGACAGTTGGTTTCTAGGGTTGTTTATGAAGTAGCCTACAACTAAATGTAGAAATATTGGGTAATAAAGGTATAGAATTGAGTATTTGTTCGATGTTAATAAATATAAAACAAAAAACCACGTAAACAAAAAACCACAGACATAAATGTGCTTGGATTCTAATTTTTGGAAAGTTTTAAAGTTTTGGAAAGTTATGTAAACTTCAGTTTGCTTAAATGAATTATTTCTATTTTTTACAAACAATGTTCTTTAAACTTTTGCAGAAAGCATTTTTCGCCACGCAATGAGTGATCCAAAAAAATGTACCGACCAAAAGGTTTGCGCTCCCAAAAAGCTGCCCACGAGAGCGACAGGAAGGTCGACAAACTGTGCCATTCCGACGCCAGTCTTGTAGCCGCCAAAGCGTTCGCGAAGAAAGCCTTGAGAGCTGACACAACCCTGGACTGCTCCTTGGGCCGTACCGCCACCGTCGTTGCGCAGGTCGACCCGATGTGAGTTGGCAAGCTGTACGAGATACAATCACAGTGTGTTACGACCGTTTCGAGGACACCACCCAGGACCCAGGCACAACACAAAGGCTGAAACCTGTACTCCCAACCAACCAACCTTTGCCAACGGTATCTGCTGCTGCTGCCGGTCCCAAAAGCAGCTGGAGCCAGGGTTTCCCTCCGCGAGCCGTTCGAGCAATTGCCTGCCACCGACGCCACCACACCAGCAAATGCGAGGATTGTGGGACCGCCGCCTAGTCTTCTGCCAATGTCCGAAGATAAACGATGGAGCCTGCCGGACTCACTCTGCTTAGAGTGCAGTTTTCGCTTGCTGCACTTGCAGCAAACCGAAACGTTTCGGCTAGAATCGAGGTACACCCGCGGGCAAATCGCACATGTGATGGCCATCGGTGTCAGGAAGGCACCGAGTGCCATGAAAAAGGGGAAAGAACCCTTCCGGGCCCGGGTATCCGTTTGATGCCGTACCGCTGGGGCCCGGGCATTGCCTTTGAGCGGAACGAAAAAATGAAATATAAATTTACCGAAAACAATACGCAAATAAATTCGATCGAGGATTTATTTCCCGACGCGACGGGATTCCCGTTTGGGCGGTGTTGCGTACTGCGCTGTCCACAGAGATTATAGGAATGTCCTCCGCTGTGGCGGTTCTGCTCGCTCGCCGGACGCGGAAGTAACCACCCCGGGTGGTGCGATAAGATATGATCGCTAAGCGAAATAGTTTTTCCTGCAGATGAAAGCTGTCGAGCGGCGGTTGATTGAGTTGTATCGCTTTGCGTAGTTTGAGGTTCTGCTCCGGTTCGTGGTTTGGAATATTTATGTGTTTGCAGTGGATTTAAAGCATGTGGTTTGATTGGATGGCGAAGAATTTACGCACAATTGAAATGGTGTGATAAATGTGTGTTTGTGAAATGTTGCTCATAACTCTTGATGCCAACGGTGTTATAAAACATTCTTCACACGGTTTAGTAAAAGCCTTTCTTATCCATATTGTACTTTGCGGCATATGGTGGTTAAAGATACGTATAAGGACACGTTTTCTGTTATAATTATTTTCTTTTTAGTCATTATTATTTGTAATAATTATGTATCTGTAGGTTTCAAACTTATCACAACAAGCGCAATAAAAAGATCTTAATATCTTGGTTTGAAGCAATAGTAATAAAGAAAGTGAGGTGAAAATTGATAATGATAATCTAGAACGCGGAACGAAGAATTAAAAATCAAATTAGTCTAATCAATGGAGCATTGTTAGCTTACGACACTATCGTTTTAGTGTCTGGATCAGGACTTTATCTGGATCACTTTGAACAATTTCACAAACATGCATTTATCGCACCTTTTTCATTCTGCGTAAAGAAGTGGGAGATGATAGCAGTAAATTGAACGACATATATAATGCGAGAGCTGAGAGGCTGTTAGTAGAGTCGATTGAACTCAGAAGATTGATACAAGAAAATTTGAGGAACTCTGGGTAGATTACTCATGGGTCAAGTCAAAAGTAGACTAATCAAAGGTCATAGAGATGGACCTATTTGCGGGGTAGATACTTAGATATTGAGTTTTGGGCACTTTTGACTTACTTGTTCGCTTTGTTGGAATCGTCAAGGACACGGAATCGTCTTTAATCTGTCTGTTTTATGGTCCGGAAACAAAGTACTTACTCATTTATCCGGCACTACAATCACTCTTCAGTCTTGGCCTGCGGCATAAGTGTTCAAAAACACTCACGGTATCATACCTTCGTCTGCCAATCCGTTATCACGGATGATTCCTCGATGATGGATGCTTCCACGCCATCCGGCATCTTAACGGGGGTCTTCCATGTTCCTTCTGTCCTTGTGGATAGCCTATAAGGACTTAACGGGCTGGGTTGTCCGGTTCCATGAGTATAACTTGGCCAATCAACCGGAGTCTGGTGAATTTTGATACATAGAACGACAGTGAGATTATCGTACATCTCGTAAAACATCCTTCTATCGGTTCTTCCATTATCATTCCACACTTACGGGGTCAAAAAAATTTCCGATCATCTGCTCAGCAATGGAATAGGATCCGAAGTTTCTCTGAAAGATAACATAGGTTATCCGATCCAACTCCTATCCAAATAAGTGCCAGTTCGTTACATGTGTCATCACATATCCAAGCTTAGGTATACGAATCTGCTGCAATAGTTCGGGCGGATTGTTGCAGTCATTTGATTGCATGTCGAGAAACCGGATGTCTTCATGGGGTAGGCAACCGAACGCTAAAAACAAAACTACCTCGAGGCCCTCCAGAGAGACTGAGGGCGTAGGGCCAATCCTCCTGCCTCATGTATCAAATGACTGCATAATGCCAAAGGAATGTTCGAAATTACCTTCATGATATTGACCAAGACGGATTGCCGCGGGAGACAGCGGGGCATATATTAGCCATCTTTCACAGTATTGGAAACTTTTTATAAAACTAATTAAATAAATGTAACAGACTATACTAAAAGACTAATTGAATAAATGTAAAATATGCTAACAAAAGAACTGATGGTTATCCTTATTTTCAAACCTGAAATAATTTAAATACATTTACAAATGCTCATATCTCGTCAGTGATAAAAAAAGTAAATTGAGAGAAGTGATAGATGATAAAACCACAAATGGTCTTCTAACAATGAACCGATGCTTTCCCATGAGTTATGCACTATGTGGGATGGGAAACAAAGGCTAATTGGAATAGATCAAACCAACACTTTCCTAAACTATTCATCTTAACACAGAAAGTACTTATTGAGGAAAACAACGTCAAATCTAGTTTACCAAGCATGAGCAACCGAAGGCCCGTGTGCTGCGTGTTTTTATGTGGTCGTTAGACAATTATGAATTTTTTTGATTGGTGAAATTAAAATTGATATACAGAAAGATTGAAAGCCACTGAAGGATAAATCTAACGAACCAAACTTATAAACACTATGATTGAATATTTGACAGCTTATCTTAGGAGCTCTAAAAAAGAAAAATGATGCATCCTTTTCGTATACAGGAGGAAGAATAAATAGCAAACACTTAAAAATGTATCAAAATAAAAATGATTGAATTGAATATTTCGAAAGATTTTTAGAAAGGATTGATTTTTATTAGATTAGTTTCTGTACTACTGAGCTGAATAGGGTTTATTGGCATAATAGCATAAAACATTTAAAAAATATAATGTTGGTTAACATAAAAATAAAAAAAAATATACAAAGAAGAAAAAAGGCAGAAACAAAATAATATTATTTTCAAGATTATTAATTGGTGCCACAGCTAAAGTCATTTGTATGTGATGAGTATCCATGGTATGGCTACAATACGACCCTATCCAAAAGAAAAAAATGAACTTAAGGTAGACATGTTATCATATATAGTGGCACTACTTTTAAATGATCCCAGTAAATGAAATTTTAAATGTAAAATATCGAAAACATCAGTATGTATGAGCATTGACTATAGGCATGAATCAAATAACTTAAAAAAGATCAATCATTCCGGTTGGAAATCGAATTTGATTGGGGCATTCATGGTCAGTCTAACTTTTGAGTACATTTTGCAGCCCTATCGTGGCTATGGTATTGCGAATGCTGTTTTCTACAGTATCCATTGTGTCTGGTTTGTTTTCGTACACTTATCTTTGACGACTTCCCACAAATAATAGTTCAACGGTATCAAACCTAAGCTTCTTGATGGCTGAACATCATCCGAATTTCGAATAATAATTCGATCTTCAAAACCTGTGCGTAAAAGATCGATTGTTAGATAAGATGTGTGGCACGGTCCTCATCTTCAATTACTGCAAAAAACACCTAATATGGCTCTATACCGCTCCCAATTGACTACAACTGTCTCACTGTAATGATTTTCAAAGAAAAATTATCCAATGATGCTTTTTGACTAAAATCCATATCGAACAGACAATGATAATGAATGCATCAGCAATTAATCAGTTAAGTGTCATGGCCCCAAAAACAACAATTAAGCTTGTTGACACAGCAACCAAGAATAACATAAGCTTTAACAGATATGATAATATGATATTCACTCACATTCTGCAACATTATCATTACTATATTCGTTCCGCGGAATAATGACACTAATTTTCTGTCATATTTTCAAAGTTTATCATGCTGAGAGTAATTATCATTTGGTCGGCAAAGATGATTTTGTTACAATTGTGGGACGCATCGAAAAGGTTGTTTATCTCTCAATTAAACCATTATAGGTTGTCGTGCTTTTATTGTTTGAAGAGCTTGAATTGATCGAAAAAAAAGATATATACTGAACATTTTAATGATCACATCACTTGTCGTGTTGAATAGCATACAAAACTACACACGTTTCAATGCATATTTCAAATTACTGTTTTTAATTTATGCAGCTTTGTAGAATTCATATTTAAAGTGTTAACTAAACCAATTGTTTACAACTGTTTGCAAGTAACAAAACAAAGCATCGTTACCGAGAGCGAATGGGATTGCACCGAGAAAGGATGGATGCAGCATCAGCGGTGCATTTGGTGTGCGTGGCACGGGACGTACGGGTGTGTCTCGTAGATCGTACTGTGTTTTCGCGCCCCCTCGAGAGGTGGAAGTACGATAATAAACGGCTCTTAAATCACGGCTAACATATAATCTCGCCCGAGTCGCCCGAGTACGACTGCCCGCCGCTGACTCAGGTTGATATGTCGATGTTGTCGACGTCGCTCGTTTTGCTGTGCTGGTTGCTGGGTCGGCGCGATTGGGCGCGAGTTCGTAGGCTTATCTTGAACGTCCCGGTGGTCAGGGCTGTATGTGTCCGGTTTACTTTCGGATAGTGTCGTAGGCTGACCGGGGGTGGACTTTGGGCGAAACAGTTCGCTGTTTGGGACCGCGACAACCGCGCTGGCAACCGCAAACCTGATCCATACGCTGCACCTCGTTTTGGGATGAGGTTTGTTGTTGTTGTTTTTTTTTCTTTCAATATCTCGTGTTGAATTACGTTTTTGCCACCGGTGGTGCAGCGTGTAGTAATAAATGGGTAAACATATCGATACAAACGCAGGTCTCGTGCGGACTGGGGAATATTATTCACCTTTGACACATATATTTTTTTACACAATGTGCGTCGAAATGTGCCTTAATTAGGTTTACACGCAAAGAAGTAATCATTATGATGTATACTTTTCAATTCGTATTGCGGAGTGCTAATAGCGAACATCGTAGCTTAACAAGTACATACTTAGTCTCTATGACACACAGAAGTCAACGTAAGCACACACACTATTGAGAAGAAAAGTGATAGCATTAGTAATGTAATTAGCAATCCGCCCAAAGCAAAGTACGAATAATTTTATCAATTTCGAAGATCATTTTATTTTGACACCATGCCAAATGCAACAGCTAATTTTGAGGTGGAATATAGAACAAAAACCGCAAATGAAACGAGTGAAAGTATTTTGTGGCATCTGTTTTTTCATTTTTAAACCGAATTGTTCTGTGCCTGCAACATTTTGGTCCTATTTTTCCAGCGTATTTTGTTAAGCCAAACACGTGCCACAGCAAAACGGAAAGAAAGGCATGATTCTGTGCGCCTGCCGGGATTTTTGGAGCGTCTCCAGCAGATTTCGTTCAACAAGTGTCGTGGTCGTGGGTGGGAACGCTGGGCTTGTCGGGCGATTCGAAGGTATACATACACGTATACATGGGCACATGTACCTCAGACACTGGAACGGATTGGCTGCCATGCCCGTTCTGGCAGGCTGTGTCATGGCGCACCGCTGGTGGCTAATTGTGGCGAAGGTGCAGCAATTGTAGCCCTTGGGGTCGGACGCGATACCATTTGTTACGTTTTCCGTTTTCAGGATGGGAATGGGGAAAAAAACTGGGAAGTGTGTTCGACACACGAAGCCTACAACACATCGGTAACTGAAGCCATGACTGATTAATTGCACGACATTTGCAAGTCATATTTTACTGGGCCCGATACAGCAAGGGAAGGAGAGAGAGCGAAAACAAAACCAAAAAATAAAGAAGAAATGAAGTAAAAAGAAATAGAAACCTCTCATCCGAACGATTTTCTTTTCCACCGACGACATCCCATACTTGTGGGCGTTCATTTATGCGAATGCGTCGTAGCGGTGCACACGCGCTTAATCTATCGACAGTCGACGAAGGGTAATTTTTATGCCCGCTTGTGAGCTTTTTTTTCGTACGGCATGCACCGTGTATCCCCTTACACGGTGAAGGTGGTTTTGGGTGCATCGATTCGCAGCGTGTGGCTTTGGCAGCTGATTGGGGAGCGATCGCGCAAGGATCGCGGCACGAAACCCACCCCAAACGGTGACTCCATGGCTGGCCTGGGCGCGCTGGGACAGGCAGGAAAAGGTTCTCGAGCATGTGGAAACAGAAAAGTACAAATTGGCAGCGAAATAAGAAATAAGAGGAAAAATTGTAATGAATAGCAAATATATGGCGGCGAGCGGCATTACACGGTGCGGAATTCCGTACACCGCACGGTGGCGATGTCACATTTGGGACGCGAGAGTTTTGCTCGATTTGGAATGCACATTCCAATGGGAGGATAAACGCAGCAGCGGGCGGGCATTGGAAAGCGAGCAAGAGATCGGGCGTAGCCCCATGGAACAACATGCTGCAAGTGCAAAGGACTGTTTTTCCCATGCGTCGTCTTTCCATGTGCGGCGAGCGAGGGGTCGGCTCAATCCTCCGGGCTCGATTAGTTGTGTCGCTGTTGCCGTGAGCTAACGCTTAACATTCCGCCGACTGGTGCATGCGAAACACAAAAGTATGTTTCCGTTCGCGGTTGTGTGTGTGTGTGTGTGTGTGTGTGTGTGTTTGTCTCCTTCTTTTTTCTTCCCGTGGTTCTGAGTGCGTGGTGAAGCGTGGATGATGTTCTGGTATCAGGCGTGCCAGCGATAGGGGTATTAATGGTGACTTAATGTCATCTCCCAAGACGATAACGCTAGATTTATGCCATCGGAAATGAGTCGCGTTTGCGAGTGTGTGTTTTTGTACGAAAGATAATGTTGCGAATTGTGTTGACAGTGGAATATTGCACAATGAAAAACAGATGCAGTTGGAAGAATGAATAAACATATGAACATAAAATGCAAAATGTAACCATGAAGTTGTTTTTAAGATTGAATATTTCATAGTTAAAAACGGTTACAACCTACAATCCCAGCCTAACCGAAGTGTACAGTACACAATACATAATTTGAACTATTTCGATATTTTTTGTACGAAGTTCTAAACATTTCTATGTATTATTTTAATATGTATTGCTGTTATTTAATTTTTTTTTACTTGAAACAAGGTTTTGAACTTTTGCAATAATAGTCGAATGAATGCAAGAATTTCGAATAAGAAGCAAGGATATGAAATATAGTAAACTGGAAAATAAACTTAAGCTATATATTAGTAGAAAATAGCTGGAGTTATTCATATTTGGGTAAGAAAATGCTCTGGTAAAGAGAAGATATGTTAAATATTACAAAAGATATGAAACAAAAGAAACATGAAAGAATACTAACAAAACAAGCAAAAAAAAAAACACAAAACATAAAGTTGTAATTTAAATCAGGCTCTACAGCACCTATTTTGAACAAATCTAATAGGAATTTACGAAGCGATTTCAACAAGGACGCAAAAGAGTCCAAATTCCATCGCATAAAATTCGTTTCTAAGATAGAGTTGAGAAATTGTCAAAAAATTAGGATATCCCCTAGAAAAACCCTGTCTTACTCAAATAAAATTTGATCTTTCAGTTTGTTTTTTTTTATCATTTACCCTTTTTTATTATTTTTTAAAACTACTTGTTGCTTTGAAACTGAAACTGCTTGAAAATAAGGCGCACCGAGCAGCAAGAGGCGATGTGCCTTGTTTGACCTAATTCTTTGACCTTTTCGTATTGGTATAAATTATTAAACGAAAATAAAATAACCATGATTAGGATCTCATGATGAAGCCTTCCTCCCATAACGATCCATCATCTCCTTTCCTTTGCCGGGTTCGGATAGGGCGGTCATAAAACAAGTTCTACTTCAACGATCATGACCACTATTGCATTAACCTTCTTTTATCGACTTCCACATTTATGAGTAGGTGGCAGCCGCACCAAACAGCAACTCAAGACACGATGTGTACCCGTAAATAGGTACATTTCCGATACATTTATTGCACTTACCCAAACATGGGCTGAAGCTGTGCGCCTCGTCCAGCAACTTCTCGCCCCAGTGCGGCCCGCAGTGGTGAGTGATTGTAGCGGGAGTATGCTTGTGTCCTTTTTTGAACCCTTCCGTTGGTCGTCGGATCAGCAGCTCGAGTCAATCGTTTAACAAGCGCACACGAACCAGCCCCAGTGGCCACCTACTTCATGTCAACCGGCTCGATAGGGGCCGGCTTGCTTCCGCTGACAGACAACCCCTCCGCAGCAGCTTCGTCGTGATCCGCTCGTAAAACCGTGTGTGTGTGTGTGTGTGTGAGTCTGTGTGCCACCATAAAGTGAGAACAGCTCATAAAAGTTATACCGCAACTTGCCACGGTGGCGGATTTTTTTTTCGTTATGTTTTCGGTGGCCCTATCGCTGTCGTAGTCGTGGGCCCTGCGTTTCGTCTGGCTTTACATACTGTGCTACCCTTTCGCAACGGTCGGCCGCTGAATGGGTTTACAGTGAGCATGAAAAAATGCGAATGCGTTTGCATGATTTATGGCAAAATAAACCGTAGCATTTGTGATCTCCTTTAATGAGGAGCAGCGGGTGGAGATGTGCACGCACGAAGGCTAAAGGCTTTCGTGGTGCAGCTGGTCTGCAACCAGTCTGGCTCGGTTGGATGGATTGGTTCGTCAACGGGAACACCTTTTGCACCGGTTTCGCACCAGAACGCGTGCAGACCGACTGGAGCGACACCTGAATCGATCGTTTAGCTCCTTTTGGGAAGAACCGATCGAGCCAGCCGAACGCTGTATCTTCGTTGACTGGTTCTGTCCTCAAGCCGTTGCTATGCAAATACGGCTTGGCGGGAGACGTCCCGCGTACGAGGGACGGCTGGTGAGGGGACAGTGCCTGCCCAAAAATGGTAAAATTACGTCCATCTGGCTCAAATGCGGGAAGTCGCTTCTGGTCTCCTCCCCGCACTGCGCCTCGACGATTCCATTAGGCGAACGAATGGACTTGTCACGCAAACGAGTGATCATGCCAACGGGCTAACAGGTGCCCGGTAACTGATATCTTTTTAGAGAAAGCGCAGCCGCAGGCTTCGGCAGGCGCGCGAGCACACTTTTTCGGACGCACGGCGGTGCGCGTGTGCGAGTGCGTACAGTTTCCGTCCGTTTCTTTTGACAAGCTTCTTGGTGGGTGCAAGATTTTACTGCAAATTGAATCCGATTAGCAGGCTTATTTGCCAAGCTAGCGCGGCTGGCACAGTGGATGGAGCTCAACGCGTCATCTAGGGAAAGGTAAGCCGAGTTATTTACAACAACGCTCAGAATAATATGATCAACAGGGAGAGCTTCAGATTGTTTTGAAAAGTTTTGAATAATTGATCTTATTCCTTGATAGAGCAATACTCAGGACTTTTTGAACGTGCGTTAGCAATAGAACTTAAATATCCAATACAGGTATGATTGATAAGGCTCCTATGGACAGCGTACATTGTATACAAAACTGTAAACCCAGTAAAGTATTTATTTATAATATTGTGAATTTTCTTCATGTTGCATTTCTTTATACTTGGTTTTCTACTAAGATTATTTCTACTAGAAATGAAAGCTCACACGTAGGGCGTTGGCACGAAATTTTTGTTAAAAACAGTTTTAATTTATTCAACGAATATCATAACGATTATGAGACGGATAAGTTTTTGTACATAATTCTCGAAATCCTATAAAGCGGGACGCAACTGCAAATTGTGTATAGAAAACACATTTTGACTGATTTTGTGTGTGTTTCAATCAAAATACCACAAATGCCTGTGTATTAACTAAATGTGTGTTTTTTTGGACAGGATGTGTTAATTCTAAATAATTTGCAGTTAAAAAAATAGTCAAATTAAGAAATTCGTGCATCCATGTATCTATACGTTCAAGCAGCTGTGTTCAATCATCTCGACCAAGGAACGTTCTCGATCACGTCTCGAAATGAGTTTTTACGGATTGAGATTGAGCTTGTTTTGTGGTATTTAAAATGAAAAAAGTAGCGCTTTTGAGATTAATGTTCTGCGATTTCGATCTCGATAGTCCTCAATATGATATTTAAAAGCTAAAAAATACTATTAAACATAGTCCCATTAATTATTTACATAGACTCGAAATCTTAATTCTATAAAACATTATTCGTGCAAATTTTGTTGTTGATAACCATATAAGTGGCGCAGAAAACAATTCACAAAGTGTAAATAACTTCACACATCACACTGCCGAGTAAAACACAAAACGAGAAACCCAAGGACTGTAAAGGTGCGTACTTTAAATGCAAGCTTTTTACGCGCTTTACCATATACAGACATATGCAATTCGATGCAAACTGCTTTGGGTGCACCAATGACCAGTGCAACCAAACGGAGCTAGCAGGAATAAATTTATGCTTGCCTTGTGCGCGCCGCCTCGATATTCCGTTCCTCCAAAAAGGTGGGAGTTTTCGATGCGATCCCGTGCCGGCCTTTCGGTCACTTTGCAGGGGTATGCCTTGCTGTCGGTATGTCGGTGATTTTTTCACCCTCCAACTCGCCAGCACAGTTTGACCTGCTGCATCGATAAGACAGAGGAGAAAAGTCGTAAATAAACGATTAAGAAGATATTAAACCGTTTTTTGCTTCTTCTTCTTCTGCCTGTTCCCTATACCTATACCCGCTCGTTGAAGGGGGCCACATAAAATGGTGAAGCCTCGTACCTGTGCTCGTTTCGTTCATAAAATGAATAAAACCATCATAAAAGTCAGCATAAATTTGGGTGATATATTGTTTCGTGAAAATTGAGCAATTAAGGTACGCGGTACGAAGGCAAGATTAAACACGGCATCGTTCCGACGCTGTGGGATCCGGTCGCCTTTCTGGCCAGCCAAGGCTCTGGCTGAGAATGAGGAAGTTCAATTAGAAATACTTTGTGAACGTGCGGTTAAACCCATGTAATCGCTGTAGCTCAAGGGTGCACCAAAAATGTGCAGTCAGTGAGTGAGGTGAAGAGTAGTGCTAGGTGTTGTCCATAATTAGTATCAGCTCGCGCTGCTCTGTATACTTTGGTGAAGGCTGGAAACTTATCATTAAGCCGTACGAGGATGATAAAATGATAAACGAGCCTGGCTGGCCTGACTGCAAATACTGGAAAAGGCGTAGGCTGTGCCGGGATTAGAAAACGAGCGGCCACGTGGATGTAAACATGTGCCGGATTGGAATGTCTGCCCTCCGAACGGCAATCAAAGGTTGCCCATCATCATGAAGACACACACACATCCCTTGGAGAGCAGCCCCGCAGCTAAACGAACCGCTGATGGAGACATTTAGGATTTGCTTTTCGACAGTCAAACTGAGTTTAATGTCTTTTTAATCTAGTTTGATGTGGAGCAGAAGGGTTGGCCCTGGTCTCCGTATTGTTTCCTTCTCCTGCTGCTCCGGTCCGGTCTCGGGGGCGCTCCTGAAATTCCCATGCCCCGCAGCAGTGTCGGACGAGCGGTTTGCCTATCAGAAACTCTAAAGCCGACTGCGGCCGACGCAAACGCAATGGGATTCTATGACAAAGCGGCAATAAAACCGGACAACCTCTTGGAGGGTTTTGAGGTTGGGCACCGCTTCTTTTATGGCTGCTTAAACGGGGCCCTTTGCGCCGCGCGCACTGAGGGCTGTGAGATCAAACGGGGCCATTGCGGGTGCGGGTTTTGTAGATGAATTGAGGAAGCACTGGCCAGGGCACGATTTACGGCATCGGAGGAGGTCAGCGAGGTTGATGAAGATGCAGCACATTCGTCCGAAGGTCGCGCATCCACTGTCGTCATGATAATGGTGGCGATGATGATGATGATGATGATGATGATGAAGGAGTTTGTAATGATGAGGATGACGATGGTGTAAAGCAGCGACTGGCCACATCGTCATTTGACTCATGTTGTACGAGTTGCCTGATAGAGCAGCCAAAGATTATCAGACCAATCACCGAGAGCGGCCACCGTTGCACTTTTTCGATGCATTTGGATGAGAATGTGTCCAGCAGTGAAACGGGTTTCGTCGAGCAACGGTGTGATTCATTTGGCCTCATCCACCCTAATTAAGATGTTCGCTTGTTTCAATGCATCTGAGGCTGCACCTTTCACGGCCGGCGCCCGGTCCCGGGGTTCGGGTTGTCCGACTGCTGAAGAATTAATTTTTTACGACACTCACTGCGACGCAAATGAGTTCGTGGGCTGTCGGCGACGGCTCTAAGCACGCCAGAAAAAAATGGGTGGGATTTTGCTATAAAAGCATAAAGACACAAACCAAAAAATAAATACCTGAACGAGGGCAGCAAGCGAGCATCAACCCACCGCAATGCGTGGCCGGGTGAGAGCGTAAATCCTTCGACCTGTTACGGTAATTTCGATGGATTTAGCGCCTCGACAGGACCAATAAAACTGCAAGCGCCTGCTGACGCTCGTTGAATTGCTGAATGTTAGGAAAAATGCAATTATTACTCACCGAGGGTATTCGAGGTGGAGGCTTCTCGTTTTTCCGCCATTCGTACCGTTTGCCTTCTGGCTGTTGGTTTGCTGCACGCGTTAATAAACTCACTCAGTAATTAGTTTTAAGCGGGTCCCGGGCAAAACCGTGATGCAAATAATCTACGCTACCGGTCGATGCCGTTAAGCGTGCGCGCTAATGAATGTCCGCTGGAAGTGGGTGCATAATGTGGCTGCATAAAACTGGTGGTCTTGTTTTAAGTGCGTATAAATATTTGCTGTTAAGCGGTAGTAATTTAGTGCAAAAAAGGGCTCGATAATCAGATTTTATCCTGATGAACTGTGAGGATCGTTTTTAAGAAGCATCTCGGTAACTATCTGCAAGGTGTTACGGTTCGTCCATTCAAGAGTCGAAGGAATGCCGTATGGAATGCCGTAGCATGGAGAACATCAAATGAAAACAAGATTCTCCAACAGTATGTGTGTATTATTGCACAAATACTCTTTTCAGAAGATCGTGTTGAAGTAAAGGTGTTTTTTTCTTCTACTTCTTTGCCTGCTTTGTTTCTAATACACATGTTCCATTTAAATTTGCCACAAATTATAGTGCCTTTAGCGGATCTAATTCTTCAACATATTTAAAATCTGAAAATTTTTTGTCTAATCCTTCGAACTACGACAATGATGCTGATCATTTGATTACTGACATTGGGGCCCTTCACGATTCTTGTCAGTTTTTTGCAAAGTCCATATAATACAGAGGTCGATGCATAGCTCGATTTTGGTCCTTATTTATTCTCGATTTTGGTCCTTATTGGTCATTTTGAAAGCTTATTTTTGACATTTAGATGAAAAAGCGGTCACAAACGATTCCAAACAACCATACACTTTTAAGGGCTAATTGTGCATTTTGTGCTCAAAACTTAGTTTAACTATACATTTCTTTCTCATGAACGTGGCATGGAGTAGTTTTTTCAGTAATTCATCACTTAAAAATGACCACAATCATAAATCTGGCCCCTTAGCTTTGACCCTCTTGAGCTGCACATGATTTCGTCGTAATTTCGGGCACTGATCTTGTTGTAATTGATAATTTCACTATAATTCTATCTTTTCTTGATATTCGTCAACTTTTTAATGTACAATATTACAAAAAACGATGTAAAAATGGCCGAAAATGCTTTCAGACCACTGCATGCACAACAACTAAAACCTCAATGTATGCTACGATGAAACTATTGAAGCTTTTTCATCCAGCTGTCAAAACTTTCCCACGCTTTTTGATCAAATGTTCTGGACGACTCGACCTCTGTATTATATAGACTTTGGTTTTTTGTATGGGGTTTGACAGTTGGAGGCTGAAATCATGTAATCTATAAAAAACCACACACAGAACTAGTCTGCAATTTTTAGTCTAGGTTATTCTAGGCTCAAAGCTAGAATTAGATTTGAGAATTTGCTCGAAAAGATGGCAAAACAAGGAGGTCTTTTCATTTATCCCAAGGTGCATCAAAGAGTTCAGGTGATGGAATCCAGAATCAAAGTGTATGTAGTCTAAGTGGCCTCATAGCATGTTTATTATAATTAAATTTGAACAACACTTTTTGACAGAACGGGTGAAAACTTTTGCTCAAACAAGCTTTCTGGCGGCTTGACGAATATACAAAACATTCTTTAAATCTTCACCCAGAAATAGAAGTGATAAAAATAAGTCTTCTAAATTCATACACCTTGGGATAAGCCCACCTGTAAATTATACCGATTTAGATAGCTGCTCGGAAACTGCCATACAATGCAAACAGCTGATAGGTTGAAATTTCAGCCTACGAATTTAAAACGGAAAGGTGTACAACTTATTGGTGTAACATGAATAGTGATGCACTTCAAAACTATTTCCTAGAATAAAGATCTATAGAACTCATAAGAACGAGAGGAAAATATGGAAATTAAGTAAATTATGGTACACTTGCCAAAAATCATAAACTCTGACAACTTTTTGATGTGCTCTGTGTGATGATCATTAGATTTTATCCTATTATGTCTTATCATAATTTAACATTTAGACCATTTTACACTATCTAGCTTCTGCTTATGTTTTTTTTAAACGAGTTGACATTTTAAATCTTTGTTAGTTCTTGAAGAATGCGCGATTTGTTATGTCTACTAATTAAGTTTTATATTCATGCCACCTTAAATATTCAATATTTAACTTATGTAGATAGATACTATTGAAGCATCATCATATTTATCTATTATTCTATCATTCAACATGCAACATGCAACGCACAATATAGCTTTTTAGAATTAAACCTTAATTAACAAATGTTTGTTTTAAGTTTAGCTGTGTATGAAATCAAAGGATTTTTCTCTGAAGCTTCTTTTAAAGGGAATGAACACAATCTTTTGTGGCTTATTATCCATTGGGACAGAAGAAAGAAATTTCATTTTACTGACACTATACTGGATCGCTGCCAAAGAGCATTCGGTATCTCATAACGCCCTTCTTTACTGTACAAAACAAAAACTCCGACCTACAACAATGCGAGCTGAGCGATGCGGTGGCAACGCTCTTCCAAGCTTCCGGGCATTGATTGTGATACCTCTCCCTTTCGACCTATGCGTTTTTTTTTTCTTGGCTCCTACACAACGTGGCTCCTCCGACCGAAGTGCTGCGGGGCGACGAACAAGCGACATCAGCGAATTAAGTTTCTTTTTTCCGCCGGGAGCATCAGAACTAGTGAAGCAAATTTGCATCCCTCCTTCGCTAACCTTTCCCCTTTTCCCCTTTCGTGCGATGTCGCAACATTAGACGTGGAAGCTTCTCGTCAGCTTCACTCCGAGGAAGCGCTCGAGCGAAAGCATATAATATGCTCATTGCATAAATCCGGTTGCGGGAGGTCGTGGAGGTGGTTAATATATTTTCATCGTTCCAGCGTTGCAGCTGGAACACACACAGGAGCTTCGACGACCGTGTCGATCGTTGCCGCTGACGATAATGATGATGATGCTGCTGCTGATGCTTCGGTAGCATGCACCATTCGTCCGCCCGTTTGGCCGGATGCGCTCTGGACGAAATTGTTGATAATATTTGCATGCATATGACGGAGCGTATAATTTGGGCGACGTCATAAAGCAGCGTCTGCTGCATCTGGTTTGGGCCGAGGGCCAGGCTGCTACGAGATTAGAACGATTCGCCACCGACGAGCGTGCTAGTGATGGATGGGAGAGCAGCCTATAAAAAGCGCAAAACTGAGACCATCAGTCATGGTGAGGTGTACGGAAAAGGGATGAAAAAGCGGCCTCTACCAAGCTTCTGTCAGCCCGTTGGGACGATGTACAATGGGTGGTAACAAAGAAGAAAATGATTCTAACAAAAAAGTCGGAGATATTACGGCAAATTGTACGCATTCGATAGCAAATAAGCTGTGTGGGACCCACGAGAACAGGCCGCCCCCGTGATGAAAAAAATCCTTCCCCGTTTGCCTGGGGCCACAGTTCCCACCGCCACGACGCTGAAGGAATAAGCCGAGTATCGTGGACGCCTATTTCGGTTGTAAGCTTTTCCTTCCTTTTCCACACACACACGCACACAGCTTCCGAATCGCCTTCGAGCAAAGCAAAAGACTTAAACGCAGTGGAACATAACAGCAGCAGCACCATCAGCTCAACAGAAGAGCATAAGCATATTACATTCATAATTCCATGTAGCATCATATTTTCCTCCCATTATTTGCGTCTTTGCGTCTTGGCGGGGCAGCCTGTCGGGTCGCGCACTGCGTCGAGTGCGCAAAGGAAGCGGCAAAACGGTGGCGTTGGACACTCTTCTCGTTCGCTTCGCTCGTCCTGCTCGAACCAGCTCACGGCA
The DNA here is from genome assembly GCF_016920715.1 of Anopheles arabiensis. Lineage (NCBI taxonomy): Eukaryota > Metazoa > Arthropoda > Insecta > Diptera > Culicidae > Anopheles > Anopheles arabiensis. Next base: position 43,814,220 of record NC_053518.1, on the reverse strand, counting down.
CTTTGCTGTTTGGTCATGTTTCCGATAAAATCGAACGGCAGCGAAAACGGCTTCCGCGCGGCGGGGTGGGTGCACATAAAATGCGGGTGCATCCTTGCAGCTTCGCTTTGGTAAGAGCTCCACGGGAAATCGGGAAGGAGACGCAACGCGTTGCGTGCGGAAGAAACAGCATCGACAGCATCAGCTACAAGCTAACAATCTGTCCTTCCATCCCGTCCAACCCGGTTACTATCTTTTATAAGGCACAGATACTAACATAAACGCATGCATGCCACGTTACTGGTCTTCTGATTTAAGACAAAGATGATGGTGATTATTTGGTTATTATTATTGTTATTGCGCTGGGAAGTAAATGCCGAGGCTGTAAATAGAAACAGAAGAAAACATTAACGATTGGTTCGTTGAATGACGAAGAGCTCGGGTTTCAAGAGGCTTTTTGGTTGTGGGATTTGTGTCTGTTTTTCAGTGTCGTTGCACCATAAGCTATGCAAGTGGGAATATGTTACATTAAAGGGTTCGTCTAAAGGGGAAGAAACTACGAACAAGATATCATAAAAAGGACACACGATTTTCGCTGCAGTTTATGGCAATTCATTAGTCAGGTGGTGAAGTGATGAAGATATTATTTCATAGTGCGGTCGAATTTTGATGCGCAGACAAAAATCAAACACAAATCGTCTCCGGGAATTGTAGTTCCATAAAGCATTCTCAGCGTGGATAGCATCCGCAAAGAGTGAGTGAGTGTGGGTCATCATGTTTTAGATGTTCTCGGAGTAATGATAATGATTTGTTAATCGAGACACCTGATATGATGTGAGCGATGAGAGTGAAATAGTAAACTAAATGAATGTTACTATCACAATTAATTGCTGACCATGCTTTTACATCCATCGAATCCAACTAGAGATGGTTTCTGTTGAAAGGGCTTCATGGTTGTGTGAACGATATCATCAATCACTACATTGGAAAAGTAAAAGGGAACGTTCGCGGGGAAGTGTTTGATATTTGAGCAGGCGAAGCAAATTATCTGATCGTTTAGGAAATTGATGCTAGGTTTGGTTAATTAACAAGCATTAGGGTATCGGTTACCGTGGGAGGTCGTAAAATAAACTGCGCTGATGATGTTGTTGTGTCTGTGCGTAAACGTAGGCGTGAACGTGCACGACTAAAACAAGGGCTTAAACAAAATTTTAAACGATCTGCCTTAGAAATGCATGGATGAATGTTTATGTTCGCTAGTGGTTGTACATCGTTTTCAGTTATCATGAGGCGTGTTCAAATTGTCTCATTGCTAAAATGGTTTTAAATCTGATCCAGTTACATCGCATCGCAAAATCATCTCAGGACATTTACTAACCATATTTTACCGTGTTTACTTTCCGTTTTCTCGTATTTTAAGAATAACACTCTGAAATAATCTCATATTCTCATATTCTCACTGCATGATTTACAGGGTTTTTCAGGGGTTCGCATAATTTTGGTGGATTCTTCCATCCTCCTTTCTTCTTTTTTGAAATAGTATATGCCTGTTCGGAATCGAATAGGAAGTACAAATCCTTTCATGTAGGACAAAACACAAGATTCGACTTAGCCCCTTCACAGTCTATCGATTAAATAAACATGGAATATAAAATGGCATTTTTAGTGCCGTTTTCGATTGAAAATTAAACAGCTATTCTTTAAAATAAATGTTTGAATGAATAAAACAAATTCATAACATTTTTCGTAAGATTTAAAAAATTTCGATTTTAATAATTTAAGGTAACATACTTTGATCGGTATTGGTATTTATTCAACGGACTTATGTCTAATTGAACATGAAATTCTTATGTATTAACTAATAATCTTATTTCGCCAAATTAGTCCATGCCAATAACATTTTGTGATAAAATGTGATAATCATGAAAGGAGCTGAACTTACAGTCGTTGTCGCTAAATTGTGACTCTAACTCATCTATTTTTGTCTCGAAGGCACCAATTTTTGACAGCGTATCACAATTTTTGCTTCTAAGGTAATAATTTTTCACTGTGAGTCAATTGCTTTATGTACAATATTCCTTATTGTAAGTTCTAAAATTATCGAAATTAAGTTAATTAATTATTAAAATAATTTCATTGAAGAAATTCAGAATATACAAATTGATATGCCAATTTTGGAAGTTTTAAAGGAGTGAAAAAGTTTACATGTATTTTTAGGTGTAAACAAAGACTTAAGAATTTATTGAATTTTATATTATTTTTTCACAAAAACTATGCAATTACAAGGTTTTTGTATTGTTTATGTGATGTAAAATTACAATTGTCAAAAAATATGCTCAAATACCTTGTAAAATAATCATTATTCTTAGAAGAGTCAAAAATTGATGAATTACAGACAGAAATTTGGTGCGTTAGAGTCAAAAATTGATGCCTTAGAGCCAACATTTGGTGGCAACGACTGTATTAAGCATTTGCTTTATTTAACATCAAACAAGTTGGTAAGACGTAAGGTGTCACAAATGTGTGTAATGTGTTGTATGAGATTGTTTTTAGATTTTTTTAACAATTGCCAATTTGTTTACCGATAGTTGAACATAAAGGTTGTTTACACGTTATATCGAACGCCAACATGCGCAGAAAATCCATACATTATAGGAAAATAGAATGTAGCGTCCAAAGGTTGTAGAATGAATGGTCAATTTTCTTGTTAGCATCCACTTGAGAAAACCCCGAAAACCCCTACAAAACTGTAAAGAGAGACCCTAGCCCGACCACTGCTCGGATAAAACTGTGAAGGGGTTAACAAAGTTTCCAGCTGTTCCGATAAAGTTACGTCAAGCCAAATGTACCTTTTGTACCTTTACCCATTTATGGATAAAAGCTAGGATTAAATGTGCTAGGATTGATCTATTGGGTTTCAATCAGTCTGTATTTCTGAGCAGTTAGTTTCCATGAAAAAGCTAGCATTATGTATCGTTTTTGTTACTATGGACAGCTCATGTAACAAAATGCATTATTTCCGATTTTAAACCCAACATACGCAAATCCTTATGAACAATTGTATACTTGTGCAGCCGATTGTTGAACCCACAATCACTCAACTGCCAACAGCAAAAGTGCCAACCAAGGCAAGGTAATAGCTAAAAAGAGCAACAACATAAAAAACCGGCACTGTTGCTTCCACCCGCTTGGAGCGATCCATAGAGCGATCAACCTGCAACTCATATTTTGGAGCTATAATTTCCCTTCCTAAAACATCACCACAGGTTCTTGCACCTCCGCCGTTGCCCAGCCCGCTGCGCAACAAAGGCATCGAACAGGTCGCCGTGCCTTCCGAGAACCGATGCGCTCTTGATGCGCTTGTCGATCTTGAGATCGCGACCGGCCCGGAGGGACCTAAGGTAGCCGAATGCCAGCCGAACGGCAGCTCAAAATTATGATACGCAGCATCCGCGCAACGTTTCGAGCCATGTAGCCATGTGGGCCGTCCTGTTCTGTTGCTTCCTGGCCCTTCCGCTCTAAAGCCCAGCTCTGCCAACTGGACAAGTACAAGTGTTGGAAGGGGGGGGGGGGGAGGGAAGGTATTTTTTTGTTTTGTTTTGCACAACACCGGCATAAAAGATCTGGCTCCCGCCTCGAAACGACGCCGCGGTGGCAGCTTCCCGCGGAGCAGTTCGGAAAGGGAAAATGAAAGGAAAACGCACCGGATTGCGGGAAGTTGGCGGTCGGCGGCGAAACAGGGGAAAAGGGAATGCAGAAACCACGAAAAGTAGACATCCACACACACACACACACACACACACACACACACACATAGAGAGACAGCCAACGCGCAACGGAAGCGCGCATAATGTAACGCAGGGAGTGGCGCAAGGGACTAAAAACAACAGCAAAAGAGCGGAGGGTAGAGCAGTAAAAATTGCATCCTATGCAACGAAGGCAGCATCATAAAAGGGGGGAGGGGAGCAATATAACAACAGCAGCGTTCAAACAAAACAAGAACAAGAACATGCAAACAAAAACGTAACAACTACAATACCACGAACAACAGAAGTGGAGTAAGAGGAGCGAAAGAATGCAAAGAAGCAGGACGCACTATAATACGATGCAACGATAGGCCGTGCAAAGTGCAACGCACACAACACACCGTACGGTCGAACCAGAACGCACGATCAGTTCGATCAGACATGCGTTGCGTTGGGTGGCGGGTGGCCAGTGGGGCTGAGGAGGGGGTTGGAGTTCGCGGGACTCGCGGTGCTGCAGCAGAATGAATGATTTTATGAATGAACGAAAATTAAAATCGAGTAGCTTCGAGCGAAGTGTAGGTAGTTATCAGTGGAGGAACGAGTTTTTCCTTCGAGAGCGAGACCGGGAGACCACCGGGTCCTAGGGTCCTCCAATTTGCCCACCACCGCTCCCTGCCGCTCGGCGCTTCCGCAGGTTCGTCTTCTTCGTATTTCGTGCCGTAGCTCTTGGTCCTTGGACGTCGGGAAATGGTTCGCCCTCGAGGTGGTAGCGGTGGGAGGATGCTTATGTCTGGTGCGTTTTTTTCCTTCTTGTTCTTTTTCGCTCTTTTCGTTATGATTATGGTTTGTACCAGAAGGTACTGGGGATGGCTGTGCTGTGTGTGTGCGTCTGCTTTATTTTTACTTTCGTGTCCCATTCGTGTAGTTGTTGCGTTGGGGCTCCTGTCGCCCACCCTTAGCCCCACAGATGAACGATCGTGGGGATTCGTTCTTGGCGTTTTCGAAATTGAGACCCGCGGTTCGGTTTGGTGAGAAAGAAAATACAACCACCCCCTCCTTCAACCACCCCTCCCTCTTCCCGGGTACGATCGTGTGTGGGTGTGTTCGTTGTCTGCAGTCTTCATAAACTGCGGGGGCTTAGTGTTGGCTAAATTTTATCACTTACAAAAAAAAAGCAAAAAGAGAAGCGATTTGCGGTTTTTGTGAGAGCGTTCGGCAAACATAAGTTGCTGTACCAGTAGTTTGTCTGGTAAGGGTTTTTTTTGGTTCAAGTTTTGTGGGACTCTTTTGGCGTTTAAGGAAGACTATTGTAAAGTAGTCGTCTGCTTCACATCACGTAGCTTCCTGTGGGAGTATTTATGCTGGAGATGTTGTTTGCCGAAACACACATGTGCGGTTTTGGTTGAGGTTTTACGATCCTTCCAGATGTGTTTTGCTAAATGGAGGTATTTTTTTATTCAATGGAGGATCTGTTCCTCTTTTTTGTTGTTGGCTGAGATGTCTGTCTTGTTTGATGTAAATATAGAGAAATGATCGTGCAATGAAAGCAACAGATGTTTATTATATTAAAATCTTAAATCTCTATACCAAATAAGATTTTAAAAGGAGTCCTTGATATACTCCATACTCGATATACGCGATTTTGATAGTTGTTTGTGCAAATTGTAATGGTTTGACTCATCAATTGCTGAATGTAAAATGAATTCCCTTTTGGTCAAATTTTAAAAACCATTCTAAAAGATACAAAATTGTAATCTTAAATTGAAATCAGATAAAAAACCCTATTTTAGTAGCTTTCACCTACCACTTCAAATCATATGAAAATTAGCTATAGTAGGACTGAAAGCCTTGAAATTGGACTTACGTTAGTATTCGAGATACGCTATTGCCTCCGGTCCACATTAACATCCTGTATCGGGGAATATATGTATGCTATTTGCATTGTATTTCAACTTTAAATAAATTTATGCAACTTTTTAAAAGGATTATTGAGCAATATCATTAGGGTTATTGAAAGATATCCTAAACATGGCATAAACAATCACAAAATGAAAGAAGGGGTTTTTTTATGATCACACTTCCATGATCGAACTTTTTGCTTTGTTCCGCGCACATGCATCTATATCCTGCTCGAAAAACAGCATTTTGGATGATTTATGACAGACTGGATGCGTTCTTTAATCGCTAATTTATTTTAAATTGCTAAAATCGTTTCAGAAGAAAGGTTTCGGACGCAACCAATTAGTTCGATCGTTCTGAGTGGTTATTAAATGTAATATGACTAAAACGGATATTCTTTTTTGTCCATCGCAACGCTCAATATTAGCAATATGAATCGGGATTCAGGGCGTTTAGACACGCCAACACCCTTTTTTGTTGTTGTTTGGATTGCATACGAAATGGTTTCTAGTCGCTTGCTAAGTTTCGAAGCCCACATGTGGTGGGCTTCTCCACACACGTAAAAGGCGAAGGTCCAGTGCAGCATGATTCCAGTTGACGATCGGTGTCATCCTGCCGCATCTGCTGCACCGGCACACCGGCGCAATCGTGACTGGCAGGCGACCCGACACAGGTTGCAAAATGTGACGCATAAATTAGCAACATGAGCGCACGCAAGGGTTCAAGTGTCGTGATTGATCCGATCCGCCACCTGGGAAGGGTGCAGGTTGTTCAATTGTTCAAGCGAAGCACTCTTGAGTTTAAGGGCTCTTGGGATTGGAACCGATCGCTTCTTGATTGCGCGTATATTGCTTGTCACTGATGCAGATGCTGTGTGAATTGAAAGGTAAATATATTTTAATATTTATTATGTATTGCCTCAACCACCTCAACGAGCCTGCATATCGCACTGAGAAAGTGGTTACTAAACGATGTGTTATCAATTTATTCTAAAGTTCGCACAAAAGCCCCCGTAACCGAATCGATGATGTATTTTAACTGTTTAATACTGATTGAAAACTGCTCTAATGACGGTTTTATTGCCATCGCTTAAAGAGCGTTTAAAGTTTCATATTTTAACGAATAAACATATTGAGCAGCAAAGCGAGTTGCTGAAAAGTTTTATTGCCTCCGCTATTACTTGCGATGGTGCTTAACGTTGCTTACTGCCCTGGTGTTTCCCGTGCCCGCCCGCCCAGGCCGCCACAGACCCAAACAGAAAAACCACTTCGTGAGACATCTCTGTGATGGGATGCCTCCTCCGCCGAGAGCGAAGCCTTCCTAACAGCAGACACTCGGCGGGCCCTTCAGCTCCCTTCAGCCCCCTTCCTTGAATACACAGAGATAGTGGGGGGAAAAAAGAAGAGAGAAAAAAGGAACGTCCGTGCAAACTGCACCGAGCAGCAGTGAGCGAGTTAATTTGCTGCTGCCGAAGCCAGTTTTGTGCGAACGTTAAGGCTGCCGCGTTGCGATCGTAGGGTGTTTAATTTTTTTAACGAATTGTGAGTTTACGAAGGAGCGGGTGGTTAAGGGCGACGGGTTGCACAATCCCTCACCCCCTCCCTATGGTTAACCTTCAGGGGGGATGTTCGGTTCGATTACTCGACTCGGAGGAGCGACTCGGAGCGCAGCCGAAACACAGACGCAAGACGCAAGGTGCAAGCAAACGCAACCGAGAGCGGTTTGCGTGGCTGGCGAATCCTGCGGGCTGCGAGTCTGATAAATTTTCCTTACACTCCTTGCCTTGCTTGCTTGTGAATATGTGGGTGAAGTGTACGCGAAACGGAAAGATCTATTATTTTGCGTATTTATCATCCTGGCCAGTGCAGTGCGCCAGCGCGGGCCGCGCGAGATCGTAAGCGATCGGATTCAATCTCGCGTATCATTTGTAATTCGCGCATGTTGTGGGACAGATATTACTATCTGATAGGATAGCACGCCACAATTCGAATCGGAAAACAGTATTTCATTATCCTGGTGGAGACTTATCATGCGAGATTCAGCCGTACTTTCTAATTTGAACCAATTTTTATGAAGAGTTTATCAAAGAATAAGTTATTATCAGGGCTATATATTTGATAAAAGACAACAAGACAATTTTCTTATCTAGAATTCCATGCTTGAAACATTTACGTTACGTTTTAAATTTTTATCATAACAAATGACAAAAAATGAGCCTTCAGATTGATTGTAACAACAATATTCTTAACAATTACGCTCTGCAGCCTCACGCACACCGCAGAGTGTATGGAAATTGCTTGAAATTGCTGTAACATAATTGAACCCACGGCCACCCGCTCGTACGGGGCCACCGCTCACAACATACCGCCCCGAGGGGCCGCAAGACCACGGTGTAAAGCCTGGTGCAGGAAACGCGTAATATCGTTTGTGACTGCACCCACCCCAACTGCGGGGTGCGGGAATTGATGGCTGGCACCACTCCACTGCGTTCGGTGCGCAACCATCTTCCACGGAAGCGCCGCCACCGTGTGCAGGGCAGAAGCCGTGCTGCAGATATGGCCTCGGGGACCACATCCGGATGAATGGAGTGGAGCACAAACATGAACGATGCACGAACGCAGCACCAGAAGCAGCAGCAGCAGCAGTCGAGATGATTGCTCGACGGTTTCAGAGCTCTCCCTCAACAACGGGCCGACGGAAAGGTAATTGTTTTAAAATTTAAATTTCCATCCCAGCCTCCGGGAGGGGCGGAGGGGGGAAAGAACAAAAAATGGAACCCCACTCCCACCCCAATCCCAGTTCTTCCCTCTGGAAGTGGACAGTGCAATATTTTTTTGTCTGTTTCTGTGCAAACCCCTTTCGGGCAGACCCTGTTTTCCCGCTGTAATCGCATCTCCTGACGATGATGTATTGCCACTGGAAAAGGATGCGTTTTGTGGGCCGTGCACGGCTCCGTGCCATGTTATGGCGTGTTTCGTTCCAATAGTTTTGCGTGGACGGACAGATGGATTGTTCGGGCGGACGCTGTTACGCGTAGGAGAGAAGTGGAAGCGTTTTTTGTTGTAGTGTTTTTTTTGTGCCGAAGCTCGCTGCCAACAATCTGCATTTACGTGCAACCTGAGCCCCACACAGTAGGGCTGCGCTGAACAATTGCAATGCTTTTCGTGTGTGTGTGTGCGTCTGTGTTCTCATTCAGAAGGAGCTTTAATAGTTTCCTGCATCGTTTCTTGCACACGCTCGATCACGTTCATGATCATGCTGGTTGGAGCTGTACTAGTATCGAGCACAGTGCGAAGGATAACGTACTTGGGCACTATTATCCAGGGCCCATCGCACAAAGAAACCGAGCACGCAAGTTCAGCTGAGATAATGAGAGGGCTTTTACTTTTCAGCTCACAAAGAACACAAGGATAAAAATGTAAAGATCGAACGGGAGGAAGGCCTTCTTCCGTGTTTCAAATGCAGTATCGTCTGTAGCGGGTGCGGAGCATCGAACACGATTCGATTACGGTCGGCATAAAAGGGTGGCCACCACCAAATTCACCGAAAAGCATAATGCAGTGGGAGGGCCAAGCATATGGGATTCAATTTTGGGGTTTTGCGCAAGTTTCGAGGTGCATTTTGCAATCTTCACTGCAACAGTGCGCTTGAAATGAAATTGATTCCATAAAATATCTTCCTACACTTTGCAGTGGGTTGATTTTGCTGCTGTTGCTGTTTTTGTTGTTTCTGTTGCTATCCGAACGCAATTGGTGAGGCAAAGCTCATGGAGTGTGCACGATGTTGTGAGGCGAAATGAAAAATTAGGCAATCAAATATGCGGAGAGATAGGGCCAGTGTGGGATGATAATGACTCAGACAGTTAGCTATACTCCTGATGTTCAGGAGCAACACAAAGTTAACGAGTTGAGTATAATTGTGTATAAAGGATCTTTGGACATTTGTTTTTTGATTGTGTAATTCACGAAATTGAATAGTTTTTTTTTTCTGTATGTTAGTTCAGATGGTTTCGGAACATTGATTTTTTTAATCCATATCATTTTGAACAAATGTACAAATTGATATGGAGCTTTTGTTTCGGATACTTGGAGGATACTTTTTTGGAGATACTCAGTGGAACAAAGGTTGTATATAGATGATATTTATTATGCGCCATCAAACAACAACAAGATTCAAGTCCTCTCATATCTAGGACTTACGGTGGTTGCATGGTACTATAGTAAGTCTAGGAAACCTCCATATATCTCGATGACTACATACAGAGAAGAGCCATTTCACAAGTTTCTTTGAATAAGTTACATTTTGTAATTCGTGTAAATACTTTTCAACGACTTCCATTCTTGTGTAAATGTCAGTTTGATTCAAAGTAGCTTATATATGCTTCTTTACTTCTATCTTTCTATCATTCTATCATTAAGTATAACTTGATTCATCAATAGCAAGAGATTATGACTAGACTACCAAAAGTCTGACTAGCCATCCAATAATTATATCTGATCTCGAAAACTGCAGCCACAGCAGAATTAATAATAAGACATAAATTAACAAAGTTAATAGAATAGAAAAAATGAACTACAATCCTGGTTCAGATGGGATTCCCTCTGTTGTACTAAAGAAATGTGTCATCAGCCGTATATGACACAATTATTCCGGATCTCATTCTCTTCCGGAACGGTCCCGAGGATCTGGAAAACTTCCTGGATGACGCCCCTGTTCAAAAAAGGCGATCTGAACCTTGCAGAGAGCCATAGAGGAATTACGTCAATGTGTTCATGTGCTAAAGTGTGTGAAATAATTTTTCATGAGATCCTGCTGAATGCGTCTCGGCATTATATCTGCAACGAACAACATGGATTCATGCCGAAGCGTTCAACATCCACAAATTTGGTAAAATTTGTCTCGGATTGTTTGAGTGGCATGGATATTGGCCTACAAACAGACTGTGTGTACACAGATCTGAAAGCAGCTTTCGACAGCATATCACACGATATGCTGCTCGCAAAACTAAAAAAACTAGGACTAACCGAGAGTACTCTCACTTGGCTTCAATCTTATTTAATAGACCGACTGTATTGTGTAAAATTTGGACAAGTTGTATCAAATCCATTTTACTGTACGTCAGGTGTGCCGCAGGGCAGTAATCTTGGACCGCTACTTTTTCTGTTATATATTAATGATGTGAGTTTTGTCCTGCGTGATGTGAAATTTTTAATGTATGCCGACGACATTAAGTTATACTCGTTTTCCAAAGACACTAATACCCTCCAAATCGCTCTGGACTTATTCGATAAGTGGTGTTGGAAACTCGTGAGTGCCCAACAGTCTGTCAGGTCACAACGCTAGAGAAGAGAGTGAGAGGGAGGATAAAAACGGTAAATTAGGAGATAAGGAGGAGGATTGGTCCGCTCCTAACGAGTTAGTTGAAATTCGACAATCGGTACATGTGGACTAATTTTTTGATTTAACCCCATACCACAGTAAATAAAGTGTTTTCTCTAAAAAATCCACCGCGTTTTTCAACAAGTGGTGTAAGCGTAATATGTTATGTCTGTGTATTGAAAAATGTGTCGTTGTGTCCTTTACTCGTGCACGTCCACCAGTCTCACATAGCTATAGGATAAACGGACAGCTTCTTCAGAAGCAAAGTGAAATACGCGACCTAGGTGTTCTACTTGACACAAAACTGACTTTTAAAACGCATTATGAAGATATTATCAAGAGAGCAAACAGAACTCTAGGTTTATTGTTTAAAATGACGAGGGAATTCAACGATTCAGTGTGCGTGAAAACTTTGTACTGTGCATTAGTTAGGCCTATATTGGAGTACTGCTCAATTGTCTGGTGTCCATCTGCAGAAGTTTGGAAAGAAAGAATGGAAAGAATCCAACGCAAATTCACACGTTTTGCGATACGGCGACTTCAGTGGAGTGATAGTAACACTTTGCCACCATACCAATCGCGTCGTTTACTGCTAGGATTAGAGACTCTCGCTGATAGAAGAAGAAATGCGCAAGCCTTGTTCATTGCTGACCTACTTTGTGGAAATATTGACTGTCCGGAAATATTGGAACAAATTAATTTAAATGCAAACAGGCCAACCAACAGAAATCGATAATTATTAAGAACTAATTTTAGAAATACGCAGTACGGATCTAATGAACCCATTACGGTAATGATGCGCGAATTTAATGCACTTGCAGGCCATTTTGATTTTAATGAAACGACACGACAATTTAGAGAGCGAATCCGATGTGTATAACATTTAGTCGTTACCTATTAATATTATTATTATTACTACTGTTATTATTACTAAAGCTTGTGTAACCATTATATGGCGGACTCGCAACTAAGAAATACAATACAATACAATACAATACAATTAAGAAATAGAAGTATTAAACTAACGAAACAATGTTCATAAAATATTAGCACACAAAGTACAAAATGAAAACGAAGTAGTGATTTCTTAAAAAGCAGTTAATATTTGTAACAGAATTTAATTTATATAGATATTAACAAAAGATGCTAATAGAGGAACGTCAGCTTTAAGATCTAAGGACTGCATAAATAAATAAAAACAAATAAAAATAAACAAAAATCATCGTTAGTTATTATGAAGTATTTACTTCAGGTGTTTTATTCAAAAAGAAATTGTTTTTTGTTATATGTTTTATTGAACATTTAAAGTCAAATGATATTGCCATTCAATCCGCTAATTGATGTTTTTTTTAAACATATTTTGGTACATATGAGGAGCGTCGATTTATTAATACATATACAAATATATTAGTATTAAATACTAATATATTGGGGTAGTAGGTCTACCGCACCTAACAATGCGCTTATCTGTCTGTGGCTAATTGGTGAAATCGTAAACAGATACAGGCGAACCCCGAGAGACACGGGTAATGGGAACCGAGAACGGTCGCAAAAGATTGCGTGTCTCGAATTTCCGCGTAAGTCGAATCTTGTGATTTCCATTTCCAAAATGTCACAAGTTTTCGTTTAATTTTGCAAGTAGGGGGAGGTTTTATCCACTTAATTAATTGTTTGATATGATTCTGACTGAATATTAAAGTGTTAAACCTTTCGAATTAATTTTAAAATTCGATCAAAAGGGAAATTGTTTGGCATTTTACATGTGTATGTGCATGTGGCATGTGTCAAATCAGTATAATTTTCTCGAAGAACTGTAAAATTTAGAAAACCGCATATCTCACAATCTGCTTATAAGAGGTACCGTGTATCTCGGGGACTACCAGTAGTCAGTTTCGCGTAGAGGAGGTTTGGTTGGTATGAAATTTGAACTCATAATGAGCATGTTGTATAGTCATGAGATTTGAATAATGCATGGATCTGACTTGTTTTAATAGGAGCTCGACACTAATTTTTTCTATCTCTAACTAAATAAATCTGCGTGTAGGATATAATCAATAACAATCTTTTCCGATGAAAATATTCATTAGCACATTGTTTCTCTGTGCTATATTCAGCTATTGCAAGTTATTGAATATACTACTGATCATTTTACTGAATGATATGTAAAACTTAAAACATATAACTGAATGATCATTCAACCGTACTTACTTTCGAATTTGATTTTGTTTCCATTAAAACAAGTTTTGTGTGTTTTTTCAATATTGTTTCTTTAAACTCTGTCCTACCGTTTTCTTTCATTAAACAAACTAAACAAACAATACACTTAACAACTTCGCCGGTGGTCTGGCTAGTCGCACGTGCCTGTGCCAGCTGTCGGTTCTAATGGCAACCGCCGTTCTTGACTCGCCTGGCACGCGAGTGGCGACGCATCGTGGGCCTCGGCGTTACGCTGTGCTCCAGTTCCGCTAGTTGCGAGACATTCTTCCCAGCTGGAGTGCTCCCTTATCTTTTGTCCCTTTAAAAGCTGTTTTGTAAATCGTATGCTCCCGATAAATGGCTGAAAAAGCTTTCCCCCTGCAGTGAACGGCCCCATTGAGCGGGAGGGAGCTGGGTAAAGCTGCGAAAGAATGAATACGTAAAAGTTGGGTCATTTACCATTTTCATTTGCCTCAGTAAGGCAAGCAACCGAGAGAGAGAGAGAGAGAGAGAGATACTTCCGTGAAGATGCACGGGCGAAGTGCAGCGGAGTGTTTACCCCCTGATGCGGGTGTTAATCGAACGATAAATGACGCTAGGCATGGCTTTTCCGAACCACCTCCTGCACCACCGTGTCCGTCAATCGAGATGGTGTAACGGTTGAGCGGCGATCGTAACGCCGTGCCACGGTGGGTGGCACCGAGCGGGTGATAATGAGTTCCCCAAATCCGGTGTGGTCGCGGGCGCAAGGGTACGAAACGAACGAACGGACGAACAGCCCAACATACCGTGACCGTGGAGACACGTTCAGCTGCGCTTCAGTTGCTGCGATCGAGTTTTTGGTGCTCGCTCTTGTTCTTATTGTTAGCACCCCGAAACCCCGCCAATTGCCCGCTCCTGTCTAACGCGTGTTCTGACCCGGGGTTGGATTATATTTCACTATTGAAGCGGAGCGTCTCAAGCGTGTAAGAAGACAAATTTCACAATTCATTTGAAATTTCGTTTAAAGTGACTTGTAATAAATTCAGTTCAATTTGATTGTTTAAACTACAATAATACTTCGCGATCGTATAAACTTCTCGTAAACAGTATCTTTCTAAATGGTCCGAATCAAAGCAGTTTCTACATTTGTCAATCGAAATTTGAAGAAAATGCTCAAGTTATGGACCAAATGAGAATCGATCAGTACGTATTGTTATATAATCTTGTAGATTTTGTAGACATTTCAAAAGATATACCACACTTACCATTAAAACAGACAGTTTTTTTGTATTTCTCTATCTATTTATACAAAAAAACTATTTTAATAGAAATTAAAAACAAATTATCGAAATAGATTTAGCTATTTGTATTTTGTTTATTTCGCTAATAATGGCAATAGTCTTTCACATTGGAATTTATTTGCGAGCTTGCTTTGCTCCTTACTTTGCAAATGATCTTCTGGAGCAGTTGTTATGCTTTCCATTAGGTTTTTTGTTTTGCAGATTTGTCTTAAGAACAGTATTAACTAACCTGTGTGCAAAAGAAGGATCGTTGTACGAAAAATTGTAAATGCTCTTTATTTTTCCATAACGTTAACGTTATTTTTCAAACGATCCCGTTTTGATTCTGTTCATATTCTCACTTCGTCGTCCACTCCGGCCTGGGATGAATGTTTGTTCTGTTCTATTTACTTTCTGTCCTATTGTGCATCGTGCTCCCCGGTACATCCCATTATTGCGAGCACTCTTTGATGGTTGATTAGTTTGCTTCCGGCAACTGTTTGCGGGTTCAATTTTCATCGACCCGCAAGCTGAACGCAGGAACGATCGAGCTTTGTCAATATTGTCGTACCGCAAAAGGATCTTCTGCTTGCCGGTAACCGGTTCGAAACTCTATTTTCCTTTTTTTTGTGTTCTGCGAGTATTTATCTTCCTAAACATAGCTCTTTGTGTGTCCGAACTGGAACGTTTCGTGCGCGAGTGTGAAAAAGTTCAGTTCAGGCGATGAAATGCCGCTCGTGCTAGGTTTGGCTTTGCTGTTTGCTGTGAGGCACTCTCATAGGGTTCTGCTTGCAACGGGGGAAAGTGCAAGGGGGAATGCGAGATCAGGACCGTTGATCCGAATGACTTGCAAAGCTCTGTGCAATGCATTCTCCTTTGAAATGTGTCATTGTTCTTGAACGCTTAATCTGTTTTGGTATGTTAAAATTGTTAGATAAGAGCTAAAAGTCAATTAAACGATTTCTCAAATCCTACACATTGGTCATGGATTCCGCGAGATGTACGCTATTGCAGAAGGCTGTTTTAAGTTAATGTCAAGGAACTGCGTAAACTTGTGTTTTGCTTTCATTATTCTTTAACTACTTCAATGTTACTATTCGAAAGAGAGAGATAGAGAGCGAGATAGAGAGAGTGAGAGGGAAAGAGAAAGGGAAAGAGAAAGATGGTGGAACTTTATTCAAGAGCAATAGTCTAAAAAGTTAAACGGTAAAAATTTGTTCGCTTGTTGTAATACGATTAATACGCTAGTAAACTTTTTGTGGCACATGTTGAAGCATAATTGTTGTTTTTTTTTGTTCTGTTCAGAAACGCATAGCGGCAAAATTTGAAATAGCTGTACTAACATTACAGTATTGCTTTGGTTTTATTGTTACTTGATCAATGTTTGGTAAGTAGTTGATCCGCAATATTTTTCTGTTAAGTTTATGAATCTTATTTAATTTCACTAGAAATGCATAGCTTTCCGAAACCCAAGTAAAGTCTTTGGTGAAATAGTATTACGCGGGTTTGCTTTTGTTGTTACTTTGTTGTTCGTATAGTAAGGCACTTTGAAAAAAACATTTCATTTTATATTACAAGACGGAAACATTCCAAGCGCTTATGCACACTTTTACGTCCGTTGTTTCTTTGTTTTCATTTATAGTTCGATTAAATCTGTTTCACTGACTAATTTAAAGGAATGGCTATACTATATCGTAAATGGTAAATTGGGTTTTACTATTAATTTGGTTAATATTTTATCACAATAGTGTAACTGTAAATTTCACTCTATGCTTTGTTATTCCCATAACTCTAAAATGTACATATTCATTTGAGAAACCGAGTTGTGTCTTACTAGACAGAGTTGACGGTGGAAACAGAAGCTGAAAATGTTATTCAAAAAAAGCATAGAACACAAACGAAATAAAAATTCGAGCGGACAAAAAAAACCGAAACAACAGAGAAATCGACAATCAAAATAAACAACGCAATGAATAAAAAAATAAACAAAAGAAGCATTTTCTGATTTAAAAAACCTTTTATTTCATTTTCGACAAAATCAAGACAAAACATAATTTTCTAAAAATTTTGTACTGCAGCGCATAACGAAAATCATTGTCTTTGAACTCTCTCGTGAACCGGAGACGGGGGTCGTCGCTTCCGTTTTTCACGTAGTGTGTGTCGTCTTTTGCCTCACATTTATCGCTTCACTGCCCGACTGCTTATTCTAGAGGGTCTTGGCTTATACTAGACGGCTTATCTGCGGCACACTAAAAACTGAGAAATCTTCTTACAACGGTACATAATAATAATAGTAATCAAAAGACTCGCCTAAGAACTATGGCTTAATAATAAATAAGTAAGAGCGTAAAACTTAACCGAGAAAACTTTACACCGTGTAACGAGATGTCTTCTTACATACTTATGTGGGGGGGGGGGGGGGGGGCAATAATCTACAGCATTCTGTCGCCAGTGTCATAAATTAATAAGTGTTTGCTTGTGTGATTTATTTCCAGCATTTGTTGCGTTACCGTAGTTTATAATCTAAAATATTTTATTGCCTCATTTTCTTAGTAATTGAAGCAGTTGGGTAGGGTTGGTCTTGAAATCAGTTGCTCTGCTTTCGTGTTTCGTAATTAAACAAATTCATCTTTAATCCTTTTGAGAGCTCATTGCCGGCCTAACATTAACACGAACAGGCGCTTCTTTTTTTTTGACTAAAAACTCAAACTTCAACATAAACGAGCATAAATGCGTAACTGTAACGGACGTCCGAAATTTCTCCCAAAACAATAGACTTTTTCGTCTTGTTGAACGAATAACATTTTGTGTTGTTCATCATTCCTGCTCTGATCTTTTGCATCGCATCAGTCAACAGAACAGCAGAAAATGGCAATAGAAAAAGGTATAACGGATGGTGTAATAAACAAATGGTTTCAATATTTAGAAGTAGAATTGCATGCAAAGGAACGCCCTCTAAGAGGCATAAGAGGTTACGAAATATTAAAGTAATTAAAGAAAACAAAACAAATCAACACGGAAAAACACGCGCACACACAAACACACAAACACACTATGTGAGTAGGTTACGGGTAGTGTTGGCCCCGGTGAAACTAGTTATGTTTTGTAGGAAAAGTTTTTTAAATAAATAAATAGACGAGTAATAGAGAGTGACTTACACTTAGGCATCCGATAGGAATTTAGCAAAAAAAAAAAAACAGTAGAATGTATAGGTATAGGCAATAAATAGATGGCGTAAAAGCTAAATAGGTTCCTACATTAAAATAACTAGAAAAGGAATCGTATGAGAAGGTAGAGTAAACTAAACGTTTGAGACAGTTGTCATAAAAGCGCTCACAGAGTTGGAGCGGGATTGAGAATCGATGTGAATTGAATAGGATAGTCCCTTCCGTTTGGAACTAAAGAAGAGGAATTGCTGTTTGATGCTTGTGGAATGAAGAAACATTCTGCAAACTTTATGTACATTTTCATACTTTTTGTTTCAAATTTTTCCATCCCCAATGATCGATGGCATGACGCACACAAATCTGTACCGTTTTGTTCGAACTTTAAGCAACGTCGTTTTGCACCAGAAAATAGTCTCAACTACCGGGCGTGTTACTGTTCGTCTCTCGAATTCTTACAGCTAAAGGTACGTAACAGGCATGTGTAAAAGGTGTAACGGCGTGCTAGTAATTGAGATTGTTGCTGTATTGCCGTGTTCAGCTGCTCGTTTTTTTTCTTCGAGTGGACGTTTCAGACGTACCCTGCGAAAGTGTGGGTAGTATTTAATTATTTCACGAAAACCGCACGAAAGGGATCCACACTTTGCGTGAGAGCGTTCGTGAGCGAGAGCACCGCGTGTTCTGCAAGCCAAGCGCGCGTGTATGCAATTTTTACAGCACATATACAGGGTATGTACAATATCCGTTGTTCATTCACGCCGATCGGGCATCAATAAATTAATCTTAATCCTAACTTAAGCGACAACTTAACAGCTTAACAGACAAATCGGGACGCGTACGTTCAAATAAATTACACATGCACAAACACATGCACTACAATAGAGGGGTTTTTTTACCGATAAAACCATACACTCAAATGGCGCGTTTCGAGAAAGTACAAGACACACAAGACGACGACACAGGATGTAAGTAAGTCTGAAATGTACGGAGTTTCGAACAGAAGACAACATCGAGAAGGGAAAATAACGCCTACAACTAAGCGTGCGCGATCGCAACGCTTTAAAGGAAAGGATGTAAACGCTACCAAAACGTCACAGTAGTGTAAACGTACCAAACTAGTTTCGAACACGCGCTTAAACTGCTAATAAATGCCCTGTGAGGAACGTTCACGTCGCTGCCTGTTTTTCCTCACTTGTTTTCTTCTTCTTTTTTTCTTCGTTTCTGCTGTTTGCATTACCGGTTTGGGGTTATTTTTTGCACCAAGCAGTATTAAGTTTTCTAATTTTTAGTTTATCTAGCCTTTGTGTGCTCTATATTCGCATTTTTCTTACATCTGAGATCTCTTGTTCGTTTTCCTTTCCTTGGCTCTTCAGCAGGTGTTTGTAGGAGTTTGTTTCGTGTATCGTTCGCTAGCACTCATCGCCATTTCACTCGTTTGACTGCCCTACTAAGTGGTGTTTTGTTTTCATTTGTTTTGCATTGTCTTTTACCTTTTTTTGTTCGTTATAAAACTCATATTTATATTGCATTGTCTTGTTGCCTTCTTGGGGCTTTGTTTTAAAAAGGGTTTCGTGTACTATTCTTTGCTACGCGCGCTCAACCATGACTCATCCCTGATGTGTGCGTTAAAAAGAAACATCTCTTTCGAAGGATGTGTTTGTTTACAAATATCTTCTTCGTCTCTGTGTACCTGACACTGTCTACCACTGTGCTTCACAACGAGTTCTACGCGAGCTCCGCACCATGGGATACTTTCTTACGTTCGCTGTGGAGTGTTCAGTTTTGTTTCTTTTCACTAGCTGTAAATTTGGCACATTTATAGTTAGAATCGTTTACGATTGTGTTTTGCTGTCAGTTTGATTGTATTGCACCGTTGAGGCTGCTTTTTTGTGTTTGTAAGAGCGAAACTGTATTCAAGTGTTACCGCCCACCGTCTGAAGGTGTTGCAAAAATTCAATTTGTGCTGTATTAGTGTTTCTAGCTACTGTAGTCATTCAGCTTGACAGTATAACAGCAGTGGGTGGTGTGATTGGGAACAGGGTGATAGCATTATAGGTTGAAACAGGGAACCGTGTTTTGTTCACATTGCTCGAAGAATTGAAAAGCTTGGGAGAGGCAACCAAAAAAACATACGTTTGAAAGAAACATATACACTTTGGATAGATGCCAAGAAACGAATGTCTTCCTTTCTTTGGTCAGTTGCAGTGTTGCCAAAGTGTTTAAAGCTTCTGTTGCTTGCGATTGAAACGCACGCGAGTGCGACATTTCGTTGCTTAAAGTGTCTTTTACCGAAAAACGTGAACGTTTGGTGCTGCTAAAAGCGAATCAACTCGGGACGCTCGTCCACTATCACACGCGCAGGTCTCACTGCTGGACGGTGAACGGTGCTCCCACATGCGGTTGCTGGTAGTTTTCGCTTCCTTTAGCCCCCGCCGTCACGCAGGAAATAGCGCCTATGCGCTAACGACAGTCCGCAATCTGGCCAGTGGTTGTGTGTTTCCCAGACCCGCGCTAAGAAGTGCGCATCCGGCCCCGGGTATGAGCCGAACGTGTCAGAAGTGGCGCAACCGGTCACAAGTGGTGATTCCTCATCGAACGCTGGGCAATAAATCATTCGCACCGGAGCAGGCCGTGGGAGACAGCTGAAATGTAAACATCGTCTGAAACAATCCTTCCACCACCCAAAACCCGGGTCCAGCAGGGAACAGGTATCCATTGGTAGTACCCCCTCCTCGAAACGGGAAGATTCTTTGCTTCGTCATCTTCAGCAGCGGCAAAGTGGCAGGCGGCAAGTGGTTCCAGTGAAACTAGATCATTTCCAACAGCCAAACGGGCCCACCTGAAACGCTGTCATCTCCAACCAAATGAGCGAGCGTGTCTTGCTGCTGCTGCTTCTGCTGCCGGGGGTAAGACACCGCGCAAACGAACACGTTGCGTGCCGCAGCGCAAGGAACCAAACGGTCAAGTGTTGCGCATAAATAGTACCTTGCCCTCGGGGGCCCCCAAGATGTCAGCCGGCAGACGAACACGCGGCGACGAATCGTTCCACGCAACGAATCAACGGGAACATAATCAGCCGATTATCGGCAGAGCGTATCATTAGCGATCTGCAGTACCGCCACCCTCCCGGCACACAACCGGAAATGGGTTATAAAATCCACGATCGGCGAGCGTCGGCTAAATGGCGGGCGGGCTCTAAAGCAGATTGGTAAATAATTGGCGCATTGGCTTCTGCAATGGAGTTAGGAGCTAGTGCTCTGGTCGCCAGAATTCCCATACCGTCATCCTTTAGCAGATGACGCCAAACGCTCTTCGTGGGGTACCTTTTTCGTCCATTTCCCAGTGGAAAGTGCCAGCAGTGTCCATTTAGAGAGAGAAAACAAAAACTGCTGACACGATGGCACATCGTCCCAGGCAAAATGGGCGCTCACTTTTTTGTTGTTGCCTCCGCTAAAATTCAGCTTTCAAAAGGCTTTTTCGAAAGCATCAGCACCAACACACACACACACGGTGATGCCAGCCAGTAAACGCACCGGTGGCGTTCTCGGGCGTTGCGGACAAAAGTGCACAATAAACGGTTTAGTGCGCTCGGCGGTCGCAAATCATGCCCTAAAACAATCACGAAACTCCCCAATCTTGGACCTAACCTAAGCCATCGTTTTCTCTCCCTGTCTCTCTTGCAGAGCGTCCTGATGGGGCGCGACGCCAAAAATGCAATTTCCTTACCGACATCCGACCGACCGGGGTTTCGGGGTGGACCGTGTACGACGACAGCCGTCGTCCTGGCAACGTCCCAGCACATCAGCGTCGTCCATTTGTTCCTCCCCCCCCTCCTGCGTAGTTCGGGAAATTCGTAGCGCATCGTTGGCAACTCCCGATCCCGGAGTAATTACGGGAAAAGTAAGAACATTTATTCACCTCCGCATGCACAGCTTGCCGTGCGTGAGCTAACTCTTCGACTAGATCCCCCCTAACCTCCCGCGTTTGTGCTTGCCACATCAAATGTGCACCGGGGGAATAAAAGCAAACTGACTTCCTGACTGTCACACGCAGAGCACAGAGTGGATGGTTTTGGAAAATGTTTGGAGCTATGGCACGAGAGCACAAGCCCAAGCGAATTTCGCGGATCATTTTCGTCCGCAACTAGCGGCGCCGCGAGCGATGAAAGGAAATGCCGATGCCCTGGGTACAGCCAGCGTGTGTAGGGCAAAATCGCTGATCGCACAGTACTTCCGGCTACGATGGCTAGCGAACAAAAACCCACGGGGAGGTTGGCGTCATCATAATGCACTTTCGCTCTGAACGCTCTGCTTCTTGTACGTAGGGAACACCCGCCCGGAACCACCTCCTGGCTCCAGTCATATCTCTCGCTTCCCGGTGTGAGCTTTTTGCCTGGAAAGTCATAATTCACTCGCCTTTTTTGCAACAGCAAGTAACGAAGCGTTAGGGAAGCGGAGGGGGCTGCTGCTTTGTGAAGCAAAAGGGTGTTTTGTTTCATTCAGGAGCGAGTTGGGAGTGAGAAAAACTCCTTGCTCGCTTGCTGGTTGGAAGTTCCCTGCCTGGCAGGCGTTGTACGTATGAGAGCGAGTGTCCTTTACAGGGAGTTTTTTTTCTCGTACCGTAATGCTCTGCTGCCCTAACTGTCCACCCTCAATCGGGGTGGAATCTGCAAGAGGAGCACAGATCAGGGCGGGCGAAACTACAGTAAAGGGATAGTTCATACGGGTTCGTCCCTTGGCTGTATCCACTTTACAGCGTACTTGCGCCAAGGTTCGCATCGCATGCCGGCTTTTGCTCTAGCGTCCTTTCGTGTGCTTTTCAATATGCTGGGGGAGTGGTGCCGGCGGCAAAGGACCGTTATTTAGCGCGCACACACACGCTCGTGAGGTAAGGGGGCCAAGGGGGTGTGACAGGGAGTAAAAATGAAATTGTTTCACAAAGCCCTTACACCACCCTCCGCCACAGGATCAGGTCTCAGTGCCGTGCGGGCCAAATTTATACTGCAACCGGGTTGGGTGGTGCAATGCAGATTGCGGCTGTTAGCTGTTGGGTGCGCTATATCTTTTTCTCTCTCACACACACACACACACAAACACACACACATGTATGCACTTACTGTCCGTGGTTGACCTTAGACTGGCACTGGTTATGCTGTGTGGCCATGGTGGTTTGTCACCGTTCCCGTCGGCGTCGTTCTTCTGGAACCTGGCCGGGGGCTGAGAGTCGAAAAGCTAAGCATGATGATAGGAGAGCATTACGCATGCATCAAATCGGGGATCAGATTCCTGCAAAAAAAAAAATAAGCATAGCTGATGCTTCGATGCTGCAACAAATAGCGTTCAGCACTGTTCCATGATCCCGTTGCATGATCCACCTACATTTAAATGCGCCTTCCCATTAGCATACACGATTACTTGTTAGTTTCATATCGACCGGCCGCCAACCCGCAAGGAGCTTCGCTTTGTCGTGTTCGCGTGGGCCTACTTCCTACAACTATGCTTTTGTCTGCAGTGAGGGCGGCAACTTTCAGCTCGCCCTGATGAAACTCCGGCACTAATTATGTCCATTACCGTCGACAGTTGCAGGCCAGATGGGAGGGCTTGACACGGCAATAGGGAGTGGAGAATGTTTTCCTTCCGCGTATTGTTTTGCGGGTGGAAAATGAAAATTGCAACCCGGCGCAGGCACGAAGGTTGCCGGCGTTTAAAAAACAAAAAAAAAAGGAGACGGACGAAAAGCGGAAACCCATATTGCAGTGCTTGGTTCAAGAAAATGTGCTTAAGAAATTGCACAAGCGGGACCAGATAAGGCGTAAGGAACAGGACGTGACAGACGGGGTGGTACTGCTGGAAGAGGGTTTAATATTCAATTTGCATGATTGAAAATTTAAATTAAGATCATGCGGTAGTTTTGAAGCCCAACTGAACCATTCCTGCAGCAGAGGGCGCGACACGGTAATGATTACGAAAAAAAGCCCCGAAGAGTTGCAAGAGGAATCGGTTGATGGGCGAGGAGTCGTTGGGGGTTTTTTGTGTGCTACTGCTGTAAGCGCGCTACTGAATGACCACGATGCGGTTCTATAGTTTCTAGCTTTGCTTTGTGCACTATGTGTTTTGGGTTAGGAATGGTCCCATTTCCATCAGGGCGGTGTAAGTTTTGTACCTACGTGCAATGCATGCTACGTGTTACATGAGCTAATGCTCTTTCCGTTGTTGGTAGCAACACTTACAAGATCGTTACTTACTTCGCTTCATAACAATCGGTGTAGAGAGATATTCTTTTTCCGTTCAACACTACTGTACTGAGCTTCTGTTCTATTCTGTTCTAAATGGACTACTTGTCTGGAGTGTTGGAGCTACGTATTCCACTCGGCTACAGGTTTGCAGGTTGCTGTGTAGTTCCCATATCGAATAAGGCACACGGGTTGTCATGCTTATTTTTAAGGCGTACTTTCTCTTCATTTCTTTGCTCACAAACGGTGCAACCTATTACTCTTTCTGCTTTGCTACAGTACTACCGATAGCTTTTTGGGAGTATTTTTGTGAAGATAATGTGTAACCTCGTTTGCTTGAACTCTATCTAACGAACCGAAATATCCAAAAGACATAGAGACGGGATGTGTGCCCGGGTTGATCTAGCATATAGACACTCTTTAACTACCTTTCGTTTGCAACGCTTTCAAGCAATGATATCCCCAACTGAGCATGAAATCATATTGAAACGATGTGTTGTTGAAATCTCTAGAATGAACGTTTTGTAAAGGGGGAATGATGAGCCTGATAGGGCGATACAACGAACTAAACATATAACAAAGCCATTACCTGCTGAGCTACCTTTTCCTGGCTTTGGGGACTATCAGTCACAACCATTGAGAGTCTAACATTTTGTAAAAACGCTTTGCTGCCAACTCTAGTGAGGCCATACCTGCCATCGGCAACGATACATACACACTAAGGGAAAGATATTATGAAACCATAATTCACACACACACACATGTCTAGCGAGGAACTAGCGTCTACACCGCTGGAACTACACGACCATAGTCAATCGAAGCGCGCGAGCCTGGATGTGTCGCGTGCATCTTTACGATTCAGTCTTTGCCTCAATGACGAACCCACCACCGACACCTCCAAAGCCGGACTCCTTCTTGATGGTACGGCCCGTGCTCATGCCCACCATCGGCAACAGTATCGGCTTCTGGTCCATCGACGGGCTGGTGCTGCCTCCGCTGGAGCCTCCTCCACTGCCGCCGCCTCGCTGCGATTCGTAGCGCGTGTGCGTGCGCATATGACGCGTGATCATGTCCCGGCGGCACGCCGCGTACGGACACTGTGGGCACTTGTAGGGCTTCTCGCCGGTGTGCGTCCGCTGATGGGTGGAGAGATGGTCCGAGCGGGAGAAGATTTGGCCACACACTTTGCACGAGTACGGCTTGACACCCGTGTGCAGACGCATGTGGCGCGTCAGCATGTCGGATCGGGCGAACGATCGTTGGCACACCTCGCACATGTAGGATTTGGTGATGTCGGTTGCCCCGGTGCGGCTCTTGTGCCGGGAGGCCATGTGTTTCGCGAGCCGGTCCTGTAGCGAGAACAGCTGACCGCACACCGGGCACATGTAGGCAACGTCCGATCCGGGCGGCATTTCTTCTACCACGGGCGAAACATTCAGATTGAAGCCGGGCGGGCCATGGCCGTTGAGATGCTCGAAAGCGGGCGACCGGCGGATGTCCGGCATGTCTTCCCGCTTCAGGAGCAGCTTCTGTCCGATCGAAACGGGCGGCAGAGGGGAGTCTGGCGGTGGGCTGTCGGCCAACTGCGGCTCCTCCTTGATCACAGTGGTGACGAGTAGACTAGGCGAGTCTAGCAGCGAGGGCGACTTCATGGACAAATCCAGCGGCTGCTCCTGCGGATCCTGCTGGCCACTGCTACTGCTGGCGTTGCTGCTTCGACTGCTGGACGTCGGTGGACGTTGCGATGCTCGCCCCGAATGGCTCGACTTCTTTTTCTTGGGTGGATTCAGCTGAGTTTGTTGCTGCTGTTGTTGCTGCTGCTGCTGCTGCTGCTGCTGTTGTTGCTGCTGCTGGAGCTGCTGAAGCTGCAGATCGGAGTCGGAATGGCTACGCTGACGCGCAAACTCTTGGTAGAGCAGCTTGGTCGGTTCGGGGAGATAGTTGAACAGGGCGAGCGGGTTGAAGTACTGAAGCTGCTTGTACAGGTACTGCTGATCCTCCTGCTTGATCTGTGACGGCTGCAGTGGCAACGCCGGTTGCTGCGGGGAAGCATCCAGCTTGGTTTGACGGGGAAGCTGCGAGGGCGACGGCAGTTGTTGATCCTGAGGTAGTGCATGCTGCTGGTGAGTGGCCCGCTGCTGCAGCGGGTTGTTCTCGTCCACTTCGCTCAATCGCAGTGGGCTGATGCTGATGCGAGGGCTTGCAGAGTATGGGAACACGTCTTCGGCCGAATCTTCCGCGCTCGAGCGCGAATCGGTACACTTGACCTTGAAGTTTTGCGCCTCTCCGACGTTGTTGTTGTTGTGGTTCACCACCGTACCGCTACCGTTGTGCAGCTTGTCCAGCACGGCCGACAGTCGTTTCCGCTTGTGCTTCTTCTGCTCCGAGCGGAACAGATTGTTGTTGGCTGCTGCGGGCAGGTTGTTGTTGTTCTCGTGGCCATCGTTTGAAGCTGGGCGGGACCGTGAAGCAACCTGCTCATCGCCGGATTGGTCCTGCAGCTGCTGCTGTTGATGCTGCTGCTGCTGCTGTTGGTGCTGCTGCTGCTGCTGGTGCTGTTGATGCTGCTGTTCCAGAGCAGCCGCTGCCGCCTGGTACAGGTAGTACGCGTGTGGACGACCCGTTTGGATGTGCCCCATTGGGTCATAACCGCCATCCGCCATAGTCATTAGGTCTGTCGTTCTGTGATAGTGCCGGTGGATCAAGAAACTACCAAGGGCATCGATCTGCAACGAAAGAGAAAAGGTAGGTAGGAATTAGTTAGTAACGTTGAAAAGGTGCGACTGCGTGGAGGAAGCCATCGATAAATGGTCGCTGAGCGATCATCATTATCGGCCGATTAGATCGAACATTCTCATTAGGTTGATTGTTTCGTCTTCTTCTGCCGGCTCGTGGCGCACATATTGGAAAAGCAGGACAAATTAAGGGCCCATAAAAAGTTATTCCTAAGCCTGGATGATCAGTCAACCGATCGGGGCAGTTTGGGGAAAAAAATAATTTTGATTTTGTTATGAAAAGAAAAACAAAAAAAAAAATACAAAAGCTGGGAACTCTCCAGTGATTGAAAGAG
This sequence comes from Anopheles arabiensis, assembly GCF_016920715.1. Taxonomy (NCBI): domain Eukaryota; kingdom Metazoa; phylum Arthropoda; class Insecta; order Diptera; family Culicidae; genus Anopheles; species Anopheles arabiensis. Next base: position 43,787,293 of record NC_053518.1, on the reverse strand, counting down.
CGCCTAACAAAACGCACCATTACCAAACACCTAGCACAAACGATGCCGCCTGTCCGTCTGGTGATGGTAGTGGTGGAAGCGTTTCTAGCTTTCGAACAGTTTCGATGCGACTTTTATTGTCTATCGAACTCACGTCGGGGTGGTAAATTAGAGAATTAGGCCAATATTTTAATTGTGGGAATTTAAATAATTAAGTTATTCTAGTTCCCGGCATCCCGGCAGGTGGCAGGTACAGGTTTTTGTCTCAGTTGCTGGATAAGAAGCAAGGCAGCCAGTGTGGTCGTCAATCAGACTCGAGACTGTTGGAGAAACTGGTACCGCGTTTTAATGGCGGTTCGGGAAGAAACACGATGATGTAGGAGGAACTGTTCACGATAAAAGAAATCGTGATAAACGCCGATGATTGGACGGGAGGGAAAGGAATCCGGTTAATTAAGTGAGAAAAGTATGACTTTTCTCTGATCGTGAGGTGGTTGCACTAAGCATCGGAATCAGTGGACGAATTATCTACGTATGTGGAATTGGTAATCGCATTTTGTTGTAAATCAGCTCCAGACATTGGAAGAAGAGTCAGAAGGAAGATTATCACAGTTCACACCAAAATACCGAGCGAACATCGATCACCACTTAAACGTTAGATTAAATGCACATGTCTAGACGTACAAACATAAATACATTCTACAAAGCCAGCTTAATGCAGAGTCACTTTTCACAAATGTTACACCTACAGCATGGAAACATAAACATTGGTGAGGAAGTCAAAAAGGTCCACCAAACATGCACACACACAACAACGTAAGTTCGGTATTCATTCGACTCAATGGTACTTTAATGTTTCCTCTTAAACGCTCGCCTTCTCTCTTCATTCTGCTTGCGCAAATAACTTGTGCTTACATTTCCATTCCAAATTGCAACAGGTATTTTACTCCCACACTAGCAAATTGTTTCCCATCCATACCAAACAAGCTAGACAACACGATTCTGCTTCGTTAATATACACAAAAAACTTATTCTCACTCGTCCAGAGTTCAATAGAATCTTTTTTTTAAGATTCTGCTTCATCACTTCGACGCCACGATAGAGCAATATGTTTGCATCTCCTTGATTTGTTCCGCAAAGTATGAAACGCTTTTGGGAAACATTTAATGGTTAAATATTATCATAAGAGGCTTTATCATGGTTATGTGTTTGTACTTCACGATTACACTTGACTCCGTGGCTTTCAGGTGGCCATGGCTGCAGGTCAAGCTCCACCATTACCGTTGTAGAGGGTGAAGAGCCAATAGAACCGCGTCTTTAACGTCGTGGTTGGCACATAACCATAATTTAGGCGCCATCCTTTATAGGCTCTCGTAAATGGTGGTAAGCGCGGATGATATCGTCTGCGATCTTGAGCATACATGTTATATTCATACATTCAAATCGAGTTATTGTACCACGTGAGTGTATATATATGTGTGTGTGTGTAAGTGGCAAGGTTTCATAATTATGGTCGATCATATATATTTGGAAAACGTGATCGTATTCTTCTTTTCTCTGTGATAATAATGACTTTGGTATAGTTCTTAGACGGATTCATTCGAGTACCTTTCACCTGTAGTACTGTGTACACACATAGCCATGTGTGAAACCTACCAACAAAAGGGAGTGAATTGACCGATAAGATGAAAACAAAGCGGTTGAGCATGCAACACGGAACACTTCGACGACAGCTGTTGGTGTGAAAGCAACGATCAAACATGGAGCACTTGTTCCAAGACAGAGACGGAGAAAATTGATGCCGATTGCCGTAAGGCTCCATCATTTTCTTCCGCTTGTTCGGTGGCTTGTTTCATCTTCATTTCGCTACTCCTGGCTATCCCCATTTTTTATGCTTTCTTTCTTGTTTGGGTGGTGTGGGAGGCAGATAACCGCTTCTCATGAAAGCATGAAAAGGTACGGCGTGAGTATGTGTCTGTTTTTTGTGTAGGACATTGGCGTTCTTCTACCCTCCGACCAAACGATACTGCGTTGGGATGCCGCCAAGGTCTCCAAAAATAATAATAATAAGCACGCAACGGAGTAGGAGTAGGGAGAAAAGCATACAAATTCGTAGCTGTCGATGCTGGCGTTGATAAAGTGGGCAAAACCACTTCGAACGCATTGTCTCGCTTGGCGGCAACGAACGGCTTTCGCGTCGCTGCAATGACCGTCAGGCTGGTCCGCGAACGACAGGTTGATGTACCGCAGTCGACCCTTGGGCAATGGATGGTAGGCTGGGACGGGGAATCATCGGAACCGCTAGAGATAATTACACGTTCATACACGCATCGCGGCCGCAGTGCCCGGCAGCCATGGCAAGGATCGCAACAACGACACAGGGTTTGTTCCTTTTGCCACTCCCACCTCATCTTCGCCAGAGCCCACGGTGAGGTATCATAATGCTTTTTGATAAACGATGCGACGGTGTTTGCAAAAAGAAGGTGACGGTTCAGGCACAGTGAGCTGGCCGAAGAGAAAGAAAGACTAGCCCAGCAGAATAGAAGGGTGCAGAGCGTGTATGGTCTCGATCAACCAGAAGCATCTCATTTTCGGAGGCTTCACATGGCTCGGTTCGACAGCAAATCACTTTACTGACTCTTGATCGAACTCTCAGCGCCGTAACCGTCTGACATTCACTTGCCTGAACAAATGGCCCCTTGATTTCTGGGGATCATTCTGCTTCGGTGTGGTGGCGATTGTAATTTTCTCTCCCCTTGCTTTGCAGTTCCATCCTCCTTCGTTGGTGACGATGATGTATGCTGAAATTTTTTTTTTCCTTTTTGCAATCACAACAGAAGCACTGGATGAGCTCAACTATCATCGTATGCTGACCTGATGATGGCAACGATGCACACGTGCAACGATTTTTATTGTGTGTCTCCCGGCGATTGGCTCGGGATGAATAATGACTGCAGTGGGTTGTGATTTTGAGCGATTGGCACAAAAAGGACTCGATGAAGGTGCAGGAGAGACTGTTAAGGCTGGATCATGTAGCCAAGGATTAGCTGCTGTATGACGTGAATGTTTGTCAATGCAGTACTTGGTTTAGATAAATTCGTTTTAGATTTATGGTTGCGATGTTCTACCGTTGGAAAGTGCAAGCCTAGTGCGCAAATTTGGATAATATCACATCAATATTGGTTTAAATTAACAGGGTTGTATAAATCTATATGGCATGATGGAAGATAGCAATAAATGGACAGTTTTTACTTATACAAAAATTGTATTGATTTTATAAAACGAATTTAAATAATACAACTATCATACCTTGCTTACACAACTGTCTCCACTATGCAAAAATTGAATGGTTTGCCAAGAAATTTGTTCACATTTGCATTTGACACGATGCCAAATGACAGTATAAGAAATCTCGTTGTAAAGAAAAACGCTAAACAGGAAAAGAGTAAACAAAACAAAAAGTGCAAACAAACCCGGAGGCGTTCCCCAGGAAAGGAAGTATATGTGTCAGCAGCAATAGGAAAAAAAGTAATAAATAAAAACAAACCAAATGTTGGTGTGCGTTAGAGCGTGGCGTCGATGCAAAAGAACACATAGTACAAGCATGATAAAAAGGTTTTGTCTAGATCGCGAAAACCCATGACCGTAAGGTGGTGGTGTGCAAACAATAGTAAAAGCATGGAGAGAAAAAAAGAGTAGAAACTGGAAAATCGTTCAACCCGAACGACGGCGTCACAGCGTGGTCAATTGGGGCAACAAAGGGCAAACAGATAAAGTTGGCGATACTGCTTAAAGCATAGATTCCGAAGCTTAATGCTGCCCGTGATGCTGGGAGCAGAAAATGAGCAAGAACAGTGGTCAATTTCTTGTTTGGAAACTAAATCGAGTTGATCTTTAAAAATACGGAACCAAAAAAAGTAGCAGCTCACAGAAGTAAAATGTTATAAAACATGAACAATATTTCGTATCGAAAATGTTTAACTATGTACAAAAAGCAGGAGCGAGAGCGAGTGTTGAGTTCGTTGCGGTTGTGTCAGATGAGCAACCGGGTTCAGCTGCTGTAATACTTTCGTGCCGAAATGCTAAAGTTGGTGGACATTCAGTAGGGTGTAACAGAGTCGTCTCAATTTATCATTCCCGGGGGACCATTTGCATTTTGATTTATACTGTACCGGAGAGTGTCTCGGCACTGGTCGTAAGCCTAAAGCGGATGATGGGCAGCAAGATTTAGTTCTCCTTTCTGTCTTTTGGTTATAAGTGATGCTATCGACTCTTTTTTTTGCTGCTTAGCACCGCTGGGCCACAGTTTTCAAGTTTCGTGTTACACTTTTTCTCCTGATACTGTGTTTTACATAGATACACTGAACATGAGCGGGTCGAAAGATAATGACAACTCTTTAGCGAAACAATTTATGTATTCTAATACGCCCAGCATTTTTTTGTTGCATTATTAAGCGTCAAAACTTGAGTAGACCGAAATTAACTGAAGTCGCTTTTATTGTTTGGAAGCGTGGCACACTTTATGTGGTGTGTTTTCTTCTTCTGACCCAGGAATAAATAAATACATTCGCCATCTTCATCATCCGAATCGGGACCGGCCGTGGGTGACCATGCGCCTCCATTTAATGAAATTGGTTGATGGGTAAGGAGACGGAGGGAAGGATCTGAGCCGTGGAGCAAATGAGCTCGGACAAAATAGCTTCCAAAAAACTTGAACCCAGCAGTGCGAGCTCAAGGGTTGGAGCGTACGACCAAGAAGGGTAATGCTGTTGACAGGCAAAGTTGAATGTTAAGGACGATATATTTTTAATTTTATTGCTTTCGCTTTCGCTAGGCTAGTTTTTGGCAAAGGAACACACTCCGGCCCGATTGCTGCGTTGGATCCAACGGCCAGATAATCAGTCGTGCGAAATGGCGAACGGTTTTGGGCGGGGAAGGGGAAACAGATTATAGCACCAGCAGGCAGTAGAGATTTTCCCCATCTCCTCCAAGCAGTGCGCAGCCCATTCCGGCCCCGAGGCGTGGACAACCGTTTGGCACCAAGTTTCTCGTGGGTTGTCGCAAACTTTCTCGACCGACACTTTAAGAGCACGCCTGTCACAAAGCCTGTCAGTCTTGGCCAGTCGGCTGGGTATGATTTATATCTGACCATTTTGCACGCTCGGGCTGCGTACAAGCGATTTTCCATTCTAGCGAACAGAAGCGTGATGGGGGCCAAACGGAGTTTGGCGCTTACTTTAGATCTGGCAAGAGTTAATTCGCCGGTGCAGCATGATTCAACTGATAGCAGTTTTAATTAATAAACGTCAGGATTTGATTTGTTTTGATAAATGTGGTTTTTATATACAAAAGGCTTAAATAGGTATTGAACTGCATTAACTGCATGAAGTAGAATGGTTTGTGTTCGTGTCCTCGTTAGTTATCACCCAACACAGTAAAAGCTGTTAGCCCAATAAATCAAATACCATCCTCGAAAGCCAAACTTCATTCTGCAATAATACGTACTGCACTGCTCGTTAGCGAGGTTTTATTTCAAACTCATCAATGAGTAAAAAAACTGATGCTCAGAGGATCATCAAAGCAAGTTATAGCTTGATGGTTTCGTTTTGCAGTAAACACAAAAAATGACAACAGCAAAAAAAACCCGGAGACGGAAAAGTTTTGTCTTAAAACGCAGTTCAATAAGAAGTAGCACCTTCATGCAGTAATAAAAATCAAATACGAGAGTGTAAATTATTCATCGATTGATTCGTTATCGATATAAAATGTGCAACGTAATCGTAAAATTTATTGAAAATAAATTCTCCTTCATCGTCCCGTCGCTGGGTGGCTGCGAGCATATGTTGATATGCAGAGGTTTGTCAGATGCCGCAATGACTGCGATCGTTGACATAAAATCACGTTTACTCGTCGTCCACACCCTTCCAGATGGGGACACGATATTTTAGTTGACAATTCTCTTTTCACCCTCTCTCTCGCGCGCGGTGTTTAACCACGTACTCTCGATTGGGTTTTATTCTTTATTACTTAACAACGGGCGCAAATACAAGTGGCAATCGGAGTCCCGTTTTCGACGTAACCAATTGCCTGTGTTCGATAGCGTATACATATTTCAAGGATATATAAAAGGTAGTACCCACAGTTGGCGGGGTGCAACCGAATCCCTCATCATAGCCCGCTTACACCGCTCTTCCAAACCGGGTGAATGTGAAAATAACACTACAATCGCGGAATCCGTACTGCTTTCGTTTTGGTGAGTGTGAGCTGGCACCATCGGCCAGGCAACGGACGCGAAAATTGCAGCAGCGCAATGCAGACAATATGATATCAATAAGAGAAGATGAGTTTGCTTACGGAGGAGATCGCACGAAGCAGGAAGGGAGATAATTTTCAGCACACTCACATACGCGCTCCTTTCGCGCTGGAGCTGGAGGAGTACAATGGAAGGAACAAAGCAAGGAAAACAAAAAAAAAATACAGTGGCTGGCCCTTAAATGATGTACCGTGTGGGGCAACCACGGTATGATGCCACGAGCAAGTGCAAAAGGATGTAGCTCCTGTGTGCGAGAGGCCCCGCTCTCCGCTCCTCCGCCAACCAGGACTACCACCGCCACGACATGCGGGGGGATGGACGTCGTCTTTCGAAAGGGCGCCGTGACCGTCGCAGTGGCAGCAGCACCGAAAGATAAAAGCATAAAACATAAAACAATAAATAAAAATATTTGCTTCTTGTCATCCCTTTGCCCGCGCACGCCACCGTGGTACACACGTACATTCATATGTGGCTGGTTTATTGTCCTCTCCCTTTGCCTGGGCTTTACATCGTGGGCACTTTTGTTTTGTTTTGCTATGTTTTTTTTTTGGTTGCTCAATCCATGTCTTGCTTTGTGAGAAGTGTTTGGTTGATTTTTTTTTGTCGTTTCTCGTTTTTGTTTCGGTGCTACCATTTGTTTCTCGGTCGTTTCTTGGCGTTAAAAGTCGAGCAACGTTATGCACTTGCTGACCTTAGGGGCAGCGGTTAGGTGCTGCACAATGCCAAAATGCCGAGCGATTCAACTTTAAAATCATTGTATCATTGCGGAATGGGAAGGGAATTTCGGTGTAATAAGTGTATGTGGCTGGATGCGAAATGAGAAATCGGAAAACAGGGCGGAGCGACAGAAGTGGAGCAAGGGGGCGTTGCTGTGGTTGGAAAGGAAGGCCAAACGCTGGTACGATGTGATGACAGGTGTGGGAGCAAAATGGGTTGCTGATATTATATAAGATGCAATCTAATTTTTCTCGAAACTCGAACTGGAAAAACCTTAACATTAACTCTAACTCGATCAGTTTGGCATTACACTACATACAAGATAAACTAAATTTACAATATTTTTTTTTTCAAGTAAGTCCTTAACAAATAAATAAAGGGTAAGCATTAGTATTGGTGCATTGTTGCATCTCAACACAATTACTAACCATTACGACAACTATGCCACTCATTACTGCTCTTGCGCTTCCGCACACTAGGACGGGACTAGCACTGCAGCTGATTGTACGCGTTGTTCGGGCATCGTTCGTTAGCGCCATCGAAGTGTCAGTCAAATTCTAACAAGCTAACATCTGTCCGCAGGCCGAGATAGGCAGTTTAGTTGGCCCGCACGTTACCCCGCACTGCTGGTGCGCATCCTTTCGAGCGCAACGAAACGTGGTAGTCGTTGAACTGGCCCGTGTGATAGACGATGCACGCTGCTGTTGGCAGCGAAGACGAGCCGGCGAGGCGCGTTGGACAAGTATTAACTACCTTTTACATGGACCACGAGGGCGTATTGGGTGCAGGTTTCGTTTTTCAGCGTTTGTTTCAATCAGTCTAGGATGTTTCAAATGTCAAAAGACTTAATTTCCTTCAACATCGCAGCTTGGGGGGCTTAATTGATCATCAAGACGTTCAAGCAGTTTCCCTGCCGGACTTCGTGGCCGCATCTCCCAGCCGCGAGAGCCCAACCGGGCCCAACCGGATGGCAAAAGTCTTATCTGCTAATCCCCGAGACAGGAGGAAATGTTCCATTACAGTGTTGAGTAGCGCAAAATAGCGACCACAGCCAAGCGTGTGCAGGCGAGGCGAACCATCAGGTCAGGTCACCTCGCTGCATCGATTCGGCAAAACGGGCAGGAATGGGTAAACATCATGTGCGCGGGAAAGGTTGGGTGGTGGTTAGGGCACAGTCTGGTGTAGCGTTCTGCGTGTTCGAAATTAATTAATGACGAGATGAGATTATTCATGTGGCAAGTGCAATTAGTATGCACGCTAGATTCAATTTGCGTCCTCGTCACCGTGCCAAACGGTTGAGGGTGGGGATCGGTCCCGCGCATTCTCGGGCATCCACGACAAGCCGAAACATACACCGTAGAGGTATCTGTGCACTACGCAGATGCACTACATGGTTGAGTGCAGTGTGGGGGACGTATGCGGGAGTAGCTTTCGTAGCTGTTCTGTCTAGGTAATCATCATCGTCTGCATCGTCGTCGTCGTTGTCGTCGTCGTCTCTCAGCGACCGGAGTGACGCAGATTAATTCTGGCAAACCAATTTCTCACATGTTTCCCACAGGATCTTTCACCTACCGTGGCGGATCATCTCCCACAACCGGAGCAGACTATCTGGGCAAAGAGCGGGGCATGATGTATGGGAGAGGATCGAATGTCAGCAGACGATGAGTCACGATGATTCACGCAGCACATGATGATCAGCCCTGGCCAACGATGCCTCGTTGTTCGTCCGGATCCAATCGCTGCCCATTAGGGCAGGGAGGGGGAAGACAATTTAGAGACAAGATCGGGCGGCGGACAGGTTGCGCAGAAATTCCGGCGCAGAAAATCGCACCGCTTTGTCTTTTGTCGTACGGACTGCGTCGGTGGAATTTGGTATCACAAGTCAGTGAACCTGTTGGTGCGCCGAAATTTGTCGAAGCGCAAGCGGTTCCGTTTCAACAGAACGTACCCGGTAGAGTGCCATGGAATGATGCAGCTCATTTTACCCGAGACGGTCACCCATTGCTGGTCTTTTGTGTTTGCAATCGCGCACTGCTATTATTGGCCACGAGGCAGCATCCCTATTTCCTTGGCAAATGAAGTGTGCAACTCAAAGAGAGTCACGGCACAAACTGGTTGATATTCCCTGTGGTTTCCTTAGCTAAGATGTGCGAGGAACATGCCTTTTTTTATAAACATTGTAAGTCTTTCAAATAAATTTGCTAATTCCATCAAGTCATTTCAATTGAAAAACTGGAAAATGCCAACTGGAAATTGTTTCAGCACCAAGATCTTGGGACACATAACACGCAAACAGCCTGTCACTGATTGTCTACATGAGCCATGAGAGAACCGTGTAACTAATATGCGAATGAAACACACTGCGGGCGTTGCAAGCAGATACATTACGAATATTCCAAACATGACAACAGTGCAGGCTGCTGCAGCAAATAAAACAAAGCAAACGTTAAACGCAAGAAAACTCGAAGGGAGCGAGAACGAATGCAAAGGACAAACGAATGCCAAGACGAGCAGCGACGGATTCTGAAAACAAAAGCAAAACAGAACACAAAATCACGAAGAAGACAGATAACGAGGGGCATGTAGCAGAGAGCTGAACGAGTTGAAACAGGTGCAACTGGCGGTGGTACAAATTATGTTTTATTATAAAACTGCACAGATATTGCAGGCAGCCCAGCCAGACAGCCCGCAATGTACTCGGCCTTCTGGTCTGTCTCTGTGCCTGTGTCTGTCTGTGTCCCTCTGCCAGTGGTTGTAACCGAAAGCGGAAAGTGCAAACAAAAAGCAGCACAAAAAGAGCTGCAGTCTGTAGAAACCGCCAGAATGCATACTCCACCCTCTGCTGGCATCGTGGGGCCATCATCGGTGAGTACATTGCACATGTAGCATCCGTGAGCTGCAATGCCAACACCGAGAGATGTTCGGTGGGCCGGTCTCCCTAGGTTTGACGGCATCTTTGCGCGTTTTTTGTGCTAGTGTGTGTACATTCAAAAGATGAATGTCACTTGCGTCGACATTCGCAGCTGGTGTGGGTTCCGATTGATGGAGGTGATACCGTTCTTACATTGGAGTTGTGGGAGACTGTCTGTATAAGTCTTGTGGATGGGTTATTAGGGAAGTTCTAATATGAAACAGACATCTGGGTGGCATTGTACGGACACGACTAATTAAATCGTACTAGTATTTTATAGAATTCTACTATTTTAAGCCAAAATAAAACAATAAATCAAAAACAGTTTCAAAAAAGTCAGATGATACTAAGCATACACTTTTGTCATAGTGTGAATGAACTTAACCCGTTGAAATTCTGAGATATCAAGTAGCTTAAACAAGTTAGTTCTAGTACCTAAGTTAAACAAGTCATAATAATCGCAGATCATCGTTCCGATCCTCTGACGCGAAAGGGAAATAAACTCAAAACATATAATCAAACCATTAAACAAAAACAAAACATTGCTCTATTGAACCATATATAAGACAGACCGTCACAAGAAACTAAGAAATTTACTAGCATCAAGAGGTTGGTATCGCGACTGATCGTCTCTGAGCAGAATTATTTGCATGAAAAGCGATCGTAAGACGCATCACAGCAGCTTGCAAGGTATGTGTGAGGGAGCGATTGTGGAGCTGGTGGATAGAAAATAGCACAACACAAATGCTAAATATGTTCAACACCTCCAAATAAGTCAATAAACTCTTCGCGTTGAGTTAAACGGAAAAAGAGCCTGACTTAGGCTGGATGATCATGTTGGGCCGGCTGTGGAAATAGGGAAAGAGCTGTGGAATTCGGAATTCAATCGTCACCATCGCCACCGCCGCCGCCAACACACACGTAGCAGTGAAGATACAAATGCAGTTTGTGTGTTTGTGTGTGTTGGAGCGTATGTGTGCAATGGCTTTCCTCCTATGATCGGCATCGGGACAAGTAACAATTACACCGATTCATGCGCAAACGCGACACGGCTGGATCGGGAGAATCGTTTGCTTCGCGAATCTGTCTAAATTTAACCATTATCGGAACCGATTAATGCCAATAAATCTAATGGAAGATCGTTAATCTTCCCTTCCCTCTTCTCTCGGGCAGTCGGCAGGCGAACGACGCATTCCACCGTACACTGCACAGCAAGGCGAAGGAGGAAACTGCAAAAAAGGCGTCTCCATTCGAGGGAGTCTGTTTCGCGACTTTTCTTTTAACTCAAGTTGCAAACTAAGTGGAGCCGGAAAAGGGATCATCTTGGCAGCCGGGAGCATTGGGAGTATAGCCAATAGACACACTTTTTCTTGTGAAATAGAGCTAAGCAAACGGTGGAAAAAAGGACAGTATAAGACCTTCCTGAGAAGAAATGCTAGCCGGTGGACGATGAATGCGACAGTTTTTGCTGATTTTGGATTGGGTTCTTGTTTCACTGCCAACAGACACACACATGGACGATGGTGTAGTGAGGTTTCATACATCAATAAATTAACGCTCCGTTAGCAAGGAAAACGCCCGCCCGCGACTGTTGCAATTCGTTTGCCGAACAGTTCCAAGCTAATGGCGAATTAAAGAGAAGCAGATAAGATGTTAATTGTAGGTAGTTATTTAGAAAATACAATCACCAATTGATAAGTTTTGTTTTTTGAAGTTATTAGGTTTGCAGGGTTGATTGCAACAAATCTTACAGTGCCGCATTTATAGGCTAGTTTATGGGCAGCTCTGCATCAAAAATGCATTGGTGCACTCAAATAAAGCCTCAATATCCGTATGACTGTATGGTATGCAATGCTTCGAGGTGTTACAAGCCACATGCTATTCATTCGCAAAGCCGATATGCGATTGATCATCCCGTGCCGGAACCGAGGAATTGAAAGTCGTTGAGATGATGGCACTGCGGGCGCAGGGATACACACGGGAGTGCACAAAAATGCATGCAAATTTATTATTGTTTTGTCAGTGTCCCCACTCCCACCAGACCAAAACCGTGGCCATTCACTATCAAGGGTTGGTCGTATTTTTCCCCTTTCAACTGAATGCTGAACGACAATCCTCTGCAGCCGGGTCAGTGGTAACACGGGCACTGTCGGAGCAGAAAACGACACCGGGTAGGAAAGTAAAATAAACATGCAAGGGAGAGAAAAAAACATACAGACACACAACGCCAAACGGATCCGACGAGGGCTTCAGTAGTACTCCTCTTCGGAATTTGCAATCGGCTCTAAACCATGCTCGGGCACAAGGCACAAGGCCCCATGGGACCGATTTCATCAGGTGCAGCACAACACCGTCGTTTACCATTAGACGACTGCAGATGCACCGGTCTCTCCATGCACACTGGGGCACACAATCTCTAGCCCCGGCTGCACACGACACACACACCAGGCGCGCGCGCGCGTGGTGGGCCAACAAAAAGGGGCACGCCATCGAACGACACCACCACTCGGTGAATGGTATTTTAATAATTGGCTGGCTGAGGGAAAAGATGGAATTGTTTTGTTTAGCAGCCGCTAGCTTGCTTCGTGCGCACACGCTTCCTTGGCAGTGGTGGTGGTGGTGCACACTGGTTGGCCGCAGAATCGGAAAACTGCATCTATCGATGGGTGGGTGTGCAGCGCGCATCGGCGACGACTTCCGAAGTGCATGTGCATATTTGCTCCGACGCCGTTGCAGTCGGGACCGTGATCTACACCTTTGATTTACACCAATGAAGAATTTTGTTCAGCAAAAGGCAAGGCAAGGCGAACTTAGCGACTTAGACAAACAATAAAGACTCCGGAACGGATGCAAAAAATTGAACGAAAAACAAAACAACGCACACACAAAAAAAAACCCATTTGCAACGCCAACTCTGCAGCCGTACTCAAGCAGTTCTGTGTGCTAATGGGTTTTGTGGTGAAGTAAATTGCTGGCTGCACCCGCAATGCGCCCGGCCAGCTTACCGGAAAACCGAGATGCACCGCGCACGCACCATGGGGTGGGGGGTAAATATTTAGATAAACGATCAGTAATGGCAAATAGAAATCGCCAATGTTTAAACAAGACCATTCCGGTGCTGCGCTTTTTGCACTACCGCCAACGAAGATTGATGTAACAAAAAACAAATCATTCCAGTTGGCAGAGGGGAAGGAGAGCGGTTTGCATTGTGATAGAGTATGATCCTTACTTCATACGGACCACAGTGACTTGGGGAGAAGAGTATGTACATTTAAAGACAAGGCAACGTGCAGCGATAGAGTACGGCACACGGTCACACCTTCTGCGGGTAATGCGGCTTATGACCCAAAACATGCATCCAGCGCTGTCTTCTCATGTCTCCGCTGAGAGCTGTTTATTTAATGCTCATCTAACCATGACCCTGGGGTGTCATTTCAAGACTTCAAGAAGATGTGACAACAAATGTGACCATAACCAAAATTAAATTTGGCAGTCTCAAAATCCTTTCACTATGCGAACCAAGAGCAAGATTGATGAGGCATCGATTTTTTTCTTCTAAAAAAAAAGACACCCTTCAAACTCTTACCGAAAAAATCCATTTCCGCTCCTTTCGCGGCTGATGATCTTGTACATCCCCACCGTTCACGCGAAGATTATTTCAACATAACACCCTCATGGAGAGCGCTCGATGATTGATCGATGATACACATTGTGGTTTGGGACGGCGAGATCGCCACCTGACCTCCGTGGCAAGGTTTTTTGTGGCATGCAGAGCATGCACTTGGCAAAAATAACCAAATAAACTTTCGGATCGAATCAAGTGACTGCAAGAGCCCAACGTTTCGACAGGCCCCTGCTGCAAGAAGGCCGCAGCACAGGTTTCGACATTTGATGACTCCCTGTGCGCGCGTCTGTGACGTGGATTACGCTCATCCAGTGTTCGATGACTCAAAAGCTCACGGGGGTCACAAGAACACCACACCTGTTCTGCGAGTATGGCAGGGCTCATGGCTAAATCTCTATGACCCCCGGTGGCGGCGGCGACGGCACCGAGACCCCGTGGGACACGCTGGGCCCCTTTCGGACTCTTCGGGCAGGTTCAAACGCGATGAGAAATATCCGCTCGCAAATGACCCAGAGCAAAGGAGCGAAACTCACCAAGCGAGCGAACGATTTACGAGCGGATTATAAAAGCTTACAGCCAAATTAGCGTCGTCATAAAAGCCCGCTAATCCGGCTACGATGATTGCGGTGAGTTGGGGAGGGCAGTAGAGGTTCGGAGTAGTTGGAGTGTTTGCATGGAAGCGCTTGGACGCGGCGAGACCGATGCTTCTGCCCTTGTGTATTATGCTTACGAGTCGGTTACGACCCGGCGTTAGCGAGACGGGATATAGCGAAAGGTATGCGCTCATTTGCGGGCGCGTTTGGATCGTGCACCATCCATCCTAGACGTTTGTTGACTGATTGAGAGCCCTGCCTGGTGGTCAACACCTTGGTCAAATTAATCATTTGACGTTTAAATACAATAATTTCTTCCTCAGCCAAGAGAGCCGCCCAAACAGTAATCGGGGGGCGTCATTGCTTTGGTGCTGTTCGTTTTGGTATACCATTAGCCTTCGACTGTGCGCTGGATGTACACCCTCTTCCCCCTGTGTGTTCCGTGTGGTGCATGATTGATAATCGACGCTTGATTTGGATGACTTCGTTGGCCCCAAACAAAGGCACCCTCTGCGCCCTGTGCGCAGCTCATACGTGTGGTGATCGATGTTGATCGAGAAGTGCTCTTGCCGAGCATAACGGAGGTTGAAGGTAATCCGGCACACGGGTGTACACAGGGCCATTGCAGACAATGGACGATGGGTTCCCGCTTCACAGGAGAGAAGTTCATAATCCTGCACTCATGGTGTTCGTACACTCGTTCGTCACCACCGGAAGGCAATCCAGGGGACGCGTTAGCTCAGTAGCTGCAAATGAGCTTAGTTGTTGTTGCCCAACACGGTCAACGCCGTAACAAACGGCTCCCGGAGGGACCGGCCAACGTGCTCGGGCACTGCCGCCGGTACTTTCCGGGATGATTACCACTCCCGGTTGTGGCTGTGTAATTAAGTATGGTTTTGATTAATTGTACGATTTGTGTTTGTCCGTGGTGCGATTCGCGCCCGTTGCGATCGGGGCCGGCTTGCGCCCGGAGTGAAAGGACGGTGGCTTTTCCTTTGCGGACTTTTACTCGCTGCTACCGCTGGTACGACACGGTTGCGCCATTGTTGCGCGTATTATTAGGCACACGCACCCCCGACTGAGCTCCAGCGGGCTCCCGAATTTTCAGCTCAATTGCGCTGCTGCTGATCATCATCATCATCAATAGCGCAACAACTGCGCAAATACAATGTACGCTGCTCATGGTCCGATGGATGGAGAGCAATGCCCTATGTATTGAGCGGTACGGTTTTACCAAACAAATTTTAATGCGTCCGTTGCTTTCAGTGTATAGATCACCATGGGGTTGACGGTTATAAGTTAATTAACTCGCGACATCAAACGAATACGAATGCCAGAATGATGCTGCCTGGTGGGCAAGTGCGCGTGCTAGCGTGCGCTTGATCGTTGGCAGCATGGGCGCGCGTGACCCCCAAGAAGATGAATTCCGCTACAGTTCATCCAACGAGTGAGTCTGGACTAGCAACGTGGGTAATCTGGTAAAGTTGATGGATGGAATGAAGTAGACCTGTTAGGTCGTATTGTCCTACACTCCCGGTGCAGACATATCCCCAAGGAGAACGGTACGTAGTGATTTGTGAATGTGAAGGAATTCCATGCTTCCCTTTAGCGATTGCGCAAAAATATGAGACTAGACGCATATACTAAAAATGATTTATTCTTATCCAAGATAAAAAACCACGATTTAGTCCTTTCATTATTGTCAACAACATCAAAATAAAAAAATATTTGCTGGAACAATGTGTGCACATGAAAAGTTTTGTCTATAGCAATATGGCCTTTTAAGACCGTTCCTCTGCGATAAAAAAAGTTTTGTCTGCAATACAATTTGTCTTTGCAGTTTGTTCAACAAGAAAAACAAAATAGATTGAACTTACGAATTGATAATGATTTTAAATATTTTTTTTGCAATACTTGCATAATGATTCTTTTCCCGTTTTAGACATGCGCATTGAAACTCACCTGGAATGACAAAAAAAAACAAATTAATAGAACTAAACACTCTACACAGATTGTATACGGAGAATGAAAGATCCGAGTGAAAAATGTAGCGGAATGTTCCCAATTCCCAGATGACATTAAGCAGCAAGGCTTATCAAGAAGACTTGGAATTCTCTGTTTCCAGCGATTCCGCAGCAATTTGCTACTATTTGTTACAATTGACCCCTGAGTCTGACAAGCGCTACTGTCAAACGTGCATTGCACGATCAGGGAGCTCTCTTAGGGCATCGCCGCAATCCATTAGTTCTGAACAACTTTTAACCTCCGTCCCTGCCAGCTTTCCGTACCCGGTCCACGAGACGAATAGCGATCAAGCAGAGGCGAAAGGAAACGAGCGGCCTATCTTAAGAAGGTTACTGCACACGGAGCCGGTAAACCCAAGGGCAACCGTGCGAAATGGGATTTTGTAGCAAGGCTCGCTAGCTCACAGTCGTCACCACCTAGCGCGAGTATCGTCGTTAAAGGCAGCATGATCTTTCTTGCGGTTGGTGGATTGCAGCATAGCTGGACCAGATCCATGGCAAGAAAACTGCAGCCTGTCCAGTAATGCGATGATTAGCCGAGGCGAAACAACGGCCGCCACCGCCGGCGTCATCTGCTTGCTTCACCGCTGGACGAACGCAGGCTCAACAGGGCAGGCCGATCGGTACCTTTGCAAAACCGAAACGCATTGGAGCTTCAATACAGCTTAGAATGAGGTGCGATTATGGATGATATGGTAATTACATTGATTGAGCACCCGCGTTACACAGTGTCGGCACATACGACGGTGCGGCTGTGATAGCTTCCGATGTGAGGGTTAACCCTGAGACGCGCGGATTACAAATTGGGCAGTGATAATTGTGGATTCCGTGTGGAGGGAAGAGAAGCGGATGATACTATTAAACGCGTAATGTTGATTGAGCACTCATCGGGCGATGGAAACTCGTGGTGGTTCGGGGTAGAGAGCTGGAAGGGACGGACTGACTCCACCTCAATGCTGGAAGGTGTGTAAGTTGATAACACCCGACAAAATAGGCGCCATTTCGTAATCGACTTTTGCCTTAGCTCTTTAAAAATGGGATCATTATTAAATGTCCCCCAGTTAGACTCACGATTGCAATTGCTCACGAATCACGCGAGCGTAAAAAAACAGCGAATGATCGAAAGGGGAGTCGCTGTTTGCGAATTGATAAGAAATTATCATTTTTCAAACATGCTGACGGATGGCGTGAAAGTTTGGCACGATTCCGTCGAGTTTGGCAGTTGTTTCCTTTATCTACGATTCTGATGGACGCTCCTATCCAGTACGTATGCAACCCATACGTTGGGCCGAGCGAGTAGGTCCGGAAGCCACACCCGCTACTTGGTCAGCCATTTCCAGCGCTAAGTAGTTGTTTGCACGTGATGTGTTTGCCATTTTGCGGTGTGGTATGTGTGCTTGTTAGCTAGAGACAAAACTGCTGCTGCTGCTGCTGCCGGTTATTTGCAAGAGATTATTTATTTGTTTGAAAAGAAAGAAGTCATGCACGCGGCGCCACCTTTATGGAACGAATATTCATAAAATTGGAAAATGTAGGCGGGTTAATGTAAGTGCATTAACATGGGAAGTTTGACGAAGCGAAGGTTAAGATTGAAAGCTACTCAAATTCGCAAACTCTCCGATCAGCAGCACTACAGTAGCAACACAAAACAATCACGAAACAACCAACCAAGCCGACTACTGTTGGGGGATTGTATGGGCAGTTTATGCATCACAACAGAACATCAACAACCTGCTGTCTCATTGTGACTTCTTATGTGAAATCGATGCCTCGTTGCACATTCGCGAATGGTGGCATGAGCTGCCACCACCGCAGTTTGCACCGCATTGAGTCACAACGTAAAGGCCGTTTCCTTGCTACTGCCTCTTTGTGGGAGAGATCTTTTGTGCTGTTGGGATAAAGAGAAGCATCGGATCCTGTCCTCGCCGTTTCCTCCAGCAGCAGCAGCATCCGCAAAATATCGGACCATCGCGACACAATTATATACATTGCATTCCACCCCTTCCGTGGTCGTGTGAAGCGTGAGGCTCCGGCGTACAGGTGAAGGTAAGGGCCGAACGGTTTCGCTCAGGAATGGTATGCGATGCATTGAACGCGGCAGCTCAAGGGCTGCTGCTAGGCACAGAGCAACAACACCATCGCGCGGCTACTGCTGATTGATGACCCACGACGATGAGAAATGGTTTGCAATCGAACGTTTCCAAATGCGAATCCGAATCCCAAATTCCTATGGCAAGATTTTGTTCTCGTTCACAGGCAACCAGCATCGGTTTGACCAAACAGCACAATAAAACAACAGTCTGGGGCGGAACGCACCAGAATACAATCACGTGTTTTGGAGGCCGTATACTGCCAACCAACAAAAGAGATTTTGACGGGGGTCAGATACTTTGAGGATGAATGTCTTTTGTTGCTGTTGCTGTTGTTGTTGTTATGTTGGATCGTTTTGACAAAAAGGCACGCAAGGAAACTGGCACGGCTGTGAAGGTTCCGACCTGACGTTGAATAAAAAGGGGGCGTTAAAGAAATAACCCTTTTATGCTTAAGACTAAATTGTTCGATGTGCCGAAGGAGAAAAAACAATATTTTGCTACGAAAGGATTTGTTCTTACGATGGCGGATTCTTTGATGTCTAGTAAAAAATCTGTAGCAAAGTGCATGAAGATGACGTAGCTGAGCGCAACGGTCTTCGATTAATATTTTGAATGTTTTGAGTTAAATTGTTTGAAAATATCTAGATGTTTTTTTGCAAACCAATGTTTGAATATTTTCATCATTACAACCGTACAGTTATGCTGCTTTGTACATTAAATAAATATTATTACTATAATATTATACAGGTCTTTGAAGGCTTGTAGTGCGATATTGTTATGTTTCTTCGATTCTAAGCATGAGCACCTGTCCATCGTTTTAATGCATTTGGTTCAATGTAGAACTGAATAATCAAAGCATCTACTCAAACGTACCGTAAGGCAGGCTTAGAAAATCCCATGCTACCGTACCCATATGTCACTCGACAAAGCTGTTGAATCTTGCGCCGTGTTGCGCAGAAACCAATTTCGTACGGTCAGCAGTAACAGAATTTATGTAATTCTGTAACCTCTGCATCACCCCATGCTCTTCACATCGCCAACCGCGATAATTGGCGCCGATAATCGAGATAATTGGTCGATCAAAATGTTATTTCTGAACCCCACTTTTTCTAGTACGCAGTTACGAGGCATTGCCGCAGTCTCGCTAGTTTACGGCCCCGCTTTGCTCGAGTGGTGAGGCTTATTTCGATCAAAATGTTGTGATTGAATTGCAATAATTTAAAAAAATTAAAATAAAACGATATAATTGTTTGCGAGTACTGCAAGTGAGGGTCTTCAGATGGAGGTTGAAGATGTGAAAGGAAAAAGCAATGAATGAACGTAACAGGCGAGGGAGAAAATTGAAGTGAGTTCCAAAACCTCCGAACAGATGGTGCCCGTCAGGGCATGGAGGAGCATATATCCGAGGCAAAGTGATCGAGTAATCGGGCTGAACGATCGATTTATCGGACCTTGGATGTTTTTTTTTGATCGATTATTTTAAGTGAACTTATAACACGTACCCCCTCGGTTGCTCTTGTGGAGGTTGAAGTACATCTTCTTTTCGCTCGATTGTTGATGATTTGGCTGCTCTGGATGGATAGTTACGTAATATTTTTTGTGGATTAGGTTGCCACCGGTAGACGTGTTTGCAATGAAATATCTGGCCCATTGAGGTATGGAAGATCTGGACACTACAGGTAAGGTTATGGCCTGCTTTAATCGCTTTGATAAAATAGCACAAATTATAACCTACAACTCTCACCGGCGATGGGGGGGTGAAATGTTCGTACCTATTAGGTGTATTATGAAAGGGTCGCTCCTGGTATGAAGCAACTACTATGCAATAGACATCAGAGAAGCAGAAACAGATCTTCCTCCCTTATGACTGTTTGCCCTTGCGCAACAGTTGCCACAGCATCCGCAAACAGACATCCCACCAAAAAAGTGCAACCCATTCGCATGGCCTGTGGTGCCAATATTTGGAAATTTGGACGAATCGCTGTGCATCGATTGGGTAAGACGTGTCAGGTAAATCCAACCACCTGCGATTAGGGAAACACAACTGAGTACAGAGCTGAAGGCGTTCATTATGAAGCGATGTGTCGACTTGCAACAACTCAGCAGCAATTTGTGGATGATCATCGTCGTGGGGACCGACCGAGAAGCGGAAATTGATTTTTTGTACACTTAAGTGTTTTCGTTTTTCATGTCCACTAGTTGATGGTCAGTCATCGTGATACCATCATCTCACCAATGCCGCGTCGTAAAGCTCATCATGGCACGTGTGGAATAGTTACCTGTGCTGAAACGGAAGGCAGCATTCAGATACATTGACGAAGGAATGAATGAACCAAGAAAAGAACAAAGACACCATGGTCAATTCCAATTCATCAATTCATCATTACGAAATGTTTTTCCGTAAACATGCTGGACTGCACCGAACGAGTTCGACATGCATTTCATGGCTTGCGGATGCCTTAATGAGGAGCCGTAAGTGGCCAGAATAGTTCACGCGATGTTATAAATAAAGTGTCAAACCGTTCCAGGAAGGAGCCAATCGCAGCGAATGATTACTTCCTTTTACAGCTTCAATCCAGCAAAGAGTCCTCTGGTCGGACGCCTCAACGTCTCAGGTGTTGTATAGATCTACAATCAGCGGAAAAGGAAGTAGACGAGAAACTTTCACCACTGCCCATTGGTTTCCAGAGGCCGAAAAATCTCTCCAGTTCCATCGGTTCTTGTTTCATGTGACACAAATTTAATGTTCCGAATCGCCGACTTCAACGAACGGCTATCACACGGCTCTGGCAAAAGACGATCGGAATTTAGACGTACAACTACTTAGTGTCTACAGTCTCCAAGACGTTAGCATCGGCAAACGGCTACAGCACCGCGACGATACGATGGGAGGCACAAAAATGTGAAATTTATTGCCATGCCCCGACCATAAATCATTGACCACTCTTGGACGGGTTGTCCCGTCGCTAATCTTTGGGGAAGCTGGAATTCATTGGACAGGTGTGTGTTAGTAAAATCGCGTCCTCTAAAACCTTCCCACCAACAACGGGCTTCTGCACGCGGAGCGTACACCGAAGTCATTAGATTCAGTCATCACCCCAATCCAACAGTCATCATCCTTGTTGGTGAGACGGTACGGGCGTGTTGGTGTGCTTGATTGAAATCCACGTGCTTCTGCTAGCATCGGATGAGGGGAATCTGCTGCCCGAACGAGACCTGTTGCTTGCTGGACATTTATTACCATAGCGCTACACTCTATCACGACCGCTTTGGAGCACATTCACATGTTGTTCCATAAGTAGCCGGAAATTGCCGGACATGAAGTGGAGAAGACGCCGTTTGAACTCTGCACGGAACGACCGCAATCGCATCTGTCACACCAGGTGTGAAGTGCAATTAACTCCCAACATTTCAAAACAATTAACGTCGCTGAGTTTGAAGTATCGATCAGTATCGGACCAACAAAGGTTTATTATGGCTTCGCCGTAGTTCCCATCTTACAGTGTAAACGTAAAATGGATATAAATTGCTGCGTGTAGGAGCAATTGTTACGAACGGTAAAGGACGACAGAAAACGAAACAGAAGATATCGTCGATCTGTATATTTTTATTTCTTTAAACATACAAGTGTGTATGCGCTCCCATCATGCCAATCCCTCCAGAGCGATAATTTATTGAAGTTTGAAAAGAAATGAGATGAAATAAAAATATCCTCTAGCCGTAAGTTCTAACCGTGTAGTTGCTATATAGGCCGTCTAGCACACGCAAAGCTCCACGCCCTCTCAGAAAAATGTTTCTCTGCCAAGCCGTATCGGCGACATGCTCTCTCGAATCTCGAAATTATGCATCCTCGCCAACACCATTCGCTAGTGCTTTCGTGCACGGTGAAGTAATGGTAGCTGCCATTTCGTTTACTGCACCCGAGCATGCGATATTAAATGTAATTAAAACATATATTTACAAAATCATCCATTAAATAAGGACCACGAAGCGTCGGACAAGTCGTGCAAATGTCGCGAACAACACCCCCAAAAGTATGGCAGATACATCTTGCCATGAATGTAACGTGCGATGGTTGGTTTAATGCGTTTCCTGGGGGCGACAATTTTATGACCTCCACACGTCGTGAGGTTTGTTCGCTTCCGTTTCATTTCGGGTTTGTTGGTAAACGTACAGAACGATTGGAAAGGGCTCGAAAGGGAGTGGTACATATAGGT
This sequence comes from Anopheles arabiensis, assembly GCF_016920715.1. Lineage (NCBI taxonomy): Eukaryota > Metazoa > Arthropoda > Insecta > Diptera > Culicidae > Anopheles > Anopheles arabiensis. The sequence goes on along the minus strand of NC_053518.1, from coordinate 43,764,821 downwards.
TAGGTGGAACTGGTAAACCCGACCAGACGACAATTCACGCGAGCAAAGTGGAGAGGATGCGAAGAAGGGATGTGCAGCATTCCTGTCAATTCTGGGTACGGGACTCGTGTTACATATTCGGTAGCGTTAGTTGTTTTTGGTTCTTAATTATTGCTTTCTCGGATCACAAGATATCGTCATTCCTCAAAGTATGTTTCGTTTTTCTTCTTCTCTTTCGGAGCTTCTACCTGAGATGTTGAGTCCGTTGAGTTTTGTTTTTTGAATTATTTATCTAATTTTAATGATTTCCTCTATTAGCGAAGATCGTAGCCGCCGTTGTCGTCGGCGAACTAGTTGAGGATATGTTGGGACGCGCTCATTTAAGCGTCTTCTCGCGCGCACGTCTTTCGGAACTGTCCTAACACGCCCAACGCCAGCTCGAAACGAAAAAAAACCAGCGGTCGGTCGCGACTAAAATCGATTATTTCGTTTTCCGTCCAACGAAACGGAAATTTTCGAACGTCAGGAAGACGAAAGCAAAACATAAGAGCAAAAAACACCAACAAATCGCTTAACTCCTTCTACCTTTTAGCTGCCGCGGTTGGGTTGTTCCCCTTGCCACGGAGTTTGATTAGTGGGTGGAATGGTTTGAAGTTTCATTTTACCCGCACCCGCGCTTCCTTACTTTACAGGCAGCAAATTACGGCCACCGCCGTATTTGGGCACTTATTGCGCTAGCGATCGTAAGGGAAGTATTAAAAATTTCACGCTATATTGAGATTCATCACCTGCCGCCTCCGGCGCTCAGGCCGATGGCGGTAGCTATGGTGGAAGTTCGCTCGTTTTGTTGCAGCAGCATGTTGAATGAAAGTAAAAAAGAGTTAACTGAAAGCACAAAAAAGCCTCTGCTATGGACACAAGCGGTGCGTTTGGACGGGAAGGGCAGACACCGGTGGTTTAGTTAACAGACGTGAAAAATAATTTGCTTTTAGTTTTGCACAACTTCCCGAATGTATGCTCCTTTGTAAATTAAATGTTTCATTCGAAAACTGGCGATCCAGACGGAAGCAAATGATTTATAAAAAATAAGCTTTCATAGTTATAGTCTGCAGGTAATGAATTGCTTTTTGTTGACAGCTTTGAACTCTTCACTGACCTACTTTGCGAATCAAAAAAATGTGATTAATTATGTGAGCAACTCATAGGTTTTAGATTGTAGAATAAGTAGGTCTGCCAAACATACCAGCCTCAAAACATTCATTAAAAGTTTCAGAAACTAACATGCACTGTTCTCAAGCTTGCCGGCAAGTGTCAAACTTTATCGAAGTGGGAAGCATAATTATTTTTATGTACTGTGATATAGTGCCAAAACCACACGCTCGGGTATCGAAACGGACGATTGTTTTCCAAATCAATAATAGTCCATAAATCAACCGATAACGACAGCAGTGCCGACAATCCGGCATACTGTATAAACACTCCGCACCGCAACGTTCGATGGGTACGATGGGAGAGCTTTGTCGTCCCCAGAGCCAAAGACAACCTTTGGGCAAAACCGATCCAATGTAGATATCAAAAAAGAAAAAAAAAGAAAAAGAACGGAAGCGCATTCAAGACGTCCAAAGACATCGCGAGGCTCTTGACACCGCAGCAGTAGCCGCCGTTAAAAGCTTCGCTCGAGTTAGCCAAATAAAGGCCGTTAATTTCAATGGCACTGCTGACGCCAACGAAAACGCGTTCATTGGCAGCAAATTCATTTCTAATTTGCTAATAATATGAACGCCAACCGTGCTGCTGCAGGCTTAGTTATTGGAACGGGTGGAAAAACACGCATATAAACACGCGCACAAACACATACTAACATGCCCGTTCTGTCGTCAGTGGCCACATGCGGAAATATCGAAACCGACAATAAACGCGAAGCGAACGATGATTTGTATCTGGTCATTTTTCTTGCTCACTGCACACACACACACGCCTTAGAGCCCTCGACCGTCTTCGCGGTTCGGGGACGGTCGCGGTAAGCATCATTACAATTTGTCGAAGTGTGTGATTTTTTGTTCGGGGTGGCGCAGCACGGAGGAGGAAGAAGGTCGAATGAATCACCAAACATGGCGAGAGATGTTACTGTTGGACGGTATCCGAAAGGCTTTAGAGTCTCGTTTAGTTTTGCTTCTCCTTTACGGACCATTTTAACACCCGCATCTGGTGGAATGATAAAAAAGCTGTAGCTGTGGAACGGTTACCACGGATACCATGAGGAATGTGAAAAATGATCGTTTATTACTGATTCAACGATCAATCTGTAATTTTATGAACGTTTATTTTAACGTTTAATCTTATGTAAAAGAGAAGAAGTCTAACATGAAACATGCAAATAATTGTTGAACCGAAATTGATAAAAGATCCTTCAAGAGTGTCTCAAAAGTTTAACATACAGTGACGCAATACAACAACAACAATCAATTCAAGACCTCCGTTCAAAATCCGTACATTGAAATTAGTCCAAAGAGTTCATTTTGATGAATGAAACGGTTTCTTACTATTTTGCAGACATTTCTTTCTCGAATTTTTCTTTGCTCTCCTCTTCCAGCTCTAGCTCTAAGTGAATAAAAGCTGTTGAAGCGTAATTGTTTAATTATATACGTGTAGTGATTTAAATTTCCTCAATGTGTGTAGTTTCCAATGTTGTCAATGAAGGTATGTGTGTGTGAGAGCGAAGGAGGAAAAGCGGTTGATCAAGATAAAATAAAAAAAGAATCCATAGCTCGTTAAAAATCGCCCATTGATGAGCTGGGGAAGATTATTTTCCTCCCCATCTCATCAAAAGCGAATCGTAATATTCGGATCGATGCATGGTGATTAGATTCGCTGAAAATTGTTGGCCTTCCTCGCCCGATTGGCAGCTTCCTTCGTGCTGGATGTGTGGCCGGATTAGTGATCTATTTTACGGTCCACGGTCAGAAAGTATTGGATTTCGTTATGGGGTCTTTGCCGCGAGCGGGGCACGTTCGCACATCATCCACCCCGTCCGTTCGTTGCTCGTGCTATTGGCCATACAAACACACAAGGGCCGTACCTGAACTACTGCATCGAAACGTCCGCCACCGCAGCCAATATACATGCCTCTCGATTCGTATTGCGCGAGGCCACCGGCACACAATCAATGGACCAGCATCCACCATCGGGTCTTGGGAGACGTGCGAGTCGAGATGAGCGTAACTGATGAAAAATTAATTTACTTACACCATACACCAAAACCCAAGGCCAGACATGTGTCGAATCCTCGAATGTATCTGGGTGTATTTCCACCTACAGACTGCATGCACTGTACAGGGGTGGAGGCTAAGCGATAGCTGCTGCACGAAGGGTGAGAGAAATAATTTTCCAAAACTTTCAAACCAAAATCTTACAGTGTATGAGTACGAATAAAGGAAGCAAAAGGAAGCTTCAAAGGTGCGACGTTAGCCTAAAAAAATATGATTCACAAGTAAAACCGAACCGGTTCCTCCTTCTCTGCACGGCGGGAAAGCGGAGGGAAACATTACCCAACCACCAGGAACCTACGACTCGTGAATCAGCACAGCTCGCGGGGGAGCTAAATTAGTGATGGAAAGTTATCGATCAAATGATTGAAAGGTACTGTAGTACAGTTTTGACAAGTTCAACTAATCAAATTTCGACGGGTAGGTTTTTCGTGTTCCAAGCTGCTTCATTCCAGGTCCAAATGGTGATTTTTATGTTGCTTCCATCGTCCATTCCCCCATTCCACAGCGCCTATCAATGGTGTGGACGGATGGACTAACAGACATTTGTATTTCATTGATTTTGTACTCCCTTTCATCTAGTTTACTACACTTTCAACGTTTATGAATGAGATAATGCGAGAAGTTTATGAAACCCAGTGCGAGAAGATCCCGTTGCATCATGCAGTATCGTGCTGCGTTTGTAGTAATACCCAACAGAGAAATATGTCCTCTTTTCTATTCCATTGCACCACGCTTAGCAGGTAATGGTATGATAACATGATTGCTATAGAAAGCTCAACCGTCATTTGAGTCACTGAGATGTCTTTTAAACCTCTGTTCTTTCTCTCTATGCCCATTTGCTAGTATACAACCCAACCAACCATCGTTGGCTTTGATGAATTTCTTCCTCACCGGTCCGGTTGCGCAGGTTGCTCACACTGGGCAAGGAAGTGTAGTGTGGGAGAACAGAGCGAAATACAAAAACCACCCGCACACACTGCCCTACAACCGGAAGAAAACAGCCGAGCGGCCCCGAAAGGCATATAAATAAAATGGCTATGTAATTAATAACAAAAAATACCTGTATCTTCGAGAGGAAGTAGGAAAGGTCTGTGCGCCCTGCAGCGGTGAGCGAAACCCCGACAGGCTCCCAGTGCGATCCGATCCGGGATTCTGTCCCAATGATTATCCGAAACATAAATTTTTATTAAAACGCAATAAATATGCTAATCCTATGGGGCACGGTGATCCGGCCGGCAGCAAGGGTAGGGGGGGGCGATTGTTGAAAGGAAGTATGGATGCAAAGAAGGCACCAATGTTGGGATCGCATCGTGCAACCTCAATGGAGTCTAGGTTCCGTTTTTCTTCTATTCACTTGCCCAGACTGGTATGAGAATGGGTGTCTGCGGAGATGCTACGTCTGAGAAAGACACCCTCTTGTCATTGTTTTATGCCAGCTGGTTTTCGGTTACATTCGGAGAAGCAAGGGACAGATCGATAGGCTCAAATCATCCAACAAAAGTAATATCTAGTTTATGGGAAGGAAATCATATTTTCATGTAAGTTTCGCACATGTTTTCGTACTTTTGTCACACTCAGCATTCAGGCGTAGTTTCCAGTATGTCTAATTTGTTGTATTAAATTATACACAAGCAGAATATAATAACAATGTTGGACTTTATTTTAACTTCTTGATCTTAAACCATTAACTATTAAAATCCGGCTTGTTGAGCAAGCATTGGAAAGAAGAACACAAACTAATGCAATGGAAGCAGACGATAAAATATAAGCGAGGGTGTAATAAAATAAACGGGGGAAATACATCCGAAGAATTGTGTAGCCAACGTTCACAACAAACAAAAAAAGCTCGACCACAAGAGACACAAAACCTCGACCCATTATACATGAAGAATGTGATGAGCTGGTCCGGTAGAAGAGAACCTGTCTATGAAGCTTTAACATCTTGACATGTGGCCAGTTGTTTATGTGCGTTGGATAGATCAAGCGAAAAAAAGGCAAGTGAGAAAGCAATAGACGGACAGAAAAACATACGTACGCGTGTGCGTATATGTGTGTATGCTTGGCGGTTGAAGTGCGTAACACAAAAAAAGGTTCCAACCCGCAGCCGAAGAGGCCATCGGGATAAGACTTTTGGCCCCGCTACGGAACGAGGATCGTAATGAAGACGGTGTAGGAGGAACGAACTCAACACGCCAATAAGCACCGATGGCATAGAAATAAAAGGAGGCGAAATAGAAAAGAGAGACAAAAAACGGACAGTTGAAAAGCAGGACCATCAACGGCGAACTGGCGGGGCAGCCGAAGACGGGCGCACTGGAGTGGCTGGCTGCGCGATGTTAGAGTTAGGAAAAAAAAATCAACAATCCATCTAAGGGGCTTGGGCTCTCATCGGTCGGTGATCGCGCGGCTAGCAAGCCTTGTTGGGCTATGTGGCAACGAGCCGTCGAATCAGTGCGCCCGAGAGCCCCGAGAGGCTTTTACGCAGCACATGGACACACTACACCACCCCCGAGATGCCGGACCTGCAATGGGGATAGCACTTCTGTTGACTTTCAGCGGTTTGAGCTAGCATTTGCCAAATTTACAAAGCATAGTGGCTCCACCTCCTTCGCCGTGAAAGGAGCCGTGGTCCACCAACAATGATATATTAATAATATTACGCTTGCCTCGCGTGGTACCTTTTGGCAATGGGTTGCTTCGTTTCGCGCCGGCTGTTTGGTGTATGGCGGCCGAAACAGATCCTGCCCGGTTCCTGCCGACGGACGCGTTTAGGCCTTTTATGGTAGACAGACTAACAGGTTCTCCGTTTTGGGACTAGTTAATTTTGAATTGTTTTGTTGTTTTTTTGCTGTGTGTGTGAGTGGTTTAAATTGTTCAGTTTTGTTGCTTGAGTTGAACGGGAGCTGGGATAGAAACACTCGGTAAGAAACGAAGGAAATGTTGACACTGCATGCTAGAAGTGCTATCACTGCAGCACGACAGTACAGCTTGAAGGCGTATTTTTTTGCCAAAAATATCACTTTAGAAATTTATTTTTAATTTTCTCACGAGTGCCTGCCGATATGGAAATTGAAAATTTGACAGAGAAACAGCAACCTGTTCACCGTCCTAATGAAATTGTTAGGTCGGTTTATAGCACCAGCCGATAATGAGCCGCAAACGAAAGACTCCACACCAACGATAGATCCAACCAGACGACGAACCCGATTATATTTTACGTAAGTTTTTTTACGATTGGAAACTGCTGACCGATTACACCCGGTCGCGGGCGCTCTCTTGGCCAGCGCGCTACAACAGCGCGAGATCAAGTGTGTGTGTGTGTGCGTAGATGGCCGCTGAGAGCACGAACAATGCGCCGGTACAACTGTATCCCAGTTTGTAAACAAAGCGTTACGAAGTGGAAAGGCAAAAGGGAACGGCCAAATCGATAGGAAGACGACAACGACAACGAGGACCGGCATAAACTAACCATCGTCGTCATCATCATCGCCATCATCTTCTCATCTTTCCCTGAACTGGTTTCGCCGGGACCCGACCCGGGCCGACGGGGATAGCAGGTTTTGATGGGAGAATGACCGCGAAACAAGACATCCACCCGCAACCTGTTGGCTGCTGCCGTTGCCGCCGCCGCTGAGGGGTGAGAAAACGGGATGGGAGTAGCAAGCGAGCGGATAAGCGGACAAAGAGGAGCGCTAAGAGAAGGCCACTCTGATGAGCGGTGGCGGTGTGGCTGGTGGTGCTGGCGGTGCGCTTTCGTTGTGTGTTGTGTTCCACTGGCGTTCCTTTTTATCTTCGATTAATCAAACACCTGTTGTTTTGGTTTCTCTAAGAAAGAGATTGGCTCTGCCGGGGGGAATTGTTGCGGTGGCGGACGCGGATTTGACCCACCACCATCGGTGCACGGCGGACTGCCACCGGCCATAGACACGTCGATCAACCCGGACCGATGGCCGAGAGCCGGTGAAGGTGTATTGAATTTATTAATCCTTCAAAATAATAATAAACGAGAGGGAGCTAAAGCCATCCTCGAAAGGGGAAGGAGCAGCTGAGGAAGAAAAAACAACGGAACGATTCGATCGGCCGCGTCGCGAGTTGTGGTCGGTGCCGTGTGAAGGTGCGCTTTCCTTTTCCATATTTTCCTAACCCTCCCCCGGGCGTTCGTTTCCTTCGCCGATCAGCTTCCCTAGGCACCCGTGCGCCCGTGTCAACAATAGATTGATCTATGTAGCTGTGAATATTTGTGTGAGCAAGAGTGTTTTTTTGTTCGACTCCACTGCTGCTCATCGGCCGCTCCCTGCCTCCTCCCCTCGGGCACTCACCTTTACATCCTAAACTCCCACCAACAAGGGCAAAAGGCTTCTATCAATCTCCTTTTCCTCCTCCCCGCCCCTCCTCAAAAAGGGGCGCACACTTTGACGCGCAAGCGACACAAATTGGGGTCAAAAATGGCGCACGTCTAGTTTCAGGTTTGTTGTTTCTTGGCTTCTTTTTGCTGTGGCACTTGTTCGTGGACGTGGGTTACGGTTGTAGTATTTTCGCACCGGTTAGAAGAACGGGCAAGGCGCGACGGGGAAAGGGTTGACGGTGGGAATAACGAGGAGCTCGATTATGCTGCTTTTCGCACTGTATGGACCAGCACCGCGAAACAAAGCGAACCGGAATGCCCCCCGAAAAACTGCAACCTCCTCTTGCACGGTCCCTGGGAGGGGGTTGAGGTGTTCCCTTCCCGCTCTTTGTGGTTTTAATGATAATGGTTATAAACCGCGCAGAACGACCACCGGGCTCAAAGGAACGCGCAACCTCCATCCCTCCCTACCCCCCACCCTTTCCCCCAACAACATCATTCAGCCGACCATCATCCCCGCCGAACCTCCAACGTCGCTCGCTCAATACCACCCCAATAAAAGGCCACTCATTAGCGCGCAGACGGGGCGCGTGCGCATACGCGAATGGTTTTACCGCTGGGCGGTCCAGCGACCCACCTGACCTCAGCTCCGTTCTCCCGCCCTACACACATGTTTGCCTGCTTCTTTCTCTCTCCCTCACACACACACATTCCGTCTCCCTCGTTCATCCGCACCTGTCCAATTAAGGTCTCCTTTTGTCATCCTTTCGGCACGAAACCGAACCGAATGCCAAACCAAACCCGCGCGCGGTGCCAGATGAACGCGTACTGTCGTCCTTGGCTTCGTATTCCGATGAAAGGGTAGGGGGAAGCTTTGGTCACACCACCACCGAGGCTTAGCCCACGACAAGGGGCTGCAACTGCAAGGGAGCGCGGGTAGCGCCGCGATGCCATTCGTTCATGTATTTGTTTCTATTTTTTAGTGCCGCTTTACAATTTTGGTTCGCTAGCGCAGCATGTACGAGACGCGCACTACACTGGCTCTGCGTTTTGTACGACATTTTGTATCACCTGCGCGTATGCGCGTGTGTTGGTATGTAGCTTGCCTCCAGCTATCCCACGACGAGCTGGTAGATTGACAAGGTCGTACGAATGTTTGATTAGCAGCCGCGCAGCTCACTCGCAGTTGTATCGCCAACAAAGAGGCGGGGGTGCTTCGCGTGAGGGCGATCGATCGGTGAAAAAAGGGCTCAGCGTGCCTTCGCCATCACCACCACCACCAGCTTTCGAGTCGGCATGAGAAGACGGCGCAGCAAAAACACAAAACAAAACTGCCCTACAGCTTTATTGCCATTTTCATACATTGCGCATATCCCAAAGTGGTAGGCGACTTTGGCCGGCAAGTAGCCAGAAACGACGACGACTCCGAGGCTGTGGTCGAGCAGCCTCTGGTCATTATGGATGCGGTTTTGCACCTTGATGCGGGTGCAGGCGACGTTTGCTCTGGTTTTTTTTTACATATTTGTATTCCATCCGCAAACGAGCCCAATCAGACTTTCACACTCCACATACTCGTTACGTTTATCAATCTTCTATAAACAACTCTAATAAGTATGCTCAATATCCTACCTCTACCTCCGTGGAAAACATAACATTAAGAGCAGTAGAAAGGCGATTATACACAATTAGAATGTAACATAAAATAAAAAGATTTTAACATAATATCCTGTACAGGGCGGTTCTTATAACTACCCACACAGCAGCAGACGCTAAAAAATGTAAGCCTGAGGGAGGATGAACATGTGGGCCCACGGAAAGAGGAGAAAAAAACCGATCCACAAAAATACCAGTGTTGGTAAGACACCGATTGGTGTGCTGTCGTCGTTGCTCTTTGCGCAAAATTATACACACCAACTATAATATTATGCTTCAACTTATTTCTTTCGCTAACCCAGCAATAGCAACAACAAAAAATCAACAGCCACCACAAAAAGCATGTGTATCTTACGGCATAAATCTACCATCTGTTGTGCCGTTTTGGTTTTTTCCCATTTTTTTGTGTGTGCTGCCGCTCATGGGTCCTCTTAAATTCGTGCACTTGCTGCGTAAACTTAGAAGCGTCTTCTTGTTGGTCAGAGAAGATGTTAATTCAACAGGCAAGAATTGCTCTTGAAGAAGATGCTGCTGGAACTGCTGTGTGTTGGAAAGTGTTTTTGTCTGATTATTGGGCTTATTTCTACACTGTCGAATGTTGCGTTAGATGCGGTGATTGCTGAAGCAAGTGCTGTGTCCGTCTCTTTCGCACGACCATTGACTTCTGGTGTTCACTTTGACTCCAACCTCGATAGAACCATCCCGGTAATTCACAACAATATCAACCACTTTTAGGATGCTGCTTGACAATTTGACTCTTTACCTGGCATCGCGTTTCATTTTCCTCTCCCAAGGGCGGTCGGATTACTGCTCGCATCAAGCCAACTGCCTCGGCCATTACTCCCACAAGACAACGATAAAGATTGAGGAAGATGGGTTTATAATGCAGAGGCAAAACTTGTAAGGCTTCCAGTCCACTCTCACCCAATGGCGGATAAGGTTCTCGCCCCCGGGGCAGAAGAGCCATCGGATGGTGATGGAATTAATGAACCGAAAACCACCATAACCATGCCAAGATTGCGGGGTAGGGCAAAGAATAGAAAAAAAGGCACAGAACGCACAGAACCCTCCCGCACACAAGACTCGACGAAGGCTAACTCGACCATACGATGAGTGAATGGGATCGTTGTGTCGTTGATCACGGTTCGTTCGTGGAAGTGTAGTTCTGAGTTAGCACGCACAAAAAAGCGAAACAAACACTAAGCTATTTGGTTTGCAGCAAAATGTACGGGCACAAAAAGCTTCTACACAAACCGATGAGGCACACTAGCAGCGAAGTGGTAGAACGCGCCAAAAGCACGAAGTTGTGGTTGCGTTTATAATTATCTTGATGTCTAGCGCTTTTTTTGTTCTTCTACTCCGGTGGCTAGAAGGTCATTTCCACCGTCCAGTCAATCGAGGCAGCAGTAGGACCTATAATTTATGACACTCTAGGAAGGTGTTGATCGGCAGTTTTATTATCACGATTCAATTGCTATATGACGACTTAATAGCATCCAAACGCCAGCGACTCATTGCAGTCAATCTAAGTAAAAGATAAAACAATATTTTTATTCCTTCACGCAACGGTAACCAACCTAGCAATCGTCAAAAATCATACCAAATCCCCGTGGGTGCATTTTTCACGAAAAAGGATTTATTTTCGCACCACTTTTGCACCATCCACCGCTTTATGAGTGATGAAGAAAAGATGGTCCTGTTGTCGTTGTGGCCCACTTCTCGTGCCATAACCGCTCCCTGGCCAAAAACCTTCACCAATACGTGTTCCGTTTTCGTAAAACGAAAGTTCCACTTAGCGCGATAAAGCGATTCATCCTCAACGGCATACCGCGCGCTTGAGGGATTTGCTTGTTCCCATCAGCCCCGAAAAGCGCTCTTCAACCCCGCAGGGTAACAGCAGCGGAGAAGCGGATTATTGCGAATGCCGCAAAAACAACGCGCGTCAGATCGGGTCTTCTGTACCCGGCCGGGTCGTAGGGAGAGGGGATGGGGTTGTGGTGCCACTGGGAGTCACTTCCCAGACTCAGATCTGGCGAGAAAACAGGTCCCAAACAAAACCGAGATCCTATTTTTCACATCCAGCCACTCATAAACCACGGCATTAGAGCGTTGTTGTTGGTGGTTAAACAACGGCAGGTGGTGGGTGAAAGCAGAAAACAGTTTTATGACATCGCACAGGCTAATCTCTACGGAGAACGCAGTGGTTCCGTCGAAAGGGTTGTGTTTTTTTCTCGTATAGACTGTTAGAAAACGGCCACAGACGGAGGAACTTCGGCTTGTCGAGCGTTAAAGCATGGGAAGCTTTTTCGTGTAAAAGGGTGCTTCTCTCTTTCCTGGGATACTATCATCATCGTGATCAACATCAGCATCATCATCATCATCTTTAGTATGGGCTATCTTCATTCGCCCCAGGTTACAATGACGACAATCGACGTCACTCTGGCGAAAAGTGAGAGAATGAAATTCATGAAAAATGTCCCAAATGTCTAGAATCAATTTAAGACAGTAATTAAGTACAATTTCAAAATAAGTTAGAGTAGCATGTACATTTGTTCAAAAATAGTGCAAAACAATGATAAACTACATAGCATAGCGCATACGTCTACAGTCCCTATTGCTCAGCAGCAAAACTAAGCGAGAAAATGTAAACGCTGATGCAATCAATACTTAAAGAGTAACCGTCTGCCAGCAGTAGAGAAGGAGCGTAAAAAAAGGCCATGAAAACCTTCGCCCTCGTAGCTTGTGGACTAAAAAACTACGATTCGTTTTGGTTTTCATCACACGTCGTTCGGATCGCACGAGTCGAGTTCACTAAATGTACGCATACGGCAAACACACATCCTCCCAAGCCATCTGTCGCCAGCATCCAAAGAGGGCGGGGAAACAACACCCCCTTGATACGCTCCCCTCTTCGGGACAGTTAGCCCAAAAAAACGTTTTACCGCTTAGAGGAAGCCTCCAGCGATGGAAGGAGAGCGCTAGAGCCACGATGACACTGCGGTATCGATGAATGGCACGGAATGGCAAAGGATTGAACCACCCACCGCCAGTGGGTACTTCCCTTTCCCACAACCACCCCATCGTAGACGGGGGGATGGGATTTCAAGATGACCAGCATCCCTTTTTCTACTTGAGCACGATCCGCTTAAGTTCGCGCTCGGAGCATGGCTTGTGTGGTGGCAAGATGGACATCGGGGACACGATGACCTCTGCTCTACACACACATTCACACGGAATTCCCATTCCCCTACCCGTCTTCTTGCAGACTAAAGCGATGAGCCGAAAATGTGACAACTAAATGTGCCGCTTGTCAGATTGATCAGCGAGGAGAAGAGCAAACCAAAACGAAAGAAACGAGACACAACATCCTAAAATGACAAAAAGCGGTGCGGAGGGCATCCTGCATATTGGGTGACAGTTAGAAGAGTTGTCATGGTACGGTGGTTGTCATCGTCATCTTCATGGATGGATTGAGATTGCGGTGGTGTTTGAATGTTTTGGCAGTCGTTGCCGTCGGATACGCCGCCGTTGCCGCAGCAGCAGCAGCTTTTCGCCCGTACGGCGATGATGACTATTGGTTGGATAATAAATTCAAATTAAGCATCCCATTCCCTCCCCCCACCACTCCCCAGTCGCCCACAACCGACCCAACCGAAAAGGCAGGAGCCGAAACAATAAACCGTTTTAGTCAGGCATCAGGATTTTGGATGGAAATCGTATCGAACCTGACGACGTTTGGCTGGTTCGTGAGCCGAATTTACGAATCTGGTCGATCTGTCTGGCTTGTGCACGCTGGGGCAAGCACACCCCGAGCAGAGTATCCATGCTGTGTGTCCTTTTTGGAGGACACTCGGGCTGTGGGATCTTGCGGTTGTTTGACGCCGTTTACGAGGAGCCGAGTAGTAAAAACAATTACTCCTCTCTTCACAGGCTTTGAGGAGCTTCTCACGATTCGAATACGCGTTCGGCATACATCGTTTGGAAGTGAAGTTTTCTCTCCACCACCGGACGGTTTGACGGTTGGGTGGCGTGGGATTTACATCATCTCCCCGCCCAAGCCGCCTCCGAATCACTGCGGATTTTCGAAACAACGATGGAATCTTTGCCAGGAACAGTGCAGAGTGATTGGAGTCAACGGAAAGGACGTGCCTGTCATTGGTAATCGTGCAGTTCGTTTATGTGTGTAAGGAAATAAGGTTTTACTCTACGAAAAATGGTTAGGGATATCTACGCACTGCGACGTGGCGCACTATTACGAGCTGTAATCAATTGTTTCTTCCCATCATGATCGGCTTAAGCACCCAATATGTGAATGAATGAGCTACTTTTAATGTAAAATAAGTAACTACACGCAGCAATGAGCGGATTGATAAAGGTCAACTATTTTGTTTCTCCGACACAATAAAAGCGAAACGACGTATTGATAATAGTGAGGATAAATCGATTGAGCAGTAAAAATGCTTTTTCATGGTGTCAATTCACACGTTCTGTATTTCGTCGTAAAATGGCCCTTATCCAGTTGGTGGTATTAATGACCGATCAGCAAAGGTAGCGCAAGTGTTCCACATTCGACAGTATCCAGGATAACCGTTCGCCACTGGATGTCATTACCTCTTCTCAACAACAAGTGCCGGAAAAAACACCGCCAAAATCATGCCCATTTAAAACCAACTACACACAACCTGTAACCTGCATCGAACGGTGCAAATCTTGAGAAGTCCCAATTGCGTTCCCGACGCGCGTTAAATCACTCTCGCATCGGAAATGCAAAACTGCGTCGTTTTAGCGTATCACCTTCGATTACGCCATTCGTTTCGCCTGGACAAGAAGGCAAAGTGGTCAATAAAAAAAATACTATGGTCACCAACACACCGATGACAGCCGACAGCCGAAAGAGCGATTACGCGCACCATCGAGGGCCCCGAGGGGCATCAATAAATTAATCTGATTTCAACTGTCAACATCCGTTAAATTAGCGCTCTGGCTGTTCAAACCAACGGCCGACGACGGCGGAAGGCGCAACTCACGGGACGCTGCACAACACTAGCGCGAAGGCGCTCTGGCGCGTTGTGGGGATTTGCGATAAAGTAATGCGATGCGGTGAGAAACTGGTTCGCGGGCATCAGACACACCGACAAACGCCCAAATGCACTGTCCACCGCGGCCGAGACCAGCAGCTCCCCGCCCGGGAATAGGGGAGGACCAAGGAAGCGCTTTTGGGGAGGGACATCGTACATGCTCTGTCCGTCGTTTTCCTGTCCGTGAGTGCGCGGTTTGCGAGAGGGTAAGTAGCCCGTTGGCCAAGCTATCCATTACAAATACTGCGCTAAAGGGGGGGGAGGGGGGGGGAGGGTAAAATGGCCCCCTTGAAAGGGTGCAGCTCCGGTGCCTAATAATGTCATTCAATTCAATTTACTCGTTTTATTCCCTTCTCTCTGGAGTTCAAGATGAGTCGGGATGGTGGATGAGATGAGGTACAATCCTCTCAAGAAACTAATGGTACACTTTTACTCCCACCTCACTCGCCTAGCATTGATGTGCCTGGAGCGCATGGACGGGATGCAAATGCCAAAAGATAAACCCATAAACACTACCAAAATATGAGTCTTTTGACACGGAACTCAATGAGCCGGCGAGCTTGGAATAATCATTAGACTTGATGTCAGATCTGCCCAAGGATTTTAGCAGAGCTTTCAATGTAATTGACTTTGTTGTTATTTATCTCTACAACTTACGAACACGACGTAAAGTTAAATAGATACGAGATGTCCCTTTCCGACTCATAGGCACAGCGAGTTCAATACAAAGTGGTACGCACCTGTAAAGAAGAGAAAGAAGCGGTGTTAATAGCAATCATTAAAAGAGTTCTAATTTCTGCAATAAGAATCCAATCGTAATCGCCTACTAATGGGAATACTTTGTATGTCTCAATCAACCAACCGTGCGGAGTCGATGGAAATAAAACCGAAAAGGTTCATTATCGGTTCACGATCGGGGACGACACACCTGATCACGAGCGCAAGCAAGGGCTTAAGCCGTCTCCAGAAGGTGCGCCACTACACCCGACCTGCTCGGCGGGCTAAGCAGCATCGACAAATAGCTACCACGGTCGATGATTACCATACCGATTTGGAATATAAAATGGACCCAAACGGCAACCAGTGTCCCGGGGCAAAAGAGGCAGAGCTGACAGCGCGAGGTTAAGGATGCTTGGGCCAGTGCGCAAGCTCGCAGCACTGCAACCGAGCTTGTCTGCAGAGGTCTCGATTTTCATTGAACCTTTTTTTTGCACTGCCCCCAGCCTGTACGCACCACTGCAAAGCCCGCTGAAAACGGATGTGCGTGCGCCATCTGCTGCGCACTGAGGAAGCTCGCGCCAACGGTGCACGCAATCGTACGGGAGAGGAGGGCGATCTTGGCCGGCGTTGCGCACGTCTACACACAATTTAATATTAATTTCCAGCCTGCCAACTAATCGCTAACCGTTCGATGCTGGTCGATCGAAACAGATATGAGGCAACGGCTTAGGGTGGTGGTGGGGCCGGTGCTGGCAAACTAGCAAATCGGGCACGATCTGCACGGAGCGGACCCCACTTGCAACGAGCGCACCACACGTTGAAATGCCAACTTCGGCGTCGGCGGCTGCGGTGGTGGCAACGGTGACGACGAAGGCTCGCTCAAGCAGCTAATAAACCTGTTTATCTACCCTTCCTTGCAGCGGCGAGACGCGCCATACACACCACCGGTGGCAGCGTCTTATGCGGGCAAGGACTGGGCAAGGAGAAAAACGATCACACACCCACACTCTCCCGGGGACAAGCCACACACGTCCAGACGAGTTGATGGCTACACACTGCTCTGCCGTACGGGCAGAGCCGGAGACCAGTGCTGCAGCAGCCTTGCGGCTATCGGAAAGGGCTTCTGTTTTTTTCTCGCTGCAAAACCACCGTGGGCACACCATAAGTCTTCCATCTGATGCTGCCGTTGCCTGCGCACGTCTTACTGCGCAGGCTGTGTTGTCGTCTGCCCGGGCAGACAAGTGCATTCTTGGTAACGGATCTTGGCAACTATTCGCACCGGAGCTACTGCAGTGGTTTTGCGTGGCAGAAAGAGAAGTGTGTGGTGCAAGCCCGAAGCCATCGCGTTCTTTTCGTTTTCGCTGAGAAAGTAAGCTTAAGGAGAGGGAATATAAAGACAGACAAAAAACCGATGACCAGCCCTCGCCCTCTCAAAGGTTTCAAGGCAACAAGTAATATTGGGGACGATCGAGCTACGACATCGCTTTGCGGTTTGTTGGATTGGTTGGATGACATAGTTGTGATTCTGGTAGTTCCTTTATTCTTATCCTTGGTAATTGTAGAATTTGCTGTTAAATTACGATTTGTTATTCTTAAAATAGTACCAATGGTATATAGAAGCATAAAGCTTTTGAGAGCAGATAATTTTTGAAAGCGCGATGACTTCAAGTTAGCAGATTTAACTTAAAATAGTTCAATATTTATCATAACATTCAAACACGTGCTGCTTTATGTTACACAAATTGTTTCTCGTCTATTAATGTTTGGACATTGTAAAAGCAGCTGTGAGTATTCCTCAAAACGATCTCTATTGGTCTGATCGAATGAACAGTTATGAATCACTCATATCACCGGACTCGCCAAATAATGTTCAAATTTCAAATGTTCTGCTTGAAGTGGGCTTCAGATTTAAACAAACAAATGAGACAAAGGGTCGAATATGATGAAGTGTCGTCACACAAACTCATGATTACTTTAATAATTTTAAAGGTATAATAACTAAAAGGCAAGTTATGGCTTTTGAGACACTGAGCATTCATTACTATTTCAGCAAAAAATATTGTGACTAATCTACTGATTTTATTCTAGTAAGAACATCAACTATCTCATTTCTGTTGAAGTCTATAATACATCGAAATGTAACATATCGCAGATTTGGTATATTTCGATGTATTTACTTGCTAAGAAAAGCTCGCAGGACAACTATTGACATAAAACCAACGTAATTCCGATCTCGTAAAATCATTCAACCTCTTCTAATTCAACGATTCAACGGACGGTCTCTCTAATCGGCGGTATCATCTTTGATCGTGTTTAAAACGCATCTGGCATATACAAATACACACTACGTACCTCGCAAGAGTGGCCGTCGAATGTGAGTATACTGATTGGTTTTGGATGGTCGTCAACTCGACGTTCGGTGAAAAATGAAGAGCACCTCGGCCAAGAGTTCGACCATTCACACGAACGGACAAATCAATTAGTCACATGTTCATCCTTTCCGCCAAGGGTGGAAAGTTACGCAGCAGTATGGTGCGCGCAATTGGCGATGAAAGCTGGCCAGTTTCAGGTCGCCCGATAACCGGCCCCCGACGTCCCGCATCGGTCGTGGCCGCGGCGCACATCACCCGAGGCAGCGGATGCGAAAGATATCTGTGTGGCGATCGCAGTGAAATGGACTGATTGTAGCGGCGGTCCCGCTGCGTATCACATAAACGCACCTGTGGAATGGATGGAAGTGAGAGGGGTGGGGGTCTTCCGATTCAAGGGCTTCTCAGCAACATTGTTGACACCCTCCAGCACAAGTGCGCACATGCTAACCACCCCGCGAAACTCGAACGCGAAGTACGTGTTATCCGCGAATGGGCTTTGCCGGGCGCAGCATTTCACCGCGACAATGGTTGACCGGTTTTGTTCTTTCTTTCTCTACTTGTCGTTCATTTGGAGCTAGGGCCGGGAGGAGTAGTGGGCTTGAAAGGAGCTGACAGATAATGACACATTCCCAGCGAAGTTCGGTTTTCTCAGAAACGAAGCGAGACTAAACAGCGGATGCGGCCTCATCCATGATGCTCTGATCGATCTGGGGACACGGGATCGATCTGATAGGGATTGAACCTTTTATAAATGGGTAAATACGTTTGAGATATTTTAAAATGTATAAAGGATATTTTAGAGCTAATTACGGAAATCAATTGCTCTTCGAGGATTTAGTGTTTAGATATTCTGTAGCGTAACAATCGTCGATATTTTAACAGTGTATAAAATTTGAACACTCGATACCAGTTAATAACTCAATTGTAACATATTTATGAGCTCTGAAGCACCTGACGTCGGACCGGTTCATTAATAATCGAAGGGCGCCAATACAACGCTTGCTCGGTTTCATTCAACATTCGTCCATTCGATACGGGACAAAGCTATCCGATGAGGCAAACGGCGACGATGACCGGCATGGGGAATAATCGTACCGTTTTATTTACTCCTCGCACGATTAGGATCGAATGATGAAGAAACTCGCGAGGAATAACCTTAGAGCACCCCCTGCATCAGGTGTGTAGGGCCTGAAGTCGATGGGAAAATTCAAACTCGGAACGGTAGGAAGCTGCAGCCTCACCCGTCGAGGTGCCGCGTCTTCGCAGATCGCGATCGCAACCAGCGCAGACTCTGGAGGTTGAAATTAGCGTCGTGAATTAATTAGGCTCCACCAAACGGTGCGCGATCCCCCCGCCCCATTGTCATCCACTTCGGGTCCAGCGACTCCAGCGTGGCGATAAAAGATTGCGATCGATTCGATGTTAAGAGAGGGCCCCGGTCTCTGCTGCTAGATAGAGGATTCATTGTGATGGCGGCGGGTGGAGACCGAACGATCCAACCCAGGGCATGCATTATTATGCGTCCCTGCCGACCATTCCATTCCGCTTTAGTAGTGTGCGCCGTTGGTCTTTTATTGATTTCCGATGTCGTTTGCTGCTTCGTTTGATAAGCTCGAAAAGCAGCAGAGATGAATAAAGAAATTTAAGCAACAGCAAAGGCAGAGAGAAAAAAAGACTATAACTTCATTTCCGTTTAATTAACGAAACTCCGAGCGAGCCTCCCTTTCTGAAGGTGGTAGCGCGCGCGCAAGGTGAAACGTTGAGGCCACACAAACACTCCCGCCAACCAGTCCCCTCTTCTCCCGGTGGGAAGTAATGCTTCCGCTGCGGGAGGCCGCACCGATTGCTGACGGATCCTGCCGCCCCGTTTTCTTACAGGCGGCTGCGGCGGCGGCGTCCACATTTCCTGTCAATTTGAATTTGGGCCGTCGGAACGTTGCTACCGCGCGCGCCCGCTCGGAGGCTTTTCTCACGCACATTCACGGATGGGGACAGTTGTTGTTTGATAGAAACGAAAGGAAAACAACATCACCACGCCACCGGGGGCATTCGTGGCTGTTGTTTGTGCGTTGACTAGGGCGATGAAACCCATCATGCACTCGGCATGCGCTGGCCGAGCGCTTCCGAAGATTTGAGCTTAATTAATTGGAAGCTGACATAAACGAGGATGAACGATGCGGTACAACCCTGGGAAGAGTCAGTTCCCAATTTTAGTGCGGCACATTATCGGCTCGAAGGTCCCGCTGGCCACGTAATGGCCAAACGATCATCGCAAGAGACAGATAGAAAAAACGCATTTGTCCGGTTCGTCGCTTGCGAAAGTACCACATTGTGTGGTACCGGTTCAACAAAGGAAAGGATGATTAAGTAAGTTATCGTTAAACCGAACAGCACCTAAAGTGTGTGAACTTCCAGCTCAAGATAGAGCATCCATCCCATCGCTCCCCGATGCATCGTTGCAATTCGTTTGGACTTGTCGATGATTCAGCTTCAGCTCGAGCGCTGCTACAGACCTAACGCATGTCAATTAATTTTGAGCGTCCCCCATCGATCACTGCGCAAGACAAAACAAGATGTCCACACGTTAACAAAGACACTTGGGCCCGATGTATCGACAAGCAGATTGATGTTTAAAGCCGCGACAGGTGTGGCATCCGGGAAGCAACGGCATGCAAATGAAGCCAAAGAAATTCAAAACCAATTAATACTCGCAGATCTTCCGCCGGGATCAATCGATCAAGGTTACAAAGTTTGCATCGTTGCTTGTTGTGTTTGGTGCATGTGTGCTTGTGTGAGCGCTGTGTAGACGGTTGAATTTACGTTTGCTTCGAGCTGCTGCGTCGCTCCTGGACCGTTTTCGGTAATTTGTTTTACTTCCACCAGCCGTGCCGCCTTTGCTAAACGTTCGCTAGGCTTGCGCAACAACCCACACCGGGGTCATACACCCCTGCCTGCATGACAAGTCAGGTTGTTGCGATCAGTGTTTTGCCCTCTCTTACTGGTTCGTTTTCCATTGCGCTCTCGCTAATGCAGTACAATCGCTCGATCGATCGGCACCCGTGTGAGGGGGTCGAACTTCGGCCGTGCAATTTCTCTCTTTCCCTCACAAAAAAAACCAAACGCACACACATACACACACACACACACACACAAACGAAGGGAGGGAAAAGATTTCAGTGCACTGATTAATTGCCGCCGTTCAGCGGGCCCATCTCTTACGTTGAACACTCTCCACAACAACCGCAGCAAGCCTTCAAGTTCTTCAAAGGAGCAAATGATGAAAGAAGTACAACAAAAAAAACGACGCTCCACGCTCAAACGCATGCGATTTACGCGATAACACGCCGATTTTTCGTTTGTTTGTTGCCGGTTGGGTAAGCGAAAATTGATTTGAAAGTTTTACCCACTTTCGGTGGATAGAGCCTTCCCTTCCCTCCAAAGAGATGGATCTTCACCGGAGGCTAAAATTCGGTAAGCACATTGCTACAATCAGTGAGCCAGTGGGGGAGATGTGCCCGCGTGAAGATGATAATAGTTTCGAGACGGGGTACGCGCGATCAGCGTTTACCTTCGCTTCCTGGGTTTTGATGTGGCGTGGCGTATGCGCGGGAACGTTTCAAAGAAGCCAACGATGAGTGTCTGGTGCTGCCGGCGGTAAGACGAAACGGCTCATCGAAGTGTCCGAACTTCATCACTTAAGGATTATCGGATAATCGGGGTAGGAATTGACACGGGCCAAGCCCGTATTTCCGTGCAGCCCTTCGGCCGCTTCCCGCTTGCGGTGTATGAAATGTGAGTCTCCCATTGCATTACCACATGGCACGGTATACATACACACTCCCGAGCGGCACTTAAATTTGGAACGTTGACGAGCTGCTTTTACTTTAACCTTTGCAGATTGTTGATCTGACCGAAGCCGGCAGGAAATAAACGGCGGTAGGCGCGCGTGTGCATAAAGGTTGCGGCATAGTGCCTTGTATGTGTGGACACATACACACACACACACATATACACACACACACACTGTTTGTAAAACCTTGCGCCATAATCCTGCCGTCAAATCGGCGTGGAACTCACGTTCAACAAATGAGCGCAATCGGAGGCTTTCGAGAGCTTTGCGCAAGTCTTTTTGCCGAAATGGCCCCACACAGCAGGGTTTGCGCCAATTACTCTCGGGGCACCTTTTTTCCACCAAAGGCCCCTCCCGCCTTCGCCTCACTCGCAAATGGTAAAAACGCCTGCCATTCCGCTTGGGAACGCATCCATCCGTGCGCATCATTAAACATTTCGATTTTATCTGCCGTTTTGATTTGTAGTCCTCTCGGCGTATATTCCTGCATGCCGTTTCGCGGGCATTCTCCTCATCGTTCTCGATGCTGCTCCCGGCCCGCTGGAAGGCAGGAAGGTAAAAATTAAACAAGAAAAAAGGAAAATCCAGCTCCAGCACTACACCTTGCACCAAAGGACCAGCCTCGCTGGTTGCACTTGTCGGCTCGATTCGAGAAAGCATTAAAAAACAACCCTCCTCGAGAACAACAAAACAGCAAAGAATCCGTGCCAAAAAGTGTCGAATAAATCGAGTGACAGCAGAGAGAGAGAGAGAGAGTGAGAGAGAAAAAAACATCCTTCAACACCGGTTCATCTGATCGGGGAAACGTTTCGGCATGCTCCGTTGGGGTTCGTGGCGGTACTTTGGTCAAACAAACAATCGGGACACTGAAATGACTTTACTTAAAAGACGAGCAAAAAGGCTGCGCCAAAACGGTGCGCAGCGGGGTCACGGGGGGAAAGGTGGTAGTGTGAGTGCGAACAAAATGCACAACAAGCCAAACAACATAACGAAATATGTCTCTCGCCAAAAAGGCCACACCATCAACATCGTCATCGTCACACCCACCAACCCACCCACATGTCCCCTTCCCCCTCCGTGCCCAGTTGGCACCTTCCTCTCATCGATAGTCCGCGCACACCATATGTATCTGTCCGCTTTAATGATATCGGTATGGCGGCGGCGGCAGCAGCATGGCCGAAGGGGATAATGGTCGAGGTGCACACCCCCGCGTAAGATCGGTCCCACCGCATTCTTTGTCGATTTGTGCGAAATCTCATCAACCCCGCTTCAATCCTGCAATTCGTTGCCGCACCCCACGAAAGAATCTCTTCATATGTGCGCGCAATCCGGCGAACCTTTTCCCTGTGCCGCTGCAACACACATCTGCAGTCGGCGCGACATCCCCGTCTCTCCTCCACTTACTCTCCACACACACACACACACACACACACACACACACACACACACACACACACACACACACACTGATGCTTCCCTTTTGCCACTGGGGAAGAGAGGGTGGTGTCCCTTCACCGCGTTTGTGCGACAGTGCCGCCGTTTGCGTTTTTGTGCAACCGGCGCGCAACCCCCAATGGATCGCGGCAGCTAAAGAAGCAAAACCCAAAATAATTAAACTGAAAACAATTAATTTTATATATTCGCGTCTCCCCAGTCCACCCCCCCCCTCTTTCGCTTCCTTTCCATCGTCGCCGTAAAAACAAGGTGAGCCGACAGCATTCGGAATCGAGATCGGAGATCCCTTGGTTTCCTCTTGTTTTGCTGTTTTTTTTCTCAAATGTTTCATAGTTTGTTCCTCTCTCACCCGTTTTAGCAAACGAAGTGTGTCTTCCCTGTAGTAGTTTTGCGGCTTTTCGCGTTCGTCTAATTAATTGAGCGTATGCCCGAGTGTTGCGCCGGCAAAACGTTTAGAAGGCATCCCCACCCCCACCAATCCACTCCGCATGGAATGGGTCGCATTTGTGTCGGGGGTATTATGTTGGTGTAGCAGGACAACAACCGTTGCTGCACATGTTTGTGCGAAGAAGCGCTGTGTTTCATTGTGACTTTGAGATGCTGCTGCTGTACGGGGCCTTTTCACTTGACGTCAGCGAGAGTTCATCTCATTACGGCTGAATGCGGTAGATGAGAATTTGGTAGCACTACTGCCACAGCTTGCACAGCTCTCCTGCCATCCGTTTAATGGATAGCTTCTTGTGATCGTTTAAACAATCGATAAGCGGACGCGAGCGAAACGAGATCGAAAGGAAGAACCCGAAGCGAACAGATTCATCAATATGAAAATGGGCGCAAAGCAAAAAGTGATGCGCGGTGCCGCGACGAAACATTCCAACTGGCTCATTTTACTTTCCATTTTTGATAATGTTGTAAAAACAGAATGTCTTTTATGTTCTCCTTTGGGTCCTACTGCCCCGCCTCTATCGCGGCTTCCACGCGATAACACACACGCCCAGAAACGGGGTTTGAAAAATCGATTTTTGGACGAATGCGTTTCTTTATCAACGATGATTCATCGACGCCACTCACTTCCCTTTTCTCGCCCGGTCATCGCCCTTTATGATCGGACGTATGTTGTGTCCGTAGATCTCTGGTAATTAATTTCACAAGGATGTGTGGAGTCCAATACAAAAAAAAAAACACACACACATACACATACACACACTTGACGGCCTCCCGAGTGCATTAAGATCATCAATCTTCAAAATGCATTTATATGTTTGTAGTCTGCTGGTCCCATTTCGGTGGACAACCAATGCGCTGCCCGGCAGGGGTAACATGACGATTAAACAAATCAAAACAATAATCAGAAAAGCTTTGCTCTTAGCATCGTTTCGCGTCGCGTAACACCAGCGCTTAAGATCGTCTCCCACCACCCGGCAGGCCACTTGACCTTGGTTGATGGTAGCAGCAGCAGCAGTCGCGGTGTTCCATTTGCAGCGTTCCTCCTACTACTACTACTAGACGCACTACTCTCGATCACAATCAGAGCTCATTAATTTGTGCTGAGAAGCCTTGAGACTGCGAGATCGCGGGCTCTCACACAAGCGTGACCGCTACACACAACGGCGCATGCGTTTTGTCTGTGCCGGAAGAATTAGTCCGAAAATTAGCCGGCTCAGCCACCTACGAAATCTCAGCCAGCACGCGCTTTAGGAGAGACAGATCTCTGTGTTTGATCGATCGGTGGAGGTCTTCCGTTCTCAAAGAAGCGTAGAGTGGATTGAAATTTGTGTTTGATTGTTTCTTCTGTGTTTGGGTGGTTTGATTTGTTTAGCATTATTGGCTGGTGGATTTTTTAATTGTTTCTTTGATCATGGCCATCTATTTCGAGCGGTTGGAGGAAGTAATTTCGAAAATGTCTAACAAACGAACGCTGTCATCTCGCGTTAATGTGATTTTTAATGTCAACAAATCCAATCTTTTCATAGGATCGCTTATATTTCTCATTTGCAAAAGCTATAAAACAAGAAATACTGTTTTTTGTGCAACGAAGACAACGAAGAAGTTTACAAAAAATGAGTAATATTAGTAAAATAATATTAACAATATTTCCTACTTGATTTTTCGCCTCATTGCATAACATGTTATGTTGGCTTCGCGTCGATGCGTTACAAGAAAAAAAAGAACGCATCCCACCGCGGGGAAATTTCATGTAACGGACCAAAAGCACGCAAGAGAGCAAATCACACGCCCTCGAGGAAGCGCGTTCAAAGGATGCGTTTGGCACGCGATAGCGAAACGGCACACAAACGCGACACATACACATATTTAGTGGTGGTACGCGTGGTCAGAGCTGTTGTCGCACCTTAAAATGTGTATGTCCCGTTCATCCGATAGTTGCCAACCGCGTGTTGATAGTGACACTGGTGCGTTGCATAAATTGTGGACGACTTTAAATCTTTCCAATAAGCCTTCTGTCACCACACCTCGGTCGCGAAGCGCGAAACCCCTCAGGGAGAGATTGTTTAGCGAAATATGTTGCACAGAAAAAAGTCCGATACCGAAAAGCGTATGATTTTAATCGAGCAATGTGGCCTTGAGCTGGCGTTTTTGACATATACACATGTCGATGGCTTCATTTTGTTTTGAAATTTCATACAACCATCTTTACTGCTAATATGAAATTAATTTGGCAATTAAATTGCAAAAACTTATTATAGCTAGAAAGTTTAAAACAAAAGAATGGAGAACAAAGATACAATGCTTTGAATGAATTGATTACATATTTTTAATGCATCAGAAAACATTCTTTTTCATTTTTATTTGTTCACACGTTGCAAAGGATGAAATTTTGTAAAAAACTAAATCGTGTAATTGTTTGAGAGCACAACTAAGCCTTGAATTTCTACATTGCCTTCTTTTTGCATTACCATCAACCAAAAACGCAACGGGCTACCCTTTTCCGAGAAAGGCGCACACACATAAAGTTCCTTCGAGGAAAAGAGAAAACGGGTTAGCGCAAGCACAGGTTGTGGGAGAAATGTTTCTCGTGAATAGAACCTTTAGCATCGCGCACGTAAAAATGGTTAAGAAATCGAGAAACGAATCGTACACACCAAAGCTGGAGGAAGATGAACGCACACACACGTACACAATTTACGACGTTTGCGGCTTAAACGAAACTTAAACTGTTCAAGCAGGAGCCACACAAAACGCAATGAAAGGGGAAAAGGAATGAAGAGAAAAAACAAAAGCATCACCGGGCCGCCACCGCTAAATGGTGCGGCGGCCCCAACAGAATCCGAGCGACAAGGTGCAGAGATCAAATAACAAAAAGAAAAAGGCAGCAGAGCGAGAGCGGGAGCAAGATAGAGCGAATGATAGGGCAAAACGGTTCGAAAACGATCCAAAAGAATCGGACCTAATGAAATCCTCCTCCAATTTGGGAAAATCAGAATTAATATTCATTTGAATTCGTTTCAAATGAATCGTCTCACGAGGCTCTCACCCGCTTACTTTTCGCGTCCACCGTATACGAGCTGATACGCTGGATGTTGATCGGGAAGGGCGCAGAGGCTGTCGGTTACAAGTATGCTGGCTGTGATTGCGGTTCAAGTCTTTGGTTGCTGTTGCTGCTGCTGAGGAAGACTACGACGACGACGACGATGATGATGATGATGATTGTTATGTTGTTGATGTTGTTATGAGATGTTCAAGTGTATGAAATTCCACTTCTGTCTAACTGACTTGTCCACTACTTCCCTTCGCGTAGACGCTTTGTTGGAGGTGGTGGTGTCTGCTATGTCTGTGACGATATCTAGCCAGATTATAACAGTGCAAGGGAGCGAGCAACAGTAGGGAACGCTAGCCCGCCGAACACTGAAAGGGTAATATGAAACTGCTCGTCGATCTTCTTTCGCAGACTCCAGTAGGGCTTCTGATGATGCGGGTGGCATCTTGAAACTTTTTCTTCTCTTCTCCCTGCACAGACTTTGGGACTATTGAACAAAAAAAACATAAAACCTTGAAACCAGGTACGACTAAGAATGTGGCGCGGGATAAAAGATCCCCCAGCCCTTCTGCGCAACTCTTCCGAACTCTGGAATCATGGTAACGGCGTATAACTCGGAGAGAAATATTCATCGACCGAAGCCCTGAATGACAACAGCCGGCAAAAGAAGAAAAAAAAAACAACCCTAGCCCGTTGCAACTCAACCGCGGTTTACGCTCAGTGAGGGTGGTTTGCTTGGCTTATGAGCATGAAAAAATTTCGTAGACGAAAAGAATCCGAAAAAAAAAAAGAAATCTCGTTTGTGGTTTGGTATGGGACCACAATTGGAAGCTACAGGCACAAAACAATCCTTTAGCTCCAAACCGTCGCCGTGGGTTCGTCCAGTTCTATTCCACAGAGGCATTTGGCGCAACAGGCAAGGCTTGCTTGAGTTTCCGCGAAGGGTCTTTTGGGATGCTGCGTCTGGAACGTATTTTATTTTTGTATTTTAGCCGCTACTTGAGCAACCAAACTCACCGTACCTTTCCTAGCACAAGCAGAAGTCAACAGTCCACAACAGTTTCCCGAAGGCAGCTTTTGAAGAATGTTTTTATTTTTGAATACTTGTATACCGGGGAATTTTGGAGAACCACCGGATTGGGTATTAACGTTCCAAAATATGCGGGGGAGGGACACCATCGCTCAAGGAAGGCCAGCGCAACAAAACCGGCACCGGTCCGAGTGGTGGCTCACCAAAACGCTCACCGATAAAAGAAGAAGATGTCGAAGTTTTGCTTCGTGCTTCACATTCCAAAACCCTCTGCTCAACTCACTTCACAGCGCTTTCGATCGAAGATCTCGGCACGGATCAGTATTTCGCCACCTTCCGCCTATTCCGAGGCTTCCCAAACGGTGCCGATGCTTTGGCCTTACAGAATCAATTCGTCGAGTAGTGTTCCCGCATGCGGACTGTTTGTAATGTTTGCTTGAGTGTAGTGTATAAATATTTATGTACGTTCCAAGAGCCACAGAGCCAAGCCGGTGCGAGGGTCTTACAGACGTGGGAACTCTTTCTCGTTGTTGGAGGCGATCGAGTTACCGAGGCGAGGTTGTGTCCTATCTGCCGGCATCTGGCACGGTAGGTTCGGTGTTTGGGCGCACTTCTGTCACTTGTTGATGGTGTTTGCATTTCAAGCTTTACTACACTGACTGGCTTAACATTTAGAGAAATACAAAAAAAAAATACATTTACTCAGCGCAAGTTTAGTTCGCAGATCTTTGTAATATTGTTTTAAAATCCAAATTAGGACTCAAGTGACCATATCTGGAAATGTATGGTAAGTAATGTCCCTCTAATTGAGAAAATTATGCCAAAGTCAAGAAACACACATCTAAACCCCGTTTAGCCGGGGTGTAGTAAATCAAAACATTAAATCCACATTTTATGACAAGCTAATAGAGAGCGTATGCTGTATTCAGTGCTCCTAAACAAAACCCACTAGGCATTTGTACCAATTCACATCCAACACCTCTTGACCATTCTAAAGCACCATCGCTCCGCGGTCACTGCAAGAGGGCGCGTCGTGTGTAGCGGGTGTAGTCTAACACGTCATTTCTAACGCTGAGCAAACGTCTCGCAGTCCCGAGGCAGATGTCGGGACGGAGCGCCACCTCGTACGATCGTTTATGGTGTAAGGTTTATGCTTATTTTTAAATCACACACCACCAACACATCGGACAGGGCGGTTTGTGGTTCCGAACGTGCGGCTGGTAGGGCGGCAGGGAGTTGGAGGAGTTGAAACATTATAAACAACGCTGTGAGAATTCAGTGACCGCAAGGAGACGCGGCACTGCTCGCAAGCAAATTCCCATCCATCGAGACACCCAGGGCTCAATGGCTCCCATTTGAGCAGATGGGATAATATGCCGCGCGCATTGTCGCCTGTATGCTGGCGGTTGAGCTCCCAAATGAAACAGAGGGAGAAAGCAACAGCGTATCCAGGTTTGTTAACTGAGCATGGAATTGGCGTTGATATTGACGTTGGGGGAGTAAACATCCCGCACGCCGCAGGATATAAGCCTTCTCAACAATATACGCGCAGGGCGGGCGCCGGGGACGCGGTGAGCCCAGAAGGAAGGTTAATTGATAGCAATAGAGGACTCAATTGATGGTGGTAGCTTCACTTGATGACGCCCGCACTACCGCGCGTAGTGGGAGCCCTTAAACATTGCGCGTTCACCGCCGCCACTTTTGCTCTTCCCTTCCGCACATACGAGAGCATCAACGTCACCATCCAAAGTGAACATGTCAATTGAAATCTGGAACTGGCTACTGTACCCTGGTAATGTCTGAGATTTTCTGCGTCGAGATCATATTAATATCAATTAACAGATAAGACGGGCGGGTGATGATATTTCCGCACGGCACCGAATTATGATTGAATTAGTCACTCGTCGTCGCTGAGTGCGCCCCCTCACGTTCGTGATATCGCAGCTGGAGGCTCACCGATCTGGGCACAATTTGTTTCTTTTGTGATAGTACCTGCATCTATCGATGGACGCCCTTTTTGTTGTGATTTTAGATTATATTGAGCTGTGTTTTTGACCTTACCCGATGAGAGACATTCGTATTGGGGATTTAAAATATCAGCAAAACCTTCTAATCCATCCATTAATTGTTGTTTTGTTTTGAACGCTTTTTTTACATACCTGGAAAGAAATTAAAACAAAAAAGAGTAAGTGCTTGTGAACTTTCAAGTATATTTCAAATTATTTTCATTAATATTATCTGGTCAATATTATAAGCAATACGGCCGAAGCCGTTATTTCTGAATAAAAAAAAATTGGTCAAAATTTGATTCAGAAGTAGTTTGTTTATGTTTATGTTTATGTCTAACAACAAAAGACGTCCTTGTAAACACTCAGACATGTCTAATGATGATATCCTGAGGTAAAAGTTGATATTGGATGTGCGAGTTTTATTTTTGTTCAACTGTTTCGAAACCCTGCGCCCGTTTCAGACACCGTAAAACTGCTTTACGACAGTCCGTGCCACCTTTTCGGTTTCGTCATTTGTGCGTCTTTTGGCGTTTCCCAAAAGGAAATATACGTTTTCCCTGCCTGGAGGAGAGCATCGATAATTGGCACATTCTTCTTCTATTCATACTTATTGTAGCGATTAAAATAATGTAGCTCTTATACAAGACTGTACGTTATCTGTTAGAGTAGATTTTGGACGGATGTGCTGTTTTTTGGAGTACCAGCACTAGACGTGTGAAACCTGTTAGCTTATTTTCGCGGCGAGGGTGGTTTGTTGTTGTGCTGATGCCTCTTTACCATCCTTGAACAGCAGCCCCAAACAGTTGGTTTGGGATGTTTGGCAAGTGGAGTTTGTTTTAATATTTACGTGCTTCAACGTCAACCTTTTGTTGTGTTATTTTTTCCACCACCCCTAATTTCAACTCCCTCATCTCATTTTGAAAACAAAAAGAAAAGGCACACAACAACAAAAAAACGATCCGGAATCTGTCTGCGTGAGAAAAGTTACAAACGAGACTCGTGAAATTCAACCTGCCTAAGTGCCCAAAAGTTAAAAAAGCAAGCAAGCAAGAAAACACACACTCGCACACCAGCAGCATACCCGGTCACCGCGAATGCGTATGTTTTTAATTGTTTAACGATGCAGCTTAACCTTCGTCAACCGCTAAAGGAAGCACTTCTCACCGGGTGGCACACGGGACACAATTAAATTAACGTACGCTTGTTTTATCTGAGCCTTTCTTTTGATTTTCGTTCGCATATTGCTCAATATTGGGGGATACCTTGGTTGTGCTTCCAATTTGCGTATCCACACTCGTGCATGTCATTGCTGAGGCGGGGATTGTGTTGCATTTTCCCAAGCTCATCGACGGATACATTTTTGTCTTGGAGTTTAAGATTCACGTAATCGGTTCAAAACTTACCCGGGACAAAAAAGAGAGGGCCACACCATCATCAAAACCTTGGGCTTAATCTCGTCCAAAGGCGCCACCACTAGAGTGGACACATTTCGACACTTTCTTCAAATTAATTGAATTAAGACATCATACAGATCCTTAAGGGGATCATAAAATTAAAACAAAATAACAAACCCAACAGTCTCTCCCGTTCAAGTGGATCGCCATGATACTCTTCCTACCGCACTAAATCGATACGATCGGCGTTGATCGAAACGATGGCGCTAATAGAAGGCTTCAGCGCCGCACGGTTGGCGAACGGAAATGACATTAAAATTCGTCCACAAACATTTCCAATCGAAAACAACCGATCTGAGCAGAACGTATATTATACCGCTTTTGTAACGATCAAGATAAGAATCAGACCGTTGGTTCAACGCAGCCCTGCCGCCACACAACCACTGCATCCTTCTTGTTCAACATCTTTTACTCCTTCTCCGCCTCCACAAGAAGATCGGAGGCGAAAAATGTATCATAAAAAAGTTCTCATTCCATACGACATCCACCCTGAACGTTACTATCTGTCTCACGGGCCCATACAAACGTCTTTCGGACTCTCTCCCACAGCCTAGCACCCCTTCCGCACGTACTGAAACAAAATGAGAAAGAAACGGAGCAAATAATCAAGAAATTAAATTTTAACTCCAGTGTCGCTCACCAACCCGGTCGGTGGACCCAATGAAGGAAACAAATAAAACAAAACCACAGCAAGTCACAAAATGAAGCATTGGATGTATCAAGCGACAGGCGAATTGAAGCGACAACCCCGGGGGAGCGAAGGGGAGAGCCTTTTTTCCAAGGCCCAAGATCCCCCGGTGTGGTCGACCTGGAGACCCGGAGACCCGGCCGCTTCGGTTCGGCCAACAGATACATTTTATTGCCTCGGATAAGCAGCAAGCGGCATAACTTCTTCATGCCAACAACGACTCGACGAATCCTCCCGCAAGATTGGAAGCCGGTCCCTCCAAGGGGAGGCGGTTGAGAGGACTTCCTTGTCGTCGTCCATGGGAACTCCTCCAATTTTGGGTTACGGCAGCATATGATCTTACGCCTTATCCGCCCGGTCCCGCCATAACCGCTTTTGAGGAACTGCTCCAGATGAAACCGAGATGAAAAACGTACATAAATTTTCGGAGTGCCTGCCCGCTGCAGCACGAAAGAGCGCGCGGAAAGAGCTGGTGGATAGAACACACACTCATATCCAAACGATATTGAACCGGCACCGCCACAGCCTGACCACCATAGCCACGGTGACTACAAATCTTGGTCGCTTATCGGCCCACAATCTCTCTACATCGTTTGGCCGATGGGGAGTTACTTAGGCTCGCCGCGGGTGCCTGGCTGGTTTACTTGCACTTGGAAGAGTTTTTTGTTGATGTTGTTTTTAACTGCTCGTGTTGGGGAGTTTCAGGGAGTCTCAAGTAATTTGGATATCGCAGGATTTCCCGCTGTTTCCGAAACGTTGGCAGCGCAAAGATACGAACAACGTCGGGTGTCTGGTTCTACATGCTGTATGGATTGTTAATTAAATTTCATCGAACAACTCTGGAAAAGGACAAATTCTGAACAATGTATTTAGTTCTAATCCACCCGCCGAAGACTCTAAATACTCCAAAAGCATACTGTCACAGTAGAAGGTCACTGTGCAAAGGTTGACCTAACGAAAAAGCCAACCACACACGCCACCGATTTGGCCACAGTTACTCCAAATGGAAGGTGTAAACGTACACCTCTAGCACACATCTGGGAATGTGCTAGCATAAGCGTGAAAGCGTGTGTATACCATTATCATTATTAATCAAACAAAAGCACTTTACACTGACGCACGGAGGCAAATACCGCAAACCACCGGCAGCTGCGAGCAAATTGGGTCCCCCGAAAAACAAAAACCAAAACTTCAATGATCAATCTTCTGTCTAGGCCGGCCTTCTGGTTGTGGTCAGCTAATGAGATCGAGCGGAACACGATCAACACTGACCTGATGATCGTTTCAGCCACCGATACAGTAAAAGAGTCTAGCGTACTTCTCTCTTGTGGCTGGGGAGGCCAGATGAAAAAGGCAGTGCCGCCAATGCTGCTAGCGCCTGGGCATCGTACGCAAACGTACCGCAATGTTCGGAGACCCTTAAAAGTCCTGCACTGTTGAACCCCGTTCCTTTCATTAATGTTTTACAGGCGATCCCAACATGATAGATTAGGTGTACCCTATTAGTGAACCTTGGAAGCATGTGTCCACGATCATCTTGGTTCCAACTATAGAAGGGATTTTTTGTTGGTGTCTGCGGGCCGATGGTTTCTTGGGGAATAAGGCCGAGGGACACAAATCGAGCTATTTGCTGCCGAATTGCGAACGTCCCCAAACCGCAGTACCCTGCCACGGTTAATTTTCTCCCGCCCGCGTGTAACGAGCTGAGGGACAATCGTTTGACAGTAGTACCATTTTTTTCTTCTTCTGGTTCGCTTCGTAATACAACCCGAATAATCCTGCGCCATTAGTGCACGAACGGAGCGCGATTTGGGCTCGCGTTTTCTCCCCATCGGAATCATCTTGTCCTTTTTGTGCATTTTCGTTTGTCTCCGGCCTCACTTAAGGCCTCGATCTGTCAAATTTATCATTTTAATATTCATCTACCAGGGAGGTTTTTCGGGTGATTTGTGTGGTGCGCCTTTTTGTTCTCACCCCCAACAAGATTGCTCGCCCGGCGACGGAGGAACGAGAAGGGGTCTCTCGGCCAAAACATGCGTGATCTCCTGCCTGTACTTGCGTCTACCAGGAGGCTGCACACGAGATACACACGGGCTGCTTTTGGAAAGTGTTACACTCATAGCGGAGCGAACTTGTGCCGTGATACTGTTGCTTGGACATTGCGCTAATTTGTACTCCACGATGGGGTGGAGCAGAGTGTGTGTGTGTGTGTTTGTGAACCGTAGCATAAAGGGAGGGAACACGACGACAGTTCGGTTTTCTAATCCATCGAAGATCGAGACGCCAGTCCACAGTGACCTGCCCGGGTGAATGGTAATTGGCCCGGGGTGGCTCACACCGTAAAACAAAAGCGGACGACGTGTGTCGTGATCGCGGAGTGATCGAAGGGCAACATGGGTCTGCTGTTTGGCAGGTGGTAGCATTCCACAGGACTCCTCGCATGGTACATACACACACACACATACACAGACACACAAGCACACACTGCGGGAATTCCAATCGTATTCGTCAATCGTATCGGCGGAACAGGTTGATCGACATCGCTCGTATCCAAAAATGATTCCAATAGTATGCCCACTGCAGGAGCTCTAACCGTGATCGAGACGGTGTGAATTAAATATTTGTTTTAACGCCGCACACCCGCAGCTACCCGAAGTGGAGCAAATGATTGGGGAGAGAATATCTCGCCCGCCATGTAGCAGCAGCGGCAGCAGCAGCATCATGTTGCCGGGGGTACGTTGGGATGTTTTTCCGTTTCTAATAATTTTGCTTCGGGGAACCTTCGGGGCAGTCGAGATCGCGCACCTTGTCAAGGGTGTTTGTGTTCGCGGAGGTCCCCACGGGAGGAGATAATGAAAGATTCATCAAGAATGCTTCCAACCGTGAAGGAGCCAAACTGTAGGCGTGTTTTTGGAATCTGCACGCAAGCGACGCAGGCCACCGTTGAGGCCGTGATAATTTGTGCCAAAAAATCGCACGTAATGAAACACAAATGAGCAAGAGCGGTGGCAGGAGCGGGAAAAATGGAGACGTAAATATGAACAGCAGTCAACCACCAACCCACAAATGAGGTGGCGCGCACGTGAGCCATGATGGTGGTGGTGAACATACTTTTTGGGGATGATGCCAATACAAGTGGGAGTCCCTATTTTAGAAAGAAAAAAAAAATCCACCGAAAGGAGGAGCCGAATCGAGTACGCAAACGCGGCCGACCAAAATTGGGAGACACATGTTTCATTTTTCTTTTCCAAAATGAGATCAGTTTTGTATCGAAAAAAATAAATAAACAGATAATACCGCAAGACATAATGCGATACACTTATTAAGAGTGAAATTTAACACATAACGCTTCCATTTGTTTTTAATTCTTACCATAATTGCAGTCTGAACAGAGGAACTAATATGTTCGAATATAACGGTTTCATTTCATGTATTTTATAATTGATACAAAATGTATCCACATTATTAAATTATACCTATATTTGTCTTCGTAAAGGTTGCTCTTACAGAAAGGCCGGCCTTTTTGTCAAACGAAACAAAGTCATACGCGAGTCGACGAAACAAAGTGGACTTGCGGGTAACGGAAGTAAATTGCAACGCAGCCGATTTTGTACTTGTCAACAAGCACATGAACGGGAACCACGGATGTTTTGTGTGTGTTTTTTTCAATTGGTTACGCAAACCGATGCACGTATTTATGAATGAATTTCTTGCCGTTTATTGGTACTTGCTTGTTGCCTGATGAACGACCAAAGAAGGGCGAAACGAAACAACATAATGTAGAACTAACTAATGCATGCCTTTTATAGCAGTCAAAAAGAATGCAGAATAGCAAAATAGCTTCTGATAGGAAAAGTTTGTAAGTCATATTGAATCTTATTTTAATGAGTAAAGATGCTACCTTCTAGATTAGAAAGTTAAACAATGATAGGAAATTCGACGATAAACCATGCATGGAACCATTAGGAGGAGTAAATATGATAAAACAGTTGCACTCCATTTCAAACGCACCGTTAAGCCTTAGAAAAAGTGGATTAGGGTGCAATCGGAGTGTTAAACATTGGCCAAGGACACGCACACGCATCAACTCCAGCAGACATCAGACACCAGACGACTCTGCACAAACACCACCAAGTCAAAACAAAGCCTAACTAACGTAATGTTTAGGAAAAAAGGCGTCACTCTTTGCTTCACAGTGCAGACGCTTTTCAAAACCGTTCTGAAATGGTTTGAAAATAAGGAATAGAAAACAGTAACTAAAGCAAGATTTCTCCAGATGCATAGGGCCTGCATGGGCAGGACCGGGCCCAAGTAGGTATCGCCACTGTGGCACGGTTTCTAGACGTGCTGAAATGAATGTTTTCTCAAAGACCTTGCCCAAGCCTGCTATCTCAAGGTTTTTTTTGTAATATTATGCTAAACGTTTTATTTTACGTTTTAAATGCACATACACCACGCTAACCTATCCTGGCTGATGACCCGGATACACGGTGTGGCGTAGTTTTGCCTAATCCTTAACGTTTATTAGCTTGCGTCCATATTGTTTCCCTAATATTTCCGTTTTTTTGGATACTCCGTTTAGTTTGGCCAGCTTTCGGGAGTACCTTTCGCGACTAAGGTCGCGGCGTTCCACTAGCGATTCCGCTTTCCTTTTAATGTCTTTCCATTCTCCCAGCCCCACAAACATGTGAGCGTGGGCCCATAGGTCTTCCCGGTCTTTCATGCGCGATTGTAGCTCATACATTTTCATATGCTTATTTCCAATGCAAACGCGCGTGTGCGCATCGGTTGCCTGCACCGCCGACGCACCAACGTCGTTCTCAAAGAACGGCGTCCCGCACACGGCTTGTGCTGACAGGGCGATCTCGCCGTCGCTGCCGCCACTGCCTTGCGTTACGGCCCCGCCGGGACTCTCACGGGAGGGATGCAACACCTTCTGCGCCAGGGAGGACCTCGCCGGTGACCTCGGCAAGCGGGCGATTTCTTCGCGCTGACCTGTGCCGACTGCGGGTCAGACGCGACAGCGAGTCATTTCGTTGGTCGACTTAATCGATCGTTGGCGCGCGGGGTGCTGCATAATCAATGGATGATTTAATCGGTCAGCGCAGAGAAGATAATGGTCGAATGTCTTCTGTTTTGCGGCCAAAAGCCCGAAAAATAAGGCCTTATTGCATCGAACTCTAAACGTCAAACTATTTACATGTTTGCAATAACATCCTTCATAACCATGAGGTTTCTACTAAGTGACATTACTTTCATTTGATGCTTTATAGTGGTAAAACTGATTACTTTACCTTTTTGGCCATTCGTTGTTTTTTTTTTCTCTTACGCGACCCCACTGCTTTGCATAAAGCGATGAAAATGCTTATCGTGCGAGAAATTGCCCATAAGGGGAGGTAATTTCTGCACAATTGCCGGTAGCGAATGAATGGGGCGCACAATCGGGGTACACCCCGGGAAGCGTAATGCATGCATAGTGGCAAGTTTTGCGTTGACTTACTTTTTCTGCACCATCAACAGGAAAATTCTACACCACCCACTGCACCCACGGGGATGGGGTGAGTTATTTTTGATCATTTTTCAACAGTTGAGCTAACTGCCACCTTTTGTGTACAAATGTATGTGAGTGTATGATGGAGTTTGCGTTTTGTGTTTTTTTTTTAATGACTAGTAATAGAACCTCCATTCAAGCTGGACATGGGAAAAACAATTTCTTAAAACAGTTCCTAATAAGCACAGTCGCACATGTTTAACCTGAGATGCCCAAACACTTCGCAATGAGGCTCGCACTTAATATGTGGAGAGATCCTCGAGGTGGAATTTAATTTCGCACTTGGCGTGGTGATTCGTTGTAAAAACTGTTTGTTGCCCCTTCTCACTCCCCAATCAGAAACACACATGCACACACACACTTCCATACGCTCACTCACACAACGAAGGATTTGTGTTTCTGTTACGCAGCTCCCGATTAGCGATGGATTTATGCACGCAATGGAAAATAATACGAGAGCAACAAAAAAAACATGAACCCTTCTCTGTCATTGTTTGAGGGAGTGACCACACGAAACGCTATAACTAGAACATTACACGCCTTTCCCGTCGCTTCCTGAGTCCTTTCCTGAGACCACGTGAACCCCGTTTGGGCAGAAGTTAAAGGGCAGTGCTTGGGAAGCGGGAGAGTGCACAGTGTCCTTCTTGGTGGAAGTAATTTGAATGTGATGTAATCGCTTACATGCAGAAGCAACAGCTTGTACTGGGCAGGACCTGGAGGAGCTTTGAAAATGGCGTATTACGAAGGCGGTTATGCTTTGGCGCACCATTCCGTGGGGTTTACATTTGCATACAGCAAATTGGGGGAGACGGAGACGGAGGGTGAGCAATGTGCTCCGCTTTTTATCGTTTTGTTTTTGTGATGTTTTCTTTGGTTATCAAGTGATGTCGTCCATGTCCGCGTGTCCCCTGGTATGCTGGGCAAATTGGGAATGTGCGGTGGGATGAGCAAGCGCAGCAGTAGGCAAGACCAACGCAATGATTAATGCGCATAAAATATGTGTCACTCGTAACACGTTTATTTGGCCGGCCTCGTGCTTAACGGCCATTTTGCAAGCTCGAGAGTGTAACATATTCGGCATGTTCTATTCATAATGCGCTCATGTCGTTGGTAAAGTTCGAGCGAACATTATCAGCGAAGCATTTCCATCGTGAGGTGTGGTGTGCTGCTTTTTAACGTGCTGTAACACTCGTGTTATGATGCATCGATCTTACCACATGATTTTGTGTTATATTGTGATAAATAAGCTTTATTGTAGAAACGCCATGTCAATGGCACCACGTGTAAGTTTAAAGGTTTTAGAAGCATCGTAGAGCTCATACACGCTCATTTTAATAATCTTTGTGAGTTGGTTTTCCTCCATTTCTATCCACTGCGCAACATCTGGTGGGAAATGAGGCACGGGGTACACTTTCGGAACTCCCGCTGAGCGCAAAAAAAAAAAATGTCATCACTACCACTACACATATTAATCGCTCCTTGAGCCACAACAAAAAATCTTGACCACCGCGACCACATGTGGGATTTTGAAAGTAGCGACGAGTCCATTTCCGGTTCCACATTTGAGTGTCGGGGCAGTTTCTGTTTTTTTATATCTAGCCGGCAGTAACTATTAATAAATAAACCCTGGTCAACTTGTGCGGTGGTGAAATGCAAATAACAAATTTCCAGTAAAATGGGAATAATTATTCAAATTGATACAATTAGAAGCACAGTTTCGATGAAGACCAAGCGTTTTCGGTACAAATTCAGAATATTTATTCTCCAAAAAGTTGAACACTGAAATGTGCACATCAGCATGCTGTCGGCGAGCCGTCCCATCGATCTCATTATGGTGACGGTTTGACTATTTCAACCTTATGATTTTCTTTTTTATTGCCCCAATGTCTTAAATGGTCCACCCCACACACACACACACACACATACAGACTAGGGGCATGTGGGACAACAGGCGCGACATGCTTACATCCTCCGGAAACGATAACAATTTATCAATCCGCCTTTGGTCTCTCGTATGGTCCTCGTCTTTTTTTCCTCACTCTCCACCATCCGACAAAGCTGATGGAATCAAAGAGACAATGCGCGCTTCAGCATAGATTTTTTGAGGTACGACGATGATGATTGCCATCGCGCGTGGATAGGACAGTGTGGGGCAAGGGGAACACCTTCAACATATCTCACTCCCGCATCCGCCCCAAAAAAGGCCATTTTCTTGCGGTCGCGCGCTGGAGATTGCAATCCATCGTGCGACCGTGTGTGTGTGTGTGTTTGCGTCTTTTGTGATTTTCGTCCATTCCCACATCCCGTCGACCCCGACACTCTTTTGATGACAGAATCGCGCGCGCACACACCGCGCTAAACTCCACCATATAACATATTTTAATGGCCGGTGTCTCCGCCAATCGGCGGGCGGACTGGCGGGCGTTACCGGGGCTGGAGGGAATCGGTGACATTTTGGGGTGATGCTCGCGGGCGTTACCCCACCCGTGGGATAATTTTCTCCAACCATTTGTGTGTGTGTATGTGTCCGAATCTGGCTCGGTTGAAGAAAAAGGGGAAACGATAAGGTGGACGACGACACTGCACTGCCGCCCGGGTATGGGATGCTGCTGCTCCAGGCGTAATCAGCGTCACTTCCTGTCCTGGGTGTTGAGGCGGCAAGAAGAGAGACACCGAAAAAAGGGCACCTTAAGAGGCTGGCCGACCGGCAGCATCAATTTCGTAAGATTAACACCAGGCGCGGGAAGGGCGCGATCCGGACAGCGCGCCACAGCGAAACAGGCTCAATGAAAACAACGCGCGCGCCGAAGTTAATGAAGTTAGGCAAATGTTCAGCATAAAATATGCACGAAAGCAAAACATTCCCGAGCAGAAACTGAAGCAGAAACACACAAAAGTAAATGGACAACGAAAATGGGGTTTCAGGTCCGGCAATCCCGGGATCTTCCCACGCCGTCGGAATGAACGAGGATCGCGCTAAAGGAAAGGCTCGGCCGCGCAACCGCAAGCTGCAGAAAGGGAGGAAGGATCTTTTTATAAGCCCTTCCTGCTCGTCTGTGGCGCTCAATGGGCGGGTGGTGGTTGGTTTTTGAGTTGAAGCACCCTTTGGATGGTACTTCGTGGTCGAACTCCAACGGTTGTTCGACTCTTTGCGGGAGGCGATCCTCTAATACAATTTAGAGCTTCTTTTTATGTGTGTCCATCAAGGGGAAAAAACACAATTTCAGACAGTACAGTCTCGTTAGCCGGCGGCATTCGATGATTTGTAGTGCGAAAAAAGTTACACTTTGAACTCGACCATCTGCTCCGTCGTTGCGTCGTTTCTGTGTGTTGTCGTTGATGTCGGCAACAAGATGTGTCGTTCAGAGCCCCCCCCTCCCCTTTGAAACCGTGAATGATCCAGATGGGGATCCACCCAAATTGATCCACTTCCACTTACCATGCATGGGGTTGAATTTATATCTTCCGCTCTGGATGTTGGGCGATGTTTGAAGTTATTTTGCGATTATGATGGTGATGAGGCGTAGCTGCTCCTCCAAGGATCACCAAAATCTTGCGTCGTGGTTTGGAAGGGTGTCTTGTTACCACACGACAATTTTAGGCACACACACACCTTGACGAATAAACAATGCACTTACTTTACCCATTAACACAACGGAAGAAAACCTTTTCGTCACCTAGACGACACACAGCAAGTAAGCTTTGATTACTGGGGTTGCGCGTTGTTTGGATTCTCGCACTCAATAATTATTTCGTTTTCTCTTCGCACTACACTTTTTTTATGTTGATCGGTTGCCCGTTTGCAAATCTCACATTGGAAACACGCCCGACCTGGACCTGTGACACATTCGAGCAAGATCTTAGCAGACCACACAACTCAAGCACAACTTTTTTTTTTCTGTTGTCACCGTATTTTAAAAAGCAACCAAGTTTACCAACGGGAAGCGATATTGACGACACGTTTTACCGACCAATTCCACACAGGCAAAGGCTCCTCTATCATCTGGCACGGGACAAAACACGCACAAACCGCGAAACGCGCGACCACACACACCACGGGAAGAGCGGCTTTGAGCAATCACCCCCACGACAAACATACACCGTTGCTGGCGTAGCCGCGGTCAAGATGTGTTTCGATTGGGTGGGGATGGGTTTTTTTTTTTACACAGCTGTCATGACGTCGTGTCCTGCCGTTATAGGCGCGTTATACAGGGCAGGGATGGAGATAGAAGGAATCGGATGGATCTTTTGCGGGTGTAGATTTTGCGTTTTTTTCTTTTTTGCTGCTAATAAACATACACGCTCACACATACGCACACACACACACACAGCGAGTCCGATACTGCACACTGATGGACGCAATGGATGTTACGGGGTTGCAATTGGAATCTGACGCGGCTGCACGTGGAAATATGATCGCGGTCCTGGCCGCAGCGATTTCACACGATCACACACACTAGCAACACTTTTTTTACGAAGCTTGGCACAGTTTCG
The DNA here is from genome assembly GCF_016920715.1 of Anopheles arabiensis. Lineage (NCBI taxonomy): Eukaryota > Metazoa > Arthropoda > Insecta > Diptera > Culicidae > Anopheles > Anopheles arabiensis. Next base: position 43,723,378 of record NC_053518.1, on the reverse strand, counting down.
TCCAGATAGATCTCAGCGATTGCTGCGATGGCATGAATGAAATCCTTCGCACAGCTGTTTGCAGGACTATCGTCCACAATCGTTGCACTTTTCAGGGAAAGACGTATTTTCTCTTCTTTTTTCTTTCACTACACACTACACAGATCACAGCTTGTTTTAACTCCCTCGAAAGCTCGAACGAGAGTAAGTGAGTTGGTTTCCTAGCCTAGTGTATCCGGAATATCTTAGCAATAACACCACTAGCTTGCGTGTGCGCTGAACTATCGCCCTGGCCGGCACACTACACAAAAGCGCGCGAACATAAAGCAGGGACAGGATATAATTTCTCCGGGGTATAATAACGATTGCGCGCCTACTACTACAACACACTAGTATGTTTTCATCTAATATTCGCTCATCTACAACACTGAAAGCAGGTTCCCGTTTCTAAAAACCCCGCAAAACGAAAAACATGTCGCCTACTGCGCTAGACTACCGAAACGAACTTAGCGTGGAAACGGGAACACGACGCACGTCCGCACGCTCGAAAGGTAAACGAAGAACGATTGATGCGAAGGGAAAATCAGCCTCAGCGTGCGATTTGCTTGAAATCGTCCGCCATGCTATCTGCTTTCTTGCGCAAGCGAGACAACTAGCTGCTTCGAGCAGTGCCGGCCCGCTCGCGCTCCGTAGTCACCGGTTCGCTTCTCCTGTTCTGGCGCGTGTGAGCGCGGTCCAACGCGCGCATGGTGTCTCTATCTTCCGCACGCTGTCGCTCTCGCTCACGTATCCGAACGCATGCCGAAGCCCACACGCGCCGCCAACACACGCACACAGACAGCCGGCGACAGCGTTAGCCGGCATTGCATACGGCTTTGTTTTTGTTTTGTTTCTGCTGTTTCTGATGATTCCAGACCACGCGCTTTTGCGTATCTACACGTTGGTTGAGGAGCGCGCGGGCCAACTCTAGGGGGAAACAAATGTTCCAAAAGACAGGGCAAATCACGTTTTAGAACCACGAAAGTCGCGCTTTTACTTAGCTATTGAGAGCGCGGGTCTTAGAGAAATACGCTTCCACCTCCCATTCTAATGCCACCCCAAAAGGGAGGGAAAAGCCGTTTGTTCCAATCTGGCCGTGTATAATCAAAGAGACAAGACAGCGGTACCGTAGAAATTGGCGCCCTTTGTTACGGACCGGTTTTTCCGGATCTTCAACCCTCTGCCAGGAGGGCACAGGATCAGTCCAAGGAATCGGCCCTCTACCCCTTCGCCGCCAGCGCTATCTAGGCGGAAATTGCGCACTTTTCATCCTTCCTGTCCCGATGCTGTTCGTGCCGTACCGTGCACCCCTCCTAGTCACGTTTGGCTTCCGTTGGTAAGATTTCTTTTCTTTTGCTTCTACTCTTCCCCCTATCCTTGCGATATTCTCGTTTTTTACCGTTTTCATCCCTACGCCGCCGTCTTAAGGACCTCTAGGCGTTAAAAAGCTGAGGTACGACGACGAGAGGCTAGATCCTTATTTTTTGTTTCCCCTGTGTGCATTTTGTTTCCCCTGTGCGCGCCGAGAGGCCTTCACGGGACGGTGAGGATGATAATGATGCTTTGGCTTTTCAGAGGGACCCAAGTAGTTGGCCCAGCTGCTGGTTTAGCACATCTTCCAGCGTTGATGTTACCATGTCATGTTGCTTTTCGCTGCTTCGAGGCTATTGTTTGGCCCGCTGGGTGTTCCCGTTGTCTGGCGCAAGACAGGGGGCGAAATCGTAGATTCCGCCAATATCCTTACCGTACACACAGCCTGTAGGTTTAATGCGGGAGCAAACAGGGTGGATGGTACAGCGAACGACCAGTAACGCCAGCTTTGTGCAGGATTATTTTCGTAAACGCTTGATTTTGGTCAAATTTATGCGTCGGAACCGATCGGCGTATGTGCTGTCGTAAAGGGGTGATCGCGCATTAGCTTTGAATTGTCACAACGGAAGCGAGCGTACGAGAATATTTAATGACTAGTGCATAAAAAAATCTGTATCGAAATTTAACGAATTATAATATACCCAAGCAGCTGTTTGTAAAAGAATGAAGATGAACTGAAGTAATGATGTTGCATTCTTGTGGCATTTATTTTAATAAAAAAAACATTCAATTAGCCTATTTGAAAGCAAAGTAAGACTTATTTAAAACTTTACCTTTTCAAAAGTACAATAAAACATTCCCGCTGTACGTGAACACCTTCAAATTTCAAATAATTTTTCAAAATTAGAAGCAAAATCTCTCGCATTTCCACATCCATTGCATTGAAAACAAAAGCCCCAAATCATGTGACGCAGCTGCGATTAATGTTCCTTCAAGACGAATCAAAAAGGAATCATCAAGACGACATATCGACCATGTGCCACCCTTACCTTCCGGAATGACCTGGCCCAACTGATACATCGCCGCCGTAATGACGACGCATTGTCCGGAAGGGCAGCGCTGTGACGTAGCAGCCGGCCGTCTAGATGAAATGAACATTCCTTCACACACTCCACTAGTAGACCCATCGTCGTCATCACCCTCATCGTTATTTTCTGCGTCGCAGTTGCAAATATCTTCGTTCTCACCAAATTTTCTCACCCTACGCAACAGCGAGCGAAAACACAACTTACCCGTGCTGCAATTGATGACGCTACGTCGGTACGTAGGAGGGTTGCAATCAGGCATGGTGCCACGTGATGCTGAATTGGTGGACCGTTTTTGGATGAGCCAGCAAAAAGATAGCATCCTGTGCGCAGCTGACCTGAGCGTGATTTTTGTCACCATCATGCCAGATCTGTCATTTATTTTAAAATTTAGTATTTCAAAACTTGTTTGCAGCCAGCGGAGCAAGAGCAACTGGGAAAAGCAAACGAAGGAAAGTAGCGTCGTAAAACCAACTCGTCCTCGCTGTGCCATATCCTTGCTTTCAACGCTCATATCCTCGTGCAGGACGAAGTAACAGCTTACGGCCGTAGCCCTGTACTCAGCGCTTTGGCAAATTGCGACTGGTAGATTCCGCCGTTTTCGTGAGTGTCGGTGGAGGGATGAAGCGAACTGCACGTTTTACCGCAGAAATAAATTACTTCACTTCGCCCGGCGGATGATGTTTCGTGTTCATCGCGTTCGCTTCTATTATCTTCCGACCGGGCGGTTCGTGTGAGCGTACGTTTCTTTCCCCCGCTTGGTTATGCCCGCTAGCCGTCTTGATGGTGCATAATACGACCCATCGATCGGGGGCTGGTCGAGTAGCTGGCATGTGTCTCCGGGGTTTGTGTTTCTTTCTTTCAGGATTCATTCCTCCGGCGGGTCGCGGGACTATGCTCTAGGTCAACAGCGCCTTTCGCTTCCGGTGACTTCCATTAGTTCGATTGATAGACGCGCTGTGAGCTGCTTTCTTCATGTGGCGCATTTTTACGACCGAATTTGATGCACGCATGCTAGCTTTACGACCATGTCTCGCGTGTGGGTGAGCACCGTTATCGAGTTTCGCGCGGTCTAGCGCGGAAGCGGTCGGAAGCACAAAAGCTTTCTACGCTATTTTTGGATTTGGATGCTGAATTGAATCTTTAAAATTTCATCTTCATCGTCGGATCATAAATGTTTTTGTTCGTTTTTTTACTACGACCATCAAAATATGATTGGCAAAATTACATTTAATAGATGCTGGTATCATGTTGGTGATGGGATAAAATATTCAACCTTAATGTATGACTTGGTAAAATTGAGAGTTTAAAGAAATAAGATTGAATGTTTTAAAATACAGAAGAATATAATAAATTTCATTTATCAGCTTCAACAAAGATGTATCGTAGCCTTTTAAAACACCCTTATAACACCCAATTCGTAAAGGAGATCAACTCGTATGATCCCTGGAAGTTTCCATGGTGCTCCAGAACTGCCCCCAATCTGACTACTGCTTACCTTGGGGTGACTACTGGCGACCAGGCACAAGAACGCTCTTCTAGAACTATGCAGAATATTGCCGCGTGACAATTATGAACCAATCGACACGTATATGCCCCACAAAATTAGACCAGACCAGCGAACATGAATCAAACATACGTCCTGCGTGTGTTAAAAAAAAAAAACAGCTCTCCATCGATGTTTCGAGTCTTCCTCGCGTGCGTTTATGCAACAGCGAGCCGCACTGAACTCTCGAGAATGGATCCCGAGCACGTGTTTACGTTTCTCGGCCACTGTTCGCCCACCATACCGCGTCCCCTGCACCACCTCCTTAGCGAAAGGCGGTAGGCGGTAGACGACCCAGTGCAAGCGAAACAATTTCAAAACTCTCACCCTTTTGCTATTGTCGGGCCGAAGTTGCGGGTGGCTGCCGGTGTGGCGCCGTCAAGGGTCAAACTGAAACCGCTACAATGCGCCATTGCTTGGGCAGGGCAAAAAAAAACGTAACTATAAAAGCAGGAAGACGAGTTGGGTGGCGAAGTTCAGCGGCGTGTGTTTTTGCCGGAACATGTGCTTCATTAACAATTCTAATGTGTGCGTTTACTACGAAACTGCAAACTTCGTCTACCGTCCTGCATGTTGCCATTACACACAGATACAGTGCGAACCACTACCAAGGAAGTGTCTGTGTGTGAGTTGCAGCGTCCCAAGACGTCCGATATCGGTAGAGAACTGCTTTCGGTAGTGGCATTAAAATGCATCCCGCTTGAATTCATTAAGGATAATTGAATTTGATGGCTTCCGATTCCGATTCTTCCCCGCAGTGGGGTGAGTAGCGAAATCTAGCCGCTCCACCATGGCCTTACATTCTCCAGTTCCAAAAAGATCAGCTTGTCGTACGTGCCCTTTTTTATGTTCCCGCCATGGGCAACGAATTAACACATCTCCACCGTTCCGCCACCAGCGTCCAATTTGTTTCGTTTCCAAGATGACCAGATGGAGTGGGATGGCCTCATGAAATGCTAAACCAAAGTCCGAACCACCAAACCACACATACACACACACAGCTTTGGCCACATAAGCGGTGACCACACTCTGTTTGCTTTGATTTTAATCCATTTTATGGTTCCGCTGGGTTTGTTACATACACGGGGGCGGAATTTTTATTTGCCGAATGTAGGTTTCCGTTTTAAGTGAGGAACGCTGTTTTGATTCCTGTTCTGCACTTGGCGAACGCTCTGTTCTATTGGAATTTCAGCACGAACAGGAACCACCGTACAGCAGGGGAATGGCATTTGCGCCACTGTGTGGTAGACGTAACGTCTTCTGTATGGCACTGGTATAATTTGAACATATTCAGCACTCATGTCATAGATGGGAGCAAAATTTGGCAAATGTTTCGAATGAGTTAGAGTATTTTTTTACCAGCACAAAAAAATGGTAAAACAAACCGCAAGAAGACATTTATATAGCCCATAAAGCTGTAGCCAGCTAGAATAATAACTAAAGTGTGCTTAGTTTGTGGGCTACATTACCGCAAATTGAGTCATTTCGGGAAAGATTGAAACTTCGTCTTTCCAGCAACCCCGAATCTTCAACCCACGAGGTGAACGACATTACGTGTGCGTGTCGATACCATGTGCGCTTATCGGCGCTTATCGAAACAAACGCTCACATAATGTGGGCTGGCGGTGATTATCTCCGACCGGAGGACTGATTGTAAACATGTGTGCCCGATTGGGTGCAACATTTATGTATTATCGATTCGCTCGATGACACGTAGATCATATACATAACTTGAACTGCTCACTGCTGGCGATACACATTCCGTGATGGTTGATACACGTGAGCGAAGGTCTTGCGTGTCTTACTTTCGAAGGGTGAAGATGCAAAGTAGACTACATTGATCCGGGTTTTACTTTTCTTGCAATTCAGCATTCTAACTGCCTTCTGGATCAAACAGAACGTTTCGGGAGAACTCGTTCGCACTGATTACCATAAACGGCCAGAGCACGATGTTGTCGGCAGAATGTTAGAACACTAATAAAACTACCTAAACCATACACTGTAACAGCACGGAGGGGATATTTTATAGATTTTTAAGCGAATCGAATCATCTGCTCCGGCTAATGGGTGGCTTCCAGAAATGTGCGGAGTGTTTAGAATAGCGCTGATTTAATTTCCGAATGCCACATCGGTACAATAACTCACGCTGGATGACAACGTGACGCTGGCAAAACACTCGTATTGACCTCCACGTTGCGCACATAATAAGCGAAGATCGCGAGCCCGCGCACGCCCGCTGGTTCCAGTGGTTCCCTCGTCGTAAATCATCGTTTATCGTGTTGTGTTCTTTTGTGAGTACATGCGCTGGTAAAACATGGCACGTTGGCGCACCGCGTTGTAGCGTTTTCTTGCCAGTTTTTCGGATCGAGTGCTCGCGATCAATAATCGTGAACATGAACGATCGCCGGGGCGGCTGGAAGCTGTCAGCATCTTCAGAGGACCCGCTCAGTGATCACACATCCTTCGGTGGGTTCTTGTTTCCCTGTTAGGAATCTTTTGTGTTATCGCACTCTATTTGACAGCTTACGGAAGGCTACAAATTGTAAACTCGATAACGCCGGTTGTTCGGACACATGCCGGTCCGGTGTGGGTATGCGGGACTAAGGCTCAGGTAATGAACCATCCGATACCCGAAGAGCGAGCACCGAGAAGTCGTTGGCGGCACATTGTCTACGGCACAACAAAAGTTTCCCTGGACCCTGGAGGGAGGGTTTCGGTAAGCGTGTCATCAGCTTTGTTTACACAATTTGTCTTTTGTAACGATCGCTGTTGGATGTACAAGTCGGAAGGAACGGTATCGTTGGTTTGGGCAGATACGATATGTCTAGCTAGATACGAGTACAGGCAAGAATTGAATAGAGGACTCACCGGCACAGGTTTTAAATTTAATGCATTCAATTAAGGTCATAGCGGATTTTACAAACTTTGTAGTTGTTTTGTTTGTTTAAGTTCTTATATAAAAGTTTCTTCATACTACTTTTGTGTAAATCAAGTCCTGTTGAAGTATTGGTTTGATTGAAGTTAGTGGTTAGATATCGTTGAATTACATTTATTCAATTATTAAAACATATATCGAGTTAAGAACATGATATTTTCAAATTCGTAACCTTCTTCTAACCAATTGTGTTAAGGAAGAGGATACACAAAAATGGATAAAACATAACACAACACCCGGATCCTAAATTATAAGCACACGACCACAAGAAAGCAGCTTAAATGGCAGCTGAGCGAACAATTGCAGAAAGGATCAAGCCATTGGCATACGGCTGGACATTTTTTTCTCCTTGCTACAGTCAGGGTGATCCCATGAACATTGTGCCAGGTCCAACCTGGATTTGCTACGGCATGACGCAAGGAAAGTACGCAATGAAGGACCTCTGCATCCGAGGATTGTGGGTGAAGGTGCGTGACGAATGGAAGAGGAAATTAAATGATGGCATTGCTTCATCCTTCAAACCAGGTAGAAAGCAATCGGGGACAGAGGATCTGCTCCAGGCGTCTTGCAAGAAAAAACGACCAACGGTTTCAACCATCAATCGTAGCTGAATGTGTGTGTTGTGTACGTCTTAGGTAAGAATCTTTTCCAGCTGGCCAAGGATTTCGAGCCCTGCAACTCAATGCACCAATGTGTCCGAGGGATATGCGCAATTTTGTAGCCGAGAGCAGCGCGTGCCTTGTCAATATTTAGGTAGGCTTGAGGCTTCTGACAGTTGGAGGAGTTTTTTTGCTATTACCGTAACAGCTGATCGTACTTCGCAGAATAATTGGAAATTAAGAACTTGTTCGATTAAAAAAAAAAACAGATTATTACAATTCTTCACTGTTAAAAAACTGAAAGCTAAAGTATGACGCAAGAAGATGGATTTTTAATGTAGCAATACGGTTTAATTGTTAATTTAATTTGGATTGATGTCAATAAGGCTATTGCAGTGGAAATATTAATAAAGTGTACTAAAACAGTGTTAAATACACATCATAAGTTCATTATAGGGCGATCCAGTGGTACAGTCGTCATCTCGTACAACTTAATAACATGTCCATCATGGGTTCAAGGTTCATGTGGAACGTCCACCCCGTAGGGATGACTATCCGGCTGCGTGGTGCTAAATATGTCTCGAAAGCCTGCATAGGTGTCGGCATGTCCGCGCAGAAAGTTACACCGAATAAAGAGAGAGAAAGAGAGGGTTAATTAAAGCTATACAACCGCCTCTTAAGTCAATAATTGAATCAATGATATGATCCAACTTTTGCCAAAACAAGACGAAGAGCCTAAACATAAACTTGTGAGGAGTTCTCGAAGCATTACTTGACCAACCGATGTACTAACATGACTAACTATAGATATTGTGTCCAATAAGACCACATTAATATTTTATACATCGTTCTAAACTATTTTTAATGTTTTATTATGGAAATAAAATTTAACCCAACTTTTTCTTGCAAAAAAAAAAAAAATTAAAACATATTTATTGATAGCTTAATTCTGTTACAATCAATCGAATCTTACATCAATAAACCATGCAATTTCCATGTACTATAAACAATGCCATTTTCAAGACAAGGAACTGTGACTTCATTCATCAGCTGCGTTAATGTGAGCGTAACGAGAAACCCGCAAGAAATTTTCTACTTAACTCACCAAAAAACAAGTCGAATCTTTCAAAAACCCATCTGTATTTAGGCACCAGATTTACAATTACAAACAAAGCATACAGACACACACAACACCGTCCCAACCAAATATCTTTTATTCCACTCAAATGGTGTTACTTTGCGATGTATATTTCGTGCACGGATCAAGGATGGGTTTTGCTTTTTCGTTTTCCTGTAGAATAAAGAAGAGAGAAATGTATAAAAAAGGGAATAGAATAATGCAAGGAACGGCAACTGCACGGCACTCACACAATGCAATGATGCATTTAACTGAACAATCCAGTTTAAAGGGCAAATTCGGGCAGAACGCTGCAAAGTACATCGTAGCAGGATGAAACGAAAAGCTGGATAGACAATCACATTCTGTCCCGCTCCAGCACGAAGCATTTACAGAACCTATAACAATCGGAAAGCCATGCCGGAAAGCTTATCGAAAGGTCATGGAACGCAACGGAACAAACTGGAAGCGATCGTAAAGGACGAAGGAGAAGGCATAGGGTATTATCGAAAACTCACTCAACTCTCGCCAGCCTTGTTTCCGAACAGCTGATCGAGCATCTTTAAGGTCGATGGCAACACGCTGCAAGATCGGCTAACGAACGCAACACCTTGAAATGAATGTTGAGTATGCGAGCTGGATTTCCCGCTTGCGACGCGTTGTTATTTTTCTTTGTCACTGAGATTTAAATATTTGCTTGAGATGTTTTGTGCATACGTTCTAACAGTTCGGCAACCGTCAATCGGCTGGCTTTTGACGTATTAATACTACCTCCAGCTGTAACGATCAACAGTAACTTCCCCAATCGCTTCCCTACTCAAGAGAAACGCTGCCAAAGTATGATCATCCATTTGCGAGCCCGAAAACGGCCCCTCATCGCGATCACCAATTCTCGCTCACGAGCTGAAGAGCACATTTGCATATTTCTTTCCCTTTTATTTTCTTACTCCACCAACAACGGGTCGATCCGATCTGCGAAGCGGCATCAGGCATAATGTCACCAGGACGATGATGAAGCCGCACACTGTGCAGACGGATTGGCGGTAGGCTTTGAATGGGTTTATTGTCGGTGTGCGAAACGGTGAAACTGATTGATGGTGTATCGTTCGCCCGCTGACCGTTTCGCATATTGAGACGTTAAGCATGATGCTGCTGCTGCTGCTGCGGGCTGCCGGGAGCGGCGGGATCGGGAAAGGGCAACGGCGATCCTCAATCTCCATCAGCGATCGAGCGGGTTTTCAGTGAATTGATCGCGAACCGACAAATGAAGTTGTCACAGTGCGATCGGGCGAAGAGAAAAGCGCAATTTACGAACTGCAGCAACGCTGGGGAATTGTGGGTTTGTGTTTTATTGGTTGGAATATTGGAGGTAATGATTAATAACAGATATTAGTCTGCCTGATTCTCGAATCAGTAGCTGAAGAGAAGATATAGCAATCATGAAATCATTTAAGGGAAGCTCAGCAAATTTTAGGCAGTGAATCAGTATAGTTTAGACATTCTTTAGACATAACAGTATTTCTTCGATACTTAGCTACATTCAATTCTACATCATGTACTGATTATCGTGGATTTACTTTTTCATATACGTGATTTCTCATTTCATTACATATCAGAGATACAACTCCTGATCAGATATCTGGTGGATCGTTAATTTAGCGTTCCATTCACCCCTACAAATCAATACAAATCTTCCGACGATCTCCACCTGGCATTCGAAGACGACTGGGCCAACAAACTTCCCAATCTGAGCTCCTTTTGTTAGGCAAAGTCGTTTTGTTCGGCAAGATATCACATTCTTTCGTCAAGCCAGCAATACAAGCTGGTGACGGTGACCCACCAAAAAACCCACCAAAAAAGACTCAAGCATTCCGGCACAGTCACTGTTCGTCGCTCTGGGTGGTGTGTACGTGGGCGTCGACGGTATCACAGGTCATCCTCGGCACGGCATAGGCTGATCGTCACAAAATATTTTCTACACAAGCTTTGTTGGGAGACATCTGGACTCGCCGCAAACGCATATTTTTGGCGTTAATTGAGTGTATAAATATTGTGTGCGACTCTATCCTCTACACTGCGTCGAAGATCATTCGAAGATGCCAGTTGGTCTAGCGTGGCCGCCAGTGGAGGCGTTGGATTGTGCGCGATTAAGGGGGCATCTTTTCTACCAGCCAAAGATAGCACCAAACTTGGCAACCCGTGGACAACAATAATCAGGATAATAATCGTTGGCAGCAGAAGACTGCGGGGCCGGTATGTGAGCACCGGGTGAGGCTGTTGAAGTGTTTAACATTTATATTTAAATTTCTGTTTTCTGTCGCAAAAGTAGACGCGATCTGGCGGGCTACTATGAGATGATTTATGAAGCTCATAAACACCGAGAAATATGATTCAAAGACGTTTCTTCTTAGAGGATTGTGCACACACTTACACATAACACGCTTAAGCGGATATATTTTTTTAATATTTTTCTATTGCTTGACAGTATGTGGGAGGGTGTGAATCGTGAGAAAATGTTGAAGATCAAGGAATCGTATAATTTTTAATTTAAAAAGTCGTTGAGAATTCGTTGCTGTGATGCCATTTTTACACAAATGTGTTGATATTATGTTATTTTGAGTGATGTTGTTAAACAATCAATAGCTCAAGAAACACTTAATATAATCTAGACACAATTTCACCTGTTAATTAAGCAGGAATGTAGAGGTTCACTGCCTCAGACAATGTGGAACCTCTCAGTACTCATAAGATGCTACATTATACCTTACCGAGCGTGTACAAATGCACCAAACACCTCGCAAACAACGGCAACATTACCGGCTCATGAAGGCAAGGGTGTGAATTAGTGTACATTGTACAGCATAAACGACAAATCATTAACTCACCCACGTTTCACGCTCTCGTCTGGACGGACGCCCACCACGCAGGAGGGAACGTCAGGAATTCGCGCCTACACCCCAACGGCATGCTTTCGTTGCGCTAGCTCAATCCGCCACCACCACTGCCGCCTGGGACGGTGTCGTCTGGGAAGATTGAAGCGAAATAATTTCCTGGCTTGTGCCTGCTCAGAGGTACGCGATGAGCTGGTCGGTTGGGCAAATGTATATGAAGCAATAATTTATTCACCATCACACGGATGACAGTTTTGTGCAGGTATTTGGCGTTGGAGTCTGTCTGCAGCTTGCAAACACACGCGCAGACCCACAATTTGGACCACCGACGCAGCTTGTTATCGGGCCGGCGAGGTAAAGTGTGGGCGATTAGTTTATTGTTGCTGCGAAATGGTTGGCACAATGGCGAAGGCATCGTTTGCATCGAGTTGCATTGCCATAAATTCGGTTTCGCGATACTTTAATCAATAGTTTATGTTATTTTCAGTTGGGGAAAGTATGCGGAGAAGATTGGAAGATTTATGCCACTCAAAAAAAACAAAACATCTGATAGAACAAACCCAACTCAAGGATGCTCAAGCTATCATTAGAGTGTGACAAGAAGGAGTAAAACAAAAAAGCACGAAATTAAAACGCAGAGCTCTATCCAGTTCCATTAAAAGAATGAGCATGGTTTTCGATGCTTCCACATCTGCCCACTTTCCCAGGCAAACTTGATGGGAGTCGCATTTCGTGTGACGCACAACGCATTGTGGAGGAAAGGGGAATAAAGGTAAAGATGCAATGCATTTGGAAGGACCTCCGCTGTGCATCGGAAGCGTCCCCCAACGAAAACAAACGCCCGACGAGCTTTTTGACACTAAGATTGCGACGAGCATGGAAAAGGGCCCGGAGAAAAGGAAGTCAGTACACCTCGCGCATTTCGCAACACAGACTGCCGAGATCGGGAGGAAAAACTTTCCCACAAGGTGTGACTGGATTGCGTACAAATAAATCCCGGAAAGCGGAAGGTAAGGCATGAACGGTGGCGTTAGCGGGAGGTAGGGTGGCACTACACCGAAAACAAGGGAGAACCTTAACGCCACTGTCGAAGGGGTCGGGCGTAAAAACGGAACCGGTCCTACGAGCGATCGTAAGGGGACGACGATAGGGCGACACAAAGACGCGCGTCTTCACGTAAGTCGATGGAAATGCGGACAGGTAGGGAGTGCGTGTGTGTGTGTGTTTGTGCGCAAACAGTTTTACGTGCGTGCGCACGCAAAGGGGGAAAACTCGATTAGAGAAAATCCATCCCAAGCGCACAAGACCCCTTGGTGGGTTTTTATTTCGTTTTCGGCTTTCTGCATTGACGTGCTCGTAAGACGTCAAGGAAGACGAATCGTTTGCGTGCCCATGGGGGGAGAATGTAGCACCGGTGGAAAGGCAGCGCTGAGAGGCGACGCCGGCGCAGTTACGCTTGCGCGAATAAAAGACGGCGTAATTAATATTTACGGATTCGAATGTCGGAGCAACGAGGCAGCTGGGTAAGCATTGATGTGCCGTTCGATGGAGGGCGTCAGGATGGTGGTGGGAAAAGGACAAAAATCCACCCTTCGGCCCAAGTACCACCCCAAGGCGAAGGATGATAGAATGGTCTACTGCTATCGTTGTAGTTGTGAGTTTTACTTTTCTTGTTGCATTTGGAGGAATTTGGCCCGAATCCTGGCCGTTTGTAGTAGAGATTGGTTTCGATGGAGGGTTTTCTACTAGTGTACATGTCTTCGTATCGTTTGACTCATTCTAACAATATTGTACAATTTAATGAGTACCTAGCCATGGTAAAATGGATTTGTCGTGGCAATGCACCATGATTCTGCATGCGTTGGTGAATTTTCATCCTATAGACGGAGGGTGCATTAATGTGAATGTGCATAATTCTGAAAGGGAGGGTGATTCAACGTATATACAGGCGGCTGAATCCGTTAAACTCAAGTTGCAGTCGGGAAAAGTTGCATCATAATTGCATACGCCAAAGTTGAGAGCAATTATTAGGTTTCCAATTGGCAGGTACGGAGGATTTGTGTGTAAAATGGGAGGAAATATGGGACAGATGTATCGATTAATGAAAAATCAGGGACATAAAATTAAAACAACAACGCATACGTATTGAAATGTCAGAGAATGATTAATTATGGGTTGATTAGACTTTTCTGGTTTAAAACACATCAAACGGTAGGGAAACGATTGTGACCTTAGTTTGAAATTGTACACAGTCTCAGAACGTTTACTACATGTTACATTTAATTTAACTGTTACTACAAATACATTTAAGGTTACTTAATTTTTTTTCAATGATTCCATTATTGAGGCCCTTTCCGTTTTAAGTTCATAGGGTGAAATTTCAGCCTGTCAGCTGTTTGCATTCTATCGCAGTTTTCGAGCAGATCTAAGTGGGTATAATATACAGTTGGGCTTATCCCAAGGTGTATGAATTTAGAAGGTTGATTTTCATCGCTTCTGTTTCTGAATGGAGATTTTAGGAGTGTTTTGTGTATTTGTTAAGCTTCCAGAAAGCTTGTTTTAGCAAAAGATTTCACCCGTCCCGTCAAAAAATGATGTTCAAATTTTTTTATAATCAAATTCCTTTTATAATCAACATGCCATGAGACCACTTGGACTTCTTACACTTTGATTCTAGATTCCATCACCTGATCTCTTCAATGCACATTGGGATAAATGAAAATATCACCTTGTTTTGCCATTTTTTCCGAGCAGGTACTCGAATCTAATTCTAGCTTTGACGCTATAATAATTTAGACTAAAAATTGCAGAATAGTTTTATGTGTGGTTTTGTATGGAGTGTTTACAGGATTTGAGCCTCCAACTGTCAAAATCCATACAAAAAGCTGACTAGAATCGTGCAGGGCCCCTTTGTCAATAACTCATCTCCATCTTCATCTATTAGATTGTAGGGTTGGATAAGGAGTCGATACAATACGAACATCTGTACAAATACCGTGATTGATTTACATGAATCTAAAACATAAAGACGACTTTGAACATTGGTATTGTTTTAATCCTCAAAATTGATACTGCATAACGAATATTGCATTGTTGGACATTACATTATGTTATATAATTTACACATTAAATTACAATTCGTTCTTGAAGTTACTTGACATTTGGTATACTTAATTGATAATCCAGTGTACTGATTCTTGACACAAATTTGAAAGATATACTTGTAGTTTATTTCTAAGATCGTAGAAAGCAAATGTAGCTAAAAACATATAATCCATGCTTATTTCTCGATACGTAATAGTATTAGTATTTACTAAAAGTATTTGATCGATTGATTATTGCCTTGAGGCAAAATTTAGATATTATTCAAACATATAAACAAGAATGGAAATTTGATTTTCAATTTGTCGATCTTTAAATTAAAATTAATTCGGTGAAAAGTAGTAAAAAATTTTACCTCTTCATGTATAGGCACTTTAGTTCTCAGTTCCCTGGATAACTTGGAAAAGGTATAAGCTAAGGATTTTATTTTATTTCATTCATTGATAAAAAGCTTCACTAGTGAATTCTCAAGTGAAGTTGACGGTATAATTCAATTAAAATTACAGGCTTTCTCATGTACCTAATATGTAAAACGAATAATTTCATTTGTTCAAACTTTTTCTTATTCTTGATTTAGTTCTTTCAAATTGATTGAACGATTAGAAGATACTGTTATATTCAAAAAATAAAAAAAGTGAATATTATAGCATCTCCCACAAATCAACCAAGACGTCGTATGGGTTTATATGAACGGTAATATTGTAATTATTGCCCTAATTATTGCAATAAAAAAACATACAACATAAATATTGGATCAAAAACATAAACAATATCTGCTTTGTTATTACAATCATGAAGTAAGTAATGTAGGACTAATACTATTCATTGAAGCAAGCAACAAAAGTCAATTTCAATAAATAATTCTTGATTTTTTTATAATCTATGACACAACTGTACACTACGTTGGTGCCGTCCAGTATCGTTCAAAACCATTTTCCAATGTTCAATGTCATCGAATATTGTCCCACTGAAGAATATGTGTCGCCGTTATCGAACCGAACCCCTCCAACCAGTGCGCTGTGTGTGCCGGTATGTGTTACAGCAAGGAAGGGAGCATAGTTGTACTGTTTGCTTACCAACAGCCAAACAACATCAGCATGTCCCGGGCGGGAACTCACGTATGGGCTCACACACGGGTGGTATCGTTGGGTAGGGTCAATCGGGTGGATTGTAGGTTGGCAAACGGCGATGTCGAACGGGTGTATGCGTGTATATGAGAGAGTGCCTCGCTCAAGGTGGCAATAAAAAAAATCTTTCCTTTCGTTGTGAAGATTTTCGCTGGATCGTGAGAACGTCTTTTCCCGAAAACGAACCAAGGGGGAAGCGTTGGGACACCCCTAGTGCTAGTAGTGGTAGGTTTGCAAGGGAGTTTATGTTCCAGCCGCCGCTGGCGTTTCGCTGTGTGCCGAAAAAGAGGGTTGCATTAGTCGCACGTTGCGGTGTGGTAGTGAATTCTTTTACACATTGAAGGATAAGCGTGATGACGCCGCGAATGATGGTACGAATCTTTTGATTACGTATTCCTTCACTGACTCAGAACTTATCGTAATAAATAAAAACAAAACATAGTATTCTGAAAATTACTGAACAGTACCTTTTTCAGTGCAAGAGGCATATTTAGTGATTACAAAACACAAGATTTGGATATGATTCATATGATTCAGATATGAGCAAATGTTGTGACTTAAACGACGTAAATACGTTATTTTAGTTCCGTACAAGTACTTAACAACAAAAATTAACAAAATTTGTATAACATGAAGTACTAACATGACATTTACCTTGAAAAAAAGTGTAAAATGAGCTACATGCTAAAATAAGATATAAACTATACGGAACGTTGACTCAAGAAATCAAAATTCAATCTAACGACATCTGCTTCTTTGCGATACACTTTAAAATGTTTAATCCCGCAAACATTGTCCCACGCCCTCCCCCAACACGTGGAGTGGGGTAGACTGAGCAAAACTTATAGCAAAACCAAATGTCTTAAGCTTAGCCAGCACACCTTTAACCTTCCCAGTCTGCATGCGGGGTACGCACGATAGAAAGCGCCCGAAAGTGTAACACAAAAACTCTCGATTCATGTTGCCGTATATTTGCTCTGTGGTATGTGTTGCGCTTTTTAGCGCTCTTTAGACGTGGCCACGCTGACAAGCCAGAAGGATTAAAGGGTTTATGCACCGGGCGGTGAAAATCCGTTCCCGTACTTAATCCGTGCAAACAATGTCGCCGATGAGGGCGGCGAAAGCCAAAGACGACGACTCGTTCGCTGAATCGGGGGAGTTTGAGGGAAGAACGGTTGTCCGTTAAGTTTGTATACGCTGTGAGGAGATGCACAAAGATAGCAGTTTACTATCTTTAAGTGTTTTTTTCTTGCTTTAACACTTTCGTTTCGGCTAAACGTTTCATTACAATGTTGCAATTTTTCCAATAACCATCTTGTTGCAAACTGTGGCATGTCCTTGAATGTCTATATCGAGTGTACAAAAATCATGGGCAACCGTCACAGTGTGCCCGATTTGTGGTACCATTTATTCAGGCTGGCACATCGCTACTTTGGTTTTATTACTTCCGGACGACCGTATCACCGACAACCCGGAGCAAGTTCCTTGCGCATGGCAAATGAACAACGCAACAACAGTATCAAATTACCCCTTCACAGGATAAAAGGATCGGAACAGTGAGTGTCAAAAGAATCGTTTCATATTGTGCGGGCAGCGGGAACGGGGCACGTTTGCTTCCGATTCGTCGTACCTTTCCGGAAGATAAATGGTACCACCGGGAAAAGGGAGTTGCTCATCTTCTCGGCGCGGTACGCCTTAGGCACAGGAAGTTGTTGAATTACCATAAAAAGGTACATGTCCGCAAATTAAGGCTTAAATGCAAACTACATACGCTCTTCATGTTCTAGAAAAATGTTTTGTTAAATTGTACAGTAATGTTAGCTCAAATCTTGAAACTACTGTAGCGTTTTGAATAAGTTTTTTACATTAAAACATAAACCGATACGCAAGAAAATAATTAGCAACCTTGCAGTGCAATGTGCTTATCTTTATTGCTAAACTTCTTAATTTATGTTCTCCGATCGGATCGATCCCAGCGCTGCCCACGATGCAGCTGTATGCTACCGAAACCGAGTAATTTGCTTTGACACGTTATGTGACAGCGGTTTGATAAAATGCGCCAACATTAATAAACTACCTTCCAGCGCCTGCAATCGATACCCATCCCCAGTCTGAGCCCGCGCATTACTATCATCATAATCTTATGCTGCTTCAGCTGCTGCACCCGTCCAGACCCGTGCGACTGTTAATTGAGAAAAGAGCTCGCAATTTCGCACTTCGCACGGTGCAGCCTCGCCGGGCACCACTACTCTGCTGGAACAAGCAATCGGGTGCGATACATATAACGCCCGGGCGCACAAACACGTGCAAATCGACCCCGGAACACGCCCGGAATCGAAGGTGGAATGGCTATAAATCATTACGGGCCGGGGGAGCAGCAAAGGCACACACACACAAAAAAAGATGGAAGCTCGAATTTACCGAACTCGTGTGTACAACCCCTTTCACAGATTACCTGGGATGGATGCTTCTGTTATTTTTGGCCCCACCGCTCGGCAGGGTCTGACCAGGCAGCGAGAGTCGCTTCACCGTTGGCCACACCCACGACGGCAAATAAATATGCTCCGACTCTATTTATCTTATCGGCTTATAATTTCGCAATTTGCCACGAGCGGGGTGCAACGAAAGTACGAGTGAGTAAAGTAATAAAGGCAAAAAAAGTGAAGCTCAAACCCATCGACAACGATTCGCGCGATACGCGAAAACGAAACTTGCGCGCACACGCACGTGTTTGTCGAGATAGGGCTGGCTGCTGTTGGTGGTGGTGTGGTGCACTTCAGCGGCGAGGCGGTACGAGCAATGAGCGCTCAGCTCCCTACTGCACTGTCACTCATATATCGTGACCGGGTGCGTTCTTGCCCCGCTGCCAAAGTGCCCAGGGGGCGCCCCGACGGAGGAGTCGCCCCGGGTAATTGATGGTCCGTTTTTGCGCCAACTGAATCGATCGGTCCGATCGTGTTGTGATTATTATTTATTGAATCGTTACGTTCAACCGTACAGGCGCGGCCTTGCAGCGATGCGACTGTGGCAACAGCAGTGGCAGCAAACCTCGCTGCGCACATTGCTGCAACGGTACCGGAAGGGATGGAAGGGATGAGCGAAGAAAGGGAGCGTCGGGATGTGGGACGACGACAGTTCCAGCGGCGTTGTGTGGCGTTCTCACCTGCTACGTCGGTTGGGCTCACCGCGCTCCAACACCAGCCAGCCCCTGCCTCAGCGCTCCATCATAAGCACCACGCTGCCTATCAAGAAGTCAACCTCTCAAATTGAAGATTAAGATTAGACTCTGGATATTAATGTTCGTTGACGCGGCCACTGATTGCTCCAATCCGATGATGACTTTGTCGGCGGATTTTCTCTCCCAAACGATCCGTCGGGAGGGATGATGTGATCTAGCGCGAGGAGAGGTGGCGGGAATGGGTCGATAGAAAGAGATCGAAGATCGAGGAAATCTTGAAAAATGATTCCATTTCAACGGGTACGAGTCGGGCTCGGTCTGGTTTTGGACACTGCCATTGGTGGTTGATCGTGTGCTGCTCTGAATCCGACTGGCAAGGGAGAGCGATCGGGTGCGTTTTCTTCACCAGCTGAAACAGAACACACATTTGTTTCCCGCAATCACCGGCCTAGCATCGATGGGAACAAATTAAAATCATCGATATCTTGACAGAATCGAATCTGGTTCACAATAATGGCCGGACGCGCGAGTGCGCTTCGCTTGATTTGGTTTGTTTTTGACCACGAGCCTGGTCAAAAGCTTTGATTTTGTTTTACGCCGTCATGTTAGTGGTTCCTTTTTTGACTTCGTTGTCTTTGCTGTTGAGATAGAAACTAGTTTTTACTAGCTGCCTTCCTGTTTCTATTCCAAAAGTGACTGTAGAGGGTGTTGTCCTGGTTGGTATTTTTAGGACAAGTGATAAAATTGGAGCTCGTGTTAATTGAATTCCGTTTACGACCGGTCCCACCAGTAGGGGGTGTAGGGTAAAGTTTTACTGTGCTATAAAACGCAGAATTCTTGAATTTAGTGGGAAATGCCGGATGTATTAGACGATCGCTGTCGCAGTGGTAGTACATTGTTGTTGATTGTGCCATCACGACATGAAATTTATGCTATGGCGCCATGAATGGTATTGCTCTAACGTATTCTAATATATTCGATCATGATTAAATATTATTCTTTTTGCATTTCACTTGAAAATCCATGGTATGCTAGTAAAATCACTTCGCTCAAACTCATAGCATGCTATTGCACAAATGTATACATGCAGAATGTTTAAATAATTCTTAATCATTGGCCAACGATCTTGATGAATGATCTTAGATTTAATCAAGGTACATATTTTTGGGATTCTAAATAAAATTTTAATAAACATGAATAGATTCAAGAATATCAGAAAAATCCAATACGCACGACATGACAGAAACATACTACAATTAACACAGTAAAAACTTAAATAAAACGACGAAATCTACCCTTTAACATGTTTTACACAACTTTAAGCAGAATTATGACAGCTTTCGTTCAAAGTGTGACACACTGAATTAGGAACGTAGCTGTGGAATATAACTATTAAAATACAGTATAAAATGAACACGTTTGTTAACTTTTAGATAATGCATTAAAACTTTAATTACTAAATGTATCACTAAATCTGTAATGATGCGTCTGTAACGCCCTGTGGTGCATTCATCGAGCTATAGGAGCAAACAACATGCTCTGGTAACCGACTAGATTTAGAAGGACTATGAGTAGGCATAGCAGCTTAATACCTAATTATAAAGAAGTATAATTCTATCGATAACGTTTTCCTCTCATCTGGGGGGTTCGTTTCTTAATTGTTAATATTTCTTCCGTTTTGTGTAAAATCTGCTCATTTCTATAACCTTAACAATAAGCTCCACGTCTTTACATTTTTTATTGACTTTACTATTTTACTAACACACATTTCTCACATAATGCAGCTCCTACACTTACCATCAAATTTACATTTTATCCTATACCACGCATTCCAAAGTAACAAATTTCACTATTGTCGAACATTTATCACGATTGCGTGAAATACTTCCTAGCTCCACCAGCCATCCAATCGAACCAACTCGTTAGTCGATGAAGATGTCACCGTTGTCATTTATAGCTGCTCTTGGACACAGGCACGAGCAAATAATCTCCGTAAATCTAACACCATACGCCCAACATCCCACACCTGAGAAGCAAACAGTGCAGAGCTGAATGAACGTGTAATATAAACACACGCATAACCACAGTGCCCTGGGACCAGAGGGCGGTCATCGGCGGTGAACCGTGAAAATGCGCTCACCTCTGGCCGGGTGGGAATGCGTGGGATGTAATCTATGGTGCGGCGAGCGAGCGCACGCGCGCGGCCGGGGAATTGTGTTCGCGTGCTGCTCACGTAGAAGGTGTAAACAAGCCGGTCGAGCTTGAGATCGTAACAAGCAGACGATCGAGCCTGAGCACGTGACTAGTTTCTCACCATTGTCTTGTGCCTCGGCGTAGTTTGTCTAGGAAATGTTTCTTTCTGTTACGTTTTTTACGCATACATAAACGGCAAATTAACTTTGTTTTTCTAAGCATGTGCGCTTTATAGAGTGTTAATAAATTATGACTCACTGATCACTGAATTTTGCTGGTTTTGGATGCATTTTGGCTGCTCGACCGCTGCAGCTCGAAATTGTTTTCCCAGAATGCACTTTGCAAACTTCTCGAAACGCAAGGTCACTGTTCAGAGTCACAGTTGAAGTGGTTGCGCGTCTGTCCCTGCCGAAATGGTTAGATAATTTCCTATCATTTCACTAAGCGATATCACTCACCTCAGGTATGTCCCAGTGCCAAGCCGTGCCACCAAGTTTTCTCTCTTTTTTTTGCAAGCGAGTTTTGCAAAACCTGCAGCGTTTTGGGAGGAGTCCACCAGGCTGACTCCCGTGGGGGCCCGCCAAGTAGTGATTAGTAGCGCTTGGCACGACGGGGATTTGGAGGATTTTGTGGCTTTTTTGTGCTTAGTTTGTTGTACCAAACACTCACTCAATACCTCTCTCTCTCTCCCTCTTTCTCTACCTCTCTCACGTGTTTATGCGCGCACCCCCGGAACCTATCATTACGATAAACGATTCCAATCCGAAAACTACACTTAATTGCATAGCCGGGGTCCCGAAAAACGGTCTAATTTCGGACCCATGTTGTGGAGGGTGCTGTTTTTCTTGTTCACCGTTCACCACAGTGTACCCCGGTATACCCGGCTCAGCCAGAATGCCATCCGGCGTTCAATCTCCGAGAATGGCTCCAGTGCGGCTCTCGAGTGCCGGCAGTTCCCGATGACGACATGACGACTTCCCGCCGGTGTAGGACGAGCGGGGGCGAACGTGATGTGATTGTCCGCATCCTCAGCCAGGCGTCACTGGCGCTGCTCACTCGGTAGACCTTCCACGGTGTGCGCGGGCGCAAGTCTGTGTACGCATTCTAATCCGCGCGTTCCGTTCGCCTCACGCATTAGCATCTTGCCGAGTGGAGCCCATGGACTGGGTAAATATACATAATTCCGAAAAATGATATCAAATTACAGATGGTCCAATTGGTGGCATCAATCGCATTCGAACCATTTCCCAGGAAGTGTGGCTGTGATTATGTGCCCGCAGCCCTTTCGAGGGGGAGGTGATACGAGCAGTTTGCCAAACACGGCGACTCGGAGCGCCCATGAGGTGCGGCTTCGGGGGAGGTTAGCGATTGCCCCGAATGCTTGCCACCGATTATCGGAAGGCTTGGCAAGGGAGGTGGGGGAGGAGGGATGCCAATTTGGGATGGTTGGAAACCGAAACAGATCCATCCATCATCATCGCGATTTGGAAGAGGCGCTTCCACGCCTTGATCGACGACGACGACGACGACGTCGCTTCGACACTGGACGAACTTCTGCTAGCGAACGGAACTAACCCGTCCATTGGAGGTACTGTTTTTCACGTGAAAATGTTGGTTATGTTTTGGGATTCGCTTCGCTTCAAATGAAACAACCAGCTAGGCCACTTTTCAGCCAGCCAGCCAGTCTGAAGTCCGCGTCCATCCGTTCGGGATTAGTTATGCAGTTTTAATCACACTCTTTCGTCCGTGTTTAAAACATCCCGAAATTTGGCTTTCATTCATCGTTGAGGAAACGGGCAGCAGGGAATGATAAACGATGTGATTTGATATAAATTACGCTGGTGGCATTACTATCAGAGTATAGATTGCTTCGATAAAACGAACATCAGTCATTAGGGAGGGCATTCGAAGACATTGCTATAAAGATAGAGAAAACATGCTGTTAGGAAATTTAACTTTTATTGTTGATTAGTTTTGGCAGAAAACTATAATTCTACCACCAAGAATCAATTAAACAACTTAATGTTTTGAAAATATCTAATTTACTGACAAATCCAAAAATTAATTACAACACAAGCTGGTACAATTATTTTTCAGATGAAAACTTAGCTGAAAGCAAATTCAAATAAAATAGGCATTCCTGATTACATATAATGTACATTTACAAACGTATTTCGGTAAAAAAATCATCATTCCTCTAAATATATGTCGCAATGTTCCATTAAAAATGAATCCCTTTCTAACGGATTGCTCTTCTAGAAACGTTTGCTCCTGTACACCTTCTTGCCACGATGGCAATAGAAAAGCAAAGTAAAAACACTGCCAAAAATTGGAATACGATTCAGACCATCCATAAAAAAGTGCAGCTGCTCGTGAAAGCATGACGAGCAGCGAAAACAAACGGAACTTTTTCGGCAAACGAAAAAACAACACACACACACACAATTGTCTGCGGTCCATAAAGCGGCAATCGAAAGCATATTTTCTTTAAAAAAAAAACCATCCCGCTCCATCATTCAGCCCGGCCGTAAGATGGTATTTTCTGCAGGTGGGAGCAAATGCCGCCGCACTGGGTTGCCTGGTGTGATGGGAAATTAAATGCTTCCAGCACCGGAGACGCTCATTAGAAATTAGAATAATTGCGGCCAGATTTCGAATGATAGTGAAATGGAACTGTGGCAGAATGTGCTTTTTTTGTTGTGGTTTCGTTTGGTTTGGTTAGGGCTGGATTGGATGCGTTTGATGCAGGATTTCGGCATGCCCTCCGGGGGCGTTTTTGGATCGTGAATAATTGAGCAAAGCCGGCAGTGGTTTCTGCATAGTGGTGGTGGTGATGGTGGGTGCTTTTATCCCTTTACGAAGGCGAGAGGGTGTACCGTGCTCGCAGCGATAGGATAATTCTTGGTCTGGGCCGACCAAATTCGCCAGAAATCAGAACGAGATGCCATTGGAGGCGGAAAGATCGCGCCTTACGCGATGCTATAATTTGGCAAGGATTAGAGCCCGAGAGCGATCCGCGCTGGATGCCGGTGCTTATCGATTTATTCCTAATGGTAATGTGATGGAATGATTGTAGATTGTAGTCAGTCGGTAGGATGCACTGGGGTGGTTATTATTTGCGAAGGAATGCATGGAATGTATGGCAAGCCGCTCTTGAAAAACGGTGTAAACGTTTGGTTGCATTTCAAGAGCGCATTTTGCAAATGCAAAATAAAAACATTCGTTCCTACTAATCTTGACAGAATCAATCCAGCATCTACGTAGAGCTAAGCGCACAGTGTGTGGTTGAAAAACATTTTCGATTTCATTTTGACCCAAGTTCAAGCAAGCACAACAACTCGCACTAAACCCACAACACACCTGATTGAAAGTGGCTCGACAGTTGACGGTTGTTTACGGCGCACCACGCACGCCTGATAGTAAACAGCATTACTAAGCCCGGTGGCAAAACAATCTCCTGGAAGAGCACTAGTTTTTCCCTTCCCTTGGCGTGGGGCTTGCCGGTTTAGTTTAGCCTTCCGTGCAACTGTACCGAGCGAAAACAAGTCCCAGTAGTGAGGGAGGAATAGCCGACCGTACACGCTTTACGTCAGAACACTACAAATTACCCCTCGGTGGAACGAGCAATGGAGGGCAGGGGAGTAAACACCCTCACCCGATTCGCGGCACGTTTAGGGGTCCAATCGGGGTCAAACCCGACAAACCATCGCATCATCAATGATTGCGCATCAAACCCCGAACACCGAGCCGGAGCGTTCGAGCTTCATTCTTGGCGCGTTGCTTTGTTGTTGTTGTTGTGGTTGCTTTGCATATCAGCCGCATCGTCCCACTCGCTGCTCCTCCTGATTGGTAATCTAAAGAAAGCGCCAGCGACAGAGGTCAGCGAAGGGAAAACGGGACGGGCCGATCCTCCCGAAAAGGGAAGGACGAAGGCTGTGTGCGAGCGTTTAATCAAAACTCGCCCAACGGACAGTCATGTCCAGTGCGCAGTTGGACACATGGTTTCATGCGCAACACCCCTCTGTCTTTCTTGGGGGAGTGATGCGACCCCTTCCGCCATTGTTTTTCCTGGCCGAGTTCGTCAACAAAAAAAAACCTGCTAAGCCCTTATCGCGCTTCGTAAGGAGAGGCGGGCGAGTCTGACGCGACGAGATTTCATCGTTCGGCTTGGCGTGGCCACTACACACCAACGCACACATACACGCACACGATTGACGTCAGTTGCTGGATGACCCCGGGGCTGAACCCGTGCGCCGCTGCTGCCCGATCGCCCGTCCGCCGAGTAGATCGTAAACGGTAATGGCGCGAAATTGCTCCCGAACTGCGGCGATTTTTTGTTTTCACTCGGACCGCCTCCATACACACCACAAAGCACGGAACCAAATCAAACACGCAAGCCTTGGAGCAATGCGCCCGCGCCCGATCGTGACAATGTACCACCAGTGCGCGCTGGTGCGGTGTCAGCCGTCCGGCACAAGGAACACGATGCGCGCCTGGTTGGTGCGATAATGCGACCAGATAAGCAAGTGGCACCGAAATCGTCCACCGGCTCGACGATCGAACGATCGGTGTGAACGCCTGGGGAAGAAAGGAAAAAAGTGGGCTCAAATGGGTTTTTTTGTCGTTCAATAACGACATGTCGAACGACACCCGCTCAAAGAATTTAATAGACGCATGCCCTCAAGCATGCAGATAGTGCGCTGAAGTGATCACGAACGCAGCTTATCAATCGTTCGTCATAAGTGGTGGAGATGATACGGAGCCTGTGTGGTCCATGAAAAGCGATATGATTTTTTTTTAAGTGAGACTGAAAACATGTTAACTTCTTCTCAAAAGGATGATATACACATTTAACGTTTTAAATGTTTTCTCGATTCCTTTGATCTGATAGTTTCGTTGTACGATCATTTATCACTTATAATAAAAGATCAATCACATCCAGTGTCAAGTTGTTAAATCATTCTTTATTGCTACAAACTCATGAAAACAAAAATATTGCTGATGTAAAGATAAAACATGTGATTTGAAGTTTCCTTGTCTTTTAGTTTATATGGTCATATTCACAACGTCTATAATTATTGCGATCATTCAAGAATATACAGTTATCTTAGAGTCTGTTTCCGAGTTACGCGAGGCATGAGTTCAGCAAACAGGGAACTTAAACAGAAAAGGCTATAGGAAACTCTGGGGACAGATTGGATTCTAAAAACCAAAAACAGAAAAATGTAATATTCAAGTAACAGGCTGATATTTGTATGATTCATAAAATAATACTGATAATTGAAAAAAAAAATCACATAGCTGAGTCATAAATATCTGTCTTGAATGTAAATCTCAATGGGCAAAGCCAATTCAAGGCTGAAGGAAAGAAGGGCGTTTTTCGACATCACTTATTGTATCAAACCAGAATAATTGAGAACAATTTCAACAGAACTTATAATTTAAATTTAAACTCAACGCAATTGTTGAGAACATATTGAAAAGTTTAACTGTTAATGTTGAAAATCGATATGGTAAAAATGTATTCAATTCTTACTCTTTTCGTGATGATTATAGAAGGAGAATCACAAAAAACTATATCTCACAGCCTAAAAGTAGTATAAATACATAGTAAATAATGTTATCATTGATCATACTTTTTTTTGTAGATTCCTCATGTCAAAATAGTTTTACTGTGCATATAATGTTTTTAGAAAATGTTATGGCAAGGCAGTTTGAATGAGAAAATAAAAAAAGTTTACTTACATTGTAACAACAACACATTGCACAAACGTAAACAATGCGATCTCTTTTACATGCTTAATAAAAATGAAGTATAGCCAAACATACATTTTTGTTTAATCTGTAAAAGCCTGTTTTGCCGTAATTTGGCCACCATGCTCTTTACCAGCGCCTACGAAACCCTAGGAAATCTCGTCTGCTAAGGTTAAGTCAATAGCCCGCCCGCCTGCGCGGATGATAAGCGAAGCAAGTTATTTCATTGCTCCCGGGTAGTAGATCTTCGCGCACTGATCGCCCGAGCCCATTCAGGAAAATTAATCTCCGCTCGAATGTAAGCATCCGTTGAAGGTCGCATTTCGAGAGGTTATCATGTTGATAGTGCGGGTGGATGATACAAAGAAAGAAGAAGAAAAAAACATGACATAAGCTGATATGTTTTAACTGGGTCGCCTGCAGCATTGGAAATAGGCAATAATGGTTATACTACAACTGTTTTATAAACCTGCTTGCTTTTAAATGTTCAAAGCATATTTTTTTGTAAAATCTGTGTATTTTAGAGCTCAACACAAAACGTTGTTTGTTGTAAAAACAACACTGCATTATAAAAACAGGTCAACACAATCAAAACACCCTCTCGATTATTGGTTTTTCCACTAGCGACGATGCGGTAGCTTTTGTAGTTCTCTGAATAGCACACAATAAAGATCATTTAAATATCAACAAGCATTAGCAAACAAAATGAGCAGCGTTTGGGGCGGGAATCGCAATCAGCAAACAGATGTTTTCGGTAGGAGCAACCCTTAACGTCTCATAAATTAAAGATCCTCTTTTAAAACTCACACATACTCGTGCAGTGAATATCTAGCTCAAGAAGCTCATTTGGAAGAGAGGAAAAAAACACACACACAACCCACCCCAGAAACGAGCTTGATTGTGCCCGAACACGACACTCCATCTGACTGTCTCAGTCATTTACAGTTAGATTCAAGGAATGTAACCATTTACCAGCTAACAACAAACAGCACAGCGTCCAAAAAATACAAACAAACACATCTTGCCTGATCCTCACAATAGCCGGTGGTCGGGACGATTATACTTATCCGTGGCTAGCCTCACGGAAAGCTCCTGAAACTGGCCGGTGTTTGTGGACGGGACGGAAGGATCGCGAGACAACAACATAAAAAACGGTGAATTTAGCGAAACGGAATGGACCTCATTTGCGGAATCAAATCATTTCGGTAAATTCGTTCCTATTCTGCCGTGCCGTGTCCGTCCGCCCGTCCGATCAGGTGGACCAGACCAGTCCGCCGTCCGGTTCCGGGTCCCCATTCGGTGGCGATGGAATCGTGTTCGGTGGGGTATCGTGAAATTCAATTTCGTGGAGGAAGGCAGATGAAAAAGAGAGCATTTCTATGTATCGCCCGTAATCGTAATCCCGAAATGGTCAAACAACGAATGGTCCGCAATTCCACCGCGCACGGTTCACTTTAATACGCATAATATTGGCACCTTCGGATCGGTCTGCGAGGTATCCCGTTTCCACAGGCACCGCTCCACACGTCTGCGGCTGTATTTCTACTGCTCCTTCCTCGTTCTTCCTTTCTCCTTCACCTTCTCCCGGCATGCTCCGGGACAGCATGCAAACATATTTATTCATGAATCAAAACAGTTATATTAATTCGGGCGCTTAAGTCTAAATAATTGGACTGACCATTCATTTCGCTCCAGTTGGGCAGCATCATTTATCAAACAAATGGAGCCAACCACACACACACAAACACACGTACCCTCATACACAAAAGCACACGCCCTCCTAGATGGACACAATCACCGAAAAAAAAAAACACATTTTGAGCAACATTATCATGCTCCTTCCGACACCCACCAGGCAGGCAGGGGGCGAAACACCGCCGTGCGGCTCCTGTCTGAGCACGAAACCGCAAAACTACATTAGCATTGCGCGCAGCGGCAAATGATCGGCAGGCAAGGCTTTTCGGCTCCCGGAATGCAGAACATTGGCCAGGTTCGGGGGGAGTGCGAGCGGGCGTGCCTAGGCCACTGTTCCGAGCACCTGCTGTAGCCTTCCGAAATCATCTCCAGGGTTCCGATCGGGGGTCACTGTGAAGTCGGGCGCTTTTACGCAGACATGCGACTGGAAGGAAGGAAGTGTAAGGAAGGATGGAAAGCCGTAAAGAAATTATCTCTAATAATCTTCATCAAATCCGTTCTCGAGCAGGGCGCACAGTTACGCCCGATGCCCTGTGCTCCGCAGTCGACCTAGCTGGCGTGCGTGGTTTCACCACAGACCCCGGCCACGGTTCACGTGAGACACGCCATCTCGACGAAAAAAAAATCGCTCCCAAAAGCGTACAGCTTTGAACAATCCTCCACCACAAGCACCGGGCTCGCATAGGCTAATTGGTTCCTCATTCATGGTGACGGTGAAAGAGAAATTAAAACGGGCATCTCCATTCCATCTTTTGTCTGGGACTGGGAGGAGGTGAAAAGCTTCCAACTCTTGCGGAAGGAATCGATACACAACGCAAATCTGGTTCAAATGAGGTCTTGGCATGTGTTTCGTTTGTTGCTGTTGTTGTTGTTATTGCTATGTTCGTCTTCTATGAGTAGCGGGCGACACACGATGTACCGCAAGCAGCGGGTGAGTACATCGTAGGAAATTGAGACACTCGATGTGGATCGTGACACAGGGCAGCGACACGCAAACCAGCGCAACCGCCACCTTACTATCTTCGCTTCGATCGGGAGCGAATTTCGGGAGGACGTACCGGATGGAACGTTTTCCAACTTTCTTCTACCGGATTCGCGCAAACGGCTCATGTCATTAGCAGCAACGTAACAAGGGCATAGATAAACTGTGTAGGAATGAACTGACTGATCATTATTAGGGGTGGATGTGTTTGGAGGCACTGTGCACTTTGTTTTAAAACCAAAGACGGCAGAAAGATATGAATTTTGGATTTGGATATGAAACCCTTACGATAAAACATGTATCATTAAGAATTGATAGACTTGACTAGACCGTATTGCTTCAACATAATCATTTGTAGTTTATTTGGACATAACAGAAAGCTTTTATTGAAACAAAACTCTAATGTTCACTAATTGCTTAATACAGTCGCAATTGCAATAAACATGATGAACGAACGAAATACAAAACTATTGTTATTATCATTGTTATTATTTTTTTTAAGGAAATTTTCTTAAAAAATTATTATTTAAATGAATGAATTAAGTAGCTTTTTCAAAAGTTTTGGAGCAGTTAGCCCAAAAAATTAAAAAAACCATTAAGTTAGGGTGCAGAAAATACAATTAAAACAAAAATAAAGCGAAAGAGATTATGAAATTTAGGCGAAAGTTATTTATTCAAGTGCGGCTATATAAACTAGAAACAGAGTATTTGAATTTATCTTTAAAGTTTAAAATAGTGAATTTTGTCGCGGAACGCTTAATTAGATCTAATAAGCACACCTCAAAATGTTTTGTAAGCCTCCGGGCTCTAGAAACTGCTATTATTATGAACACAGTTGTACACAATTTTTCCGCATCAATTTCCGCAAATAACTTAGAACCACATCTTCGATACTTCATCCTTTTAAGATTAACAAACAAAAAGAATGCATTTGCTCTCGGTTTTAAAACATATTTGATAGTATAAAAACCATACCTCGTCTTGTATCAAACACTAAAGCTTGTAATTTTAATTTCGATTAATTGAATTAGCATTATTTAGGCGAATGTGCTTTATAAATTACAACATTCGCATTAAGAAACTTTTTTATAGAAACAAGCTTAGTCATGTAGCATTAATTTGAATCGATAGTCTTAATTGTTCGAATTAAAAGACAAGCATATCATAAGAAACATAACGATAACCAATCGACGTGAGCATCTTGTAACTCTAAAAAAGTGCTTCTCGCAGATAATTGGCATCAAGTGCGTGATCATACATTACGATGCGTTGATCGCTTACCATAATCAGTCGAAGGTGATTAGATGTGATAGTTCTTGCAGCAGGGAGCAGTTTCAGTCGTTACCGCTAGCACCTGT
Source organism: Anopheles arabiensis (assembly GCF_016920715.1). Taxonomy (NCBI): domain Eukaryota; kingdom Metazoa; phylum Arthropoda; class Insecta; order Diptera; family Culicidae; genus Anopheles; species Anopheles arabiensis. The sequence continues at coordinate 43,692,487 of NC_053518.1, read as the reverse complement.
TGGAAAAGCCATCATTTGTGGCTGATGTTTTAACGATTTGTAGAGCGGGATCGGCTGAAAGTGCCACTGGCAGCAATCCGTCCGTTCCGGTCGGTATGCACACAGTGGGCGAGTGGGATGATATTAAAACAACATCAACATCATGCAGGGGAACGATCGGGTTTCGAATTTATGGCGTCACTAGCATAACGGGGTTATACGCTAGAACATACATGGGTCATAAAAATGCGATCTGCTAGAGTGGCAGGCGTGGCGTGCCGGCTGTGGGGGCTGATGGGGAGGGGGGTTTGGAAAGGTACACAAAATAACTGATCGAAATCTTGATTAACCAGCCGAGGAACATGAAAACAAGACACGGTTTTCGTGTGTTCAACATATGCTCCATTTCTAGACATGCGCGGCAGGCTCTGGTATGGCTCGTAAAGGTGTTACCACAACTCGCGTTTATAACGCCTCGATCGGGCGCTCTTTTCCCATAAAACCATAACCAAATGCTCGGTGTACGAACGCTCGGTGACAATCATGAGAACTGAAGAATGCGGACCTTTCAATGATTTATCGGGAAGATCGAAACTTTAGTTCTCATCCGCCCGTCCGCCAGTCAGTTCGACAGTTTCACACATTAAACCGTGACACCCTGCCGTTCAATCAGCGAACGGTTTCAATTGATTGACTTCAATTAATTAAGACGTCGTTCAGGTGGATTCACCATCTGCATCAATCGCTTACGGGCAGTAACTTTAATGGAAGGCTTTTAATTAGTGCCAGCGTGCACTGAACAAACGGAGGTATGATTAGAACCACGCCGACATCACACGACAAAAGACTTCAATGAAGGATGACGAGGAACCCTTGTTGGGTTTTTTTCGGAAGTTCGAACAGATTCTTCAGATGATCTTAAATTAGATATAAAAAACAAATAGTTAAAATGTGCTTTTCAGTGTTCTTAACAATTTTTTTACAGTGCGATCACACTTGAATAACTCCCTCAATTTTACGGCACACTCTCTGTGGCCAAATCAATGTTCGTTCCATAAGTAATGCGACCCTAACGAGTGGCGGTAAATATAATTTGCGATCCCGCCGCGCGTACTTCATGCATTTTTATCGCATTTCTTTGTCGTTTTTAAAAATAATACGATAAATTCCGTACCACCTTGGAATCTGGTCCCGCCTAGCCCCGCTCGCCACTCCAGCTAATCGAGCGGCCATTATTTTAAGCTGCTCGCTATGCAAATATGTTTGCCCATCCATTCCCTCAGGGTGTGGTGGACGGTGCTCGTAAAAATTTGTTCATCATTACCCGCCCCGGGGGAAGCCTCGAAAAGCTCGATGAGCACCACCCACCCGACGACGCGAACGACGTCGGTAATATACGCAACGGGGCTGCGTCGCCGTCGTCGTGAGGGTGGAAAGGATGCAGAAAGGAAAGTTAATTATTTGAGCTAACAAACCAATCACGGCAAATAGAGCTACTTGACTTTCAATTACGCTCACGGGCTCGGTTACGGACTCCTACACAGTTCCCGAGCCGTACCGCCGTACAAGGTAGAGCAGCCGCTCGTGGGAGTATGAATTTCGGGCAAAGCAAGTGTGTTTGTGTGTGCGTTTTTGTTGGTCATCCCGTTTGTGTTTCGTTTTATTTTTTGTGTTTATCGTCACAAATAAGCGGCGTGGGGGATACGGTAGCTAGCGGTGGGATGCGAACGGGTCCGGGGGTTTGAATGTTTGTACTAATATTTGCCTATTTAAATGTTTTCCACCCCGACGTCCACTACAGTAGCCGCCCATGCGAGGCCACCGGTGACACTCGACAATGGCTGGAGTTAAATGGATTTACAATCCGCCGTCCCATTATATCTATGTCTTCTCTCCTTTTTTCGAGGTGTTTGAATGCTCCATGAATGGAAGTTGTCAAAGAAGAAGTGACACCCGCATGAGAAGGAAAGGTGGAATGTGTTTTGTAAGGCAAAATGCACTACTCATCATCCGCTGCTGGTGGTGGTAGTGAGGCTGTTTGAAAACAGTTTTGTTTTTCCATTTACCGCTCCTCTCAGACAAATGCTAAGACCGCGGTGCTACTGGTCTGATGTACAGAGGCAACACGATTGGAAATTGTCAACGTGTCCTCCTCCGCAGGCAGATGAGGTTGGGTTTGTCCTGCTACTGCAGCTCATGGGAACCCCGCGAGTCGATGAATGTTTTGTGTTTAGCGTGGAAAAAACAAACAATCCACTGATTTCGGGCTACTGTCGGCATGATTTGTCGGTATGCTGTTTGCATAAACTACTTTCAATTAACCCGGAAAGATTAAAAACTGCACCCTAAAGATGCGTGGAGTACGGGTACAAACGATCATGTACACAAACTTTTCATCTGATCAGTCTTTTCAGTGAGATCGTCTTTCTGAGCACAATTCATGGGTTTTGAGTTGTTGTATCTAATTGTAATATAACAAAATGTTCTAAAATACATGTTTTGTGTTTAATAAAAAGTGTTCTACAAAATTTCATAACTAAATTGATCGTAAGTCTTCCACAAAGTGCCACCGCGTCTAGGAAAATGACTGAATACCTTACTTGCTACTGGGCATAGCCACCTCAGGGCTTATTTCCGGTGCATTCCATGAAAGCATCAAACATGAAACGCCCGATGCACGGTTATGGGGAGTGATTTCTCAACTCTCAATGTCCTACTTCTCATGGGCGTATCGTTGACAAACACTGCAGCTAATCAAACACAAAACAATTTGAAGCTTCTTTTTAATACCACAATCCCGATCTAGTGTCTTTTGGTTTGTACCAAAGTTTGTGGGCGAACGATATGTTGCGTCCCGAGAAACGTTGGCGTTTTCGCTGTTTTGTTTTATTCCACCATACTATCATTGCTCAGTGATTAATTTACCACAAAATTCCTTCCCGCGCTGGACTGCGCTTGGTCAGTCTGGAACGAAGGCAAGATCGCGGGTGCGTCCGGAAGATCGTTGAATGAAACATGTTTAGACACATACAGCCACCTTCCCATTTGTCCATTTGGGACCAAGTCAGGGCGGGCAGGCGTTGAGCCGAGTGGCCGAGTTGGTCGAGTTGATGTTTCCCTCAGGCTACGGATGCCGTTTAAATGCCTTCTTCCCTCGGTATGCGGCAAGGGAGCCGAAATGGGTCCACTTTATTGCTCCACCAACTGGTGGTGCACGTTCTTTGGCTTTCGGGGTTTTTTTTGTTGCTATTGGTAAAGTAATGGTTTGCTTCCAGAACACCGAACTGCAGTAGGAGGAAAAAATGCTATTAATACCGAACTGAAGCATCGAGCTGATCGATATGTCATAAAAACAGACCATGCAGGGAGATGATGGTCCTGCTGCTGCTGTTGCTGTTGGTGTGCAATTTTCGGAAGGATTGATGTTTTTCTTACCTCTGCAGGTTTGGTATTTTAAACGAACGAGCAGAAGCTGCCCAAACATGCAAGCAAACCAACAGACAACAAAAAAGATGAACTTCCGAATGGAAAAACGCCCTTAAAATACAGAAAACCGGCCCCAAATGCATTCGATGATCACAACTGATGGATGGTTGGTTTCTTTGGGCTGTTGGTTAGATACAGTATTGGAGAATTTAATTTCCCCAGTTGCTGGTTGCATCTCCTCGGTCCAAAATCCTTGGTGGTTGGCACGGTGGAACGTTACCCGATTTTTAGTTTTTTCGAGGACGGTACTGCCCGATTGCGTGCCAAAAACATGTTACGCGGAGCTCGTAGAGATCGTAGTAATGGTGGAAAATTATCGTGTTTCTTTGCGTCCGTGTTTCGGTGTGAGTTGATTGCGCGCAGTCCCCATTCAATTCGCGCCCGCTCCAGTTGGTCAGATTTCATTCATAAGCTGTGCAGTGATCTGTCCGTCGTCGTGAGCGTGAGCCGTACTGCACACGCACGTACTGGTCGCATCTTTTCATTAATGAACCTCTGCAGAATCCCTTCGGATTCACCCGATCGAGGGTCTAATGAAATGTATAGTCCAACACAACCCCCTCATTTGAGTGTTTGCTGGAGAGAAAAAAAGGCAGCCTACAGACCAACAGTAACACGATCGCCGGCGGGCAAGTTTGCCGAGCGAGCAGCCCTCCGGGGGCAGCAGAGTGCCAGCGTGCAGGGTTAATTGTATAATTTCTTCCTACGCGTTATCCTTCTGTATGGAAGTATGGAACATACAGAGGAACACTTTCACACAAAAAGGGCGAAGCCAGAGTTAGGCCGGCAGGACCCGCGGCGGGCTGAGTTGCCATTTCCGGACAGCAAACAGTTTGTGTTTCCCACGATCCCACCGTGAGTTAGCGAAAACCAATCGATCTAATAACTAAACTGAGGGGAGTCTCATCGATCCACTTCTCATTCAATCACCTACGTACACAAACCGGAAGACAATCCTGTCGTTTGTTTCCTCACCCGGGGCTGAAGCTGTCGGGACACTTGCGTGGTGATCGTAAACAAACTGCGCGATTGGGACTGTGCACAAGGTGGATCGATACAGCGCCTTAAGCGGGGCGAATGAAGACGGAGCTCCCCAGGCGGTTTAAATTGTGATAAGGCAAGATATGTTCTCGCCGGTGCGATACTGAAAGTTTGTTTACAGTTTTTATGTTCCTTCGCCGTTTGATCGTGAATAAGTTCCCCGAGTCGTACATTAGCCCTGGTGCGAGTAAATGTACATCACCGTAAGAAGGGTGGCAGTGAAATAAAAAAAAAAACAAAACAAAACAAGAAGAAATGTATTCTAAAATAAGAAACAAGAATTATTTGTTTACATTTTCGTTTGTATGTTCAAATTTATGCTGTTGTTTTCTTTTTTACTTTCTGTTTGTTGTTGTTTAATATCCTTCTTATTATTTGTCTTACACAAGAAATTATTTTGCTTCACTCTATTCTTCCTCCTTTATTCTTCCTCCTTTATTCTTCCTCCTTTATTCTTCTTCTTCTTCTTCTTCTTCTTCTTCTTCTTCTTCTTCTTCTTCTTCTTCTTCTTCTTCTTCTTTTTCTTCTTCTTCTTCTTCTTCTTCGTCTTCTTATTTTTCGACTTCTTATTCTAATAACATTCAATTATTTCTCTTTGTTCTTAATTTTCTTACAATTCTCCTTACATCATTATTTTTTATTTGTTTATATTTTTGTTTGTCTTTTGGTTCTTATTGTGTCTGGATTACTTTCATATGCAATGCGAATCTTTCCTTGCTTTGGTGCCAAGTTTCGGATACGAATCGAACCACGACCGGTGTTGTAGGAGCCAAAGTACTAATATCATTAGACCCCGTCTGAAAGACTCCGAGTTTGTCAATATTGTTATGCTGGAAAAAAGTCATTTAAGTCTCATTCGACTCATTCAATACATGATTGATTAACCACATTTCCTAGCACCTGGAAAAAAAACATTGCAAATAAAATGTCTGCCTACGTTTTGTGTTTACCGAATCGAAGCATTTTCTCACGAAATCCAACTAGAGGGTGAACCGATCTCTTGCTGTATCAATGCTTGTTGGAGTACGCTGTGCGTTTCTCAAGAATTTCGTTCTCCCCTTGTTGCACCTAAGCAACAGAGTCACTTTAGTCACACACACACACACACGCACACTCAACACAGAAGCCGAGGGTTTGAGGAAAAACTAACATCAACTCCAATCGATAAGAGTTCGGTCGCTAGCGTTCTCAGGATGCCTGCATTTACATTCCACCAAACTCGATGCGGCGCCGTTAATTCCTTACCTTTTCGCTCCTACCCCACACGATCGAACACACCCGCCATCCCTGCGAGTCCCACCCCCACAGGCAATTCCCCCGACGGCAGCGGACGACTGATAAAGCATCGATTCCTTTCCCGATTCCCGTGAGAAAAAATTGTGTCTCCCGGCGTTCCAGCAGTGGGGATGTAGCTGTAGTTTTCTATTTTTCTCTCCGCAGCCCTTCCGATAGCACTACGCGTACCCCCCCTTTCGCCGATGACGTGTTGATAAAAATTCGCTGATAAGCCGCTCAATAGCTTGGGCACTGGCGGTCGCGCCATCTCACCGTCGATCGACGGTGCCAATTCGATCTACACGACCATCGGGAATATCTAAGACGCCTATTGTGCCGGGCTGCGTTGGAGATGCGTTTACACCCCATTTTCGCAGCGGGGTCGCGGCGATGATGGCAGCATCGTGCCCAACGGCTATTGCTCTTCTGACACAGTGCTGACGGATGATTGATTTGCTGCTATTGATCGCTGCTAGAATACGCAGCGCCGTCGAGTCCGCTGTCGACGGTCGCCTTAGGCGGTCGGTTCGGGGGACTCTGACTCTACACCCTACGGTACGGTGAGTAGACACTGACTTTCCGAGGCTGGTTCCGTCGTCCTCTGGCTCCCTTGGTAAGATTACCCGAAGGCGACGGAGACAAATATTTGCAATCGAATATTCCTTTCCTCGTTATCTTTGCCCTTTCGGGAGGAAAGTTGGAGCGTTATCGGGCCGTGAGCCGACTCTACTGTACGGTGACGCCGTACCTTGCCAAGTGTTATCGAAACTGTTGTTTCGTTGGTGGAGTTTCGTGAAACCACAACAGGAGGTATGCAACCCTTCACGAGGGTCATAAAAAAATGCTCCGTTGCGCTCAGATTCGATGCATTTTTTATGACGTTACCTCGTTTCGACAGGATTATCGATTGCATTGGAGGAGTGATTGTTTGTTTGTTGTTGGTTTTTTTAACCATTTCATTGAGAGGTGAACCTTTGCAAGGGCGGTAGCAGTGACCTGCCAGTCCAAGCTTCCTGTTGCACTATAGTGTTTGCTTTCCCAGCCCAGAGCGAGCCTGTTGTTGTTCACACGGCCCACCAACACAATTTCCGGCCCAATAACTTCACAATAACATTCATCGGGATGGCTTTATCAATCGCAGTGACCGATACGCATACTTGATATGCAAACGATTCCCCACCGTCCGGGCATGATGATAAAAGAAACACACGCAAAAACCCAGCTTTGTACACAAATCGAATTAATATTATCGAAACTGCACAAAACAGCTTGATGGAATATGCGAAACGGATTCGTTTTTTTAGTCCACTTCGTTTGTTTACCGGTTAACCGTTTCGGGAATGTCTGGGGACCGTGTCTGGGTGATCTGTTTTGTTTATCCCGCTTACCCCCGTTTACCATTGCGCCGACTGATCGCCTATCGAGCAATTATGGTAAAACGCTCGACACGGGCCAAGTGTGTGTTTATGCTAGCTAGTGGTCGTGTCTCGTTCGTTTCGACTTTCACCTGTTGTTGTAGCATGCGGTTTGCACATTTGCATACGAGGATCGATCCGGCGGACCACCGAAAAAAAGGCCACAGCCGAAAACCACCCGCGTGATATGTGTGGGAACTGTTGGATCCTGGTGTGGTGTGTTTGGTGATTTTTTTTATGTTCCATGCTGTGTGCGAGCAAGCGTTTTAGAAAGATACTGAAACATGGAATCAAGCGCAGCTAGGTAGGTAGAGCAGGGTTCGGCAAGCCTCGGATTGAATCCTTTTGGTCAGTGGGAACATGTTGCAAGTTCTCTTCAATGGAACCAAATATTTCATATTCGTTTTTATTGTCTCACATTGTCGCTGAATCTATGAAAAGGGAAAATGATATTTTCAATAGAAACTCAATCTTCTGAAGACACATGTAATTCTTCATGACAAATGCTGAGCATTAGAAATGATAAGAAATATAGGAATAATCGAACGCGTTGTTTCTATCTTTTTTAATTATCTAAGTTATTAAGAAATGCTATGTAATTTACAAATATCAATGCATGCAATTAATGCATTAAAGCTCTATTTTTTTTAAAACTATCAACAAAACATCCTTATCGTGAATATTTATGTCCTAATTGATTCAGACACCTGTGAATGAATTACGCATATAATTAATCAAAATATTTACACGTTTAAATGTTTAAATAGTGAATATTTAAGGAAAAGTAGAGAATCATTGAAAAATAGACAATTAACGTAGCAAATGTTTAAATAGTGAATATTTAAGGAAAAGTAGAGAATCATTGAAAAATAGAAAATTACTTACTTACTTACTTATCCGGCGCTACAACCGCTTTGCGGTCTTGGCCTGCCTCAGGAGTGTCCGAAACCGCTCACGGTCTCGCGCCTTCGTCTGCCAGTCCGTTATCCCGGCCTTAATGGCGGACGCCTCCACGCCATCTTGCCACCTCAATTTGGGCCTACCACGCCTCCTCTGTCCTTGTGGACGGCCTAAAAAGACTTTACGGGCTGGGTCGTCCGTTTCCATGCGTATAACATGGCCAGCCCACCGGAGCCTGGCGAGCTTTATACGCTGTACGACAGTGAGGTCGCCGTACATCTCGTATAGCTCGTCATTATAGCGGCTCCTCCATTGTTCTTCCACACATACGGGGCCAAGTATCCTTCTGAGCATCTTCCTCTCGAACGCGGCTAAGAGGGTTTCGTCAGATTTGGACAGTGTCCATGTCTCAGAGGCGTATGTGAGTACCGGGACTATATAGGTACTATATAGTCCCAGCTTCGTCCGTCGCGACAGGTTCTTTGAGGTGAACTGCTTTTTCAGGCTGTAGAATGACCGGTTGGCAGCCAGCATCCTTGCGCGGAACTCAGCTTCCATGCTATTGTCGTTGCTGACCTTTGATCCCAGATAGGTGAATTGTGGGACGACTTCAAAAGTGCGTTCACCTATCTGCACGTCACGCCTACGTAGATTCTGATTATTTGTTGGTGGGCCCGCTGATGTTGCCACCATCAGTTTGGTCTTTGCCTCGTTTATCTGCAATCCGAGGTTCTCTGCCGCCTGCTCGATCCCTTGGTAGGCTTCTGCTACATAGGAGAGCCGCAGACCAATGATGTCTATATCATCAGCGTATGCCAGGATCTGGGTTGACTTATAGAAGATGGTTGCCGTAGTCTCCACCCTCGAGTCACGGATGGCTCTCTCTAGCGCCAAGTTGAATAGGAGACAGGCAAGCCCGTCCCCCTGGCGCAGACCCTTGGTGGTAGCAAAAGGTCCTGAGAGTTTTCCATCCACCCAAATAGACAAATAGGTTATCCATTCCAAATAGACAATTAACGTAGCAAATTATCGCTACCCCTTATCAGGACAGTTGTGCAGCTGCCTCAGTTTGGACAATTTGTATTCCAATTTCCTTTTTCTATTTGAACTCAATTTCAATATTCTAACAAAACTACGACAAGACTATTAAAGGCAAGGAATAATTACATGAAATTTAATTTAACAAACTCTTAAGTAAAATTTATTAATAAATTCTATAACTTACAGGAGATAAGTTTCACAAGAATTAGAAAAAGAGACATTTCAAATCCTTTCTTTGGCCCTTCTCTTAAAAAGCTTGCCGACCCCTGAGCTAGAAGATAGAAAATAAAGCACCGCTTACGATCTCGCTAGCGCACCAGGAACGCAAATATTTACTGCTCGCATCGGAAACTACAGGATAACGAACCCCGAAAATACCGAAAAAGGCGTGCGTTTCACCGTGCTGCGTAAAATATGTTCGATTTTGAGATTCCGCTGGACGGGCGGAGAAAGGTTCGTGCCGGACCGCGGGGAGGAGCGTTATAAAGTGACAAATTTACTATCATCACATAGCTCAGTCAGGTGTCCGGGAAACCACCTGTTGTACGATTACGAACAGGTTTCAATCGACTGTGGACGGTGGAATTTAAGCACAACACCCCAAAACCCCATTCGACACCATTCGTTCTTTTGTTTGCTTTTTTTTCTTTCGATTTCTGTCCACTCAATCCACCCTCCTCCCCTGGGGACTGGTCGATATTGATTAGAGCCACCCTGGCGTCCCCCTTTCCCCTTGGGGTAAAATCTGCCAACTCGGTACCATTAGAAAACTCAAGCTCAATCGAGCCGCCTCGGGATTACCTCCAACGCGTCGAAGAAAGCGCATTCGGGACCGGCCACCCCCTCCCCATCCAATCACGACCATCCACGACACGGTGTGCTCACGTTCGCGTTTAGATAACGTAATAGAATCATCGAACCCATCGACCCTAGTGAGGGGAATAAATTTCGGATTAAATTCCACCCGTGACGAATTTATGATTTCATTTGTCCGCTCGCCCGTTCGAGCGCACGCCGGGCCCGAGCATTTCACCGAAAGGCTTTTTTATCGGGATTTTGCTGTTGCCGGTGGGCTAAGCTCACCGATTTCACAGTGTCACTTGGCTTTAAGGAGGGCACGTGTTTCGAACGTTCCGGCGGGTCGCTAATCGAACACATTGGTTGGTCTGATTCTTCGCTTCGCTTTCTTCGGCAGGGTCCACCAAACCATCACCATCATCATCATCGCCTCCAACGACTTAACAACTTTATTAGGTGTCTATCAGCCTTTTCATTCCTGCTATATCACTCACTCACGCACTCTGGCACTACGGCCTTCGACTACATTTATCTGTAAAGTAAAAAAATATAACTAACACCCATCCCAAACGTGTCTTGGCGGAAACACGGGAAAGAACATCCACGCAGCGATGGGTTGGGGTCTGCAGATCCTACACTCTCTACAGGTGTCAATGGCTTTGCTTCGCTTTTGATCGGTACGTACGGTCGCGTGTTTGCGTTGGCGTCGGTGCAATCGATCGTGCGGTGCTTCGACTCCGATGTATGTCCACCCTTTGGGCCGCTGCTGGTTCCCGGGCGAAGTAGATAAGGCTGGACGCCCAGCAAGCAAAGTTTCTTGCAGCATACAAATAGAGCAAAAATCGACTGTTCGCTTACATTTTCCGGTACTTGCTATCGAGCAAGCAGCAGCCATCCACCCATGCAGCTGGACAAGTTATGCAATGGTACTGAGCAGCAGAGGGACACACGAACTAACATCAGCAAAATCCATTCATTGACCCATAGGCGCGTGGTTCTATGGTGGGACAACTTAGCATAAATTATGGCTTGACTTATCACGCACTCTCTAGCTCCACTCGGATTATACTAGGCGGAACACGTGAAATGCGTCATCCGGGGTGTAGCCGTGTAGTGCACTTGTCGCGATGGAGCAGCGACCCGGTCGTGCACCTGATGAGAGTGAGAGCTGTAATGCCCGCCCGCGTACTTTGGCGGACGCGATCGCCAGATCGAACGGCGCGTGGTCGCTGCCGGGTAGCTACTGCTGTAGGTGGATGGAAACGCAAGACCCACTTGCACTTGCCACTGGCACTTGCCAGGGTACGTTTTGTTATTTTTGGTTGTTTGTTTGCTGTGGCTTGCAGAAGTGTTGCCTGTAGCTTACGATATTTAATAAAACCAAATTTAACTCCGGGGCAATGAATGTGACTTCATGGATGCAGTTCTCATCCAGTACTATTAATTTAACTGTTACTTGAACAATTGATTATGCAACTTAAGTTTACGAAGCTTTTAGTACACTGTTTCAGCAAAATAGTTTAGGCTAAGACATTTATAAATCAACAAACTTATAAATATGTCTAATAGCTACTACAACCGTGATCTCTTTACAAGGGAATCTGAGCTTTTAGTTTGGAATGACTTCTCAATTGATAACTAAAAGAGAATGGAAAACTAGTAATAATATCTGATGATAATCGTTACCATTTCAGCATTCTAGAGTTAGGCATAAAATGCAAGGATCTTCGCCTTATTACGAACGTTTTGTTGTGTGCGATCGAGAAAGATACGAAATCCTTCAAACGAACGAATTCGTTAACTTATCAGTTAATAAACAGTTTAAAATAATTATTTCACAATTTATTTGGTCGATGTACTACAATGTCGATGTTGTACAATGGGTCGGTCACGTGGTCACCTTGGTTAGTCGTCAACTTGTATAATTCAACAACATGCTCGTCATGGGTTACAGTCCCAAATGTACCGTGCCCGAAATACGTTAGAGTGACTATCTTGCTATGAGTAATCAATATGTCCAAGCTCCATTAGTGGTAAACGCAGGCCTTGACCGACAACGGTTGTTGTGCTAAAGAATAAGAAAAAGTACAATATCAATAGATGCGATAATTTACAACATGTATCGATAAATAAAAAGAATAAGTAAGAAAGTCTTACTCTATTAATGAACTTAAAAGTTATTAATGAACTGCAGTTAAAAATTTACGAACTAATTTATATTAAGAAAAATTATGCTAAAAACATTAAAGGACAAATTACACTTAATTTACAATAGCGAACTTAATTAAACTTAATTAAGAAGGCGATTGTTTTGATGTACAACTTTAGCTAATATCATCGCCTTGGTCTGGTTTGTGGTATATCGCTCACCTATCAAAGTATGTTTCCCTTTCTTAAATAAGCCATCAACTGGCTTATCTGAAGCGCACCAACAAATGTCAACTAGTTCGCCGTTTTTATCTGCCAAACGCCTCATTAAAGTCGATCACGCTCCACTCTTTGACAAGTGATCGCCGATAGACGACCGTTGCTAGCGAAAACAAAAACCCTGTCGAACCCTATCGTGCGTGATGTGGGTGTGCTCATAAAATGTCAATGTTTATGCAGAAGACGAGACCCCCAGAATTCGTTTGCCTAATCCCTAGCCGCGTGACGACACTTCGGGACAACCTCCCATTGTGATCGACATGCCGAAATTTAGTCATCGAGCCACGACCCCGGCGATGGGCAGCGAGGATCGTAAAAACTTCCTTTTGCCCACAAACGTCAAACGGGCAGATAAAAGGCATCACTTTGTGTGTTATGATAATTTAATTTAATTTCACCCCAATCCCCGGGGTGATACTGTCCCCGTGGCCATCCTTGTAGGTGGCAATTTAGTTTATCGAGTTTCGTGTTCTGCTTTTTTATGGTCGATTCAAAGTTTTCCCATCGGCGTGCGGGTAATTAGGTCGATCAAGTCCGTGGGCGTATCGGGATGAGTTCATCACACATGGATCAGTGTTGTTTCTTTTGTTTTGTTCTGCGTTGCATGGAATTATGTTGTGTGCGGTGATTGATGGGATCGGTTTTTAATGCATCGTAAGGCACACGATCGAACATGACATTTTATTGGCAAATATTATTCGGTAATATGACACTACGTATGCAAAAGGTTAAATATGTGTAAGAACTGTTTGATAGGATTGGGTCATTAATGAATGTTTTAAACATTTTATAGGTTTTAGGTAGTATTATTTTAAACTAGAAATTAAATTAACCTTTTCAAGCTTCTCAAAGCGAATAAAATTGGACCAAAAAATGTATTTGTAATATGCACAAAAGCGTATGATAAAGTAATGTTCATTTACTTGTACGACATCTTGTTATTCTAAGAGCCAAATTAAGTATATTTTCGAGAGCCACGGGCCAGGAGTAAGTATTTTGTTTTATTGTTGCACTTAAATTATTAAAAAATCAACAAGGTTAGTGTTATCAAGCTATGCGATTGGTGGTATTGCTGTTTTTTGTGTAATTATATCATCCAAACAAGGTTCAAAATTGATAATTCCAATTATTACAACTAATTGTAACGATTTATCAGTTAAGGATCGGCAACAGAGTGGGCAAAAGTGTGATCAGTCAAGACGACAAATCAAGAGCAATATCGCTTCCTCCGCCCTTGCCATAAAACTATTGAAGATATTCTGGGGTGATACAATAGCCTTAATGACTGAACACATTTTTTTTGACAAAGGAGAATACTCTCACCTACGTCTGATATTTTTCTGTCAAGCTCAGGCTTTTTCTAATAAAAATCATGCTGTCACGTGCAATAAGTCAAGATATTTTTTTCTCAGTTTTCACATTTTCACTTAATTTGTTGATTATCTGAGCTGTATTACAAGCAATTAAGCATTTTTATGTTTTTTTTATAAAAAAATCACCAATAAATCATCTCCAGAGATTTTTTCCGAATTTTGGAAATGAGCATGTCTATTTCAGATCTCCATACCAGTAGTTATCTATCAATCCGGATGTAACAGACAAATACCTAACTAAGAGGACAGTATTTTCCTTCGTTCAATAAGCCAAATACGAACAAGCAATGCCAAGTCAGGCAAATTAATAACTGATTCCTTTTTAAGAAAAGCTCTAAGACAATCGTTGTCCTTGAAATGGGTTCATTAATTCATTAGCAAAACCTTTCGCGGGCCGGATTGAATGTTTCGACGGATCGCATTCGGCCCGCGGGCCAGACTTTGCCGACCGCTGCTTTGTAAGTAAATAAAGTTTGTTCTTCACATTTCATATTAATCAAACAAGAAACCTATTGTAATTATTCAACTGTCCATTTGAGTTCTCAAAAGAAGAAATACATTATTTTTAGTCTTGTCTTAATACGTTTCGACCCGTAAAATTATCCCTATTGTGCTTCAATACGCAGACGGTCTGTTTGTGAACAAAACAATCAGAAAAAAATATTAAGCTTACGTTTTTTTGTCTAAAAGATGTCTACAAATTTAAAAAGCTTGTTTGCAGCAGGTACGAGCATCAGAAACAGCATCAGAAATGGTTCCAACAATTTACTTCAGCAAACTACAAACATGCTCAGTTCATTAAACATCACATAAATCAATTTTATCATGTGTTTAGCAAACGATTGATGAAGACCATTCCTGCTTGAATAGAATGGTAATGTAAACGATTGCTCCTATATTTGCCAAATATTCCCACGGATTAACGAGCAAACGCGTCCGCAGCAAGTGTCAAACTAAACCAAAACCTTTTCTGGACTACTTGTTAAACAAGTGTTAATTAATTTGCTTTTCATCCGCCGGACAGGCGAACATGCCGTGCTGGTGCGTGTATCGGCTCTACTGGAAGCTAAATCACGGCATCAGTATTCCATCCTATCTGCCCACGGAATCGATGTTAACCGATCGGATCGGCTATCAAGCCCCCCCTATCGTAACAAATGCCACACAAGGATCGGTCGATCTCGAAAGTGTTTGTCATGTTCACACTTTTGCCACGCCAACGCAAAACAGTGCCGAAAGTGGTGATCGAATTTGGGCGCTCTAGACACCCTCCTTCCCATTCCATCCACTCCACTGTTCATGGCGTGCTGCGGTTTGCTCCGTGTCGTCTGCCAAGCCCGCAAGACGTTCTCACCCACGCTCACCCATAATCTTCGGGCAGACGGTGACACGCGTTCCCGCGAGCGTGGACCACTTTGGGTGTCAGTGTCAATCAAATAAAATCATAATCCTGGGCCCCACCCGGTTTGTTCTTATGGAATGGTTGAGAGTGAACGAAAGCGATTCGGAGAGCGCGAGAGTGGTGACCACTATGTGGCGATCTGATATCTTTCCCTTTTGCTATCGATCCCGTAACGGTGGGAATTTCGATCGAATTAGCATGTTTTTGGGGACGAAATTTTGGACTTAGCTGCGCTTGGCCATCCCGCGGGCCTCAAGCGAGTGCAGTATCGTTCCTGATACGACCGTACAGCTTGCACGTGGGCAGCAAGGTGTGGACCCGAGTGACGCGATCGAATAAGATCAAACGATTGATGGAGCTCGGATGAGCGTCTCCAATCGTCAGCTAGCAGACCGACCGTCGATCACGCTGGAGAAAAATGATGACCACAGGATTGCGAACTGCAAACAGAAAAAGTCGTTGCCGTCCTCCAGCCACTCGCTCGAACCGTTCCACCGGTCGAAGCGTGGCACGGTTGTTCATGAGCATACAAATTGACTCATAAAATTAAACCAAAGCGATACAGTTCGGCGGCGTGTGTGGCTTCGACATGGATTTTGCGGCTTGGGGAAATGATCGCACTGCTAGATCATGCATAACGCGCGTTCCAGCCGGGACTGCTTTGCACCCACGGGTGATCCTCTCGCAGCGGAGGTCCGAACTTCTGGAAACCTGCGCCGGCCTCCGTGGATCAGTCGGTGCTTACTTTACTTATCAAGTAAATTATGGTGCATAAATTCGGCATTTAATGAGCTGCTTACATTTGGCGAAATTAACTAAATTTTATTTCTCATTCAACTGCGGGGCGTGCAGCACGATCTGCTCTGGGATGCTCTGCCGAGAGCTAATCGAATGGTTTTTTTGGACAGCTGCAACACGCTGCGTTGTGACGAACGGAAGCCATTTCTGCATTTTATTTAATGTTGTGTTCATTGTGCATATGAATAATATTGTTTCGAACCTTTGTATGATGCAGTTTTGAGTTGTTTGCGTAGTGCTTTCAAGATTTTTTTTTGTAAGACCTTGCATTGTGTAAATAAAAAAACATTGATTCATCTTGTTGTTTGTTTGATAAAATTTTTCTTCATTAATAAATTTTTTCTTTATTGTTTCAAACAAATCAATCCTCAATATCCCGCTTATTGTTGCGATTCGAACATGAACATGATCTAACAAATTGATCCGTTGGTATGGTTAGGTTCTCAAGGTACAATTGTACACTACTTGAACACCTTTCTGGGGGTGCTCCAATATCATTAATAGCCGTCTTGGCTAGTCATCGTATTCCACAAGATGCTCCCCGTCGTTTAGATTGTCCCCTCCACCAAAACTGGACGCTGAGTTTGTGGCTCATCTTTGTCCTCCTCGCAGGGGCGGATTTAGAGTGTCGGGGGTTCCTAGCGGTAAAACGAGTGAAGATCCTCTGTAAAGGTTGATCTTCACGAGTATGTGTCGCTGATAAATGTATAAACTATTAGTAATCTACTGCAGCCAGACTCATTTGAAAACTGGGTCAATAATTAAACAGTTTATCTTTTCGCGCGACGTCAAAACGTGAGAATGGAAAAATAACCAAAATTAATTCATGTATCACAGCAATTATAGCTTACTTATTTTTTCATAATTGAATAGCAAATATTAGTTTCTTTTTACGTTTATTCATTTTAATTCATTTTGATACATAATATTGCTTAAATTCATATCAGTCAAAAATTCATAGGTAGTACTGACTTTTCTGATATGGGTAATCAATAAGTCACTAAAAGCCTAGTCAACAAGTGGTACAGGAAGGTCTTGTCTGACAACAACACACGATAAATGTTGCGCAAAAGTGTTCGCCACATCTCGAATGAAACCATTTAAGAAACAAAGGAATGCTCCTTCTATTAAGCATGTTCAGCATGTCTCAACCGAAATCCCCGTACCTTTATGTCTATCATAATTCTTGTTAGTGGCACGATGTGCGTTATTTTTGTACGATTTTTTTTTCCTATTTTTCAGATTGGTAGCCATTATTTTTGCTTTTGAAAAGAACTTCTTCCGACATGTGTGGAAGCTTTCGCAAGTTCTGACAAGGCAAGTAGTTTTTAAATATAATATATCACTCCAATATTCTAAAATCTACGAAAATCTTCATTCCTCTTAATATTATGTCATAAACTAATATATCAATCAATTGATCGAATGCAACAAGTTTAGGTTTTCTTTTTGTTATGCTTGAAGTTATAAGTTTATGAATTTATGTTTCAAGCTACGTGATTGGGCGCTTCCAATCCCTTCTCCAGGACTCTGGAAACAATACAATAAAATAATACGTCCTTTTCTTTTTTCAATTGCCCGAGCCTCCACCGGTGAGGGTTGCTCAGTCGAGATATATTCATTCATTAACGAAATTAAAAAAAGAACTTAATGTTATGAAATAATTTATAAAGCTTTGTTTCCCATGTCATAACTAAAACTTGAGTATTTTTTAAAATTATTTTACTACTACTGCTATGCTGTTATACATGAATTATGTTATACGTTCGAAAACTCGAGCATTGTACTCTGCGAGCGAGCCCTTTGTACGCTGCGAACGAGTTTCGCGAATGCACGTCTAGATGGCGCTAGTTTTTCAGATTCAATTCGTGCACCTGAACAGGAAATCGAGCAGTTCATCGATGGCGGTAAAAAATGTAGCCGCATGCCTCGCTTATCGCGGTATAGTTGTTTCTTCTGCACCTACTTTTTCGGAGTTGACCGGTGCATTAACAAAGGTTACCATCACCTAAAAAAATTATTTAAATATTTGCGAACAATTCCCGCCGAATGAATATATTTCATTTAATCATTATTTCATTTAAAATGATCGAGAATCAACCAAAAAGTTTCCAATTGAGCATTAGGATGAATTCCTCTGGTTGATTGTAATATTTCACTTCGTCAAAAAGTAAAATTATGCAAGGAAATTCATTCATGTCAATCAAACTGTAAAAGTTGATAAATGTATTTATTGAGATAATTATTCTGAAAATATAAACGAAGCACGAGGCCCGGGGTACTTACAACGATCTACTAATACGTCTAGAGCTCTATTCTTTACTTTATATTACGCTACGTAGTCATGTGCAAAAACTACCGCTTCAACGCACTCTACTATGTATACGACCTCCTGATGTATGTCTTAAGTGGTGGTATGGTTGTTCGGCTGTTTGATATATTCTTTTTGATACACGTGATACCATTTTCAATGGAAGACAGTTTTGTGCAGACATTTGGAAGGATAGAACATGGGTATGACAAAAAGGAGAATTGTAAAAATTTCTCTCTCAACAATCTTTCAAATGTTTTGTCAGGTGGATGAAGAAGATAAAGTTAAAACAAAAGATGGACCTTAAGCATTCCATTCAATGAGCTACATCTGTAACAGCATCGGTAGTTATTGGTAGCATGCTACTGCACTAGGATTATAATGGCAATCCGTTCATTTCGAGCATCTAGTCCACTAGGAACATTCCCTCACGCGCGATACGCCCTTAGGGTGTGTAGGATTAAAACAGTAGATAAATATACGCTTCCGACCAGTTCAGAACTGAGCCGGAATGCATTTGCTTACAGTCTAATCGATAACTCAACATCACAAGTTCCTGTGCGTGTAACACTAGCCACATTACACTAGAAAGCTGAAGATTCGTCTGCCACAGGTATGACTCCTCTTCGTTCTGTGTGTTTGTGTGTACATTATCATAAAAACAGCTCTAATGAAGGAATTCTACATAAACGATGTCTGCCCATAGTCATATACTGACTGGAACGAATAATTTCTTCCCACGTATGACGTGGCTACGGGTAATTTTGTGGTGTTGTTGCTAATTGGCCTAACGATTGAACCTACGATTGGGGCATGTTTTTATTCGACTCAGCACGTGTCACACCCAACAACGTAACATCAGCTTGATTAATTTCCCTACTTCATTCTCTGTCGCAGACATGGTTCCCGAATCAAATTCGGACCGAGTTTACACACTCAACAAGGGGGACACTTGGGATAGATGTTGTAGGGATTCGTGTAGGATGTGTAGGGAAAAAAGTAAGGACACTAAACTGGACAATTGCAAGGAACTTGGCATGATGCAGGGACGCTCATATTAAACACATAGAAAAATCAACTCTTAACACAAGGCAACGCACGCGTACGCAGCGCAGGACCTACTAGCGTGAGTAAACGACGACGTCATTGATTCAACGAGATCCTACAATTGATGAAGACGGTAAAGCACACCAGAGAGCGGTCGGCAGTTCGGCTGCCACCCATGCTGCCACGGATCGACGGCTTCTAATGCATCGCGATCACACGCCGATGGTGCACTTTCAGTGCGGAAACTCGGGCTCAAGACGTCTGCAGTCAGCGCCTCACCATGTCTCTCCAAACTCGCCATGCCCCACCCTGTAGTGTGTGCAGTAGTTGGTGGCATCGAGTCGAGAGAGCACGTGTGTTGCACTGCACTACAATATCCCGCCACGCCTGAGGAGTTCGACGAAGGGACTAAAGGTGCTGGCAGCTGCCGGTCACCTTATACTTCCTCCAGATGCTCCGAGAACTCGATAATACTGACGTAGGTGCCGGTGACGAAACCGACCACACCAAACAGAATGAGAAACACGTTCTTCCACAGGATCCAGTTGAAGCGGCCAAAGCCGGGCTTTTCGTAGAACGTTACCAGCTCAATGACGGCCGGGAACATCAATCCTAGCGTGCTAAGGCACACGGCCCCGATGAGCGTGATGAACGGGCCCAAGTTTGGCAGTGCGGCAGCAATTATAACTGTAAGAATCTGTGAGCGAAAGAAAGCGACAATGAATGTGTTTGTCTTAGGCTAGAATCGCTACAACAACTTACCACAAGGCCAATGCGAAGCGTGTACTCAGCAGCATTCTGGTGCTCGTTGAAGTTTCCCTTGATGTTTTTCCAGATGATTTCCATGGGTACGTAGAACTGCAGCGAGTAGGTAAGGAATATGGCTATCGCAATCATTAACTTCACCATCTGAGCCGGCCTGTTTGGGAGAGACAAGCAATATTAATACATCAGTACCTCACACGCACATTCACAGCTTAACACTTACACTTCCTCTACGGGGAGATTCAACGTAATGCTGCCCTTAGTTTCATCGCCGTACTTCAAATATCCCAGAAAGCCTACTGTAGCGTACAGCATCACCACAACCGACATGCCAGTGTTCAGCACGCCCGGACAGCCGATAAAGTTCTGCGGGTTCTTCATATTGTTTTCCAGTGACATCACTACACCGATACCTTCCAGCGCGAAGATGACGGTACCGAAGAACATGGGCAAATGCTGAACTTCAGCCATAGCCTTCCGTTCCGACAGTGCCGGCAGGTCGGTGACGATGTAGTACAGCGTGATGCCAACACCGGCACCGATCAGCACGTTGGCGATGAACGAGAAGGGCGTCAGATACTTCAGCTTACGGATCAGGTTGATCAAAATCAACGGTGCCAACAGCATCAGGATGTAGATGCGCACATCCCAGTACGAGTGGGTGTAATGGTCCACCACCTGCTTCAGATTGGTCGCCACGAACACGATGTAGATACAGCAGCAACCAACGAGATCGATCACCAGAAACAGGTTGATGATGAACCGGGCCAATCGTGAGTACTTCTTCAGCTGCTCGGGTCCTGCCAGGAACGCAACCTCTGCCACATCCGCAAATCCAAGCGAAGGGAGCTGAGCACGACGGCACAGGATGTGTGAGCAGCGCACCAGGATGTGTATACAGTAGGTACAGATCGCTCCAATGGCGACGGTAGCGACCAATCCGAACCACAGTCCAGCGTTCACGAAGGCTAAAGGCATCGCCAGGATGCCCGAACCGAGCGAACCCTTCAGCAGATGGACGAGCGTTTCCATGTCCGTTGTCGGGTGGGTCAGCTTCCGGTTCTCGAACGGATTGTACGTTCCCGCCTCCTCGTCATCCTTGATCATGTCCACCAAGGGCAGGGTGGACCCGGCGGCCGTCTGTGCCGGTACATCGTTCAGCTCGGACTTCATGCGACCGAAGATGTATCCCGTAAGCTCGGACTTGCTGCCTCCGGTGAGCTGAGGACGTATTTGCTAGAAAAGACAAGACAAATAAAACATGAGGAGAGTGAAATGGTATGTGGTAATGATGACCTCACAAAAAGATGTACCTGTGTAAAATTTAGAGCACAATTTAATCTTACACAACCAAATTTTTCCAATAATTTTTACAAGATAAGGAGATTTTTATGTAAAGATTCCAAATGATAACAAACAATTTAGACAATTTCTTACTAGCCAGGAGAAGAATGCATGTTTGTATGACTGTTTTCACTCATGGTCTACTGGGATGTGTTGCGGCTGTGTGAAAACCATTCATACATTCCGCCATATTGCTTACCATAAACAAATCGTAACTGCTACACATTCTAGCAACGATTCACCTCTAGTTTACATCATTTACATCGTCCTCGATCAATGTCGGCCATTAGCCCAGGAAGAAGAATCGCTGACATAAAATCACAAGTTTGTAGCTGTGTATGACCATGAATAATTTTGGCAACAAATGTTCTAGCCTAACCTAATAGACCGAGTTAACCTTCCGATCTATTTTGAATTCGTCCGGCGAAGTTGTTTAACACTCTCAGCAGGAACAATAACTTCTCCGATTGGAGGTAAATGATCTCATTAACATTTTTGCAAGTTGACGGCAGCGTGGCAATTGAGAGTTTCTTGGTGCAATCAGGAAAGTACATAAAAGGGATGGATATCGGATACATTCAACGAACGGCACCAATATTTGACCTCGACCTTCACTATCTGAATCGATTGTCTGTGTCTGTGTCTGTTTGACTACGGCTCGATCGTTCAGAGTGCACTTTCGACATGCATTTGTTCGGCAATGATTGCCGCATGTTTTGGCGGCTAGTCAACGATTACTGCGCGCAAGCGCATCCTCTGCATCAGTACAGTGGGAAGAATTCGACGCGGTTCGTGCAAGCTGTAGTGCGTCGTAGAATCTGGGTCAGACACGTTCCATTCGGGTGCGTACTCCCTGAGATCTTGATCTGACTCTGCTTTTTCCCCCCCAGCACGGGACACAGCAATGTGGTTGGGCAGAGAGCACATGCGCCGAGCTAGAACATGTACTACACGCAACATGAGTGTGCACGTGTCCAATGTCTGATGATCAGCACGCAACGAGCACGTGTTTGTTCGAATTTGCCCGTCGAGCTTGTGGATATGCCAGCCATTGGAGAAAAATTTGGCAACGATCTGCCCCAAATCAACTATCGCCCTCGTTTAACCCGAATCGACTAGCGGAGTTATATGTTCGCCTGCGCTTCGAGAGTTGTGTATGGTTTGAGCAATGTAAACAATGCTAAATCTCCTGTTGAGTGCGATGACTGCTGCTTGTGCAGTACTAAAACACCATCAAGCTTAACTGATGGTAGATTTGGTTTTGAGTTGTTTTTTTTTCTTCTCTCGTGTTCTCTTTCCGCATTGCAAAAGTCAATAAAGCAACGCATAGCGCCTGCGTATGGGTGAGGGTGTTTATTTTTAAAGCGCTGAGCAAAACAATACCACCAGCTCAGTAGTCTGAAGCTCAACC
This sequence comes from Anopheles arabiensis, assembly GCF_016920715.1. NCBI lineage: Eukaryota > Metazoa > Arthropoda > Insecta > Diptera > Culicidae > Anopheles > Anopheles arabiensis. The sequence goes on along the minus strand of NC_053518.1, from coordinate 43,669,674 downwards.
TCCGAGCGCGACTCTTGGCGCGACGCTTCACACGCACCCAGCGCGTCGCGTGCTTGGGTGAAATGTGATTTTCTGTGAATTCTTCGCTTGTGAACGGCACCGATCCGGTCCTAGGTTAATTTGCCCCCATCAAGGCGAAGGAAGGCCGGTGGCGGCACGATCGACCTGCAGTCGCGTCTCAAGATCCGAAGCAGAGATCTTGACACAATCTTGTGTCAAGTTTAAATTTACAAGTGCCGGGGAGACATTGAAAACCTACCAGCCGGCACGAGTCACACGTGACGTGTCTGGTTGGTTAGTTGGTGAATTGTCAAACTTATCAGGCAGATATCTGGGTGGGTTGAAAAAGATACAAAAAACAGTGGTGCAGAAGCAAATATTGTAACTTGAACAATTGTGTATTATGTGAGATTTAAGTTGGTTTGCACATTCTGCCGCTTTTCGCACGCAAGAACAAAGTGTCATCGATCGTGGCGTTGGAAGCGATCGCTGTTGGTCAACGGTTTGCCTTGCGGTCGCGGTACCGTCATTTACGTAGGAAAGCGCGTTACGCTCTGATGTGTGATCTAAATTTGGAATGTTTTACTACAGCCAGTGGTCGGCCAGTGGTACAGCAGTGGTGAGAACTCCTACGACGCCGCGCTGTCGTGCCGTATAGAAAGATCCGTATTTGCCATGGTGAGTAGGTGCCACAAATATGTGTGCTTTTTTGTTTTTTGTTCCATCTCCTCTCCGCGTTCGGGCAGCTGGAGCACGTATTTTTCAACAAAAAAACATTG